>NW_025318667.1:3382500-4035000 GCF_018153725.1 Drosophila mojavensis | reverse complement strand
CCATATATATAGCCTTAGGTATGACTTAGCACATCATTAAATTCTACATTTATAGCCTTAGGTATGCTATAGCACATCATTCATGCACATCAGTTTAGCTGAGAGTGCTTAAGCTCAGTCGATTCTATATGCCGATTCTCTGTTCTGTTAGGTCTTAGAATTCATGATGAAATGGTCAATTTTTCAACGTATAAATGTTATCGATAACTGTAACTATCATATTGTTAGGTAGTAACACTCTGGTTTGGTCACCCTATATGAGATTCTGAAAATCCATTTCGTAGTTTACAAGTTCGCATAGCAGGCAAACATTACTGGATTAACAAAGCGGATCGATTCGATTGTTATCGAAGTGCAGTGAGTTATCGGAATGACAATTTTATATTTGAACTAGCTATACACTAAATTTATATACATTCAAGTTAAAGTCTGCAGGCTCGTACAAACACACAAACATAAGCAGATCAACGAAGCTAATCGATCCGATTGTTATCGATAGAACTAGCTATACACCATATTCAAGTCTCAAATTCCTGTAGTTAACGACTCCGATCGGACGAACAGACGAGCATGCCACAATCGAGGCAGTTTATCGTCCCTACAAGGACATATACATACATATATACATACATACATATATACACTTAAGCATATTACCCACAAGTTTCATTTGCAATGATTTCATGGTATATATACAAATAACAAAGCAAACGCAAACTCAAACAAATTCAAGCGCAAAGATTATAATGCATAGCAAAAGTGCGTGACATAGCAGGCAGCTTTCTGTCTGCTACACTCACCGGCATCCGTTTGCGTGCTGTAGAGATGCGGCTGCTGCTGCTGCTGCTGCGGCTGCTCTCTGGCTTCCAGATTGCTGCTCGTCTGCTGGCCCAGCAGCTGGCGACGTGCATACAATTTGCTCAGCTTGCTGCCAGCTACCTGCGCCGTGCCATAGTCCGGCTGCAGCTGCTCGGGCGATCTGCTGGGAGGCAGGCTGCTGCTGTCGCCAGTTGTTGCTGCTGCTGGCGCTGCTGGTGCTGTAGTGGGCGTCAGCGGCAATGGCTGATATTGCAACTGGGCCGCAGTGCCCACACCAAAATGTCCGGCGGCTGTGGCACAGGGAGAGGCGGGCGCTGCGCTGGCTATTTGGGAGCACGTCGACTGCGTCGAGGACTGACTAGAGGTGGAGTGCGACGACGGTGGCGCCACATAGTTGCTGTGAAACGGATTCGTGCTGGTCGTAGCTGCTGCAGCCGGCGCAGCACGCAGCATCGTTGGCGTCAGCGGCGGCGCCGGCGCCGGCGGCGACTGCAGAAAGTGATAAAGCTGCGGCGACTGATGGGGCTGTGGAAGCTGTTGGGATTGTGGTTGCATCTGATAATGCTGTGGCAGCTGTTGGAATTGCTGCTGCTGCTGCTGCTGTTGCTGTTGCTGTTGCCGCTCGGCAGCCTCTTTTTCACGCAGCTGATTCTGTTGATGGTAGAAGCGCTGCAACACTGCATAGACAGAGATGGAGAGAGCATGAGCATGAGAGAGTGAGAATATATATTTAAAAAAAAAAAGATTTTAAATTGCAATAGAATAACTAAAAGGGAACTGGGAAAATAGGAAAAGCTAAACGAGGCAATTGGAGTTAAAGATTAATACTAGACATACAGAAAGATCAACGTAACAATTAAATCTAGTAATAGGTCTAAGGTCTGAAATCTAGCCTATGCACATGGATTTCTGATTCGATTTGTTTTTGCACAGCTACAGACATGCCTATAGAGCTATATCAGAGTTAAGTTACATACATATATACATATACAGTAGAATCCGGTTATAGCGACTTTACTTATAGCGTCCATTCTGGTCCCAAGACAAACTTATGTGGGCAAACCTAGAGAGTCTTTCAGATTTAACAAGGATCCCTGGAGCGCCGCTATAACCTAATTCTATATATATACATACGGTAGGGTCCCCATAATTCAAAATGGCAAGGCGATCAGTTTTTTTTCGATTGACATAGATATTCAAACTTATCGAGAATTATTGAGAACGAATTGATATCAAGGGATAGCATTTTTTTCGATCTAGCGGGGTACCATTTATCGGGACTCGATTGTATATTTCTTGTGTGATATACATATGTGATTATCTCTGTCTTATGCTATTATCTAAATGATTTTTACTAGTTAACAAATTGGAATATAATTAGGCTGTCTATATATGCAGGTCTTTCAAGAACCTCTCTGTATCATTCAAATCAAATCATTGCTATCTACAGCGGCTTCGTCTTCTCCTTTCGACTTCTGCTATGAAGCGGTATATACTACTAATATATGATTAGACTTATACATATTACATTAAGAGAATATCATAAAAAAAAAGAATTCATTAATTAGCTAACTATGAACACTAAACTAAGATAGAACTACTTTCAAGCCCAGCAACCTGAGTTTACTGTGACACATGGACAATCTGCTTAAGCTGATCTACAAATGATTGATATACAGTAGAAAGTCGATAACTCGAAATGCCAAGGGTTCTTTTTTTTTTATTGAGAATAATTGAGAACGAATTCTTTCGATTTATCGAGAAGTTTCAATTTAACGGGGTACGAATTATCGAGACTCGACTGTATATATGTTATGTAAAATGTCTTACAACACATCAACAATCTGTAGTACAGCTTAAGCAGCCTTGTCTAACTTATTGTATAACTTATATACTAAATGTCCCTCACCTATGGGACTCTGATTGCCCGGCTGCAATCGCTGCTGCTGTTGCTGTTGCTGCTGTTGTTGTTGCTGATTGCTGAGCTGCAATGTTGTTGGCAACGTTGTTGTGCCTGTTGCTGTCGCTGTCGCTGTCGCTGGCTCCATTATCAGATGCTTGCGCTGCAGCGTGGGCGAACTGAGGGCCAAGTTGACATTATCAATTCTACTATCACAGGTGTCGTAGGGCAGCCGCCATTTGGGCGTGGCCAACAGTTCCGTGGGCGTTTTCACTTTCCTATTGTGATGCGGCAGTGTTGTTGGTGTTGTTGTTGCTGTTGCTGCTGTCGGTGTGGCTGCCGTTGGTGTTGTCGCTGTAACAATGGGCTGATGTTTCTTCTGGCTGAACGGCGATGAGGTTAAATTGCGTAAAATCGATTGACCTGCAACAGACAAAAGGCGTTAGCTGGTGCACGTGACTGCAATTGCCAAATGCCATATGCACATACCTATGCTGCTGAAAACAGACTCCTTCTTGGGACTCTCGTCGTGGTACTTGTAGTGAGAGCCATTGCTCAGCTTGCGCTGCATAAAAGGCGACTTGCGATAGAGCTTGCCAATGTCATTGTGCCCGCCAGCAGCCGGAACAGGGACAGCAGCGCTTGACGGCGGCGACAGCGGACTGGCGCCGCTGCTGCTGCTGCCGCTGCCACCGCTGCTAAAGTAGTTCATTGTGTTTGCCGCCGACGTTGCTGCCGTTGCTGTCGTTGCCGTTGCTGTTTGTTGAGGTAGTTGTGTGGCTGATTGTATGAAATACTGCGTAACCGGCAACTGTTGCTGCTGCTGCTGGTGCTGCTGCTGCTGGTGCTGCTGATGGTAGCTTGGAATCTGTGTGGGTTTTATTGTCTTCAGCGTTTGTGTTTGCGTTGGACTACGCGCTGCTGCTGCTGTTGCTGTTGCCGCTGCAGTTCTTCCATACAATGTGGCAGCTTCCTTGGCGCGTGTTGCTGCTGCTGCTGCTGCTGTTGTTGTTGTTCCTGTTCCTGTTGCTGTTGCTCTGCAAGTAATGCAAGTAATGTTATTGATTGTTGCCAACAAATTATCAAACGAAAACACACACACACACACACAAAATGTACGCCAGCATGGCAGCGAAAGAGTGAAAAAGACACAAAGAGAGCAAGAGACAGTGAGAGAGAGAGAGAGAGAGAGAGTGACAGAAAGAGAGGGAGGGATAGAGTTTGTGTGTAATGCGAGTGAGTGAAAGCAGGAGGCATGTGTGTGTGTAAGTGTGAGTGTGTGTGTGTATGCTAAATGGGATATATAACACATATATATATATGTATATATGTAAGCTAAGCGAGATCAATGAGAGAGTGAAGCGTATGAATGAAAATGGGAGCAACACTAAACAAAGAAAGCAAGAGTTGAAACGAGAGAGAGAGAGAGGGAGAGGGAGATCTAGATTTGACGCTAACTAAAATAGCTGCAATTATTGACACTGATTATCTTCAATCCTTTCGATTAAAATCGATATCTATCGATCGTTTGATTGACATCGATAACTAACTCTAGCTGGAAAATACCTCTTGGTAAACTTATCGCTATATAGAAAGATCTAACGATGATATATTGTACATCGAGACATAATTAGGACACAAATATCGATAACTATCGATAGTCATAGTTACTCGCGACATATTCACTGAAATCTGCTACACTTTTAGCATTATTCGACAATTATACCTTTGAGTAAACTTGTGTATTCGCTGCTATCGTTATCGCTATCGATAGGTTTCCATCGTTCTCTCTTATTTAAAATGTAAGGCTGGTTATCAATATTTTTCTGTATCCTCATATACTCCTACTAAAACTGTCTCTATCTCCCTCCCTTTCTTCACAATCCATCGTAATTGCCAAAAAGTGTTCTATTGCAATGGATCAACAAATTTTGAGCCGCTAGATGGCGCTGAAGAACACCCCAAGAATACAAACAAAAATGGCCTAAAGAAAGAAATGAATACGAATGGAATGAAACAAGCGAAAGGCTGAAACATGATAAATACATAAAGACCGTACATAGATTAAACTAGAAATGTGTATATACTTTACAAATATATTGATATATATATATACAAAAGCGATATGTGCAGTATGTGATGGCATTGAAACGAAACAAAACGGAATGAAACAGAACGAAACGAATGCGCTGCAGACATTTATGAAGCGTAACAAAGGATGAAAATGTATAAAAATATAACCAAACGAAATTTTCAGAAATAAAAAGAAATTAAAAACAAATAAAAGTTTTACCTCGATTGATGATTGAAGTCGATATTTATTTATTGAATTTATTTTATTTGTGTTTTTAATTATTAATAAATTTAATTGAAATATAAAGCGGCAGGCAACATGCAGCGGAATAACAATAGAAATACATCAATTGATTAGTAACAAAATGAAAATTAAATTTAGTAATCAAAATAATCGAGTAACAAAAGAAACAATCAAGAAAACAATTGGAAAAATAATGAAATCATGCATAACACAAAATAATAAATAACAATTATAATTATAATGATAATAATAACAATAATAATAATAAAACTCGGTCGTACTTACTGAATTTACTTTCATATATTTTTTTGTTTTTTTGGGAGGATTTTTTTGTTTTTGTTTTGTTTTGTTTAATGGTTTTCGATTTATTTTTGGATTATATATCGTGGTAAGGGTATATAAATTAATGTTATATTTATATATACATATATACTCTCAAAGAGATATATACATATATAGCTATATAATGTTGATTTCTTGCATTCTCGGTTTTAATTAATTAGGTTTTTGTTGTTTTTTGTTGTTGTTGTTGCTGTAGTTTAGTTTATGTTTTGTTTTTTTTTTTTTTTCTTTCTTTCATGTTTTGGTTTTAATCGGTTTTACAGTTTGTCTGACATTATATTTGCGTTTATTATATATAATAAGTATATATATTTATATATATACCTATATATATATATAAATATATATATAATTATATGTCTCTATATATATATTAGGAATTAAGTAACCTACAAAAAATTGTAATAAAAAAGATGAAAATAGAAAATCAAAAAAGAAACACACAAATTAAATAGTCAATAAAACGCAAAATATTCGAATTTTATTCGTTTCTCTATTGTTTCTTGTTTCTACGTAATACCTATTGAGGTGGATAGGGGACTGGGTGTGGGTCTACTAGAGGAGATTGGGTACGTCGATGCTAAATATTTGTATTGTATTTACATGGCATATGCACTGCACTATATAAACTGACAGTCTATGGGATTAGACTCGATTTTCTTGATAGGTGGAACGAAACGAAATGAAACATACTTGAATGTTCTCACTGGGCATGGCTACATTTAGCTTGAAAGCGAAATGGAATGGAATAGAACATATACATCTCTTATGGATGATTTTTTTCAGGAACGAAACGGAATGAAACTGAACTGTTTAGCTGGTAATGGCTACATTTACTTGAATGCGTAACTGAATGAAATAGATACGATGTATGTTCCATATAGCTCAGGAACAAAACGGAATGAAACACGATTCGGATTTGAAACGATATGAATCTGAATGGGACTGAATTGAACGGACTCAGATGCAGCTCTCATCATGGTTGAGCTTTCGTTTCTTATCCCAGAAACGAAACGGAATGAAACAGATCTGAAAAATTCTCAGTATGCCCGCAGCAAGTGCAACCTTTTAGCATAAATGTAAGTGTTACAAAAAAAAGAAAACAAATTTTTTTTAAATAAAACAAGTAGCTAAAAAGCTAATAAAAGGCAATAGAAATGTGCTCAAATTGTAGTAAAATAGAAGGAATAAAAAAAATTATAAAAAATAGTTAAGAGTGTGTGATTAATAGTAGGAGCGAAAGAGAGGCATGCCAACTGTTTTTGCTATGTGTAGGAAAGAGTTAAGAGAGAAGCTTAGTTGTTTTTAAGAATTTTTTTAGTTTACAAACTTCAGCAAACACCCTAGAATTAGGTACGATTTTTAGTTGTAGTTCAATATTATTATTATTATTATTTTTTTTTTTTTCATTTCATTAATTTCTTCTTTTTTTTTTTTTTTTGCCTACCTGTTAGGAAATTGTTTTTGATGTCAGAGTTAGGCTAAAGAGAAATCAAAATAGAAATCGCAACGCAACGGAATGAAACAAAAGCGGAAACGGAAACAAACAATTGAAACGAAGCGTTGTTGTGTTCATGACGTCCACGCACACACACACACACACAAGCGTACATACACGTACGCACTCTCACACACACACACACACGGACACACGGACACACAGGCACACAGACAGCAGGCAATGGCTAAGGGCAAATTGTTCTCATATTTTGTTTGCTGGCTCGGGGACTTGGGTCGGGAATATTTGGCTTATATGTGTATATAGAGAAAGTTGGCTCTCGTCTAGCGGAACTTGTTGAACTCACCTCGTCAGGGTGGCATCACCATTGGCGCGCATACGCTTCCCGGCAGCGGAGTCCATCACATTTTGAAACCAGCCAGGCACATCGATCTTGGCCTGCTCATACATCTTGATAAACGGCTGGGCCAGCAGCTCTGGATACTTGGGTCGATCCTGATGGTTCTTAGTGAGGCTGTAGCCAAATGCAAACGTATAAAGAGAGAGACAGATAGAGAGAGAGGGAGAGAGAGAGAGTGAGTATGTGAGTTGATATACATATTCATTTATATACATCTATATCAATATCACTTTACCACTTGATGACAAAGTCACGAAACTGTTGACTAAAATTGTATCCCTCGCCGCTGGGCAAACACGGCGGCTCCGAGTCGAGCACCTTGGTCAGCACCTCAAAGTCCGTATTACAGCCCTCGTATGGTGAACGTGCAGTTGCCAGCTCCACAAGCGATATGCCCAATGACCAGACATCTGCTCGTATATCGTACTTTGGTTTCTTCGGATCGATGCGTTCCGGCTGCACATTGAAAATTGTTTTGGTAATTCAATATCGATACAAGTATATATATATATTTCGTATTATCCCGACTTACCGCCATATAGGCTGCACAGCCAGCGGAACGTGTGTTCGCTTTAGAGTCCACTAAACGTCCGCTAATCCCAAAATCGCATAGCTTTATATTGCCGCGCTCATCAATCAAAATGTTCGATGGCTTCACGTCGCGATGGATGACGCCGTGTTTGTCCTTCAGATAGGACAAAGCATTGACCGTCTGCGAATCAGAAGAAGATGGTAAACTTTTAATAACTACTAAAGGCCTTCAGTGTTGTATAACAGTAAAAAAACACAACACATTTTAGCACTGCATATTACTTAAATAAATTGGTCTTAACAATTAAAGCTAAAATTTATTCGCCTCTGTAGCTTATCAATCTTTAAAGGTCTTTATTAAAATCAGTGCTGTAAAGGACCAATACTATCGACATGCTTAAAACATAATTCCAGCTCACTTTTGCCACTTATCATTCAAGCTATCCAGCTCTCAGTCATATACAAATTATAAATTAGTGTTGTAAAGGATAAAATTTGATAAAACCTGTCGTTTATCAACACTGTTCAGGCCTACAGCCATATGTTTCCGTATTTTTATCAACGCTTGCATATTTTTTTCACATTGAAGAAGTGGAGAGTAAATTATTCTAATACTTTTCAACACTACTGTTCTATTTTACTGCATTTTAACTTTGTTTACTTTACTTTACATTCAAGTAACTATTACTATAAAAACATATTAGTTTTGACCACCAATATTGTTATTCAACACAATAATTTATCTATTCTAACCTTAAAAAAAAACAGTGTTATTTAACATCACTACTCTACTACCCCTGGCTATCACTATCTAGCTACTACTCTACGTACATTTTAGCTTTAATCAATTTTGTCACCAAAATCGACCTATTCTAATCTAAACAAAAAACAGTGTTGTATAACATAAATGCTTTACCAAAGCTTCACTACATATTTTTGGGTTAAAGAGCCGCACTTACCGCCACCGTGACTTTGCCTAGAATGGGCTCCGGCACCGGCTTCTTGGTCAATTTGAGCAATTTATCGAAGCACATGGACATCAGCTCCATGCAGATCCAGACATCCGGATCGCGCACAAAACAGCCCAGGCACTTGACGATATATTTGCAGTCGTGCGACTTGAGCACAACATCCAGGTCCATCAGAATGCGCTTGTTCTCCTCGGCATTGCCGGTGCGTCGCATCTGTTTGACGGCAATGATCGTGTTGCTGGAGACATGCAGCATTTTGACCACATTGCCGCTGGTTCCATTGCCCAGATCGCCCAGATGCTGCAGATCGTGGATATCTGTCGGATATTGATGGCCATTGATATTCAGTTTACCCGTCTGACCCATTATCATCTTCAGCTTCTTATCCGTTTCCGTTTCGGAAGGATGCAGCTGTGTGGGCAGCGGCAGCACCATGCGACGTCGCGTTGATCCTCCAGATTCAGCTAGAGTGGCAGAGAAGAAAAGAGATAGCATGAGTGAGAACGGTTTCATACAAATATGGATGGTACAAATTCATAAAAATTTCAATATAACAGTTTGTGTTGCCTTCGTCAAGATTTTACCGGCTAGATCTAGCTATAGTTTTTAGAAGCCACTATGGAAACGGAATTCTAGCTTTTAACAAACAATTCAGCTTGTTTTGCGCTAGTTTTATATATCCGCTGTTAAAATGCAAGCTAAAGTTTGTGTTGCCTACCACAAAAACTTTCCAGCTAGATTTTACTTTTGTTTCTAGCAGGTATGAAATTCTAGCTTGTAGTTTGTTTCTAGCTTTTATGTAGAACGCATTCTATATTTAGTTAAATTTACGTTTACATTCAAATTGCAAATTGACCCATTTTATATCAACAGCCTTTTTTATCAATATCAATTTAGCTTTGTTTTGCTTTGCACTGATTTAGCTTTATGCTGCACTCTAAAAACGGCAACACTGACCAATAACCGTTAGTCAAAAACAAAGCGCATATATGTGCGTAAGTGTGTGTGTGTGTCTGTGTGTGTAAGCATGATATGCACACTGACACAAAGCTCATTTACTTCGAGCACATTCGCCTGCTGTTCAAGGCCAGCGCTATCAGTTGCGTTGATTTCGAAACGTGGGAATTTGCTTGGCCAAACATTTTTATCTATATCTATAAATTGTTCTATAAACAGGGCGCCACAAATGTCAATAAAAGTGGCCGTAGCAAAACAATAATCAATTTAATTGAGAATCGCATTATAGCCATTCTGATTTTGATTATATGTAATCCTAGACAAGAAATCAGCTGGAAACCAAATCAATTCCAGTTCTAGTTTTATTTTTAGATCAATATGTTCATTATATTATGCATTATTCATTATATATATTTACATATGTATGCATGCATATCCAAAACAAATAAATCTTGACCCACTGTGCGTTACATTAGCTACAAATAGCAAGACGCATGGAGTGCGTTGTTATTGCTCAAATTAGGACTATAATTATTGTTGTTATTGTAAGCGTTAAATAGTTATTACTTATCAGTTGCTTCAAATGAAATATTACTACTTATAAAAACAATAACAACAACGACAATAACAATAACAATAATACGCAACACGAAGACAAATTTCGCCGCAATCCTCACGCGAGTCACGCTGTCTCCGCTGTGTTCGCCTCAGTCGCAGTCGCAGCCGCCGTCACTGTCTCACTGTGGCATACGCGCATTTGTGTGTGTGTGCGCGGGTGAAGAAACGCGAAACCAAAAGCGAATACAAAAACAAACAACAAAGCCACGGAGAGTCGACGCTGGCGGCAGCCGTCGCGGCGAAGTGCGCGTATCAAGACATTTACTCCGGAAATGCCAAAAAAAAAAATGCCAACAAACATGCCAAATGAAATCGGCAACAGAAGCGACGAAGACGACACACACACACACACACACACACACACAACATGCACAAATAGAAACGCACTAAATGGGAGAGCATCTGTGTAGAGTGAGCGGGAAAGATAAAAACGAGCTGCAAAGTGCATTTGCCGTTAATTTGCAATGAGCCTCACGTGTGCAAGGCGTGCACAAGTCTAATTGGAATTGGGACTTGTGCAGAGCAACCATGGGAGTCGTGAATCCAATTGGGCTTGCTATTGTTCCGTTTCATTAAATAGTCTGGCGATCTGATCTAGTTGGGATTTTCTTAATGGCAATTTGATATCAAACTGAAGGCTGAGATATTTAATTAAAACAACTGTTTAATAATTTGAATAAGCACAAGATTATAGAGTACATTCAAACAGAATTCAAGTGCATCATACATATTTATTTATTTATTTTTATGTTTTTTTATTTAAACAGGCTTTTACTACCCAATTGGCATCTTAACAAGTTGAACATTATAAATGTTTCAACTATTAATTACTCATATTTAAAAACATCATGTTTTCTATTTCAATTCATCAACAACGTTTCCAAGCAGACAGTTTAAAGGACAATTCCAATCGGAAACAATGCGAATATGATACAAACACAAACACACGCAAACACATATACATATGTAGGCAAACACAAAGCAAGCAACGCCGGCAGCGACGCGGACAAGTGTATGTGTTGATGCTGCCGCTGCTGCGGCGCTGCTTCGCTGCATTTGGCGAAAACAAGTTTTCGTGTTGTTTTTGGTTTGTTTTGCTCGCAGCGTGCGCTTATCTATGCAATCGAAACGCAGAGATCGATAACGTGTGCCCTTTGTTGAGGGTATTACAAACACACACATCCACATACATACACACACACAAACATGAGTAAATGAGTGTTTATCGTATCTATCGAAACGCCAATTTCTTATCAACACACACACACACATGCATGTGCATATATGTATGCATGTGTGTAAGTGTTTATGTATTTTTGTATTTATGTATGAAACTTACGTATGGGCAAACTGGGCGTTGGGCGCATACTCCTGGTAGGCGGGGCAAAACCCCCGCCAGCAAAGATACCAGACGACAGAGACGCTGACGTCGACGTTGGCACCGGCAGCGCTGTCGCTGGTCTGGTTGGTGAGGCGGCGGCGACATTATTGGCAACAGAGGCAGAGGCAGCGCTAGCGGCGGCTGCTGCTGCTGTTTGAGCTTGTGATGCTGCCGCCGCTGCGGCGTTAATGGCCGCTGCACTGTTTGGTGTTGCTGTTGCTGCTCCTGTGTTTGTTGTTGTTGTCGATATTGTTGTTGGCCGAACACGCTTTGATAAGACGATTTGTTCATGTGATTCGTTTTGCGCCTGCAGCGCCACCTCCAACGACTGCAGCCGACTGCCAATTGTCTCAAATTCGATTGTGCTGGACATTGTTGCAGTTGTTGTATTCTTTCGCCTCCTCCTTCTGCTGCTGCTGCTTCTCTTTAGTTCGGTTGTTGTTGTTCTAAATTCGATTTTCCCAGCGTTTTGTATTTATGGCTGCTGCTGCTGCTGCTGCCGACACACACATATGCACAACCTTACACACATACACACATGGACACACACACACAAGTGTGCGTGTGTGTGCCTTCTGCTATTGCACTTGTATGCGTGCGCGTGAACTTTCCACTTGCAGAGGCCGCAAAACAACAACAAATAAGATTTCACGAACAACAAACAAAAAACAAAAACAGACACGAAATACAACAGAGACGCACGAGCGAACGCACGCACTCACGCACGACACAGCAGAGCGCAACAACAACAACAATAATATATCTCGCGATTCTTTTCCTTCTTTTTTTTATGCAGCAGCAGCGCTCGTTAGTTTTTGTAGGCGCACGCTTTAAGCTTTGGAGCGTTACACGCGGCGTATGTTTAGAATTGATGTTGGCTGACGCGCGAACACTTGCACTTTTGCATTACACATTAACAATTAGCTTTATTTGCTGCTTAATTCGCAATGCACATCCTATTAAACAATGTGAAACAGTCCACCACCAACAAGAAGATAGTGTGTGAAGTGTGGCCATATGTGCATAGTTCGCAAATACACTCATCTCTTTAACAACCAGCTGGCAACGATGAATCGATATATCGATATATTAAACATTTTTTGTGGTAAAGTAGCTACAAATATTTACATACATTCGCCTTGTACTTTGAGTTGCATGAAAGAAAGCCTTTTCAAAAACGTAATTTATTGTTTTACACAGAATGAGAGGCAGTAATTGTTTGCTACCATCATAGAGATCCATTTTCCGTGCTTGCTTCAAGGACAAACACATAATCTAGTGTGACCGAATAAAATACCAGAATATCATATGTGATTAAAAAACGAACAGGAAACGGCTGAGTTGGCAACACTGTGATTATCCCACTGTATTGTTTTCAACGAGGACGAGTTCTACGCGAGTGCTGGGTGAAAAAGAAAAGAAAACGAAAAACTAAATATCAAAGAAAAGTTAAGCGACGAAAACAGTCAGAGCCGCAGCGAGCGCGGCATTTGGTCTGCATTTTTTTCTCAACACGCACAAGTGTACCCGCAGCAGGCAAACATTTCAACAACACGATTTGACCAAATGTGGTAAAAATAGCAAAAGCCAGCAGCAGCAGCAGCAGCCGCCGCCGCTCCATCGACGTCGCCGTCGTCTTCGCTGTCGACGGCCCAATAAAAACCCACACAGCAGTAGCAGCCGCAGCAGCAGCAACAGCAATAAAAGTATCAAAAAGTGGAGCAAATAATTTCAGTTACCAGGCGAAACGTGCAGCGCAACACGCGTGAATAAATCCAAAAAGTGCAAGTGCAGGCCGCCAAAGACGCACACGCACATACACCCACCTACATATACATACACACGCTCACACATACATCCGCATACGTACATATATCTAAACGACAGAGCGCAATGTCACGACCACGTCCGCGTCTCCCACCCATTGGCATTCCGCGTGAGCCGGAACCGGCATTGTAAGTGCATTGGGGGTTATGACATTATGACACTTGTTCGTTTTGCTTTTGCCTATGCTTCTGCGTATCTCTGTATGTGTGTGTGTGTGTGCAGAGTTTAGCTAATGTGTGCGAAGAGTGCGCAAGACAATCTATGTTTTTTTTTTTGGCATTTTGTTTTCATGTGTGTGAGAGTGTGTATGCAGATTGATCTGGCTCTATGAACAAAATAACACACAGCTGTACAGGCTTGATCGAATTTTATATACCCTGGAAATCCAAGAAATCCTGCCTAATCAAAATATTTGAACTATTTCTTATTGATAAAAACTCGATTCATATTCAAATAAGTTGTTTATGTTAAATTCACGGTACTTGTTTCCCTCTAAAAAACACATAAATCATTTCCAGCCAATATCAATCAGTCAAAACAAAACGAATAAGCCTCAAATGGCATACTAGCCTTATTACTATAAGAACTCTGTTAACATAATGTAAATCACATACTGTTAACATTTACCCGCTCAAATAATTACTATATCAAAATAACATTGACCACACATCGTTCCTCTGCTAACATACTGTTAACATTTCGCCTCACAAATAATAGTGATATCAACATACTCTTAACTTCTAACATATTATCAACATTTGGGCATACCAGTAATTCTTCTGCTTAAATACCGTAATACCGACATTGCATTAACATTTAGCCATCCTGCTAACATACTGTTACATTACATGCCGTTAACAGTGTGCCACCACGTAATCTGGACTCCCGGGCGACCATACAAATCGGCGATCAAACATTCGACATCGATGCGGATAGTTTGGAGAAGATTTGTGATTTAGGACGCGGCGCTTATGGCATCGTGGAGAAGATGCGACACAGGCAGACGGGCACTGTGCTGGCCGTCAAGCGCATCCCAATGACAGTGAACTTCCGTGAACAGCAACGTCTGATCATGGATCTGGATATATCGATGCGATCCAGCGATTGCCCCTATACGGTCCACTTTTATGGGGCCATGTACCGGGAGGGCGATGTCTGGATCTGCATGGAGGTGATGAACACCAGTTTGGACAAATTCTACCCGAAGGTCTTCAAAAATCAGCTAACCATGGAGGAGACGGTGCTCGGCAAAGTAAGCCTTACTCTATCTGCATCTCTTTCACTCTCTATATGTGCACACTCTCTCAGATCGCGATGAGCGTGGTTAGCGCCTTGCATTATCTGCATGCCCAGCTGAAGGTCATCCATCGCGATGTAAAGCCATCAAATATATTGATCAATCGCAGCGGCCAGGTGAAAATATGTGATTTTGGCATCTCAGGTAAGCGCTGTGTTCTTCTTCCATTTCATTCTACACGATTCATAATTATAGAGCATCGGAGCTTGAGAGCTATTTAAAATAGTCTATGGATGGATGGGGAATAGAATTATGAATATAGGAATTCAGAGGCTTCGGATGGATAGGGAATAGAATTATGAATGAATATATGAATCCAGCAGTGGAGCATTGGAAACTGCCTACAGTTTTCTATCAAATTGAAGAAACAAATGGAGCTGGAACTGCGTAAAGTAAACTTATTTGTGGATCAAGATTTATAGATCAAGTACTTACTTACCATAAGGGAATCGTCCTATGTCTAGCTTAAGAAATCTATTGAAAGAAAACCTTATGATATAGAACAACTTCCTTGATCCAATTGGCAGAGCAATCGGTTAGCAATTGCAGTTTATATAAGATAATATAATGCTACTATCCTTCGCAGGCTATCTGGTCGATTCGGTGGCAAAGACTATAGACGCTGGCTGTAAGCCATATATGGCACCGGAACGTATTGATCCGCAAGGTAATCCAGCCCAATACGATATACGCTCCGATGTCTGGTCGCTGGGCATCAGCATGATCGAAATGGCCACCGGGCAATATCCCTATAACAAATGGCGAACGCCCTTTGAACAGTTGCGTCAGGTGAGCGACAGATGGAGCAGCTGCTCCAGGTGTGGCCAATGCTAATAGTAATGTTCTTCCTCCCCTCCTCCACCGCTCGCTGCTTAGGTTGTTGAGGATGATCCGCCACGACTGACGGCCGGCACATTCTCCGCAGAGTTCGAGGACTTTATAGCGACGTGCTTGAAAAAGGAATATACGGCGAGACCCAATTACGAGCAGCTGCTGCGGCACAGCTTTATCGTGGAGCATTTACAACGCAACACGGATATATCCGAGTTTGTGGCAAGAATATTAGATCTGCCCGATGAGCAGGCGTCGCAGTAGAGCGGCAAGCGCAGCTGGAACAGAAGCAGGAGCAGGAGCTGGAGTAGGAGTAGGAGTACGCGTACGAGTAGAAGTAGGAGTAGGAGTAGAGCGTGCGGAGTTAATCAAGGATCAACATGTCTTCTCTACTCAATGTGAAACTATTCAAAAAACAAAATGTAAATTGCCGCCGTCTTCTACATGCATTTTGTATGTGTGTGTGTGTGTGTGTGTGTGTGTGTGTGTGTGTGTGCGTGCGTGCGTGTAGGTGTTTAAGTGCTTGTGTGTTTATTAATTTCTTGTCTTTCCCCTCTTCTCGTACACATGATTATGTATTTCTATTGCGATCCCTCTCTCTATCAGTCTGTCTGTGTATGTGTGTGTGTATGCATGATTAATTTTCCTTCTCTCTCACTCACTGTATGTCTATCCTTTTCTGTATGTATAGACGTGCAAATCAAATTGTTAGCTTAAGTATAAATCAAACGAAATCAATTCTAGGGCACACACACACACACACACACATATATATACATATATATATATATATTTACCTATTACATAAACTGCAAAAATTGTAATTTTCACATTTGCAGCGCTCAAAAGATCGAAACGTGAAAATTAAAACAAACAATACAAACAACATTAAACTATATATATAAACACGAGAAAATAAAACCAAACTGTGCCTCAGCCTTGGCAGCCCAGTTGCTGTCAAACTGTAAAATGTAAAACTAAATTAAAAACTATTAAATGCCGTGCAGCATGCAACATGAAGGAATTACAAAGAAATGAAGAAGAAAAAAACAACGCCAAGCAAAATGTGTAAATTGTTTAACAAATATACGTGAAATAGCTAAATTAATGTTGAAAGCAAACAACAATTTGTGTAATTATTGTTGATTTGTATATCAAAATATATATATACACGTATATATATATATACATATATATATATAATATTATTTTTTGTTTCTAATAATAATAATTAATTTATACGCAAATACCTTAATATAAACTCACTGTAAAATGAAGCAAAAACTGAAATGCTTTATTGAAACATACATACTTATGTCTGCCGAAATACTTACACACATATACACACACACACATGCATATGCATAATGTATAATATGTACAAAAAGCAACAGCCAAATTCATTTGTTGTTGTTAATAATAATATATGTTAAAGAAACAAAACAAAAAAAAAAAAAAAAAAAAAAAATATGCAATAATTCAAGTTAGTTAATTATGAGATGCTTGAATTTTGGCATCGTGGCATCGAGACACGGCAGTCAATTACGTACACATATACATATACATATACACATACATATACATATGTATACATACATATATATTTCATTTTAAGCAATATAATTGAACAGAATAAATTTGCAAGCATGTCAAACAAATGCCTAAACAAGAAAAAAATAACGTTTCCATTCTGGCTTTTTGTGTTCTAAAATACACAAAATGAAGAGAAGAACTCGAATAAAATTTATTGTAATTGCTATTCGTTATTTCAATGCTTTTATATATTTAAATGATTCGATAATTCAAATACCCGCCTCATAAACCGATACTAAAAAAAATATTAATCGATACCTAAATATCTATTGGAATACAAAATTGATATCGATCATTTTCCACACGTTTTGTTATTGAATGAAGATATCAAATGAAAACTTACTTGATATATCGATGTGCTTAAATTATTAAATACCAGCAAATATCGGTACGCCGATGTATCGCTGTAAGCGTATCTTATAAAACCACCATTTAATATCGGCCAATTAGCAGTGGTGTACTAGAAAGTTTTTTTAATACCGGCAAATGTAGGCCAAATGACGATAGTGCCCTTGACATATCGCTGCATGTTCTGTGCACTCAACTGTTGACTTTTTGCTCAGCATGAAATATCTGTATGTTCATTTGTATTGTTTTCACTTATCGCCTACCCCAAGTACCACCATAAAACAACGATAATCCGAAGTACTGATTAAATGCTATTCTACGTGAAAGAGACGTTGGAAAATGAATAGCGGTGCGCGAAACTTGTTGTTGCTCTCGTCGTCCCGATTGCATGGCTACGGCTACTTGGAGCATGCGCGCGCCCAACTGGAGGATCTGTTCAAGGCGTAAGCACAAATATCTTATCAAGAGTTCGGCTTATCAGAACATTGAATTCCTGCAGCAAGAATGTGAAGACCGTGCTCTTTGTGCCATACGCCTTGCGGGATCACGACAAATATACGGCAACCGTCAGAGCTGCACTGCAGCCTTGGGGCTATGCAGTGGAAGGGCTGCATACGAAACCCGATCCGGGGCGGGCGCTCCGCGAGGCGCAGGCCATTTTCGTGGGCGGCGGTAATACGTTTGTGCTGCTGAAGCAGCTGTACGAACTGCAGCTGGTCGAACTGATCCGCCAGCTGGTGCTGGAGCAGGGCCTCACCTACGTGGGCAGTAGTGCCGGAACCAATGTGGCCACACGCTCCATCCACACCACCAACGACATGCCCGTCATGCAGCCGCCCACCTTCGAGGCCCTGGCTCTGGTGCCCTTCAACATCAATCCGCACTACCTGGACGCGGACCTCAGCAGCCAGCACAAAGGCGAGACGCGAGACGAGAGAATCGAGGAGTTTGTCAGCTATCATGCACGTCCAGTGCTCGGGCTGCGTGAGGGCACCAGCCTGCGCGTCCAGGGCGATCGGGCGACGCTACTGGGCGAACGCAACGCCAAGCTCTTCAAATCGTAATTTAAAGCGACTTTCAAAATACATCCGTTATACTAACAACTGTTGTACTTACAGCGATGGCAGCACCGTGGAATATGAGCCACAGTCCGATCTCAGCTTCCTGCTGAAGGAATGACATGGATATATTGACAAAGATTTTGTTTTACATACATTTATTTGATATATATATATAACAACTAGATTATATAATCGGCATGTTCGTAATAGATCTTACACATATTATATTTACATTATATATCCTCTATATATATATGCTAAAAACTATGACTACACTTCAAAAAAATCCTCTTCTTTTATTGCCAATGCTAACAACTATTTACATACGTTTTGCCTTTTGCTAGTTGTATAACAAAAAATATGTTCATTGTGTTATAATAAATTAAATACAAAAATCTTTTATATAAAATTATGTAAAAAAAAAAAATTATGTATATATATATAAATGATAATAATCAATGCAAAATGCTTTAAAACGTATAACTGGCAGGCGCTACTTATTCGAACTCTAAATACGTAGTTGGTATAACAGTTGGCACTTGTATAACAGTGACACTAGTATGCAATTCAATTTCACCGTTGTCTCTTGTATAACAGCTGCTACAATGTTTCAGTTTTACATATCTACAACAGTATAACAGTTGACTATCGTATAACATGCATTTTCATATACATTTTTAATTCAACTCCTAAAGTTGTTTATCTAACAATTTTCAGCAATAATCAGAACTATTTCGTCGTTCGTATAACAGTGTTTTTGTCGCATAACATTGCTATTTTTCGTATGACTGTTGGTCATTATTGAACAGTTAACTACAATAAAAGCTTATTCTATGTGTATAACAGTTTACAGTGGATATTATGTATAACAGTTCACAGTGGTTGTGTATAACAGCGTACTGGCAATTATTGGCTTCTCAAAATGTTATATATAAATTTATATTGTGTACAAAGTGTTATATATTCAACAGTTATCAATATCTTAAAGCTGTATAACAGTTGCCACAATGTGCAGAAGCTAGGCAAGATTTGGGCCACAGTCATAATGGCTAAGCAGGCTCACATTACGTTCAGACTCTTGTTATACACACTTTCATTATATGTCTACGTATTAGGTAGTATAACATTTAGATACATACTAAACCTAACATATATAGGAATTTGCAGGGCAAGTTATATTTATATAAGACTACTTAATTATGAGAGTGGCTACGGCGACACGCAAGATGCTGGCTATTATTATACAACTGTTATACACAACGTTTACAGTATTTATATTTATATTGTTATACTTAAGCAAGTGTAGTTAGTTGGCAGCTACAAATTTCCTTGACCCCAACCCCGTGCTAGCCCCTGCTCCATTTCCCCCTCGTCTAACCCAACCCTTTGAGCACTAAATTGTATAACAATTCTTGTCTACTTATTTGAGCATTACAAGTTTCAGTTTAAAGCAAGACACACACATACACACACGCGCACAGCCACACACAAAAGTAACAAAAAACTAAGAGCAAACTCACACACGCACACGCACACTAACTCACACACAGTTGGCAATATATATGTTTAGCAAGGAACTGATAATATTACTATAATATATGTATATCAAAGCTAGCTGGGTACAGCAGCTATTTTTGCAGAATACTTTTATCTTCGTAGCGGATGATGGCATCGCCGATCTGCTTGCGCGACGCCAAATGGATGCAGTGCTGGCCGCCGCACGACTGGGGCAACGTGGGCGGCAGTGAGCCGCCCCGGGCCAAATGATTTCGCACATCGAGACCGAAGCGCAAATGAGGCTCGACGGCACGCAGTATGTGCACCGTATGCTGAGCGGCCACAAACATGTCCAGAATGCTCTCGATCTTGGAGGTGCGAGGCTTTGGTGTGGCCAGCAGCAGCTGTTCAATGTCCAGATCGCTACGCATTATGGGCAGCCCCAAGGGATCCAAAAGTTTGCGAGCTGTAGGCGAGAGACAAATTTAATAAAGAACTAGCTGAGGTAGAGGTAGAGGTAGAGGTAGAGGTAGAGGTAGAGGTAGAGGAAGAGGTAGAGGTAGAGGTAGAGGTAGAGGTAGAGGTAGAGTTAGAGGTAGCGGTAGAGGTAGAGGTAGAGGTAGAGTTAGAGTTAGAGTTAGAGTTAGAGTTAGAGTTAGAGTTAGAGGTAGAGGTAGATGTAGATGTAGAGCAAGAGCTAGAGGTAGTGAGGTAGGTAGAGCAAGTTAGATCTATGATTACCCTGTACGTAGTCGCGACTGTAGAAGGCAATTACATCCTGATTCTGTCGATCGAAGTAGCCGCTGCTCTGGCTGATGTCGCAGGTGTCGCACTCCTTGCAGAAGTGCGCCCAGTTGCAGGGATAGAGCTGGAAGCCAATGGGCGCGTAGACCTGAAAGCCTTGGATGGTATTCATGCGGACACGATTGAGGAAGTCCGTGCGGAAGAGCATGCTGGGCGTGGCCAACAGCACCAGCGATTCGAGTCCGAGTTTAGGCAGCGCCAGATCGGCAACAGCCAAGCTGAGCAACTGCCTCGGTCCGTACATGGAGGCGTGCATTAGCCAGTCCTGCGGCTGCACTGGCTCAGTGCTCAGCTGCTCCGGCAGCCGTATGGACACCCAGGCAATGCGCGAGCCATCTGTCTTGTACTTGGATGACAAATCAAGGGCCAACTTCTTCAGGCTCTTGAAGGGATCGTCGTCACCCTTGCTGGGCGATTCGAGCCGGTACAGAAAGATCTGAAAGACGGAAACGTTAAGCACTGGAGGCCTCTCTCCAAGCTCTAGCTACACTCACCAGCAGCAGGAATGTGTTGTCCTGGTTGTGCATGCAGATGCGTTCGTATTGGGCCACAAAGTCGAGCGCATCCGGCACCTGGTGCTCGAATGCCGGCACCAGTATGGCGATCCGGGTACTCTCCGTGACGTAGGGCGACGGCACCACCTCCACGCGACCCAGCGGCTTGACCACCTCGAAGCTCTTGAGCAACAGCCGCCGCCGCTTCGCAACGTCGCTGTCGCCCTCGTACAGATTCAGATGCAGCTGATAGTCCATGCCGCGCGTCGCATCGAACTTCCGGTAGGCACTGTGCAAGCTCTCGTAGCGCAGCTTCGGATACTTCTGTGCGGCATATTGCAGCGTGATCTCTAGCACCTTGGCGAAGTCCAGAGCTTCGATGCGGCTGAGCGGGGCCACGGCATGTTCGGAGTTCGGCAGCATTGAGTGCGTCTCGTTCAGCAGCTGCCACGTAAGCATGTCGTGCCGCGTCTCCGGCGCACTGGGCGGTGGCACGCCCAGGGGCCAACGTATCTCGAGTATTTTGTTGGAGATGCTGCCATTGGCGATACGGTACGATTTCTGTTCCAGGGCATAGCCGCGCTGCTGCACCATATCCAGGTGATGCTGGAGAATTGGGAGAAGAACAGAAAAAGAGTTTCAACGAATATTCAAATTTAGTTTCGTTAAGCTGAGGATCACTCTGTTGTTAGTTGAAGATTCGTTAAGTTGTAAACAGAAAGAGTCACCTCTGTTTATAATTGAAAAAATTTCGTTAGGTTTATAACAGCATTCATGCTAATTATCATTGAGTTAAGCTTCATTAAGTTTATAATACCTGTCGGTAGTTTAGCTAAGAAGGTAATGAACCGTTTCCTCTCTACTTCGTTAAGTTCTTAAGCCGTTGAATTCAGTTTCGTTAAGTTTTAGCGCGCTATGGTAAGCACGGTTTACTGTTGAATTTAGTTACGTTAAGTATCTAACGAATGTTATGTTATGTTATTAACATTCTATGTTACAAACATTGCAAAATTAAAATCCTTTAGCAGACATATTTCTTATTCTTAACAGCTTGATATTATGTTAAAGAATGTACAATATACAGTTACCCTGTTACATGCATTACCTTGGAGTAGTAGGCGTGCAGACGATAGAAATCCTCCGGCGACTGTACGGGATAAACGGTCGTTGCATTGAGGAATGCGGGCTCCTTGGCCAAGATGCTGAGATCCTTATATTGGCGCGACTTTGTATTCAAGGCATAGCTATATTGACGCATACCCTGTACAATGAAACATTGAAAAATCCAGAAATTAAAAAAGTCAATTCCATTAGTTAGGCGCCGACTAATTCTGCATGAAATTAATTTCTAAGAAAAAGGGAGATCAAGCAAATACAATACACGACGACCCCAACCCAGACACAGACCCAGACCCAAACCCAAATGCATGATCCAGCTATGAACATGTGTTCTACAGATAACAAAACAATAAACTTCCTTTATAGTCGCGACGCATTTACGATCTCATTAAGTCCAACCAACCAGTCGCGCATTCTAGTGCCCATGCTTACATTCCCAATTTCCAATTGCCATTCGTATTCGCATTGCCAATCCCGTTACTCCATTTGGAGGGTTGAACCGAGTTGGTCGCACAATTTAATTAACAGTGCGCTGCTAACAGTTGGCGCAGTTAGTTTCTGGAAAGCGCATCCAGCTTGTTACACTAAAATGTCGCAACTGCTAAATACCCTACACACACACACACACACACATTAGCTCAGGCAAAGCACTTTAGCTTGTTGGTCTTGCTTGCTGTAAATGTAACATCTTTGAATTAAACAGTTATCATCACTCACACATAGCTAGACATCCATAGTGGGAGAGAGAGGGGGACGCAATGATGCTTAGAATATAAACATACACATGCATACATAAATCATTCCACGATACCTGGCAGACGCATATCCAAGTATGTATGTATGTGTGTGTGTATGTAAATAAACCCAAAATCCAAACAAATGAAATTCAAGTGAAAGGCGTGCGTCAAGTTCTTAGCCCTGTGTTTCAAATCGTCTTCACAAATACAGACACATGTGTGTGTGTGTAGGTATGAACATTTTAGCATTAAAATAAAAGAGGAAGAATTAACATTTTCCTGATAAATTGCGTGCGCAAAATGTAAAAATAAACAACTATTTTAATTAAACCAAAGCATGCACACATATACATACATACAAAGTATGTACATATGTATGTATGCGTGCTAAGTAGCAGTGCTTGTCCAACTATGTGGCGAGCGTAATCCAATTGCCCATTGTCCACTCTTCTGCTCTCCTTATGCACATATTCATGCACGCATGTAATACATACATACATACATACATATATCGATATGCTAAGCATCATTGCGTCCCTCTCTCTCCCACTATGCCTATGCCTGCCAGTGCCTGTTTAACTGTTTTGGAGAGTGCATTTCCATTTGCAAGCCGTGTCGTCTCATTTTATTGCCTCTTATTTCAGTTCTTCGGCATCTTCAGCACTTCCCCTTGACATACTCGGAGAAATTCTTTGGTCCGTTGCTGTTACTTGGAAATTAAATAAACTGTCCATCAAGTGTTGCTGCTGCTTCTTGATTGCCTGCCACAAGCCAGCAAGCAGCTCGAAAATGTTTTTTTTTTTCTCTTCTTTTTTTTTATCAAGATGTATGTAGACTTTAAAGTTGTTGCTGCTCTGTTGTTGTTGTTGTCTTCTGCTTCTATTT
The DNA here is from genome assembly GCF_018153725.1 of Drosophila mojavensis. Taxonomy (NCBI): domain Eukaryota; kingdom Metazoa; phylum Arthropoda; class Insecta; order Diptera; family Drosophilidae; genus Drosophila; species Drosophila mojavensis. Next base: position 4,010,812 of record NW_025318667.1, on the reverse strand, counting down.
CTTTCATTTGTATTCTCTGCTTGCCGCATCACATTTCGCTTGGCTGCTGCTCTGCTGAGATGCTCTTTTCAGGGTCACTTTCATGTATCAATGAACTGATTTTTTTCCCTCTTCATTTTGTTTTTGTTATGTTCTTGTTTGATGTTCTGCTTGCATATCACAACATGTGCCTGTGTGTGTGTGTGTATGTCTTTGCTCTTTGTGCGTCTTTTTAGTCAACGGCAAATTGTTTAAATAAATAAAACGGCGTGTAGGAAGCAACAAAGATCACACGACAAGCAAACGGCAAATTAACTCTTACACACACACACACACACACACACAGAGACACCGCATACAAGCACGTAAGCAAAATGTACACGTACATGGCAACGTTCGCTTGTACTTCAACTGATAGCAGTGCTGCTAAAACTGTTAACAGCTGTTGCGGCAGCTGTTAATTTGTTTATGTCTGTTAGGCTAATCGCCAATTGGAGTAAATCAACTTTACACTTGCTCCAATGCATGTCAAACCCTAATGCACGGCATTGCCCATTTCCTCACTCACCTGAAAGCTTTCCTGACAGCCAGCCACACGACTTGCATACTTCACACAGCGTCCAATGTTAACGCTATGATCATTCGTAATGCCAATCCGCACACATCGATCCAAATTGTTGCGCATCTTCCGTATGACGCTGCTGCTCAGCAGGATGCCCGCCTCAAGGTCACAATAATTGCGATCACTCACACCTGCCGCACCCGAATCATTCATCGATTCATCACGTTCAACTGGAGCTGCATTCTCATCATCCCCATTACTATTGCCATTGTCATTGCCATTGCCATTGTCATTGCCAGTCTCGCCCTGGGTAACCCGTATCACGCCCATATACAGATCAAAGGTGATGCTCATATGATATAGCAGCGCATTCAGCTTCCGTGCATCCACATAGACATTGTCCGGCACCAGTAGAAAGTAATCGTATTCATCCAGATAATTGTCCGCTATATACTTGATCACATAGAAGGGACGACGACTCTCCCGCGTGTCCGTAAAGCCGACGATGTTCTTCAGCTGATAGTTCGTTTTCACGCTGTCCGCATTGATGAAGAACTTGATCTTGTTCACCAGGTGGGCGGTGGTGCGATTGAATGCCGTTGCATAGCTGTTGATGTTCTCCTGTGACGTCATCACGCCGATAAAGATCTTCTCCCGTATGCCCAACTCCGAGGAGTAGTAACGAGGCCGTAATACATTTTTTACCTTTGGCGGGAGAGAGAGAGAATGCGAAAAACATTAGAGAAATTTCTATAGAAATGGAAGATATGTATATATGTATGAAAAACATTAGCGAAAATTGAGAGACTAAGAGAGAGAAAAAGGGTGACATATAGTGGGAGAGGACCGATTCCGAAAGAGTGAGAGAGAGAGAAAGAGACAGAGGACGTATAATACTAAAGAATCTAAGAGTACTCTACAAACTTTCATTTATCCTTTATCATCCATAATCTTTTATCTCTTTCATCATCTCTCATCTAACCTCCATCATTTATTATCGTTCAGCTTTCATCCATCCGCTATCATCTATCTTCCATCAAATGTATTATCATATTCTATCTTCCATAATAATACTTTTATCAATTCTTTTCCAATATCTTCTATATTCCATCTTCTATGCTCTCTCTTCTATCTTCTCATATTCCTTCTTTCCTTTTCATTCCTCCATTTATAGCATTAGAATTGTCATAATGATCATTGTTGTCGAATGGGAATATCATAAGTAGTTTGTACCCATTAGAATTATCTGGTCGGTCTGCATGAACCGCACGTTTGGGCACTTGAGAAATCAAGACCACAAAGTCAACTCGAGTCAAGTGCTGATTAGATGATTATGTCTATTCTCCTCAACTCTAAAAAATATCTATGTATATATATTTATATATATGTATATATATGTTGGAAAAGTATATGATGTTTGCATCAATTTGTATCTGGGTTTTTATGAAGTATATAAAAGGTTCAACGTTCTCTATAAAATGTTTATGTATATGAGTTATAGTTTTTCCAAGTAACACATTCTTTGCCAAAGACAGATAGGGAGAGTGCTAGACTAGCAGATACCCAGTAATACAAATACGATCAGTCACAGTGTAGTTAGTCTTAAAGATTACACTAGAAGTTTTAGTGATCGCAGTGGACTTCTTGTATATGTTACTCACTTCCCATGGGCTTACAGAGTATCTGAGTAAAATTTTGTAATAATAACAATCGTATTAGCATTATAAATACATTCCATAATATATTGGCAGACTCAACAATAGATTATCTAGAAAATATGGTATTATATATGGCAGATGAATATAAAAGTTGAAATTGTAGAATTCTGGAGCTTAAATAAACTGCAAAACAAGTGAGATTTCACGACTAGGGTATACGTAATGAAGCGCTAATCTTATAATAATCTCGAATATATTCTATACTGCTCATTCTGCCTCTTAAATTGTGTGAAATTATGATTATTTGCTATACAAGGTTTTACTTCGAAATCTGCCGTTCGTATAGGTTCGAGATAATCATATGTACAGATAGGGTTATGTAGAGTAACTTTATCGTGATCTATCTATCAATTTAACATAAAATCTATCTATCTGCCCATTTACCTATCTAACTATCTACCTGCCTTTCTACCAATCTCACTTTATTTATATATATATTTATAGATATATGTATATATATCTAAATATTATTGCTATTCAATCTTACTATATTATACACATAAAAGTATATCAGAGAGTTCCCCGTTCGTTGCATTGTTTCCCTAATGCCAATTCAGTTTCAGCTCTGTGTTACGTTTCCTTGGCCTTTGGAGGCCTTTTGTCGGCAGTTGAATGAAATTATATGGCCAATTACAAATATCTTTTAATTGGCCACTGTTTATGGGCTCGTAAAGCGCTGGCCTTCGCTTGCCTTCGCCTGCTATAATGCGGGTATTATAATTTTTTTGGAGAACTGGAGATATCTTCAAAGCCATTCATACATATGCAGGAACGTTAATAAAAACATTTCATTGTTCAAGTTTGTTATTTTTTTCATGGGATTGACTTTAAGGGTTCATAAAGGAAATATATGTGTAGGTAGAGATCTGTTGAATGTGTAAAATCTATATCTATACTTATATTCATTATTATATTTATCTATATCTATATCTATGTCTATATCTATATCTATATCTATATCTATATCTATATCTATATCTATATCTATATCTATATCTATATCTATATCTATATCTATATCTATATCTATATCTATATCTATATCTATATCTATATCTATATCTATATCTATATCTATATCTATATCTATATCTATATCTATATCTATATCTATATCTATATCTATATCTATATCTATATCTATATCTATATCTGTATCTATATCTATATTTACATCTATACCTATGTCTATATTTATATATAGATATCTACTTTTCATATATCCATCCATATCCTTACATGGTATCTTTAAATATTATCACTTATCTGTAATTCATATCCCTATTTTTCCAGACTTTCTATACCTGCTCTATATCATTCTCATATATCAAATACTCTTTTCGTATAATACTTTGATTATATTTTCCAGAATGGCAAGGGCATTTCAACGTCTTTATATTTCCTTATCAAAAGCTATCATTAGATTGCAGTTGATTTTCCCCCCTTTTTTTTACTGTTTGCTTATCGGCACTGACGTCAGATAGACCAGTTTGACCCTTGAACTGTATGTCCATGCAGCTAGTTTCACTTAGTATGTGTCTACACTCAGTCACACACACACGCCCCCTGGACACTCACTGAAAAGAGGCGTTGCATGGTTGTGGGCGTGGCTAATGAACAACTTTGTATTGCATCACAGTGAGCAGCAATTAGCGCCAATAGCAATTAGAAATACAGGTTGTCTAGTTAGTTAGTAGCTATGCATACGAACAGCATGCACGACTGCAGGATACTCTGTAATAAATTAAGTGACTATTTTAGTGCACGTCGAATGCTCTCCATGTGTGCTTGGAAAGGAAATTATTTTATTACAAAATTGTCTCTTTTTTTCTTCTTTCAATATATCCTGTAATTTCTGTGCTCGACTAGCAAATACTCTGTATGCATGGTATACATACATATACATATATAAGTTTATATTTATATCAGTCTTTTGGTAAATTAATTTGGAATCTTTATCTATTTCTTACCTATCTCAATCAATATGCCCCATTTCTGAAAGCTATTTTATTGCTTTGCCTATTTTGTAATTAACAAATCAATTCAATCAATTTAAGTTTTATATAGTTTTAATTAACGTTTCGTAATTGTCAGGCTATATGTGTAGATGGAGTGCCATAGCAGCGAGCTAGCAAACTGGCGACGTGGCTATTGCCCCTCTATGCGATTCGCATGCAAAAGCAAGATGACCTTGTGCTTAAATTACGGCACCTTATGCCACAGTCAGAGCAATATCTCTGTACGCAATTAATTGTGTAAATATCTAAACACAACACACACACTCACACACACACATGAAGCTGCGCAACAGGTAAACATTTGCCTAGCTGCCACAGACACACACATTAACCCCGCCCCCGTCCGAGCGTCACTTTTTTGTTGCTTTTTTTGCGGTCTCCATGAAAATATTTTCCAAAATGTGTCTAAAGAAAAAAAATAGAATTTATGTATTTTACGCAAATACATACATATGTATATTTGCTTGTGAATGCCACAAAAAATTCACAAAAAATTCGCAAAAAGCAAACATCGAGTGGTTCGATTTTAATTTACTAATTCAGCTGTGCGATTCATCCAAAAATTTCTTTGACCGGTCAATTTATTTGCTTTTCCCATTTTATGCGATTTCATCCGAATTATGAATGACTAACGAAATGAAGAAGAGGAAGAGGAAGAAGTAGCTGCAGCAGAGAAAACAGCAAACAATTGCAGACTTTGGCATGATGAATCAACGAAAGTAAAAATTGTTCGATTAAGGTGTGGTTTATTATTCCATGAACTAACCTTAACTAAATTATACTTTTGACTTTAGAACTCACATTCGGGTCGTTGTATGTATATAAGAATTTAGACTCCATGTTGATTGCGATTTTCATATTCAATATTTTTTTTTCATTTTAATTTTATGTTCTATGTTCTATATTATACACTCTATATATAGCATATAGAGCATAGCATTATATATGTATTCTATATTCCATATTCTATATTCCATATTCTTTACTCTATATCGTATGCTCTTTATTCTATATTCTATGTTCTTGTTTTCTATGTTCTACACTGCATACACTCCATTCTTTCTACTTTAATAAAGGAAGCAACATTTAACTGTTTGTCAACTTTGACAGGAGCTCAAATAATCAGTTTATTTCTAGATAGAACGAAGCGTAATCCTCCCTCCTTATATCTATCATCATGAAAATTGATATTCACATATTTAGATCTAAGACATTTCACTGCTTGTCAACATTGAAAGTAGTTTGACTGAATTTTCGTTTCCTCTTCTTCTTCTTCCACCAAGAGTTTCATCTGTTAAAACAAGTTGTGAACTCACTGCATTTGTCGCAGTATCAAAGTACTAGTTATAAGTGCTAGCTATACGTAAACTTTCGGGAGCACGTGGTTGTTAAAAATGCGCTGCCTGTTTGAACAGTTAAGAATCGATAAGCATTGGGCATGATAACCGATAACAGCGCAGCCTTGTGACGTAACAGCACCCAACGGAAGTAAAAACAACAAACAGTTTCCATGTGCAAGATTATTTTATTTCATACACGTTCAGCAAGTGAATAGAGCATATTAGTTTGATGTGATACACATGCATATATAACTGTTTGTTAAGGTAACTTTTGACTACCGGAATAAAATGCAACTAGAGACTGGAAACTTTGATCTAAGAAATTGAGGAAAGTTTCATGGAATTCAGAATATTCATATACTTAGACAATATATTATATTATAGAGTAGATATAGCTATACCTATTGGAATATAACATATCCACAGATTGTTAAGATAGAAGTTTTTCGAATGATTGCTTCTTCATTTCTTCTTCGTCTTGCTTTTCTGATTCGTCCTGTTTTTCTTCTTCTTCTATATACAACCAAAAATATATATTTTTAAGGACAGATCTCGTTTCCATTTGTACATTGTTTAAACACGCCTACTTCGGGCGTGGCACAAATCCCATTAGGTTGATCTCGTTTATCTTCTCTACGAATCATTCACTAGTATATATAACTACGCCTATCATGGGCGTGTCAAATCGCACTAGGCCATAATTTTGTTCCTCAACTCATAAATCATTGCTGATCCACATCACAGATAGATCTGCATGGCATGTGATGAAATGATGATATTGATTGCTGTATCAATTAAACCGTTCATGGACGAGTATTATGCAAGCCTTGTTATCCGATTCTCATTCTTTCGAACTGCCTTTAGTTCGGTGTTTCGGCCCAGGCGTTAGGCGTTATCAATGGAGCTTGCCTTATCGCCAAGGCGAACAACGTCACCAATTACAAAAACATAAAAATCCGAATGAAAAATCCAAGAGATATTTCAATTTCCATGCCAGAGAATTTAATTAAATATAGATATTGAATTATGTTTATTCGAGCAGTCGGCAATTGTAGAGCCTCTCACACACAATTTACAATTTACAATTCAAATGCAGCTGGAAGGCAACCATAATTATAATTATACTCGCTCGAGGCGATGTGAAGAGGTATATTGGTTTGGGTGTTATGATGATTTATTACATTTTATATCTATATAACTATTGAATAGTAAGACTAGGAATTTCATTTATATATAGTCGAGTATGCTTGGATCTCCCAGAGAAGAGTCCTTAATAGAAATATCTATACGAGGTAAAACCTATTTTATTCATATCTTTCAAGATAGAAGCAGATGAGTTAAAGATTAGTCAACAGAATATCATAATAGGACATATAGAGCCTAAAAGCAGGCATCTTGAGTTGTTATTGAGATCCACATCTGATATTATTATTGATATTCTCCAATAAATAATAAATATTTATATCTTTATATACATATACCTACATATCAAGCATGAACATGGGATATACGATTATTTTCAACATCAATGCAATCATTTTGACGTTGAGGATACTGGGTGATATACATATATCTATATTATATACATATCTATATATCTATATATTATTTATATGCATCTTTCTATATATCTATATAAACCCATATAAGCTGAACCCCATAACTTCTTGCAGCACATTGAGATGAACGAGCATTATGCAGTCAGTGATTCTCCATAGCAAAGTACCTACGTATGGGCTGATGACTCAGTCCAAATATGGGTTCACTATGACAAACTATATGTACATATGTGTATATATTAATATATATGGCCTGGCTATATGGCGCTTAGGGTGCAGGGTACAATTTCTGTTCACCTGCTCGGCATTGGGTGTAATAAATAAATGTTGAGATAACTTTTGTCACATTTACTATATACAAACAGATAAACCTACACATATATCTATTGTTCTATATATATACAAATATCTCAGTGGATATTTGTATTTGTTTGCATTGCGTATTGATTCATGTAGATGCAATTTCAATGTTTGATTTGATTTGCTTTGAGCTTAATTTGTTTGTAATCAGATCTCCGAGCCGTGAATAATATTTGATGAGTGTGAATGTGCAATTTGTTGTCTGTTGATGGCTCATTCATAAAGCGAGTAATTCAAGTCCCATCAAATTGTCATTAAATAGTTTACTGTTCATATTGTTTAATTGATTTGAAGCTATTCGAATGCATGAGAATGAGAATTTTATTGTAAGTAAAGCTGAGCTGCAAATTTAATGAATTCCTTTTCCCTGGCATAGATAGAGTTATCTAGGTTTAAGTTCCTTGAGCTAGTAATCAAGTATTCAAATAATTGAATCAACTTATTCGACGACATTCAAATGTTTCAGGTGATTCGAATATGAATCTGATGAATGTTGACTTCGAATAGCGCTACCTTGCATATATCTATATATTCGCCAGTTATATGTGTAGATAAATCTATATATATGTAGATATAGTGCATATACATATATCTGTGCCTCAATCTCAGCTCGTTTTCAATCGGGCACAGCGATCCAAGTGGGCAATGTGAATTGCATTGGATTTGACAAATCTTAATTGAAAGAAGTGCGCAGGCGGTGCTAGAATTGTTACAGATCGGCTAGATGAGATGATATTTGTGTTTTTGTTTGCCTTTCTTGTTGTTGTAGTTACTATTGTTATTGTTGCTGTTGTTGTTGTTGTTGTTGTAGTGTCTAGCTGTAAATGGTGGAACGCTGGGTCGACGCTGTCTCGCGCTTATGACAATTAATTGAGCGCGTTATTGTGCACTATATAGATGCAAATAAACAAATACAAACATACGCACACATACACAACACATATGCATATATGCACACATATATATATTTCTAAAAATATGTCTAGGTATTTGCTATATGTATAGCAGCATGTGAGAGCCTTAAGCCGGAAATGCGACGCGCTTTTCAATTAAGGCAACTGGCAAAAGTGCTCTAAACGGGCATGCACGACTAGCAGTTACTCTGCCATTGCACACAACAATATAATTCACTTTATTAAAGACGGAAGTCTTGACTCTAGCCCTTGCAACTGTGTGTGTGTTAGTTAGATCTATCACAGAGATTCAACTAACGTAAGCTATAGAAAGCACATAAATATAAAGAGTTATTTCTCTCTTGCTCAAGAGCATATTTCATGGATATATTTATATTTGGATATATCTATCTATATACATATATAGTCGAGTCCCGAAAATTCGAAATGACATGGGGATCATTTTTTTTCGATTTACACAGAAATTCAAATTATCGAGAATTATCGGAACGAATTTTATCAAAGCGATAGAATTTTTTTTCTCGATTTATCGTCATTTACGATTTAGAAGGGTACAAATTATCAAGACTCAACTGTATATATTTAGATATAGTTTTATGGTGTTTGTTGTTTTTGAATATGGAGCTATACAGGACATCTGTCCATCACAGGATTTGCATCCAAATGGTTTTGAGCTCCAACTTCATATCTATTCAAATGCCAATCCTGTGATGGAAAGATGTCTTCAAGCTTTTCATTTACCCTATTTAGAGGCATTTTATGTTGTAGCATTTCAGTAAACTATTAAAGATTTTCGTAAATCCAGCTTCAAACAAATTCGAATAATCAGAGTAAAAACTATATCGATCATCCTAGAGCATTTCTGTGATTTTAATCGAACTACACAGATTAAGCTGCGAAGTTTGTTTCACAAGAGAATTGTCCAATACATATATCATGCCATCTATCTATTCACTTCCAATATGATCTCACGAATCAATTGAGCTATAAATTCATTAACTAATGATCTACCGTGATTTCTGACTATCAACGATCAGCTGATCGATTGTGACTAGTCGAATGCGTCGAGCGTACTTTCCAATCCAAATATATGTGTGTCAAAGCCCTGGGGCTGATCTAATTGATAATATAGTATATATATATTTATTTATTATTATTTATAGACATATACTGCGCTACTGGGACGCTGATAAGTCCCACAATCTATTGCCATTGAACTGATACAAAGCAAACAAAAATGAAGTGGAAATAGAAAAGGCGCAAGAGCGGTGGGATTCTCAATTTTCGTTTCTTCAATTTCAACGTTTCTTGATCTCCTGGTGCATGCCAGCCGAGGCCATATACTTGTCGAACAGATAATCTCCGATATCGCTCTTGGCACGCTCCAATTGGCGTATGAAGTCGGCCAATACCTTCTGACCATCGACCTGCTCCTGCAGAAAGTTGGCCTCTATGAAATCGCATAGGTTCGGATCGTTCTCCTTGCCGGCCAGCGCATGCACATCCAATAGATGCTGATTCACCTCCAATTCCATTTGAAGCGCATACTTCAGTGCACCCAGCGCATCCCCGAACTCGGCCAACGGCTCTGGCACGGTGCTCAAACGTATTAGACCGCCGCGTTTATTCATATACTTCATGATCAGCTCGGCATGATCGCGCTCCTCCATGCTGGCCTTCAGAAAGAAGCTATGGATGCCCGGTGAGCTGACGTCGGCTCGATCGAAGTGATATGCCTATGATGTGACTCTAAATTATTATTCAGATCATTTCAACGAAATCTATGGAAGCCATAGACATTATATCGAATCATATTGACTACAGATATATCGATCTTGATATATAAGATCTATACAATCTATGGACATATATATAGAATCATATCTATATAGATTACAACATCATCTAAATATAGCTATACTTATTGGTTTACTCTGTAAACAATTTATCCATATCCATTTGGCTATGGAGGTATCATAGGTTTATCTATATTTTCATATCTCAATAACGCTATCTATATCACATAGCAATCTTATATATCAGTTATAAACAGATTGGCCTATTTACAACTATCACTTTGTATAGCTTTTTATCTGTGTCATTCTAATATTACCATAGCTAAATATTGATGGCAGGCCTTTAGTTCCAGATTGATCTGATCATTCAATTTGTCTTCGCAGCTTTTGGCAAAATTTTGTCGCATTATCATGCAAAATCGACGCAACATCTGAGCACAATTTTTCGACATATCTGTGCGAATCACAGCTTTTCCAATGGACGGCAAGAAACCAATGAACAAGTTTTGAAACATTAACCGAAATTTTCTAAACAAACAATTTCTATTAATTTTCAAACTGAATTTTGGCTGCCAGGCAACTACAACAGTTTGCGTAACGAAAGTTTTATATGCTTTATAAGTGTAAAGAGTTCATTGAAGAAGTGAATGGAGATTCTAGCACTTAGAACTATTAAATGGTACATGTGTATCTGAGATCACATTCTTTATTTACATCTCAGAAATTATTAAAGCAAACAACGTGAAATATTTTAATTACAATTTACTTAAGAAACTATAAAGTAGATCGAGAATTGTTTTTTTTAAGATATACAAAAGGTCTAAAAAAATATTATATATAAGAGTTTATCAATGAAATGTTCATGCTTTATTATACAATTCAAATATGGCATTACTAAAAGAATTTAATACTAATGTATGTATAGGATATTGAGTAACTTATTCCACACCTTGTATAAGGTTATAGTAGGTACTTAAGGCTAAACTATCCTATATTTTAAACATATATACTATATTATATAAATCCACCGATCACATGAAAGACTCATTTGGTTAAGATATGCGGGTCGGGTCACTCGGTTCAAAGTGCGCAGACGAACAAATGTGATTTCACTTCTTTTGCTTTTTTTTTTCGTGTCAATGGAGCACTTAGTCTATGTACACACACTCACACATAACCCATGTTATATGTTTGCTTATACAACAACAACAAGCAGACATGATGTTAAATAAACTCGAGTTATTGTCATTTACTTGTATTAAGTGAGTGGAAAACGACTTTTGCTCAACTTTTGTTGAATACCCTGTCGGCGAGTGCAATTAGGGTATACATGTATGGAATTTATGTAATATACGTTTTTAACATTGATCATTGACAATAGTCGAAGTGATTTAGTAGATCTTTTGGGAGATCGGTCAGATAAAGAGAGATAGAACACGAACGTCCTTGTAAGCTAAATTTTTCTTTTTATCGAACTTGTTCTACTGATCCATGGAATCGATTAAAATCGATCAAAAATTTCAGATAGAGTTTCCAAAGTTATAAGTATAGGGCTATAAGATAGGGTTGCAATAGTACACTTTATATAAATTGTTGATATATTTAGTTCTAACTAGATATAGTTAGGATATCTAATAGTCGTGCCAGTCTTATTTTTTGTCTTTTTGCTTTATGCGAACGAGTTTCGAATATTATCTTTTGCTCGTGTCATATCCACTAAGTAACTTACGCACATTAAACAAAAAATAGTATTAATAAGCTCACAGGCAGAGTGAGAGAGAGAAACGTTGGTCTTTTCAGTCGAAATAATAAACATTGTTTCGAGCTACGTGAAGCGCAAATCATCAAAATCACATAAAAAAGTGCTCAAGATTGACTTAACAAACCCTAAAATAGTTGTGCGTTATACAACACTGATTATATGATGATTATATGTAAAAAAGAAACTGCAAGCAGTTCGTTCCGCTCGATTTTTGTTCAGTATAAATTTAAAAAGTTCTGCCTATAAATATGGAGCTTGCAGGTTGAAAACGAAAACTTGAATTTTTTTAAACATTTTTTTTTTTTTTTTTTTTCAATAAAATAACTGTTCTGTTATGCTATTAACATGTATTGGATCACATGTTTCACCTAGGTAAGTTTCATTTTCATTTATAAACAAATCATATATTAAATATTTATATATTCATCACTTGCTCTTTGGCGTTTATGATCTTTAGGAGAAGTGTGAAAAATATTTTTGCCACCTTTATAAATTATTGCTGATTGATTTCAGACAAAAAAATAATAATAACCCTGCCAAAAAAAATATTGAATTTTTCGTTTTTCTTTTATCAAGTTTTTTTTTCACGTCAATCGCTTAATTAAAACGCAAACGTTTGCATTGTTAGCTTAATATAAATATATCTGTACTCCATATAAACGGCAAGGCATTGACATTACCCCTCATCAGATACCCTTACAATTTTTATACCCTGAACCCATTTTCAATGGGAAATCAGGGTATAATGGTTTTGTTGAAATGTATGTAACAGGCAGAAGGAGGCGTGGCAGACCCCACAAAGTATATATATTCTTGATCAGGGTGACGAGCTGAGTTGATTTGGCCCTGTCCGTCTGTCTGTCCGTCTGTCCGTCCGTCCGTCTGTCCGTCTGTCCGTCTGTCCGTCTGTCCGTATGTATGAACGCGTCGATTTCAGAAGATATAAGAGCTAGAGACTTCAAATTTTTTTAAAATGTCCGTAATTACAGCGCGCATATCAAGTTTATCATTAAAAATCGATAACTCATCTCGATCTTTTTTTATCGATAAAAAACCTTATCGAAACCCAGTTATAAAATTATATCTTCTACACCTTTATTGCTAGAGTCTCCAAATTTTTTAATGTATGCTTATATGCAATTTATACAATTTCGGTTTTTGTTAGAATTTACGCCCCACCTCTAAATTCACCCCCTCACCCTCACTTTTGTAAAAGCGTATTTCAAATACTAGAGACTTGTGCTTTGGCAATTACATGCATATTCATGTTATAATCATAATCTGCAAGTTTCATGAAGATCGTACGTCCATAAAAAAAGTTATTAAACAATTAAGTTCTCATAGTAAGCGCACACTGCAGCTCATGCGTGTTAATGCGTGGTTGCTTGTGTGTGTATGTGTGTGTGTATGTGTGTGTGTATGTGTGTGTGTATGCGTTTGTGTATGTATGCGTGTGTGTGTGTATGTGTGTCTGTATGCGTGTGTGTGTATGTATGCCTGTGTGTGCGTACGTGCGTGTGTGTGTGTGTGTGCGTGTTTCTTGTGTAAGCTGAAAGTCGCGAAAATGTATTGAAATATCTATTGCTCCAAGGGGTTCAGGGGATCTCGTAGTCGAGCAGTCTCGACTAGAGCTTTCTTACTTGTTAATTGTAAACTAATCAATTCATTTAAAAACAAGTAAGAAAGCTCTAGTCGAGACTGCTCGACTACGAGATCCCCTGAACCCTTGGAGCAATAGATATTTCAATACATTTTCGCGACTTTCAGCTTACACAAGAAACACGCACACACACACACACACGCACGTACGCACACACAGGCATACATACACACACACGCATACAGACACACATACACACACACACGCATACATACACAAACGCATACACACACACATACACACACACATACACAAACACATACACACACAAGCAACCACGCATTAACACGCATGAGCTGCAGTGTGCGCTACTATGAGAACTTAATTGTTTAATAACTTTTTTTATGGACGTACGATCTTCATGAAACTTGCAGATTATGATTATAACATGAATATGCATGTAATTGCCAAAGCACAAGTCTCTAGTATTTGAAATACGCTTTTTACAAAAGTGAGGGTGAGGGGGTGAATTTAGAGGTGGGGCGTAAATTCTAACAAAAACCGAAATTGTATAAATTGCATATAAGCATACATTAAAAATTTGGAGACTCTAGCAATAAAGGTGTAGAAGATATAATTTTATAACTGGGTTTCGATAAGGTTTTTTATCGATAAAAAAAGATCGAGATGAGTTATCGATTTTTAATGATAAACTTGATATGCGCGCTGTAATTACGGACATTTTAAAAAAATTTGAAGTCTCTAGCTCTTATATCTTCTGAAATCGACGCGTTCATACATACGGACAGACGGACAGACGGACAGACGGACAGACGGACGGACGGACAGACGGACAGACAGACGGACAGGGCCAAATCAACTCAGCTCGTCACCCTGATCAAGAATATATATACTTTGTGGGGTCTGCCACGCCTCCTTCTGCCTGTTACATACATTTCAACAAAACCATTATACCCTGATTTCCCATTGAAAATGGGTTCAGGGTATAACAAGTAAGAACGTTGCAGTCGGGCGTTACCGACTGCGGAATACTTATTCACATCCCATCAACAATTTTGTAGTTAAGTTTCGCTCTAATACTGTAGAAAACACAGTTTTTCCGATTTGCCACGCCCATACTGGGCGTAGACACCACATTTTTGGTCAGCTCTTAACATTTAACTCTCAAATTGTAACATTCCATATTATTGAATTTCATTTCCAATTCCTTTCCCCAACATGCTTACACATTCCATACATACGTATATACATTAACATAGCTTCATCTTATGCCAATTCAAATTCCTGTTCCTTCCAAATATTTGTATATTAACATCCTCATTATTCCTATTCCAATTCCAATTCGCATTCATTTTATTAACATGCTTATGTTATACGCATCTACCAATTGTAATCTATATTTCCATATCACTTAATTTCTTATCTCTTCCACCCACACATACATACATATATGCATATTAACATAACATCCAATTAGAATTGGTCACTCCATGTTAACATGACACATACATTAACATAGTTGAAAGATTTTATTTCCCTTTACATAAAATATGATATGATATCAAAGAGAGCATTTAACAAAAATCATGATCGATTTTCGTATTTTTTTTTTTTTTTTTGCCATGTTGCTCGCATTTAATTCAATAAATTTTGCTGCGCTCGATTTACATACATACATGTGTATATACATACGTAAATTGGCAAATGTATGTGCACTACATACATATGTATGTATACATACATTGTATGTCTGTATGTATTCATGTTGTTATGGCATGATGCATGTATCAGCTATCGGTTATTTACTTAGCTCTGGTTTATAAGTGAAATGCGTTTATTTATTTAAATGTAATTTATGCGCGCGCCAGTGGAATTTTTGTTCATCGCATGTTCTTTTTGAATTTCGATTTTTTGTTGCTGATCAAATTAATTTTGCAAGGAATGCAGTAATTTGCGCTCATTGTAATTGCCAAAATATAACTGTTATCGTGTAACATGATAGTGAATCAGCGTGTGTGTGTGTGTGTGTGTGTGTATGTGTGTCTCTGCGCATTAACAGTGCAGTATCCGTTAAGCATGCAGAGCATTTACAGTGAACATCAAACTGTTGCTTGTGCTCCAGACACACACACACACACCGGGTGCTAATTGTTGAGAAGTGTTTCTTAGTTCTGTTTTCATTCTAAAATTAAACTGAGCGGCTGCAAAGTGGTTGCTGACTTCTTGGACTTGTTGATCTTGCCTTCTTCATACGGCAAATGTCGCACGAACATGTACGGATGATAACGGCAATTGAACCCCAAAATAATGAAAAGTGACGTCTGCACTAACGCTAGCGACGCACACACAAACACATAGACTTACACACTTATGCATACATAAGTATGTGTGTGATGCATATGCCTGCCCGAAATGAGGTGGTAGGCGAATTACGAAAGCGAATGCGATAAGCAAGAAGGTCAATAAATTGCTTGCCATGTGCACAAATACGAGCAAACAAGCAGAGACACACACGCACACTAAAACGCGCGCGCATATGCAAACACATAAGACTAGAGATGGACACGTGTTTGCGTTTCCAACAGGAGCAGCTGTAGAATTCTTGAAACACGAAGCAGCTGCTAATGCTGGAAATGCTCCGCACTTACATTTTTAATATAGGGTTCCCATTAGCTGCTTTAAACATTTTTTAAATGAGGTTTTTATAACGCGTGCAGAGCAATATGATCGATTCGTGCCCAAGTCACGACACGTGCTCAGCTCTGGGGAGGACACGATTGGCCCTCTCTTTGCTTGACACGCTTTGATTGGCGCGTGGACCACGTGCGGAAACGCTCTTATATTACGAAGAGGGAGAGATAGAGCGAGAATGGCAATGAGTATATAGAGAGCAAGCGTGCGGAGCAAGAACGTAATATTGATCTAAATTATACATGTACGTATGTATGTATAGATTTTTTTCTTTTTAGACTTACCGGCTTTTTGGCCGCCAGCGGCTTATTGATCAAATTTAAATGTGGCTCAAAGTCCTGGCCGAAGCGTTCGATAAGCAAATTTTCGGCAGCCTCCTGCGGGCATTCTTCCTGCTGCACCAGCTCCCAAATGTCCTGCGGTATATAACAGCTGAGCACCAAGCCCAGCAGCAGCCCGATCACAAAATAATGATTGCGACTCAACGCGGACGGTCTACGCATCTTTCAGGCGTATCGCAAATTGAATTCACACACACATACATGCATACATGCATATGTACAGATAGGATGCTGATGCTGCTGCACAATGGCACTGTTGTCATGTGTTCATCGTTGCTGTTGTTGCTTTTATACGCACAATTGGTTCTCCTTCTTTTGTTTAGTTTCGAGTGATTTGGTATGCCCTTCTTCTTGTTCGTTGTATATTTTTTATTTTTGTTTTTTGGCGGAAGCGATAAGCAGTCAGAGAACTCAAACAAGTGCGCTGACTGTGCCGGCTAATTTTGGCATTAGTTATGCGTTGTTGTTGTTATTATTATGATTGTTGGACGCACTTGCGTTTCGTTGCTGTCGCAGTTGTTACTAAAGCCGTTGCTTGGATTTGGCGCATTTTTAAAACAAATTCACAGCTACACAAGCGATCATTATATATATACACACTTAACACCAGACACTGCACACATTGATTCGTATCGAGACGTTAATGGTACGAAATGCTTTTGAAAAAAAAAAGAAGTTGAACAAGCGCAAACAAGCGCCGCCTGGCCGCCGCACACCGCGTAATGTAAAAAAATGGGATCTTTCTATCTTCAGTTGCTTTTGCACATTTAGCAGCGACTCGTTTGCTGTTAGCCGACTGTTACTATCACCTGCTAACTGGCTGTTCGACTAACGCTCCGAGAATTTGCTAACTGGCTCGTCTGTTAATGTGATCTGTTTTAAATTGGTATGCTGCCCACAGCTGATGTGAAGCGAGCAAAACTTGCTGATAGATGACATGAAATTTCAATATTTGTCAGATGAGCCTAACAGTCTAAATACTAATTAAATTAAACATAATTTAATATGTATATAGTTTAATTCATTTTGACAATTTTACAATATATCGCTTGCATTATTTATTAGACACACAGCGTACTTGTCTCAGGTCCCCTAACATAGCCGCTTGTGCTAACATTGTGCTCATTTTCGCGTTAACAGTACTTTTGTCACTTTGCGCCGCTGTTATCTCAGTTTTGCGTTGTTATTTTTGGTGCGTTCGCGTTTGCATTGTTGACATTGGCAAAAATAGGAAAAATTAAAAAAAATTTGCCATGGCCGGCATGGCTGTGATTGTCTTGGATAATGGCGCGTATACAGCCAAGGTGGGACTCGCCACACAGGACGAGCCCCAGGTGGTGCCCAATTGCATAATGAAGGCGAAGAGCGAAAGGCGTCGGGCATTTGTGGGAAACCAAATCGACGAATGCCGCGACACCTCAGCCCTATTCTACATCCTGGCCTTCCAGCGTGGCTACCTGCTTAATTGGGACACTCAGAAGACCGTGTGGGACTATATCTTCAGCAAGGAGGGCATTGGCTGTACCCTGGAAAATCGTAACATTGTCATCACCGAACCCCAAATGAATTTCCAGAGCGTTCAGGAGGCAATGCTCGAGATGCTCTTCGAGGAGTATCGTGTGGCCGGGATGTACAAGACAACTGCCGCGGACTTGGCTGCGTTTAACTATGTAACAGATAGCGAGGAGCGGACCACAATGCAATCGCTGAACTGCATCATAATTGATGTGGGCTACAGCTTTACGCACATTGTGCCCTTTGTGCTGGGCCGACGTGTCCTGGAGGCGATCCGGCGCATTGATGTCGGCGGCAAAGCGCTAACGAATCATCTCAAGGAGCTCATCTCGTATCGTCATCTGAATGTTATGGATGAGAGCCATGTGGTAAACCAAATCAAGGAGGATGTTTGCTTTGTTGCCGAGGACTTCAAGGACGCGATGAGCGTGCATCATTGTGAGAAGCGTCGCAAGGAGATCGCCGTAGAATATGTCCTGCCCGATTTTACGACCGTGAAACGCGGCTACATCCGTGTGCCGGGACATCCCCGTCCCGACGAGGATCAACAGCAAATGGTGCCACTGTGCAATGAACGCTTTACTGTGCCAGAGCTGCTCTTCAATCCCTCGGACATTGGCATTCCACAAGTGGGCATACCAGAGGCTGTGGCCGATGCCCTCCGTTCCTGTCCCTGGCAGGCGCATCGCGAACTTTTACTCAACATTCTCATTGTGGGCGGCAGTGCACAGTTTCCCGGTTTCCTGCCACGCCTCAAACGCGATTTGCGGGCTCTTGTTCCGGACGACCTGGAGGTCTCGCTCATTTGCCCAGAGGATCCAGTGCGATATGCTTGGCATGGCGGACGCGAAGTAGCCACCAGTCCAAATTTCGATGAATTCATCTATACACGAGATGATTACGAAGAGTTTGGCATTCATGGACTGCAGCACCGTTAAGCATTAAGGCTAACCAAGCACCCACCGACCCACATCTCCCATTGATTAGGTTTATAGCAATTAATTGTACAGCTCAATATGTGTCACTCATTCATCGGCATGTGTGTGTGCCATGAAATTATTGTATTATTCACACTAATCCATCGTGCTTAATATACAAACATACATACATACATATATAACTCAAACAAGTTTTTTTTTGTCAAGCGCTTCCCAAAATTCTGTTGCACTCTCAACAAGCGAGGACAGCTGACTGCCATAAAGTCTTGTGTGATCGAGTGAGGTAGACGATGCTCGCCCAATGTACCGTTCTTTTTTGTTTTGCTTACTCTCGCTGCTCTCGCAAAAGCATGCGTGTGTGTGTATGTACATAAGCAGCAGGACTTGAATTTGTGAGCGAAAAGTATTTCAGCACTGCTAAAGAGTTTGCCACGCTCATTTCATTGTGGATCATGGTATTTTTAGAAAGGGTAACAAGAAGTTACTTTCAACTTTACGATTGGTACAACTGCATGCATGCTCACGCACACACTCTGACAGCCGCTTGCACGTGTATTAGCATTGGTGTGGCTGTGTGCGTCTGGTTGCATAGCGCAAGAAAATAAACAAAATTCCATTACAATCAATGCCTAGAGAGAAAGAGATAGAGAGATATATGTACTTATCAGCTACTTAGTTAAGGTCATTAATATTAACAATTTCATTTAATCTGTTTGTTTTTGTTTATTGTATTTTTTTTTTAAATTTATTATTTGAGCTACATACTTGCTATGTACATACGAATATGTTGTTTTACGCTAAAAACAATGTCCGTTTTTAATGATTACAACTAAATTTCGTAGCTACAGAAAACAAACTTAAACATATTTTGCAACAGTTTCTCGCTGGCTCATTAAGCTGCAACATTATTTGAGTGTTGCAGCTTAAGTATATTGCAGACGATTGATAATTGAAATAACAACAAGCTCTAAACTCTACATAAACTTAGATAATTTAGGTTTTTTTGCGAGGCGGGTTGCGATTCCGTAGTTAGAGAAGGAAATGAGTGCAAAACGCTTTACATGCTAAACGATTCACCGCAGCCACACGTGCCCTTTATATTTGGATTGTTGAAGACGAATTCGCTGGATAGCTTCGATTCGACAAAGTCCATTTCTGTGCCTGTAACACGACAGAAAAGCATTTTTATGATATCTATTAGATTGATTATATAATGTTTCTGATTTACCCAGCAAAGAGAGTTGAGCCTTCTTATCAATAAACACCTTCACGCCATCCTGCACAACCTCCTCGTCCAATTTATCTGTGGGAAAAATCAATTCGAGTAAGTCACATGTCAAGTATATAACATGATTTATGGACTACCTTTGGTGCTGGCATAGTCTAGGGTATAGGACAGTCCATTGCAGCCGCGCTGCCGCACGCCAACCTTGAGGCCGATCTGTGCAGGCAAATGGAAATGGAAAACATATTGATATTGTTTCTTGACAAATCGACCCAATGACTTACCACATCTGGCTTGTTCTGCAGTAGCGATTTGATGCGATTCACTGCAGCGGGCGTCTGTTAAAGTGGACATCACCACAACAACAAAAACAAATATTGATCAATTCTATTCCGACTGTTATTTCATCAGTTTTGTATTTCATCAGCACTTACCAGCGTTAATGCGGCACGAGTTGGTATCAGCTTGCGTCCCTTAACTGCGCGAACCGTTGCCGTTGCCACAACACGTGTTGCCATTTTTGTTCTAGATTTATATAATTTGTTTTTTTTTTTTTTTGCTTACAATTTCAACAATTTCTGTGCTTTACGAAAAGTGTTAATAAACTTGGAAATTATGATTTTGTTAGTGCTGTCAAACACCTAGGAACTATCGACAACAAACAGCTGTTCACAATCGATAAGAATTTAGTACTTCCACTATGTTGTAAATGGCGCTCTTAGTATTTTATTTAAATGTGCGGGCAATATATACAATATGCCAACTGAAGTACGCTTACAAATGTAAAGTTTATTAAATCTGGATTCATAATGTTTACAATTGAATCGACAAAATTAAAACCAAATTTGTACATAATGTCTTAATTTTGCTATCAAAAATACTACATTTCGTTGCCATTGCCAGCTATCGATTATTTTTACAGCTATCGGCAACCTAAGCACATTTCAAATTTATAAAACCAAGCTCAATCGAGAAAAAGCACAAATTTATATGTATTTATCTTTATTATACAGAGAAGGAAAAAAATAGTTTAACATAAGATTGCAGTAGAAAGAGAGACAAAAAAGATGCTATTGCGAGCTGCGGTGCTTGGCTCAAATCTCAGGATAGGCACTGCCAATGAGGCTCTTGCCCCTGTAGCGCCACGAATAGGTGACAATACCAAACTTGCTGTTGCCCAAAGACACGGGGCAGGTGCGATCCGGACGCAACTGGAAGCAGACCGTGTACAGAGCCAGCTCCAGCTCCGGCGAGGTGCCAACGAACATGGTGTCCACAGGCTTATTTAGGCCCTGGTGCGTGAAGCGAACTTTCAGAACTTTTCCCTTCTGCAAAGGGAAGACAAAGAAATAGCAAAAGTCCTGTCAGCGGCATAGAAAATGTTGTTCCTTACCGTGCCGATGTCCTGCTCCTTCATGTAACCCTTGTAGTCGAAGCGTCCGGCCTGCTCCTCCTCGTTGACATAGACCCAATTGTGGAAGCCGATGATGGTGCCGTTCTTAACCTCATGGACGAACACATGCTCGAATCCGGAACTGCCAATCTTGCCCTGACCCCGTGAATATTGTGTGAACCACAGCTCCTTGACCAGATCACGATGCGTTTTCGGATCGGGTGTCACTAAACCCTTCTGCTGCAGGAACAACATCGCTGCTCGCATAACACTGGTGGCCATGACTGCATCGAGGAACTCGTTCTCCTCCTTGCGCTCGTTAGCGGTCACATGCTCGTTGACCAGGGTATCCTGCTCATAGTTGTTGAACAGCAGACGCATCTTGGCTATGGTCAGTGGCTCCAGGGCTTTGGCATTGACGCTCAAAAGACTGTCCAAAGAAAGGTCAAGGAAATTTGTGGAGCTTTCTGGAATGATTTCAGCTGAGCTGAGCTTCTACTTACGGCTGTGGCGCCTCATCGCCGCTATCAATGGAGCGCGTGCGTCCTTGTAAATTGACTGTGATCTGGCTCAGCTGACTGTTCGACTCCTTGTTGTAGAGCTGTTCGGTTAGTTGACGTATCTCATCGTCGGTTGCCACTGAGTTGCCCGAGGATTGGAAGCCCGGGCGCACGGTAGTTGTCTCGCCAGGTGTGTGCGGCACAAAGGAGACACCCGATGAGCCATGAGTAGAGGTGCCACCAGCTGTGGTGGTGGTGGTGGTGCTGCTGCTGCCACTGCCAGCTGGTGTTGTGGGCGTAACCCCAGGAGCTGGCTTGACAGCCGGCACAGCTGGATGCACTGGCGTGGGCAGCGGCACCTGCCAGGCTGAAGGCGAAGTTGGCGTGCCGGGAGCTGGTGAACCTGGTGAGCCTGGTGTGCGTGGCGTGGGCAACGCTGGAAAATCTTCCTTAATCGACGGACGCCGCGGCGCAGGCAAACTGGGGAACTCATCCCGGTGCTGCTGGCCGGGCCTCACGGTGGTCGTCGTCGAGCCGCCAAAGCGCAGATCAATGTTGCCTGGCTGCACATTGGTGAGTGCTCGGGGCGTGGTTGTTGTCGTGGTTGTCGTAGTGGTGCTGCTGGTTAGCGGCGCCAGACCAAAGCCGGGATGTGGCGCTGGACCTCCACCGGCAGCGGCGCCACCGCCCGAATAGCTCAAATCAAAGCCGCTGGGCTGCGGCTTCTGCGGACGATATGGCGCAAAGCCCGGCGGCAAATTGGGAGCTGTCGAGGCGCCTGCACCACCCAAACGGCCAGCTGGCAAGCTAGCCGGCGTTGTGCCACCCACATGATGCTGCTGCTGCTGCTGCTGCTGGTGTCCATTGGCATTGGCTGCGGGCCACTGTGGTCCGTGAGCGGACGGAGCACCGATGGGCGATGAGCTGGGCGTGTCGGGCCGTGGACCCAGTGGCATTAGCGGCGCATGCGAGATGACCAATGGCGGTGGTTTCTGGGCTGGCGTTACGGCCGCAGCGGATCTAACGGTGCTCGTTGCGGGCCTCACTGTGGTCGTTGTCGTGGTGGTTTCACTGTTGCTGCTGCCGCCGCCAAAGAACTTCTTGAAGCCGCCAAACCAGCCGGACTTCTTGGTCGTCACCTCCACATCGGGCTCTGGAGTTATCTCGATCTCGCTCGTATAGCCAGCTGTGGATCGGACAAAGGCAGGTAAGTTCGTTATTAATGGCCCACCTCTGGAGCCTCGGCGTTTACCTACCTGCAATTTGGCTCTGGCTGGCAATCACAGCGCAAACAAACAGCGCGCTCAATGCCAGGTAACGCATTTTGTTGCTGTTTCTGCTCTTTTTTTTATGTCTTTTTGTTTTTGTATTTCTTTGTTATTATTTTTGTATTTTCGTTTACTTGTTGTTTGAGTTTTTATCACCTTGCTCGAACACAACCAACTGGTCAGAGATTCAGCGCACGACTGAGACCAAACACCAGAGACACGACTTCCAGCGGCTCGACGCTGCGAAACACTTACACACGGCCATCCGCCTCATCTCGGCTGTGTGCTTTGTTGCTTTTATTTTTTCCTTTCCGAATACCCTGTTATTATAGTGTGCAGTTGAGAAAGTGTATATTGGCCACATGGTTTCGTTTGCCTCCTTCTGTAATATACCTGTTATTTGCATCTGCAGCTATGTTCATATGTCTGTATGTTCATCTGTATGCCTATCTGAGAGAGAGAGAGATAGAGAAGGGAAAAAAAGAAAGAAGTTGAGAGACGTTTTTACTCATTGTATTCATCATATATATGTATCGATCTTACTATATCTCTCTCTTTCTCTTTGTCTTTCTTTCTATGCCTCGGTCTCTCTCTATCAGTCCGTCGGTATGTCATTTTTATGCTCTTGTTCCCTCTCTATTTTTCTCTCTGTTTGCTTCCTTTTCTATCTCTCTGCCTACCTGCATGACCATCTGTTCCCTTCTGTTTTTTGTCGCTATCTCATTTATCTCTCTATCTGTTCTCTGTCTATCTCTCTCTCTCTCTCTCTCCCCCTCTCTACTTCCCCTCTCTTCCCGCTCTCTATCCTCGCTCTCTCACTCCCTCTCTCTCTCTGCGCGCTCTCTCCCTCCATTTCTCTCTTTCTCTCTCTTGTTCTCCCCCTTTCGCACTCTCCTCATTCTCCTTTTCCTCTCAGCTTCCTTTCTACCAACTCCCTCTATGAGTCAACCCTTCTGTATGATCTACGGGACTCTGCTCAGCTGTCTAGACCTTCATAGCGTATCTGCTAGTCAGGCACGCTCAACTGTTGCACTCTTACTTATATTTCTGTTTGTATTAATGAGCTGATGTAGCTGCTGGCGCACAGCATTTAGCGTGGGCTTAGGTTGACGATCGCAATTGCGCTACCTTAATTAATTTAGGGCATTTCAGTTCAACTGTCCTCTACATAGGCTGAGACTGTACCTGCCCCAAGTCCCTGAAGCCAAAAGCCCTTCAGCCATGATAGATCAGCTGAAAGCTACAGTTTGTACCACTAGAAAACAACAAAAAAAACAATATATAGAGAAATATATATGTATATATATTTGCCAATAAGGCTATAAAGCTGATTAGCGCTCTGCTCTATTTAAATATCGAAAACAGGTTTCAAGACCACATTGAAACCTGTAACTCTGAGCGAGCTCTGAGCGCGATTTAAGCACTGCCAATTCGTATGAATTTATAGAAAATGGATTAAAATTGAATACTATCATTCATAATACGAAGAACTGTGATATTATAACAGAAATCCAGCCTGAATCACCATACCTGATAGAGCTGGGCTGTATTGTGTATGGAATAACCGATTCTAACCGTTGCAATAAATAACCGATTCGGAGGGTTGTAATGTGATTCAAAAATACCCGATACGATCTTAAAAAATAACTGTTGCGAACCGATAATAACCGATTCAAACATTTTTCATATATGTAAATTATGTTTTTACTGCCAAAAAATGACCGGTTTGTAGAATTATAGCTACTATTATAACCGTTTCATACCATTTGAGCTGCAGTGCATTGTGAAGTCGTTGTACTCGAACCTTTTTCGCTGCCTGAATTCATTTGAACTTGCGAGAGTTAAGAGGGTTGAGGGTTGTAGATTTTTTTTTTTTTAGAATGTGCCGCAATTATGTTATATGCAGAGCTTAATAGTTCGCTTTAATTGCAACCGGGGGAAAAATGCTGAAAAGCGAATATAGAATTTGTACATTTGATTTGATTGGATTTGATTTGATTTGATGACTTACATAAAATGCTAATAAACAAAATGCTGTCTCTTAAAGCTTAGCTAACACTTTATTTTCCCCTCTCTCTCTCGCTCTCTCTCTCTCTCTCTCGCTATCTCTTTTGCAAAATAGAGCCGTGCTCTTGGGGCAACGGGGCAAGTCGTGGGGGTAAGCGAACGACCCCAATTCCGTTTCGACTCGTCACAATTATAAATTGCACTCTCGATGTTTCTTCACGATTCAAAAAGCGAGGTATATTGATTAGGGAAAGCTTTTTCGATATCATTGAGTATGAATGTCTTTAGGTTTGTGCGAAAATTAATTTGATAAAAATCTATTAATAGTAAACCTAAAGATAGAAAGCGTTCTATATCTGTATCTACCCATAGAGTACCCACGTATCCCTTCATATTACTCCTGCCATGGGTGTCCCCAAGTCGTGCTCATCCCTTGAGATCACTTTTACTTGAATCTGTTTAAATGTTGTTTGCTTTGAGCTATTTCTAACAAATAACAAAAACTGAAAACTTGAAACTGAGGAACGCTTATCAATTTCAAATGGAAAAAAGGCCATTGGAAAAGGTTAAGCATTCATTATATGTATATTCTATATATATATACATATACATACATATATATTAAAACATCAATATGAACACTCTCATTGTGTACACATCCGTTGGATAAGGTAATTGGATAGATAATGCCTGAGTGAATTTGAATAGTTTCGTATTTAAAAATTTGCACCGTTTTTGGGAAGTATTCTCTATACACATTCCTTTCTCCTCCTTCTACTTTTCCTTTTCTTCAGCACTGTTTTATTCTCTTATTGTCTCTTCTCTTTGTTTGCCCCTTTCTTCTTGGCTTTCTTTTTCACTTTCCTTTGGGGTTTGCTTTACTTTTGTTTATTCGTTCGTCTCCTTCTATAATACTAATTTCCCACTTTCGTACTCTCTTCCTACTCTGTCTTCCTCACCCACTTTCTCCTTCTGCTGCTTCTCTTTTGCCTCCTCATTGTCTTTTCTTTCTGCCTTTCTCATTCTCTTCTGCTGGTTCTTATATTTTACTCTTCTTTTACTCTTGGTGTTATCACTTCTTTCCACTTCTCTGAATTGTTCGTATGTCTTAGAACCAGCTCGAAGAAGCTTTTAAATGTTGCATACATTTAGACTTGTATTTATATCTGATCTTATATGGTTGAATGCATGCATACATACTATATATATGTTTCCCACTCGGGTGCTTTACACCAGGAAAAAAAATCGTATTCAAATACCCATTAATTTCCAAAGAATACCAAACAAAATTTTGAATGTATTGTGATTTCTAAAAATTATTATTAGAAGGATCTTTCACAGAATCAGAATAGAAAAAAAAAAAAATGGAAGCGAAGCTTGTCAAACGCTTTTATGGATTAGCTTTCTGCGTATTGTCTCGTCCAAAGGGGGAATTGCTTCACGTGGTATTAGGAACGTAGACAAGTTGAATAGATCCAGGAATACTTTGTACCGATCGCTGAAAGTGAAACAAACAGACGATCAATGATCGAAGATCAGGTAACAGCCACCTGTGTTCACCCACCTGAGTGTGGAGCGTAGATATTGATAGCCGGATGAGCCGCCAGTGCCCAGCTGTTGGGATCCGATCATGCGTTGCACCATGATCACATGATTGTCTAGGCAAGAAAAGTAAAAGTGAAATGCGATCAACACAGAGCGAGAGAGACAGAGAATGAGAGTGCGAGTGCGAGTGAGCTGGCATTCACTTACAGCGCCATTTCGTGATCAGCGAGTCAATGTCCATGAGCAGGGTCAACAGCTGATGGGGCTGGCTGAAGCGTGGCTCGTCCCTATAGAACGTGATCATGATGGCGCCCTGAAGCGCACGATGGCTAAAGCGACGATCACCGCGTTTCACCAGCGCATCATGCACAGCCGGATCGAAAATGGAGCGATAGACCTCTCGTCTCTTCTCGATATCCATGAGGCGATAGTTTTTCGCCCGCTCCACCGGCTCCAGCATTGCGCTCTGCACTTGGGCGGCCAGAAACTGATCGACACTTTGCTGGAACTTGGCCCAAAAGTTGAAGCCATCCTCCTCCAGGCCCGGCGTCCGTTCCAGCCAACGCTGCACCAGCGTCAACAGCGACGGTGAATCCTCCGAGTCGCGTATGGCATGCAATGCCTTTTTATCATTCCCGAACACATCCGTATATTTCTGATTATACTTCACACGCTGCTCGGTCAGCACGCCCAGCTTGTTCTCGATCAGTCGAAACTGCAGCGACTGAAAGCCAGAGGCGGGCGCCAAATACTTGCGAAAGTCCATGAAATCCAATGGCGTCATTGTCTCCAATATGGGCACCTGATCGACCAGCAGCTGCCAGAAATCGAAACAGAGAATTGTAATGTAAATCGGTAATATCATAAGATCTGTGCGAAGCCGAATGACAGTTGGAATTCATGGAAAGTGCTATAAGATGTATGAAAACAGTAATATATGGGCAATATCATAAGAAAACCTATATATACAGAGTACTAAAAATGGTTAAGAAATACGAAAGAAACCGGAACAGAACATTAGTGGGAATTCTAATTTTACTCAAAATGATTTATATGAAATTTTTGGATCGCTATCGAAAAAGGGATTTTGACTATTTGTGAAATATCATAAGTTAGTAGGAGTAATTGTGGATAGAAGGAAAAAGTTTGCTCTGATGATTTTCAAATATCAAAGCAGAGCGCTTTAATATAATATAATATTATAATATTCAAATTTTGTAAGGAGATGAAGAAGAATGAAGAGTGCAAAACGAGAAATGAAAACTGAAGAATGCACATGGACCAATACGTGGGCTCCATATCGATATAGATTTATTTAGCTTGCCTTAAGATCGAAGCACAATATCTCAAGATTAATCATTCCTAAGTCAATCTGATTACCAAGATTTAAGAGTCTTTGATAAATGTGTAATTTAAGCAGCCGTTTGAGATGCCGCCGATGGCTATACATTTATGGCGATACATTTAAGGTTGCTACCTCATAGGTGTACAATTTTTAATAGAGGGATAGCTGGCTGTTAATTATTTTATTAAAACGATATAATTATGTTTAAGATCTCTATTGTATTCAAGAAATTAGGGAGATTTGTTGCAAAGTTAAAGTGAAGCTCATTTTTGTATATGTATGATATTTAATGCATATGTAAAGATTTCATGCATTTATAAATATAATAATTGAAAGATTGTTGTTAAGGATATATAATTAAGAACTGAATTAAGCTATGTACAAGATCTATGTGGAGATCGTACTTAGATTTTTTTTATGGGAACAGCTTGAAATGATCAGTGATAGATCATCTCATATATATCACTATATAAAGCTATGATCGCTTACCTTAAGTATGAGGACGACGCGATTTAGGCGTTTGACAATTTCCAGTGTTTTGGTCTCATCGATGACCTCGGCGTCGAGCATATCACGTATGGAATCGAACTCGAAAATGATTTGCTTAAACCACAGCTCATAGGCTGAACCAAGGCGCAAAGATAGAGAAACAAATAGTTGGCCAGAGTGAGAGAGGTATATATGGAGAGTGTGAGAGAGTGAGAAAGAGAGTTGTATTCACCCTGATGCGTTATGATGAAGAGATGTTCATCGTGCACCGGCCTCTTATCCTCCATGGAGAGCATGCACTGTGCGTCCAGCAGCTTGTCCAGCATCAGATATTCCCCATAGATCTTGCCCACCTCATTGGACAGCGGAATGGCGCCATCGTCGTGCTCGTTGCTGTGATTGAGCTCAGAGTGTGTGTGAGTGATGCTTGCTTCTAGTTGCCTATTCAACAACAATTTTGATGCTCACCCGTTGCTGGCATAGGGGCAGCTCATGATTGGACTACAAGTGGATCGATGCGACTCGCTGTACGTCGAGCGACAGACTAAATCGCCATCCAAATCAAATATATATATATATATATATATCTACCCGATGTCCGTCTTAATCAACAAACAACAAGTTGGCAGTTCCAGCCCAGCGCACAGCTGCCAACTCTAGCTTGGCGTTGAGGTCTGATAGCCCTCATATATACCCTGTAAATTGGGATTCGTATGTGAACACATTCATGATTTACATATTTACATTTGTTTTCGTTTATTGCACATAAATGAAACATGAAATATTACATTGCTGACTATTATATATGAGTATGTATATTTTGTATACTTCATATAAATAGTATACTAATCGATTATTATCGATACACCCTTATAAAACTGATTACTATCTAAATTAAAGTATATATATGTAATACATAACTTATAAATTGATCGAATGCATGTTCAAATCGATAATAATCGATAAACGATCAATGTTGAGCCACAAAAATCGCATTATCGACTGAAGTCCAAAAATGATATATCGGTTAACATGCAATTGTGAGATATAAAAACTCGATAGCTATTGACAAAATATTGAAGTCGATAACATTTACATTCCGATAAGTAACGAACAATATCAGCCTGCAAAAAAGGAATCTAATAAAAATTCACCGAATGAATGTAGAATAATATATCTACTTATTAGATATTAGATAATATTATATATTGTGTATCAAACTATAATAAATCGATGCATATAGAAATATACAAAAATCGATAAATCAAGGGATATAACAAATCGATAAACAGAACAGAAAACAGAAAAATGGACAACTAAGCATTTGAACGATGTAGCGCAGAGCTAGAGGAAGTTCAGCTACAGGATAACTGTAGGTCGCATACGCCTCTCTATCCTTATCTATCGCATGGCGCTCTGCGGCTTATCAATGAAGGGTTCGAAGAAGCTAAAACTAAAATCAACTTTCTCATACTCTCCCATATTGAATACGTCAATGTACAAAATGAAAACAACAATTTGGTTTTGTTTTGTTGTTTTTTGTTTTTTTTTTTCTTTTAATATAATTTTGTTTGTGTTTAAAATTTATTTTTGAGTCCTTGGCTCAGTCATATTTTTAAATTTCTTCTCTTTTTCTCTTGTGTTCGTGTTATATAGTTTAATGTAATACTATTCATATATATGTATATGTGTGTGTATATATGAAAACATACATATATATATTTGTGTACATATATATATATATATATGTATATATTCATATATACATAAATATATACATATATGCATATACATATATATATTTGTTGTTGCTTAATTTATTAATGAATACATATTTTATTCTCTTCTTCTTTTTCTTCTTGTTGTTGCATGCCACAAAAAAAAGTCAATCAATATTCAATATTTTAGTGTATATGTATATATATATATATATATATATATATATATATATATATATATATATATATATATATATATATATATATAGTATATACGATATATATCGTATATGTATATATATATATATATATATTTAATTTTTATAATTTGTCAACTACATTTTGCATAGAAAAAATTTAGTTATAGCTGATATTCAGACAATTCAAAAAACACAAACATATATAATGTATATTCTATATATATATATATATATATATATACTTATATATCGTATATATGTATATATTTTTAAATATGCAAATCGCGCTGCTTTTGTCAATTCAAAAATGTTGTTTTTATCCTTTTTTTCAATATTTTTTTTCCGACAATATATTTGTTGTTTTTTTTTTTTTTTTGCTTTGGTATATTTTGTTGTATTATATATTATACGACTAACTTCGTTTAGCATTCGAGCTCTACATCTAAATTTCTATATTTTTATTATATTTTATTTCTATATATATCGATAGCTCTAACTAACTCGGGCTTCGCGTTGTCTCTGTGCTGCTTTGTAGTAGATATTATTTATAATATATATATACATACATATAAGTATATATATTTATATAAACATAGGTGTATACATATACATATATATATATATTTATATATATAGACATGAACGCAATTTGTGATTTCGTTTAAAAATAATATTCAACTTATTTTGTTTCGTTTTTTCATTATCATTATTATTATATTTTCGTTTTGTGAGTACTATATATACTAGTATATAGTTATCTTGTATATTTTCATACAATCAATTTCCATACTTTTCCATTTATACCTGTTTCAAGTTAATCCAACAAGCAAAATATTTCTTTCGTTCTATTTATTTATTTATATTTTCGTTTTCGTGCTGCTTTGGCACTTGGTTTTTCTTTTTCCTCTTTTCCCTTAGAAGTAAATGATTTTTACGAATGATACAATAGATAGCATACACATATACATATACACATGTTTGTGTGCATATATGTATATGTCTGTTCTTTATGAAACCCAAACAAACTGTAGCTCACAAAATATATATATATATACTATATACGCATTGTAGCGAATGAAAAAAGATTTCAAGTTCAACTCAAACCAAAAGCATTTTCTTTATGACTACTCGAACTACAAATACCCTTTGCAGAACTAATACAAAATTGTTGAACTATATATACTATATAATATATAAAGATATATATAGATATATGTTTGTAATGTGTAGCATAAGCTTAAGAAATGAAGTGAAATTAGTTATATGAACTCATTATTTCGTTGTTCTAAGTATATCAAATGCTATTACCCATTTATATAGACCTGTGCATATACATATATATGTATATATATATATATATCATTTTTTTGTTCAATCAAAACTTTTCTGACAACTCAAAAAATATATATATGTATATAGATTCCATATTTTTTATTATACAGTAAA
This sequence comes from Drosophila mojavensis, assembly GCF_018153725.1. Classification (NCBI taxonomy): domain Eukaryota; kingdom Metazoa; phylum Arthropoda; class Insecta; order Diptera; family Drosophilidae; genus Drosophila; species Drosophila mojavensis. The sequence goes on along the minus strand of NW_025318667.1, from coordinate 3,978,562 downwards.
AAAAAAATACACAAACAATCAATTGAAATTATAATTATTAATTTTAAATTGAAAAAAAAAAAAAATATATATATTTATAATTAATTAATAATACTTAAATATATAGTCGCTAGTTATAAAGTTCGCATATTAAGTTAATTAATAGCTCGAAAAAAAATACAATTTTCATACATATGTTTGTATAATTTTGTTTTTTGGTTTATCTTAATACTCGTTCACATGCTAAAAGGTGAGCATATTGGGCTTATCTGCATGTACTTAAAACTTAGTTTGTGTATTGGTGGCCTTAGAGAAGAGACTGCTGGAGACTAGAGTCTAGACCGACTGAGCCTATATAGCTCTTAGCTATGTACATTTGTGAACGCAAGGCATTGGAAGGTATTGTCGATCTAGATTAGCCTCTAGGCCTAATCTATTAGACCAGACTGCTATATTTCATAGAGGAAAATTGAAAATTTGAAGCCAAGCTCGAGAGGCCTTACTTTCCATGGAGATTACTGGGATAATAAGTTTTTCAATATTCGGAAAAAATTTTTCCGAAGCTATTTTTTTCAACAAATTGTTTTTTGCAGCGTGAACAAGTATTATGCAGTCGGTTACGCCCGACAGCAAATTTGCATAATTTTGTTTGGTTTTGTTTTGGTAATTTTTGTTATATATTTTTTATTTTTATTTTTTTTTTTTTGTGGGTGAGAGAAAAGATTGGTTATAGCACCAAAATTGCACTACATTCAAATATATATAATATATATAATTTAATATAATATATTTAATTTATAATATAATTTAATTTCATTTATATATATATATATTTTTACTTAAAATCAAATGCATTGAGCAAACATGTTTTTTCCATAAAGCGCACAAAATTTAAATAAACCATTATATATATATAAAAAAAAAGTTTTCAATAAGAAAAAAACTTAAAATATTACTAATTAAATTTTTAACATTTTGGTATGTTTTTTTTTTCTCTCTTTTATCTTGTTGCATTTGTAGCACCCAGCATGATGTCAATAAATTCATGGACTTAATTTGGTTTCTTCTTCTTTCACTTTTGGTTGCTGTGTTATAACTTAAAAACAAAATCTATTCTTTTTTATTTTTTATAATTTTTTTTTTTTTAAATATTTAAATTCAATTCGATTTTTGTCATATTTAATCAGAGTATTTTCATTCCCGTTGCTAATACTAGTGTTTAGTGTTGTTAGCCTTACTAAATGTGCAGTGTTGCTCAAGCGATTTTACACAATGCAGACAGACAGTGAGAGCGAGAGTGAGAGTGAGAAAGATAGAGGGGTATAGTTAGTGAGTGAGACAGCAAGTGAGACGCTCGCTAGGATCAATGCGTTCAACAACAACGATTCCAAAACTAGAAAAGCAAAACAATTTTCACATTTTGATTGAGTGCCCCTCCTAGTACTTCTTTTCGACTGCTTCTCAACTGTGGGCGTGGCTCAGCCCAGGCCAGCACCACCGCCCAAGTGCACTGAAGTCGCTGACAACTCGACGCGTTGACATTGGCGGCGCTCAACAATCACCGCCGCTGGCAGCGACTATTCCAGCCCGGGTCATACGTTCATTGCATAATAAACGGATCCCTGTTGCTGTTGCTGCTGCTGCTGTTGCTGTTGTTGCTGCTGCTGTTGCTGTTGCTGCTGTTGCTGTTGTTGAACTGCTCCGCCTGTCGGCGAGACCATGGCACTGCAATCGCTGTGCGACACAGCTGCTGCTCCCTCGGGCACGCCCCGTTCGCTAAAGCCCGGCATGCCGCCCTCTGCTGCGAATTGATAATGCTGCGACATGAGACGCTGTTGCTGCTGCTGCTGCTGTTGTTGCTGCTGTTGCTGCTGTTGCTGCTGTTGTTGTTGCTGCTGCTGCTGTTGATGCTGCTGGTGTTGATGCTGTTGCGGATGCTGTGCGTAGTGGGCGGCATGACCACGCCCACTCACCACATGCAACTGCATGCCGGGCAGTGCATAGCCAATGGGCACGCGAATCGTTTGCTGTGTTACCTGAGCAAAAGTGAAAAAGAAAAGAACAATTTGAATTCAATTCTTAGCAAGTCGGCATACTAGACTACAAGATGCCCTGTAAAACGTAAGCGTGCTAAAGCTTTTCCGGAATCTATATTGATTTATAGGCTACGTCTAATCTAATCAAATCCCTGTTATCCTCTGCCCTCTTTCTGTCTTTCATTAGCTTTACCCATCAATCGCTATGCAGTTCAATCATTCGTTTTTCCTCTCTCTTTGTCATTCACCCTCTGGTCTATTTTTGGTCTTCCTCTTTATTTCCCTCCCTTTCTCTCTCTATATTTATTTGTCTCTCTCCGTTTCTGTCTATCTAACTCTACTTTTTAGAATCCTCTTCCCCTCTTTTCTTCCCATCTCGCTTCTTCTCAGCCTCCTATTCGTTTTCAGCCGCTGTTCTTCTCCGTCTCTTTCCCCTCGTATCTCTCTTACTTTCTCAGACTCTTAATCTCTCAATCATAGTATCTCGCCTTCTCGCTCTCTCATTCTCTCACTGTCTATCGCTCTATATTTCTTGATCTCTCAATTATATTTTTCTCCGTATATATATCTACTAATTAATTTTTGTATTCCACTTTTCATTCTTTTTCTTTCACTCTTTTTCTCTCATTCTTTCTCTGACTGTGTCTCCCTCCCTCTCCTCCACACATACTCTAAGCTTCTCTCTTTAACTGTCTACCCTGTCTACTATGTCGTCCCCCTCCTTCTCTCTCTCTTTCTCTCTCTCTTTCTCTCTCTCCCTCTCTCTTTCTCCTTAGCATTTTTTCATCTTTCTCCCTTCTCACCCTCACTCTCAACCCTATCTATCATCTCTATTTTTCGCCCCCTTCCCTCTTTCTCTCTGCCTCCTTAGCCTTCCTTCATCTTTCTCCCTCCTTCTCTTCCAAACTTACTCTAAGCTTCTCTCTTTTACTGTCTACCCTATCTACCATCTCTATTTTTCTCTGTCTTTACTCTTTCTCTCTCTCTTTCTCTTTCGCATTCTCACCTGCTGATACTCGAGTATATTCTGTCGCTGAATGTGCGCCAGCTTCGGATCGACACTGCTGCTGGTGGCAAATTGGGAATAGGTTTCGGCATTGTAGGGTATCAGCACCATCGTCTGATGATAGTTACGCAACGGCGGCGGCGACTCCGGCCGTCGGGTGGGGCTACGTGCAAAGTGGCTGCTGTAGCTGCTGTGCTTGCTCTGCTCGATGGCCGTTGCTGTTGCCGTTGCCGTGACGCTCTGGCAGTTCTGTGCCGCCGCATACAGCAGTGAGGCATCGTCGGCGGCGCCCTGCTGTATCATGGTCTGTCGGAACATGGCGCCAGCCGGCAGCGTCTGGTAGTAGGTCTGCTGTATGGCAGCCGCAGCCGCCGCGTCCACCGGAAAACGTTGCTGCTCTCCGCTCTCGCTGTAGAAGCTCCAGGTGCGCTGCTCCGTCTTCTGCTGCGCTATGGTGTTCGCCTGCAGCGCAGCGGCCATTTGCTGTTGCAGTTGTTGCTGCTGCTGTTGTTGCTGCTGTTGCTGCTGCTGTTGCTGCTGCTGTTGCTGCTGCTGTTGCTGTTGCTGCTGTGGCACATTCTGCGGCGAGGGGTTCTGCTTGGGCTGATTGGGCATGGCGTAGCCCTTGATGGCCTGCGGCACCGGCTGGCTACTGATCACCGTTGTGGGTATCTGCTGAGTGAGCTGCTCCTGCATCTGGGCGAGAATCTCGTTGGTGGAGCTGAACTTGGGCTTGATGCCGCGCACCGAGGGTCGCTTGTTGAAGCCATAATCGTTCTGCTCATCGTCGTCGCTGCTCGCCTGCGACTGGGACTGCGATGCGCTCTCCACGCCCGTGTAGCGTTTCTTCAGCTGCTCCGTGCGCTTGGCCTCCGCCTGGGCAAAGGCGGCCAGTTCGTCCTGCTGTGTTGTCTCCTGGCCGGGTGTGCCCGCAATTACATCCGGCGCCACCTTACGTGCCTCATCCCCACCGCCAGCAGCTCCGCCGCCCGCACCACCAGCTCCTGCGCCAGCTCCAGCTCCGCCGCCTCCTGCTCCTCCGCCCATGACCAAGCCCTGTGCCGCCATCGCTGCAGCTGCCGCCTGCTGTGCCGCAGCATCGCCAACGCCCGCTGCCGCCGCCGCTCCCAGCAGCTGGCTCATGTTGTAGTCAGCTGCGGCCGCTGCAGCCGCATAATGGGCATGCGCATGCGCCGAGTGCCCATGCTGATGGGCAGCCGCTGCTGCGGCCAGCGTGTAGTAGGAGGACAGATCATCCTTGTTGCCGGCCACGCAGGCTGTCAGCGGCGCCAGTGTCGATAAGAATTGACGCTTCGGCTCGTTTTGGCGCGGCGGCGTTCGATGGATTTGTGTGTGCACCACTGGCACCTGGATGCCCATGCCCAAGTCTGGGGCGGCCGGGCAGCGGCATTCCTGGGAAAGAGGAAGATGGAGATGAAAAGTGTTAATGATCAAAAAATTACTGGCAATTAAAACTGTGCGATTTGGATATATATCTGTAGAGCGGCTCTCTTTGCGATTCTCATTAAATAAGCTCTCAAGGCTGTTATGCACGTAATATAAGATGATTGCAATGATCAACTTTTTTCCAAGCGCATAGCCATTAATTTTCACAATTTTAGGTGTATAACAGTTGTATAACACTTGTATAACAGTTGTATTACACTTGTATAACAGATTTTAAGCGCTTGTATAACATTTATATTCATGTACTTTTTATATAGCAGACACAATAAAATATTTAAGCTGTACAACAGTATAACAGTTATTTGCTTGCCTTTCGCCGTGATTTTCATAAACTCAAAGGAAATTTAAAGCTCTTCAAGCTTCTGTAGGTTTGTTTAGTAAACCCAAAACAACAAATCTTAAGACTTTCAGCTGTATAACAGTTGTATAAAAGTTGAAAGACAGTGGAAATACAACCAAAAACTCATTTATAAACATTTGACTCTAAAGTGCATCTCATTTTTATGCATTAGGCAAGCTTGCCCCTCTCTGCAATTCTCATGAATACAACAAGTTAGTTCCTCTAGCTCCCTCTCCCTCCAGCTGCCAAAGTGCGCTTACCTGTGGTATGATAACAATAGGATTCTCCTCCAGCTCCATGATCTTCTCCTGCTTCTTGTCGCGACTAAAGATGTCGGCGATTTTCTTGTAAGCCGACGAGCCGCTGGACGAGCTGGAGACGGAGCTGCTGGGCGAGAAGCTCTTCTCGCCGTTCATGAATTTGGGCGCAAGCGTGTTGGGGTTCTCCTCGCCGGCGGGACTGTCGCGCTGTGCCAGCTCCGAGCAGTCGCGGTCGCTGGCCAAATCCTGATCCTGATCAGCATCGGCAACGCCGCGTGACAGCTCCTCGACCAGATCCTCATCAATGTCGCAGGTCAGCTGCTTTATGCGCTCCTCCAGCGAAATGTCCGACTTGACGGCCTTTTTCCTGCAATGGGAATAGTGGAAGAACATGAAAACTCTGATTGTCTGAGCTAAGCTTCAGTTGCACTCACTTGATCAAAGAACGCCGGAGTATGTTGCGCTCCATGCTGCGCCGCAAGGTATCCGAGTCGCCGCAGCTGCCGGGCAAATGGGTGACCAGGCAGCCGGCACGCTTCGACTCATCGAAGGCGCGCAATGCCTCCGAGGTGAGCACCGGCGCCTGTTGGGCCGAGACGCTGGGAAACAGTTGGCGCACCGCCGAGTTCGGACGCAACGCATTATTGAACAGTGTCGAGTGCTTCTTAATGGGTATCAGCTCGTTGATCTGGTTCTCGCTATCATCCAGCTCGCCGCACAGCGACTGACCATCGCCATCGGTGCCGGCGTTCGCCTGATCCTCGGTCACGAAACGCACCGAGCGCTTCGTAGCGCCACTTTCGTCCTCTGAGGTGGTGTTATTTTGGTCATCCGATTGCTGGTGATTGAAACGTAGATCGAAATGATTGTTTTGCATTATGTTATGCGTTTGTAGCTTCCTGATTGATTGATTGACTGACAACAGCTCTGACTGATTGACTGTCTGTTTAACAGGAGACAGACTAGCTACCCGACGGTTTGTCTATCTCTTATAGCTTGCTCGCCTGATTGATTATCTTATTAAATGATTGTCTTTCCACAGCTCTGATTGACGATAGCTCTGATTAGTTTGCTGATTGACAGACTATCTGACAGGAGACAGTTTTCTTACTCTCTGATTGTAGGATTGTTTACAGCTCGGAAGACGCAGCTTCAGAGCTGGCACGCTGATTGACCATCTAAAAGACTGATGAATATATGCTTTGATTGACTGATTTGCTCTCTGTTTGCCTGAGTGCAATAGACTGATTGATTGACTGTCTAAATAAATATTCGTCTCTACGTCTATCTCTAACCGAATCATTTATTGATTGATTGACTACTAAGCGGCTATCTGATTGTTTGATTGATTGCCTTACTGCACTTGACTTCACTGCTAGATGATTGACTTGGTTAATTGACAGACCTGAATTAATTAATAGTTGATTGACTTAACTAACTGAAAAGCCCAACTTCATTATTCACATGGATTGATTGATTGATTATAGCTTCACTCACCTGCGAAATGGAGTCCTGCTTCCAGAGCTTGCCGCCCTTTAATATACCGCTGATCTGTGTGGTCGTTGTTAGCTCCTTGGGCGGTATGGGCGGCGGTTTCTCCTCATCGTATTGTTCCGAGCCAGCTGCGGAGCCTGCAGCAGCAGTGGCTGCTGCCGCTGCCGCCGCCGCCGCTGCTGCGGCTGCTGTGGCGCTTGCCTTGGCCGGCAGCGCCGGTGGCAGCAAGTCCGCTGCTGGCGTGGAGCCAGCTCCTGTGCCAGTTGAGTTGGCAGCGGCCAGATCCTCGGGCGCTTCGCGTATGATGCGTCGCTCGGTCACTGTGGTCATAGTGGTAATAGTTTCAACAACAAATCTTTTTTTCTTGGCTGTGCTACTGCCCGCTGCTGGCACCAGGCTGGTGCCGTAGCCGGAACCGGTTACGGATACGGAACCGGGACTAGAGCTTGCGGCGGGCTTGCTGCTACTGCCCGATTCCTTTCTAACTTTGACTGTTATTTATTTACACACATACACACATACGCACACACACACGCGCGCACGGAGCACGAAGCACGAAGTTCAGCATTCACATGCGGCATAGTCAGAGAGAGCGGCATATTTGGTTGTAATTGTTATACGAAATAGAGCATTGAACAGATTTGCATTGACAGGTGGCAAAGAGACAAACGTGGTTAGTTGGGAGAGCAGTGGATGGGCGGACGAATGAGCGAGGTCGAACGATTGATTGCGAGCAGCTTTGGCTGCAGCTTCAGTGTGCAGTGTTAATTACACTGATATTCTCATTGGTGTATAACAGATGTACGGCAGCTGTAGATCAACGACCAAGGGATCGCAAACACAACATCTGAATAATAGTTATAAAACAGTTGTATAACAGTTATAACAGTTGTATAACAGTCATATAACAGTTGTATAACAGTTGTATAACAATCATATAACAGTCGTTTAGCACATATTGAAGGTTTGATTACAAATTGTATAGCATCAATATAACAGTCGTATAACAGTTGTATAACAATTATTTATAACATCTGTATAGCTGTCATATAATAGCCGTATACACCAATTGTATAACACATTAGAAAATTTCATTCAGCTGTATAACAGTTTTATAACATATGCACAAATCGCTTTGTATGGCATGATTGAACAATTTCACTTTCTCTTTCGATCTGCAATCTGCCAATTGTCCAAATTGAATGAATGCTCCAGGAGGGGATTACTTTAGATTGACTGATGTAAGCCATGTATACTCTATGCCATATCTAATATTGAGAGATGATAATTTGGAAAGTTGGCAACGAATGATGAATGGAACTGCTGCTCTGTGCTATGACCGCTCAATGCCAATTGCAGGAATATTGCAAAGAATGAGTTAACAAATGCTGAGCAAATTCGGGTTTGGGTGCTGGGCGAGTGGCGTGAGATGGATGCAGCGATGCATGTAGTATAGCGAGTATATGCAGCGATACACAAAGCTAATGAGGAATTTGTTGAGCTGAATTGGGAGAGCTTACCTGCTGCTGCCGCTGCGGGCTTGTATTGGGATTGAAGCACATATTTGGGACGCTCCTCGCCGGCGATGATCTCCTTCTGCGTGATGCGACGCTCTGGTGAGCTGGTGTGCAATGGCAGCAGTGCCACAGCTGGCACGCCAATGGGCGTCAGCTCTTCGTTGCATTGGGCGGCGCTGCATTCTGTGGAGGGAGTCGCAGAGGGGGGAGAATATTAGATGATGTCATGATTGATTGAGTGATTAATGAGCAGCCCTAGGTCTAGGGCTAGGCCCAACTGCAAGAGCTAGGCAGCTATCGTATTGTACAAACATTTGTATAACAGTTTTTAATACTGTGTCGTTTCATTCCATTTTCCGTAAGTTCACATTTTAAAGGTAAAGTTTGATTTATTTAATATCTTAATTGATTTCAAAAGTTCGACTGGGCCCTTGCAGGGGTAATACACGCTGTCAAACTGTTATATGGAGTATGCCAGTTGGCGGGCCTGTTGCTGCGGCGGAAGCGCGCTTGAAGGATTGCTCTCTTATATGAGGGCGCGGCCAAAGCTCGGGTCCCATGCCCTGGTGCTCGACTTAACTTTGGTGGCTTAGTGGTTCAGTGGTTCCGGCGACTCGTTGGTTCGCTGGCTCTTTGACTGTTAACCGGGTGGGTCACATTCCGCTTCGTTAGGCGCAACAAATAATGTTCAAGGAGGGGGCGACAGACGAGTTCCGTTTTGCTTGCCAATCAATAAAGCGTGACCAAAATTAATGTAAACATCGAGCCTAGCCCGTTCCCTACCTTTCGAACTACAAAAGTATTGCCTGCCGCACAAAAAGTGTCGCTTCTCATATCCTTCTATGGGCAACCCAGAAAGCAAAGCCATAAACAACTACAAAACTTTCGCTTGTTTATCCATTTAGTTAAGTTTCCATAAATCAATCATTGTTAACTTCGACGTCTGCGGCAATGCGGGCTTGCGATGTTCCTCCTTGCATTCGTCTTTTATGCTCGACAACCATGAACTCACTGCAGATTGTTGCACAAAGTGTGGCAAGTGTGGGCTACATATACTCTGTGGGTTGCATATACTCTATCTATGAAAATCTATCAAGTTTGAGTCTGTAATCGAAGGCGTCTTTAACTGGATTGACCTTAATGAGGTAATAGAAATCCTATAGCATTCAAGTTGAGTTCTCTTCGAAATTAGATGTATTACAGTTGTTTGATATTCAACATTTAACAGTATATGGTATGGCAAAAAATCTATACTGCTTGTATAACACTTGCATAACTGTCCTTTAATTCTTATATAAGATTAATTAAAGTCGAATTGAATAAGTCTACATTAGCAGTTATATAACTGGCACATAAGCCAGTTATATAACACTTGTATAACAGCCTTGTCTTAAGCCTTAAATCCCCAATGGTCCGCAATTGCCCCCTAGAACTTCGGGCAGTCGTATTAAATGAAATTTAATTAGCTATTAAATTTCATGGGCCTTCGCTGCGACATAAAAAAATGGCGTCGCATTTATGGCTCGCACCCAATTGGCACGGTCTAGACCCAGCTGATGGCCGGCCGAGGAGCCTGTTTGCATAAATAATTTATGATTAGATTACACAAAGGCAAACGAAAAACGAAAAAGAGCGCTGCTGAATAGAGGCAAAGCCCAAAAGGGCGCAGACGAACCGCGAGAGGACACTCCCCCTCCCTGCGCCCACTCGCCCTGGCTATCCATCTAGCCACGCCCAAAGGGAGGCCCGCTAATTGCATCGGAGCTAGCAAAACATAAACCAAAAGCCAAAGGACATTGGCGCAGTTACCTGCATCCTGTAGCTGCTTTGCGGCGCATTCGGCACACTCGGCGCACTCAGTGCAAACGCCCTGCAGGTCCTCATCGGCCTGCTGCTGCTGCTGCTGCTGGGATGTGGCATGATGCTGTTGTTGTTGCTGCTGCTGTTGTTGCTGCTGTTGTTGCTGCTGCTGCTGCTGTTGCTGCTGCTGCTGCTGCTGCTGCTGCTGAGCGCTGCCCACAGGCGGCGGCGGTGGCGGTACTTGATTGTTGCCATTGCCGTTGCGCGCCGCCAACATTGCGGCACGCTGCTGCTGCAGACGCTGTATCACCTGCAACTGTTGCAGATGCTGCGCCCCAAAGATGTGACCACTGAGCGCACCGCCCAGCGTATTCTTCAAGCTGTTGTCCTTGTAGCCATCCGGTGGACTGAGCGCCGCATCGTCCACAAAGTCGATGGGCGGCTGAAATTTGGGGCTCTGGAAAATAGTTCAAAGAGTCGAATTACACTCAGAGAAATTACGTTTACCATACGAGTTTCGTATTTTCAAAGAGAGCTGTTTTGCAGTTGTATAATAGTTGTATAACAGTTTTACAATAGTTTTGTAACTAAATGACAATTGCTTAACAGTAGTTTTTAGCAATATAACAGTTGTATAACAGTTCTATAACAGTTATATAACAGTTTTATAACAGTCCTATTACCCATGTATAGCAATTGTTGACTGTTGTATGACAGTTTTTGACTACACTTCATTTACAATCCCTCCCGTGAGAGCCTAAACGTATAACACATGAGTAATTCATCTCTTCTTCAGCTTATAACAGTTTTTATACATTTTTTTTCAAGTGTAGCATCAACTTGATGCTAGCTAACTAAGTAAGTTATAGGCAACTAGGCTTCTAGCTACACGTAATTGCGCGCCCGCTCGCAAATTAAGCTAATTGAGTTTTATAGCCAGACGGCATGGGGGCGCTACATGAATACATATGCATGTATGTGTATGTGTGTGAGTGTGAGTGTGTATATGCGTGTGGGTGGCTGTCTGGCTGATGAACTGTGTGTGCTCGTAAATCTGTGTTAAGTCTCCTCGGCGGCTGTGCAGGAAACTAATCATAAGGCAGTGACCGTTGCTTGAGTATAACACTTGTACGGTGCGGCGCTTAATTACTGTCATTATAGTTATATAATAATTGACATAGCAATTCGATGTTTTGGCACCTCTACGACACATGTATAACAGCTAGAAAAGTGCAAAAATGTATTCAGATATTTCATAACAAGTAAAACTTGTTTGCTCTGAAAGCATATAAAAGTCATTTAACATATATATATAACAGTTTTAGAGGTTGCTCGACAGTCTGTTAATTATATAGTCATGTTCTTAATCTACTTCAGCTCTAATATAACAGTTGTATAACAGTTTTTAAAGCTCAAATTGATCAAGTGTTAAATGTATATGGCTTTACGCTCAGCCAAGTGGAATTTTGTTGTAAATATATGAAATATACATGTATAACAGTAATATAACAATTCCATAGATAATTGCCGGCAAGTTATGTTTGTTTAATGCCCATGTGAGTCTGTTATATTTAACTGCATACGTATAACAGTCGTATGACAGTTGTGTAACAGTTTCTTCTTGTTCACTTAATGCCTATGTGAGCCAGTAATGTTTGACTGCATACGTATCACAGTCGTATGGCAGTTGTATAACAGTTTATTCTTTTTCAGTTACAATTTCCAAAGCCGCCTATTAGCTGATTATCTAGCGCTAAAGCACAGCCACAAGCCGCAAGACCAAGGACACATACACACACACATACATACATGCAAAACACATGCATTTGTAAGTGCAAATAGAAGTACATTTAACACAATGCATTTGCAATTGGAAACAAAGTCTAGGCCAAAAGTTCGCTGTGGCTGCCTCTGCCTCTGGGCCAGACAGAACAGGGCAAGGCAATCAAGTTGCCAAGAAGTTTCTTCTCTTTTTGTTTTGCTGAGTTCTTCAGGCAGTGCCTCATAAAGCAAAAAGCCGCGCACATAACGTTGTGTGTGATTGTACGTGTGTGTGTGTGTGGGAAAAGTCAAATGGAAAATGGAAAATGGCAAAGTCGTAAGAGCGCAGCTTGGCCATAAAGATTGTCAAATTTTCTTGCGGGTTTTTGTTTTTCAATTTACCTGAGAGAATTTGCATGGAGGTGTATTGGCAATATGCATACATACATACACATGTATGTGTATCAAGCCTCTCTCTTCCATTCATTATTTCTCCGATTTTATGTCAAGCTGTTAAAATTCTGCTGTTAAAATTTCAACTGAATTTGTTTTAGTTCAGCTTTGATCATTGCAAATATAGATCTTTACTGTTATAGGCGTGTGAGATGAACTTTATAACAGTTTCTAAATTTATCCAATAATACCTTTATCTAGTACTAGCTGGATCTCTAAAAATTATATAAATATCTTGACTGTTATATATCTTTCTATTAATTAATAATTTGTATAACAGCTTTTACTCCATGTTTTCCATTCTTACTTTCGGATACTATAGAGGGCTTCTATGTTAATATAGCTATCATAACAGCTTTACAGCTAATGCTTGTAAGTGTATTTGCTTAACTGTATAACAGCTTTTACTTGAAATCTTCCCTTGTTATTCTTGTATACTACAGAAGCTCCTGCTTCTGTTGCCATATATACTGTATATTTACTGTTATATGCATATAAGAGCACTAGGTAAGCTGTATAACACTTTCTTCTGCATGTTTTTCTGTGTTATATTTGTCTACTTGATAAGCATTACCTCTTGATGCTTGTTCTTGCATTGAATAAATAAAAATAAACTGTCATATAATATGTAAAAGTATTTAAAAATTTGTATAACAGTGTTTACTGTAGGTTTGTCTCTGTTGATTATGACTAAATAATTTCTGTTTGCGATGGCCTAATATCATATATCTACTGTTATATAACTATAAAATCCTTTGATAAGTTTTATAACAGTTTCGACTCTATGCCTTCCAGTTCTGCTTCTGGCAACTATAGATCCTAGTTTGCTGTCACTCACAAGTCATATAAATACATTCCAATACATATGTGTTGAACTGTTATATACCTGTGGGAGTATTTGACATGTGGTATGACAGTTTTGCACCCAGCACGTTTTGTTGGCCTTTCCCTTTGTCTGCAGCTCGAGTTCCGTTTGGGTTATGCAACGCGTTTGGTAAACTTGTTACATACACTAAATGCATATTAAACTCTTGAGAGCCAACACACCTACACACAGAGAGAGAGAGAGAGAGAGAAAGAGGATGGCAGAGGCGAGGCGCACACAGACTGGAATCTTAGGCATTTGCCACATGCTTGAGCAGCGCCAAGTCAAGTGCATTGGGCGGCCACCCACTCTGGCCAAAGCACTCAGACAGACGGACAAACAGACAGACAGACAGAGGGACAGAGGGACAGAGGGACAGAGGGACAGACAGTGAGTGGGGCGTATTGTGTGTGGCCAGAGAGGGTGCGGGGGTGTGCCAGCAGGACATTTGCCATGGCAGATAAGCAAAAAAGAGGCGCACTCAAGTGACGCTCATGTGGCAGAAAATTGAAATTTAAACGCAGCTCGAGGGCCGCTTAGAATCGATGCAAAGGCAAAAGCAACAAAAAAAAAATGAAAGAAAGAGAGAAAGAACTTAAAGAGTGCATGACGTATACGTAATGGGCCAAGAAGCAAGAGGAGAGCGACAGAGAGAGAGAGAGAGAGAGAGAGGAGGGAAGGGGAGGGGAGGGGACAGCAGGCAAGTTGCTGCGACAGCAAACCTTGCGAATGTCCTTAGCAACATGAAACGCGTACATCACGATAAAAGGCACAATTTCATAAAACAATATATCAGTGATATATATATATACAAATATATATATAAATACACACACACACACACACACATACACATGCAACAATGTTGCTAACGTGCTAGAAGTCACTTGAGCTGCATTTTGTGTAAAAGTTTTTAAGTGATTTATACACCACTTGCACCAGGATAACGAAGGCGTGGTGGAGCGGTGTGGGGTAGAGACTCGAGCTAACTACAAACTTGCTAGCAGCATCTACAACAACACGAACAACAACAACAACTTGCAACTTGCAACTTGCTACTTGACTTGCCTTCACTGCCACTCGAGCTGCAAGCCGAGCCGAGCCGAACTGAGCTGAGCTGAGTGAAAACAGGATGCCAGGAAACAGGATATGAAATTTAAACAATAAATGTATATACATATAAATATAGTATATATATACATTTATATATCTGTATATAGATTATAAAACTCAACTCAATGCAGTGCAAAGCAAAATATGACACGAAAAACTTTGTTCAATTATAGTTGAACAATTGTTTTGTTGTTGCTCATAATTGACAGAGCGCACAGTGGGGCAAAATGGCTCGTAAAGTGGGTGAAGGTGAAAGTATTGCATGGACCGAGGCTGAAGTGGAGCTTAAGTATACATGTACATATATAATGATATATTATAAGCAAGTTGAAAAGGTTGAATGAGACATAGAACATGGAAAACATTGGGCAAAAGAGGAGAAAAGGACGAATGACTACAGAGTGAAGTCTAAGGACTAAAGTCTAAGTTGAAAGTAGTAAGATGGACAACTGAAGATGGAAGTCTTTAGCTGGATGAGTAAAGAAGAGTAAAGAAAGAAAATTGAAAACTAAGGACTGAAGAAGGAAGGATAAAGACTGAAGAATGAAGACTGAATACTGAAAACGGAAGGATAAAAACTGAAGAATGAAGACTGAATACTGAAAACGGAAGGATAAAGACTGAAGGCTAAAGACTGAGCTCTCAAGACTAAAATCTATGAACTGAAGACCAAAGACTGGAGATTGATGATGAAGATTGAAGATTGAAGATATAAATATTGAAGAATAAAGCCAGAAGACTAAAATCAAAGTAAAACCTGAATCAAGATGCAGTTGAGCAAAAAAAAGGTAACTTAATTTTTAGATATAAGAATATATATAAAATTAATGCTAACTCAAAAAAACTTAGGCACTGTCAACTGGAACCTTCGGCTTAGGCAAAGTTTAGAACAAAGCGAAACATGGAGGAAGAAAGAAGGTAAAGGCCAAAGACTAAAGATTATAGATTGAAGCCTTGAGACAAGGGAACATGTGAAACAGAAGAGATAAAAGAGTATTTAGAGAGACATTAAATAAAGTGAACAAAAAGGACATCGGACAAGGGAGCGGGAAATACGGCAGACTTTGTGTCACATAAAAATCCAAAAACCCAAGAAGAATTCGCAGAAAAATGCTAGGGATTTCAAGATATGAACATGGAGGACACTGAAATCTGGAAACGAAAGCTTAAAACTGAACATGGAGAACTTGCCCTTAGATTGGAAATGCACTAAAAGGACTGCCTTTGGCTAATCAATCAACAGTTAGAAATATTTACCCAGACAGAGAGAGAGAATGATAAAAGTAGAAGGCAGCACTACTGTTATAATGAATACATATTTTTAGGTTATTAAAAGATACAAGCTGTTTAATATTTATCTCGAAGATGAGAAAGATGACCAAAGAGTATGCAGATAATTATACAGGGATTAAAGAGTTCTACTATAATTAGCCTAAAACTAGTTACAATAAAATGAACATTGCTCAAATATGTGTAGATCAAATAGAGCCAAAGACAAGCTGTTAAATATTTAACCAGATGATGGATGAGAGAGGTGACCAAAGAGGTCAAATATTATACAGTAGAGCCTATAGAGCTCTACAACTATGAACCTAAGTCTAGGTAAAAGTAAAAAGTAAAGAGAACATTGCTTAAATATATGTAGATCAGATAGAGCCAAAGACAAGCTGTTAAATATTTAACAAGAGGATAAGGGAGGTGACCAGAAGGGCTAGAAAATTGATTGTAGAGTAGGCTAGAGTAGTTCTACTATCATTGATTTAAGTTTAGTTAAAAGGAAAATGGTCACCTTATGTATAGATCTTGTTTAGCTCTAGACAAGTTGTTAGCGTACACTGATTATGTTAAATATTTAACAGTAGGCAAGTTAAATGTTATATGCAGAGCACATGAATACTCTGTAAAATGTTTAGCAGGAATTTAAGCCCAAATCCCGAATTTGACAGACGAAATAGAAGCAAAACTTCGGAAATAATTGCCAGCAGTGGCTAGAAATATATTGGTGATGTTGTCTGACAGCTCGACACGAAGTTGGCCAAAAGGTAAACTAGAGAGAAAAATCAAAGAAAATTAGGGAAAACCAAGGAAAATCAAGAAAATGCAGAGCAAATGGAAAATGTGTTTTAATGCTCAACTATTAAGCTGGCTGTTAACGCAACTCTCAATCTCACTAGCTCTTTGCGTGTGCGTGTGTGTGTGTGTGTGCCTGTCTGAGTGTTGCCTACTTTTGTGCTGCGTCACACACACCAATACACCAATACACCAACACACAGACATGCCTAAGCTGCCTTAAGCACTTCAACTTTGCTCACTTGTGCAACTCGTCGCTTAATCCGCTTAACGTGTGTGTGTGTGTGTGTGTGTGTGTGTGTGTGTGTGTGTGTGTGTGTGTGTGTGTGTGTGTCTCAGAGTCTATCTGTGTATGTGTGTGTGTGGCAGCTACTTCTAACTGCCAGCAACTCGCTCACTATTCCTCTCCATCTCCCACTTTCTCCCTCTCCCACACATTCACCCCTCCCCCCCCCATCGCTCTCTTTTCAACGTTCTGCACTCACCTGTGGCGTTCGTCCATCGGCCGCATCAGCGGCACTCACCGCATAGTTGCACTGGCAGCCCTCCTCACAGCAGAGCCGCACCAGCTCATGCTCGCCGCAGGTGCAGGGCTCCTCGTCCTCCTCATCGTAGGCGCAATCCTCCCGTATCAATATGATATAGTCCGCTTCGAAGAATTCGTTGCGTGTCTCATCGAAGACGACGCGATTTTTACGCACCGGCGGCGGACGATTTGGTTTCTTGAGCAGACCGCGCAGCTGCCCATTCATTTCGCGC
Organism: Drosophila mojavensis; assembly: GCF_018153725.1. Lineage (NCBI taxonomy): Eukaryota > Metazoa > Arthropoda > Insecta > Diptera > Drosophilidae > Drosophila > Drosophila mojavensis. The sequence goes on along the minus strand of NW_025318667.1, from coordinate 3,961,642 downwards.
ATCTTGAGCACGTTCGCTGTGGCAATTGTTGCTGTCGTATCAGTTGTTGTTGCTGCTATTGCTGCTGCTGCTGTTGCTGCTGCTGTTGCTGCTGTTGTTGATGTATTATTGTTAACGATTGCACTCGCTGCTGCTGCTGTTGTATAAGTTGCTGCTAGAACTGTTAGGCACTCATTGCATTGGCACACGCTTTCGCTCTCGCTCTCGCTCTCACTCTGCTCGCTCTCGCTCTCGCTAATGCCAACTCGCTCTTGCTGCTGCTGTTGCTGTTGCTGCTGCTGCTGCTCGCTAACAAATTCAGCGAGCAACTCGTCGTAGCACTGATAGCCGCGTCGCTGCTTGCTGCACTCGGACAGCGGCTCACTCGGAGCTCCGGCGCTCGCTCTAATGTCGAGCAATTGCAATTGTCTCGCTGCCTTCAAATAGTCGCCAAAGCGTTGCACATCGAATTCGCTAAGTGACGCCACAAAATTGCCACTCGATGAGCTGCAATTGTTGTTGCTGCTGTTGTTGTTGTTGTAGCTGTAGCTGTTGTTGTTGTTGTTGTTGCTAATGTCGTTAACTGTGGGCACAAAGGCGCTGCGTATTGTTGTTGCTGCTGCTGCTGTTACTGCTGTTGTTGTTGTTGTTGCTGTTGTTGCTGGTGTCTCAATTTCAATCAGCACCTGGCTGCTACTCTCGCTGCTGCTGCTGCTGCTATCAGCCAAACTCTCACAGCGCACGCGCTCTGCAATTTCTTGCTGCGTATTCAGCAATTGCTGCTGCTCCTCCTGCTCCAGCTGCTCTTGCTCCTGCTGCTGTTGTCTACTATTTGCTTTGGCAATTTGTTCATTAGCAATGTCTTGTATACAATTTCGATTTAATTGTATTGCACTTGAGCCTGGGGCCACGGCCAATAGCGCGCTTTCAACTATTTTATTGTCCTGCAAAGCGCTGCTGTTGCTGTTGGGTGTTGCTACTCCTCCTCCTGCTACTGCTAGTGCTGGCTGTGGGGGTAGTTTCTTTGTTGTGCTTATTGTCGCTGTGCTGGCATTTAGTTGTATTAGTTGCTGTTGCTGTTGCTGTTGCTGTCTCAAGGATGCCTTTACACAATCATCAACTACAACAGCCTCACCACAGCTGTTGTTGCTGGCAGAGCTGCTGCTGCTACTGCTACTGCTGCTGCTGCTGTTAACGCGTCCCTGAAAATTATGCTGTAAGCGCTTGAGCCTTTGGCTGGCCACAAAATCCTCGGTCAAATCGTCACCGAAATCAATAAGATCCTTATCGTTGCAGCTTGTTGCGCTGCTCGTTGCTATCGTCGCCTCCTGCTTATGCCCTAGATCATTGCTATCGCTGAGCTGTTTGGAATTGTTCGATAGTTCTGCTTGATTAGAGCATTGCTCGTTACGTTTGGCGTCAGTCGCGTGCACTCGGCCAGCAGCAACATTCGTCGCTGGCAATTGCTGCTGCCATCGGTTGTCTAGCTTCAAATATGGCAATGACAATGGCACCTCCTTCTGCTGGTGGTGGTGTTGCTGCTGCTGCTCCTCCTCCACCAACAACAACAACAACGATTGCTCGTCACTATCACTAGACTCTTTTGTTGTTGTTGTTGCTGCTGTCGCTATGTCGCTTTGCACATTTTCACTCGAATTGTTAAAAAAATTGACATTTAAATCATTTTCACAAATTTTTTGCACAAATTTTTCTGTACGTCGCGCGTCGCTGTCAGCGTCGTCGCCAGCTGCGCTGCTCGCGTCGTTCTTATTAGTAGTAAAAAAAAATTCTTTCTGCTGCTGCTGCTGTTGCTGTAGCTGTAGCAACTGCTGCTGCTCGCTTTGGCCAATATCGTTGCTAATTTTACAATCTTCAATTTGCACAAGATTTTCAACAATTTTCAACAATTTTTGATTTTGGCCAAAATTTGTTATTGGCTGCTGCTGCTGCTGCTGCTGCTCAGCTGCGCTTGCTGCGACGACTGCTGCTGCGGTTGGTGGTGCTGCTGCTGCTGCCGCTGCTGCTGCTGCTGCTGCTGCTGCTGCTGCTACTGTGAGTTTGGCTTTGAAAAGCTCACTGCCAATTGTAGGTATTGAGCAGGCGCTGTTGTCGCTCCCCATGCCTTTGGCATTGCTGGTGCTGGTGCTGCTGCTGCTGGTGCTGGCTTGTGTTGTTGCTGCTGTCACATTGGGTGGTTGCTGGCCATGGCCAGCATGCTCTGCGTTTGCGCTCACGCTCACGCTCTCACGCTCGACTTGCGCGCGCTCACAATTGCTGACAACTTCCGCTCCTGTGTTGCTGTTGTTGCTGTGCTTGTTGTCGCTGTATTCAGCACGCGCATGCGCCTGTGTTTGCATGTCACTGCTATCCGCTGACTGGCACGCCTCCTGCCAGCCCCGCACGACGCCCTGCTGCTGCTGCTGCTGCTGTTGCTGCTGTTGGTGCTGGGGCTGCCACGCACAATGCGCCTTGTATTGCACGCCAGCAACATTAACTCGTGAGCTGCGTGCCTCGCATGCCAAATCGACGTCATCAGTGCCATCAGCAGCAGCAGCAGCAGCAGCAGCAGCCACATTTAAACCTTGTACACCGTTAGACATGTTGCCCGCTGCAATCAGAGCTGCTGCTGCCGCCGCGGCGGCTGCCTCAATTGCAACAGCAATATGCTCATTATTGCTGCTGCTGTTGTTGTTGTTGCTGTTGTTGTTATTGCTGTTGCTCTTATAATTTGCATCTTCATTATGTTTGCTAAGCGTTTTGTTAGCCATCGCTGTTGCCGTCATTTTGCTGCGTTTCGCTGCTTCATCACACTGCTCCCGCTCTCTCTCCCTCTCCCGCTCCCGCTGCCGCTCCCTGTCCCGCTCCAGCACGCTCTGTCCGTTCGTTAAGGCCAGCGTTAGCATGTCCACAATCAGCATAGTTGCTGCCGTGCCAGCGCCAATATATGCACATATACAGCGACAATCGTCATTCAAGCTGCGAATTGCAATTCACAATTAGTTCAAGCAATAAATGAAGAAATTAGCACATCATCATCATTATCATCATCATCGTAGGAGATACTAGATAATCAATAATAAACACAATTATCGTACAATAAAATACTTTCCACGGTACCGTTAATAGCACCCCAACGTTTTCTAGATCGTGCATTTCCCATTCCAATTATAATTAGTCTATCACGCTTCGACCTAACCTCATTTATGCGCACATTTCACTCGAATCCTAATGGAGGAATGATTTTCCTACCTATATTTTATTTTTAAGACAAATTGAATTAACTTTAGAAATGTAATCTATATTGAAACAGGTATTTGGAATATTTTTATAATTGTATCCTCTATAGAAAAAAATGAATTTTTATCAACATTTTAAAAATATTTTGAGGTTGTTTTTTTTTTTTTTTTTTTAAGGAAATTAATTACACATATATTTTAAAACGTCTTAAAAACAAAAAAAAGAAAATGTATGCAATATTTTCGGCACTTTAAATATTTTCAGATTTTTCTATGGGAAGTATTTTTGAAAATATATTTCGAAAATTTATTCGTAAGAAATATTTTTAAAAATATTACGAAAAATGTTTTTAAAAATATTACAGATAATTTACATTAAATAAAAAATAGTTGTTTCAATATTTTTGTTTTTAATAGTTGAAAATAAAGTAATTAGAAACATAAATAAAAAATAACGTTAGTGTTACATCATATTTCCTACTATTATAAGTGTAAGCAATCAAAATATATGTATATACATACATACATGTACATACATATATATTTGATGACAAGTTCCGGTTGTTAAGGTAAAAATTTGCATATTCAAATTGTGTTGGACTGCTTCATTGATACGCTGACAAAATGTGGGAGTTTTTCTTATCGGAAACTCTCACACAGAAAAATAAAGTGAAAACATTTACCAACAGGTAAATGCGACCTATGCTCGAGCAACCAGTTGAATTTTCCACTTAACTAACCATATTTTATTATATTTCTAATTTTTGCATAAATTATAAAATTTACCGGCTAACAAATTTCGACACAAAGTGTTGTTTGTTGTTGTTGCTGGGTTGACACAGAAAAACAGGTGCGCGAGTGCAGCCAAGCGCATCCTGCGCTCAGGATGTAGCCCCACAGCAGTGCGCGTGTGCGACTGAGACGGGGGTAGTTGTTAATAGCCGCTCCGTTACGCGCGAATGCAGAGCGAAAGACACCACCGACAAAAAAAACAACAGAAACAAAACAAAAAGACACAAACAAAAACAAAAGCACACACACAGTCACACACACACACACACACACACACGTATGCAACGCGGAAATGTAAACAACAAAAATTACAACGCGCTACGTAAAAATTCTGTGAATTTTTGACTGTCTGCGGCTTTGGGTTGGTTTCAGCGTTCACCGATCGCCGCTTAAGACGCACGTCCGAACGCGTTTCGTGGCGGAAGTTGACTGAGCAAACGCAACTGAAACTCAAAGGCAGCTCGCAACGCTTTCGGCTTTGACGGCGGCTCTCGGGTTGTCTTGAGGCTCGGCTTGAGCTTCGGCAGCGGCTACGATCTAGGCGCAAGCGCAAAAAACTCAACGAGCGCCGAGCAAAAGAAACGACGCCAAAGACATTTGAATTACGGTGATGGAAATGCTTGGCATGTAAGCAGAGCGAATCAGAAAAATAAAGTGATAAAGAGAGAGAGAGGGCGAGAGAGAGAGAGAGAGTGCAGTAGAGGAAGAACAAGCCAGCGGAAGGGCAGCGCTCAGCATTTAGTTAACTAATGAGCGCAACGAGATTATACCTTAGAAATTGTGCAGGTGCAGTGGAATGTAGTTAATAGTTTAGCAAATAACTTTTAACTATTAAAATCATTAATTTAATTTTTAAATTAGTTTTTGTTTTATTTTTTTATAAACAATAAGTATATATTAATACGGTATATCTTTTTATATACATCTATATTTTGGTTTGCCTGTTACATGCCAAGTCTCTAACCATCATGCTCGCTAATTACATTTGTTTATAGGGTATAATTACTGGGCTCGCCTATAGCTCGCATGCACCACGGGCTGTCCCAGCGGCCAGCTGCTGCTTCTGCTGCTGCCGCTACTTGTGGATAGTGCGTGTTGTCGTTGGCAATTATGCGCTGCACTTGCCAGTTGATGTACTCGCTCAACTAACGCTAGCAGAGTATATTCGTTGGGTGCAATAACAACCGTTGTTCAAATTATCTGCATGTTTATACAGCTGATTTGCCAACTGCGAGCGGAATCAACTGAAATCAACTACATTAACTACATTAAAGAATATTGTGAAATGAATCCGCCTGCATTTGCTATATGGACGTGTATTGGGCAGTCGGACTGTGAAGGCCTTGCTCACATGACGCTGGGCAGCTCTATAGTGGGTATCTATCAGCAGCCCCTTCGCGCTGCACCGGCCCCACAGAAGCGACAATTGGCTACGGTGACCGGCGACAGTTTTTCCATGTGTGTGAGAGTGAGTCTGAGCGAGTGTCTATGTGTGTGTGTCTGTGTGGTTTGGTAAAACGTGCTCGTCTCGCGATCATCAAGTGTGCGACGCGGTATTTGTGTGCGTGTGTGAGTATCGTGTACTATGTGTTTCTCTGTTTTACATAGGAAGCAAAGCGGCGTTCGTCTCATAGAAAAAAAAATTTATATAGTTAAGATATCAGCCAGCAAGTTAGGCTTGGGAAAGTCAGTTGAAGCGATAGCTCCATGAAATCTAAAATAGATTAGAATAAAGATATCAAATCGAAACTATCTTATGTCGATCAGTTTATCTAAGACTGCTAGTGGTAGAAATTCATTTGAAGACTTCATTAAAATGGCAAGAAAACAATCGTTGTATAACGGTTCAATTCAATTGCCTGATTTGAGATTGAGGCGAATAGAAATAGTTTAGGATTTTAAGTGATTTTACTTGAGGTTCATCTTATAGAAAGTATTAAATTAGCAAAATGAAAATTTCTCAAAAATACATTCTGAATTTTAAATATAATAGTTTTATATATTATATATTATATGTATATCTTATAAGATCGAAAAAGAATCATACCATTTTTTCGAAACCATGAAAATAAGACATAATAAAAGTACATCATTTGCATCACGAAATATAAAAAAAAAAAAATTAAAGTAAAATACGTGAATTTTTAATATTTCGTGATTCTCAGCTATAATACATATCTATGATATATGCATTATAACCAAAACTAACCTATGTATATATTTATATGTATATGCGTACCTCTAGAGATCTCCGTTTTATTCAAGTTTTCAATAGCTTTTCAAGTATTCTGTTGCTTATGAGGCAAGAGGGACTGCCGAAACAGATCTTAAGCTGGCATTGAAATATGATACTAAGAACTTTGAAGATCGATTACTTAAGCTCAAGTAGCTCCCACGATAATGTGAAGTACTTACAGAGAAGGAGAGAGAGAGAGCGAGAGTGGAGGGGGAACATAAGAATGGTCTTAGTTACAAGATATGCATATGGTAGAGGGCACAAAAAAGAGGGGGCTACGTATGTATATAGGTAGGGGAGATAGTAGGTAGCTGGGTAGGTAGATAGTTACTTCTAAGTAACCCCATATAAACAACGCTCATTACACAGAGCTATAAGCATTGCATGCAGACTTTGGCTGAGAATGAAGAAAAAGAAGAAGAAGAAGAGAATGACAATGATAATGATGATGACGATGATCATGATGAATATGAAGATGATAAGGTCGACGAGAAGGAAAATGAATGTGTGGAGAGCGAAGCTGACTCTGATGATGCAAATGATAATGATGATAAGAATGATGATGAGAATGATAATGATGATGATGATGACAGCTAGTGGCTAAAATGACAAAAAAGGCCAGACAAAAGCAGCACAGATGCAAAAGGGGCGTGGCAGTAAAGAGAAGAGCACGAGCGTATATATATATATAAGTATGTATGTATGTATGTAGGTATGTATGCGTGTGTGCTTGGGGAGTATGGGGAGTGATTGGGTAGCAAAACTTATTACAAAGTAGGAACAGAAGTAAGCAAACTGAATGAATGAATGGAAAATTGTGGGAACAATGGAAGGCAGAGCGTGTGAAATAGCCAACTGCTGATGACGATAATGATGTTGATGACGACGATGATGATGTTGATGATGATGGTGGTGGTGGTGGTGCTCAAGATTCAGATTCAGACAGCGTCTTAAGGTCTGTTTACTGTTTAGCACACAATGGCACCATTAAAGGTCGAATCTCACAGGCAAACTCTGCAAACTTTATATCATCAACACTCGCACACACTAGCTGTCTCCCTTCATCTCGCCATTCCTCTCTCTCTCTCTCTCTCTGCATGCAGCAACTCTTTAGAGTCCATCATAATTGCCATTTTAAAGTTAACTAAAACAAAACATAACTCTTCAATGGATTATGCACATATTTCTAAGCAATTTTCATAAACGTATGTGCGAAATTTTCCTTTGCGTTTTTCCATTCGAGTTCAAGGCAAAAGCCATGAAAATTGTAAAATGGTAATGGAAATGGAAATGGAAATGGTACGCGGTTCGTGCAACAGTTATGACAATGCATTGGGCCAAATGAGTTGGCATTTTAAAGCGTTTGCACTTAGCCATTTGCTCAGGTTCAATGCTTCGGGTGAGGGACCCTACCGGCCATTATCCAGCAATTACTTGCCTCAAATGATCAATTTGCCAACTTTCATGCATACAAATTGATATTATTATTATATTATGTGAAGAAGAGGAAGGGAAAATCGCTATTAATGCATTTTACTAGGAGTTACCCGAAACCCGCAATAATGCATGGACACACGGACAAACACACGTACATACATCCACCTCCATTAGGAACCGATACCATCTCTGGTATCATCCTCTACTCATTCATCATCTTTATCGTCTAGCATCGCCTCAAGCAAGCCAAGTGACAGAGCTTGCAATAAAGTATCGATTCCTTGAATTCAATGCGAAAGTGAATGCACACGTTTGAGTGCATGTGTGCTCACGTGTAGGGCAAGTGCATGCAGGTGGGCTTGGCACGGATTGCCACGTGGCCTTACCAATTGAGCAAACGTTTTCTTAAATGGCTTTTATGCCATTGAAGGACGGAGTTAACTCGTCGTTATAATCTGTAATATATCTGTATGTACATATGCTTTATGGACTCTGCCACGCCTTGTTCTGCATATACATATAGCGTCGTATATCCTTTATGCCCAGAATTGCAAATTTCTTTATGTCAAAATTTTTGTGTTGAAGCTTACTAATATAGATGATAATTATATAGTTCATAGAACTTTATAGGCCTTAATAGATCTTTATATATCATTATAGATAATTATATCTCTTTACATCTCTATAAATCTTAACAAATCTTTAACAATCATACGAAAATGGAATAATTAAACTATAATTTGAATTAATTTATAATATCATGTATATCATAAATATATCATACATGATAAGCCCAAGATATAAAACTTTTTGTGTGTGCCATCGAGCCTACTCCCAGTTTCCTGGTGGCATACATAACTCTTTTCCTCAACCCAATCTTTCGTGACTTTTTCATATAAAGAACCTCTCTTAATTGTTATTTAAGTTTTATAAAAAAAAAAAAAGGTGATCTTATAATTAAAACCAGGTAGATCTAACATTTCCTAAACATGTCTTCAAAAATCTTTAGCGAACAAAAAATTGAAGTTCTCTTTAAATAAAGATCATAAAACTCGTGTAATGTACGCACAAAACATTTAGTTGTAAAAATTGTGCGATTAAAGGGAAATAGCTTACAACGCCACGCCCAACCGCCCATCACACGCACACACACACACACACTTAACACCTTATAGCACTTGAGATGGCTCTGCCTTAGATTGTTCAACAACCTACGGGCATATTAGTATACCCTGCACATTGACTTATGTTAAATAGGGTATGATTAGTTCAAAGCGTAGGTACGTAACAGACTTAAGTATATATCTTTTGTGATTATATTATAATATAATGCTCTCTGTCGTAAATTTACTTGTGTATACAACAAAATATCTACTTACAGGGTATTTTGCAGTTACTAGAAAAGTATTTGAGCATTTTATATGAAAAGATGTGGGAAAACGATATCTTCTGGACCTTCCATTGCGCAATTAGAGCAAGTTTGTTTGATTTTTGCAACTTACAGGGTATCTTCTAGTCTGAACTACACTCCTAGCTGTGCAGGGTATCTTCTGCGTCTATTATCCAAAAGCATGCTCAATTAATCTCTAACGTTTATAGGGTATCATCTAGCTATCTATGTTTGATTTGAAATTATTTGCTTACAGGGTATCTTTTGGGTCTGGCCACTCACAATTAGAGCGCGCCTCTTTGATTTCTTTTCTTCACTTTGACTTTGTCCATTGTCTTCTGTTTGTGTCATTTTGCTTTGCTAACTTGTTCGTCGTATCAAATTCACCTAACTGACTTTTAATTGTGTGTGTGTGCGTGTGCGCGCGTGTGTTACGTCGGTGCTGTAGCCACGCCCCGTCGCTAACTCACCCGTCGCGCTGTGACAAAAGGCATCCAAACCCGAAACTGAAACTGAAACTGAAACCGAAATGGAGTTCCATTTAGTTTCGCGTGTAACTCAATTTATGCCTGTGAAGTGTGTGGCCCACAGTCGCTTCTTTGTATGCCCTTGCCGGCATGGGTATTGTGGATTTGATTAGTCATTATGGAGCACTTCGTAAAATATATATGTATATTGATATACCTGATCAGTATAAATGGTCCATTTTTGGCAGTAGATATCCATTATAGAGGATATTATTGAGTACATTACATAGTATGTAACATTTCATTGGGTATACGTACTCATATATATATTCCTGATCATGCCTCTACCCTTACTGAGTAGAGTATTATAGACTTGAACTTTTTGTATGTGATCTTAAGCTTTCATAAAAAATAAAAAATTCCAACATAATCAACCTCAATCTAATCTAAAAAGTAAACCAATAGGAAACTAAATATCGGTTCGAACCCTATGAGAGCAAAAGTTTTATAGAGAAACACTTAAGCCACATAGAAGAGTATGCAATCTTCGGCTTTCCTTAACAAGTGTTTAGTATCTCCTTTTAATCAACGTATGCCACGTGTAACCCGGAAAAGTCTTGATGTTTACCTGGCTCATGGCAAGCGAGATATCTGCTTCAGGGAAAACGCATCTACTGCAAAATACACACACACACACACACGCTCACACACATATTATGCAACACTAATTTTGCCCGACTCAAATAACTGTCTGCAGTCGAGCAAACCCTAACATGTGCTGATGATACATATATTTGCTGTCTTTGTAAGACTGAAAGATCTAGAATTCCTCTAGCTAGATGTTTGAATAAGAGCAGTTTATGAATGAAATTTCCGGAATATTTATTGCTGACATTGAAAGAGATGAGAATGATGCCGAAAATTTGAGCCATGTTTATAAAATTCAATTGAAAAAAAATATATATAAATTGAATATTATTGCATCCGATTCGACACGCATTGCCAATGCACATGGCAAGCGAATTGTAAGCTGCTTTGTTGTTGCATGCGGCATTAAGCGGATTTTCGTCGTATAACAGTTACTTGATTCTTCCTGCGGCACATGTTCACATAAATAGAGCTGTCATCTGCACAGATGATGCTCCTCCTTCACATCCTCAATCTCCTTCCCCCTTCCCGACACTCGTGCCAGCGTCTATCGATATTCATTAATTGCAGTTCGATAGCTCTTTTGTAATTGGCCAGCTGCAGCTAAAAATAGATGGCAACGCCTAAAAGGCTGCCACATCGCGTGCATAAGCCAATGGGCTGTATGCGTTATGTGCACCTTCTATTATGGAACAAACAGCCAGTGGGTAAATACATACCAACAGCCATACATACATACATACATACATACATACATAGATACACATACATGTATCTATAGACACACGCAAACTATTGTCGCTGTTTGTGATCAGCTCTGCCGCGACTAACACACGCGCCTGGGCTGTACTTGCTGTGGGCGGCGTAACAGAGACAGCAACAGAATAGCCATTCGGACAACAACAGCCAGACAATGAGCCAGCAGCAACAGCAGCAGCAGCAGCAATAGCAACAACAACAACAACAGCAAGGCGAGCAAGTCACGTGGCTGTTATGCGTGACATCGTAGTGCACATTTTGAGGCACATTCGAATTCGCAGCAAATGCTCAATTTAGCTTGGATAAAGTCAACGTGCCGCCGCCGACGCCGGCAGCGAAGTGACCCCAACCCCTGGGCCGGACCCCCTGCACAACCAGTCTGTCGCGGCAAAGCAAACACCCTGACAGCAGGGGCTACCCACCAGTCAAAGTCCCGTTTCCTATCGACTATCCCAACAGTAGCCGCAGAAGCGACTTCCATCTTCTGCTGTTGCTTTGATTACGCGTACATAGCTTAACCCTCAAGGGTACCAAAGGGTCGTAGGATAGCTGGAAAAAGTTCTACAAAGTTCTACTGCAGAACAAAAAATTGATCTTCAATAAATATTCATATTTTAATATAATAATTCATAATTTTAATTAATTAATTCTCTACTATAACTATCTTTTAATAGTTGTTTATCAATTTTTTATTGTGTAAATTGATATAAAATATAATATATCTAAATACTCAGTAAATGAATAGAGCTCTGAGCTCCAAGCAACCTTCTTGGTTCACTCCACGACATTGTTGCACCGCATTAAGGGTTAAGCTCAGAGCTAACGAAAACTATGTCAAGCCGAGCATTGCCGAGTGCCAATATTCCGAAGAAGAACGCACGTTGTGGCGGCTGCTGCGACCATGTCATGTGTTGGTATGTGTGAGCACGAAGCATGCATACACATATACAGGTCGTGTCTGTCAGTGTGTGTGTGTGCAGTTTTGCCAAGCTTGGCACGCTGGCGCCACAATGCGCTTTTCGTCTCTTAGCTATCGAGTCTGCCGTCAGTATTCGTACGAGTCTTCAACAAGTAGGTCGAGAGCAACGCAGTTAAAAAATTGTTTTTAGCTAATACAAGCGGTATTGAACTACATAAACATACACACGTTTCAATATTTGATTTTTTTTAAATAATTTTTTGTTTGTGAAAGTGCCAATGCAGTTAAAGTGAAATAAGTATGTTCCAAATAAAATTATATATTTAAAAGAATAAGTGAGTTTTGCACATACATACATGCAAATGTATTCTTATTCATATACTAACTTCATTTGCAATGCGTAGATCGGCATAGCAAGAGCGCCAAAGAGAGCGTCAGAGAGAAGGCGAGAGAGAGACCAATGAAACTGAACTGAAATGCACACAAAGAGTGCAAAGTATGCAAAAACAACAACAAAGGTTCTAAAGATTTGAGAGCAGAGAGCAAAGCAAATGTTTTGATTATCATGCATTTGTATGGCTATGTGTCTGTCCGTGTGTTTGTGTGTGTAATGGAAAGCTCAATTGAAACTTACATAAAGAGCGCTGTTGTCAATGGCTACGTAACATATTTACTTTAATTGTGCACTTTTTACGCTCATTGTACAGACGCATAGGGTATATTTGTTTATCGTCACGTTTGTCTTTTGCGTGTATTTACATATGTATAAGCAACAGGTATATTAGTAGGGTGTTAAGCATAGAAAGAAGGCTTGACATTAGCTACTTTATATAATGTAAATATATAAAATATATATTAAATATAATTAAATTCCACTTACATTTGTATATAGGCTAGGGGCTCGGTAACACGAAAGATTAGAATAGATGTGTAAACGAGTCTTAAACTATGTCGTATACCCTTCAAAACATTCCCCATGCATACATGCGTATGCCGCAATCAGACTGTGTGAAGAGTATCACATAGTCGTTTGCATTGGAATATAAGGTGCTGCCCTTGTTGCAGTTAGGTGCGGGAGAGAGTGAGTGAGAGATAGCCGCCAGGCTTAGCTCGGAATGAACAACAGCATTTGCTTGAGACAGACCGGCCCAACAGTAATAACGGCAAATAAACAAACAAACATATATACACACATACATATACGTATATATGCATACATATGTGTGTGTACGCATACGATCTGCATATGAATTGCGGTAGTCCCCTAACCACAGGGATAGTCTATGAATATTACACATACGCCACATTGTATTTAGTAGAAGGCAAATCAGTTTTTACTTTTTATTGCTATTGTTTTTGAACAAGACACATTTTTAATAATGAAATCAAATGAATAATTTAGTTTATGAAACACGAAACTGTTTAGAATTGATTGTAATGATAAAAGCAGTTATAACGCTTAAGAATTATTTTGAACCAAGGCTTGTTTTGTAAGAAAGCTCTTCAAAAAAGCTTCCCGTAACGGCAACGAATGAGGAGAAAGAGAACAGAAAAATTGATCGATTATGAATGCACGTAAAACATTTGCAGATATAAAAATACAATTTTTTAAATTTAATATGCATGCAATTTAAATAATTTTTTTAAAAATGTGAAGAACATCCTAAAAATTAAACTGATGAACAAAAACGTATGGTTTTCGAACTTCATTTAAATTCGAAAAGTTATTGCCTCGAAATCATGCTAAATCAACGTTTTTTGCTTAAAGTCTTACATAATATTTCAATATGAAGTATTAGATAATGTTATTACTCCTGCCTGCCTATCAAACGATTCCCTCAAGTTGAAATTGGATATACGTTCTTTTATTTTTTAACGTAACACTGCAGTGTACACATATACATGCATACATATGTGCATACATGTGTGCATATGTATATGCTGGTTGTTAGCATTACGTAAGGCAATGGCTTCCAATGGTTCGTTTGCTCAGCAAATTTCATAAATTGAATACGAACAAAATTATGAAACTCTAGCTGAAATGAACATTTTTGCAGAATATTTACTTTCATTCTTGCCTCTCTTCTAAAATTCAAGCGACGCTACTTACAATTATTTCTCTTATAAGTAGATTTCTGTCAAGCCGGCATTTATGCGTCTCGCTTCTGTTTATGTACTTATACATACATACATACGTTATACGTTGATGTGCTTAGTATTTGTTTTGTTTAGCGTTCGACTGCATAACGGCATCCGTCAGCAGTCGCAGCTGCAGCTGCAGCTACACGTGAGTCCAATAACAACCAAACGCTTCTCTCATTTCTCTTTGTGAATACTACGCGCAAATGCCATCTCTGTCACACCTCAGCTGACTTGCCCAAGAGATTTTGCTGTTCGTTAAACGTGACGACAATTTCATTACGGTGTCGCTCTCTCCCTCTCTCTCTCTTTACGCTGAAATCTATTCTAATATGACTCAATTATGTGAATGCCAAACAATTAGTGAGCTGTTGGAATTATCAATGAACTTGCATCGAATTTTAATGTAATATTTTTTCTGAATGAGAATTATATTGTTTTTTTTTTTCGATTTGTAGTTAAAAGGAAATAAAATTGATAAAAAATAGAATTCAATAATTTTGCTGAAAGGTTAAGGTTAAAAAGATATTTCTACTCTAAAGCTTAGAATGTTACGTGAGATTGAAGTTTAAGCGTAGTCAAAATTTCCTATATATAATAATAATAACTTGTAATAATCAAAGTGTGATATATGTAGGTAATCCTTAAAAAATAATAATCGAAAAATGTAATAAATTATACAAATTGTTTGAAAACTTTACGAAAAACTCTTTCTAAAAATTAAAATTTTCTAAAAAATTTTATTACAATTAATATATTTTATATTGTATTTGATAACTTTGTATTTTTCATGCCGTTTGTAGAGTAATTTAACCAATATTACGTTGTATATTATACTTTTAGGCGCAACCAACTATTGATTCTGTTGAAAAAACTTTGCGAATACTTTTGAAATACTAGAAGTTATTTATAGAGAAGATATTTATCAAAATGGAGGGAGAATCCACGGAGTCAACACACAATACCAAAGTATCCGATTCGGCATACTCCAACAGCTGCAGCAACAGTCAGTCACAGCGCAGGTGAGTTGAATGGAGCGATCCAGGCGTTTCCTGAGCACCCTAAGCTGATGCTCTCTCTCTCTATTCCGATCCCCGTATCTCCAGTGGCAGCTCAAAGTCGCGTTTAAGTGGCAGCCACTCCTCCGGCAGCAGTGGCTATGGGGGTAAGCCCTCGACCCAGGCCAGCAGCAGCGATATGATCATCAAGCGGAACAAGGAGAAGACCCGCAAGAAGAAGAAGGCCAAATGCACGGCGCAAACATCGACAGTGACATCGCTGGAGAACAACGATGAGCAGCTGGTGCCACAGCCGTGTAGCTCGGTCAGCTGTGAGCAGCTCCAGGAGCTGCAGGACACACAAAAGTTCTGTGAGCCGCCGGCATGCGATCAGAAGAAGCTGAGCGAACAGCTGCTCGCCGTGGATGACAGTGAGGCGACTAAGAGCAAACAAAGCGACCAGGCCCAACAGCTGCCCGCCGTGGCACCCCTCTCCGCCAGCTGCAGCCTGCAGCCGGGCAACGTTCCGATTGCGTCGAGCCATGGCCAGGCGAGCGGCAGTGGCGGCGGTGTCAAGCCGGACAAGGCATACGAAGCGCTGCCGAGCAAACTGGAGACGATGGCCGCTGGCGTGGGCAAGCCACAGCATCCGGAGAGGGTAAAGGAGGAGAGCTTCTGCTGTGTTATCTCCATGCACGACGGAGTTGTGCTCTACACCACACCCAGCATTACGGACGTCCTGGGCTTTCCGCGCGACATGTGGCTAGGTCGTTCATTCATCGATTTTGTCCATCTAAAGGATCGGGCGACATTTGCCAGCCAAATCACGACCGGCATACCCATCGCCGAGTCACGTGGCAGCGTACCCAAAGATGCGAGATGCACCTTCTGCGTTATGCTGCGACGTTATCGCGGCCTCAGCTCGGGTGGCTTCGGTGTGATCGGGCGCGCCGTCAACTATGAGCCCTTCCGCTTGGGCTTAACATTCAGGGAGGCGCCCGAGGAGGCCCGGCCGGACAACTACATGGTATCGAATGGCGCCAACATGTTGCTCGTTATCTCAGCGACGCCCATCAGGAGCAGCTACAAAGGTGAGCTAAGAATTCATTTTAGAACTCCATCCACTTATACACATCCTCGTTTCCCGTTCCTCCTGTCCTCAGTTCCCGATGAGATTCTCTCGCCGAAAAGTCCCAAGTTCGCCATTCGCCACACGGCCACGGCGATTATCTCGCATGTGGACAACGCCTCGGTCAGCGCACTTGGGTACTTGCCACAGGATCTGATTGGACGTTCCATCATGGATTTCTATCATCACGAAGACTTGGCGATCATGAAGGACACCTACGAGAAGGTCATGAAGAAGGGACAAACCGCTGGCTCCTCGTTCTGCAGCAAACCCTATCGTTTTCTCATCCAAAACGGCTGCTACATCCTCCTCGAGACGGAATGGACGAGCTTCGTGAATCCCTGGTCACGTAAACTGGAGTTTGTTGTGGGACATCATCGTGTATTTCAGGGTATGTCGTTGAGTCAGTCGAACTCCACTGAAAGCAAATTGAAATAGATCATTATTTTCTCCATTTATCTCCTACTGACCGCAGGTCCCAAGCATTGCAATGTATTTGAGATGGCGCCAAATACAAAGCCCAAAATATCGGAGGACGCACAGAATCGAAATGCGCGCATCAAGGAGGATATTGTTAAGCTGCTGGCCGAGACGGTATCCCGTCCATCGGACACCGTTAAGCAGGAGGTATCGCGTCGCTGCCAGGCGCTGGCTAGCTTCATGGAAACGCTGATGGATGAGGTGACGCGGGCCGATCTCAAACTGGAGCTACCCCATGAGAACGAATTGACGGTGTCGGAGCGTGATAGCGTGATGCTTGGCGAAATATCGCCGCATCATGACTACTATGACAGTAAGAGATCCACTGAGACGCCGCCCACCTACAATCGGCTTAACTATAACGAGAACCTGCTGCGTTTTTTTAACAGCAAGCCTGTGACCGCGCCCGTGGAGCTCGATCCGCCGAAATTGGAATCATCCTATATGAGTAGCGCCCGGGAAGATGCCCGCAGCACCCTTAGTCCCGTACACGGATTCGAGGGTAGCGGCGGCAGCGGCTCATCCGGCAACTTTACAACCGGCAGCAATGTCCGTATGAGCAGTGTCACGAACACTAGCAATGCCGGCACCGGCACCTCGGCCGGTGACAATTCCGCCGGCGGCAACGGTAGCGGCAACAGCAACAGTGCCCCGGCCGTCACAGTGACCCTAACCGAGTCGCTGCTGAACAAGCACAACGACGAAATGGAAAAGTTCATGCTGAAGAAGCACCGCGAGCTGCGCGGCCGCAACGGTGAGAAGAGCAAGAAATCGGCCAACGAAAAGATGCTCGAGTACACGGGACCGGGTCATGGGCATGGCATGAAACGCGGCGGTTCTCATTCATGGGAGGGCGAGGCGAACAAGCCCAAGCAGCAGCTGACCTTGTCAACCAATGTGGGCGTCGGTGTGGGCGTGGGCGTCGGTGTCGGCGTGGGCGTGGGCGTACCCGTACCGGACACCCTCTCCAAGTGGCAGGCCCCAAATGCGCCGACCACTCAGTACGTGGCGAACAACCTGAACTGCGCCCAGAACATCAACTTGTGGCCGCCATTCTCGCTGGGCATCACCCCGCCCTCGGCGCACAGCAGCCACACGGCTGTGGCACAGCGCAGCTTCTCGCCCCAGCACAGTCTCTTCCCCGCCTTCTATTACATACCGGCCCCGTTGGCCAACGCCACGTCGGCGGCGCCCAGCGTCAGTCCGCAGCGCAGCCACAAGAGCTGCGAACAGCCGAGCACTTCGCAGCAGGCCGCTGCAGCGACGGCGATGCCGTTGCAGTACATGGCCGGTGTTATGTACCCGCATCCGTCGCTCTTCTATACGCATCCGGCGGCGGCTGCGGCCACAGCCATGATGTACCAGCCGATGCCATTCTCCAGTGTCACCAACACGATGCAGCTGGCGGACCGCTCCAGTGGCTCACAGTCTAGCTACAACAAGCCTGTCTATGCGGTAGGTCTTCGTCAATCTCTATCATCGATCATTGAATTGATCGTTATTTCCAATTATCTTGCAGTCCCAGCAATCGCCACCTTCGTCGTCGAACAAGACACCGGGCGCCTTCCACTCGGTGACACCGTCCCAGCAGCAGAAGGCCTCCTCGCAGGCGACTTCCGTGAAGGCGGAGCCCGGCTCGAATTTGGCGCCATCGGATTCGTCCAAGAAGGGCATACCCGACTCGCCGATGGCCTCGGTCACCGGCGAAGGCTACTCCTCTGATCAGCCCAGCAATCCGCTCATTTTGAAGGTACCGTCTGCTAGTGCTGCTGCACACACCACAAATGCAACCAGGCTAACCCCTCCTCTTTCCTTGCCGTTTCCAGCAAAAGTACACGGACAGTAATGGCAACAGCGACGACATGGATGGCTCCAGTTTCTCCTCGTTCTACTCGTCCTTCATCAAGACAACGGATGGCTCGGACAGTCCGCCCGACAATGACAAAGAGACCAAACACCGTAAACTCAAGGTAGGCTTGATAAGAATTTGGGAATACTATTTATACCCTTTAATATAAGAACACCCTGTAAATTTGACTGGAGAATGGGCATGCGAAATGTCTTTGAATGTCTTGTTAAGATCTTTTATAAATGAAAGTTCAGAAATATTCCTAATGAACAAGATGGGAGCCTGAGGATGGCTGGTAGAGCTAGATAATTATAGTACTTAAAGAGAATCTTGCAGATTATTGAATATACCCATTAAGCACTCTTAACTGTTTACAGGATGCACAAAAGCCATAGAAACTAACATTAATTTCCATTCTGCAGACCGTCATGCAGTCGGATAACAAGATCGTGGAGCATCCGGAGGAGGATCAGACCCAACACGGCGACGGATAACAGATGACGGCACAGCTACAGCTGTGCCCATTGCTCCAAACCAGCTGCAGCGTTTGATCTAGCTGCAGTCTTGGTCCAGAGTCGCCCAAAAACTCAACGCCAACCGAATGTGCGAGCATTACTTAGGTGGGTAACAGCTCCTGGGATTCTCTCGCTCATTCTCTCTCTTATACTCGCTCTTTCAGAGTTGCCCATACGCACACACATATATACGCATGTGCGTATATGTGTGTGGGTGTACGTGTTTGTGTCTGTGTTTGTGTATCGCTTGTACTTCACTTGTGCTGGAAGGAGTCGCAGAGATGTCAAAATGTCAAGATGCCAAAGATCTAAGATCGAGGATACAATAACTCAAAAGTAGCAAAAGTGCTCGACTGGACTGATAGCCTAGAACCATAAGCTCTTGCTCAAAACACATTCACATCCACAAACTCTATATTTATATATAAACATTATGCTTAAGGCTGTGCTTCTTAACTTAGCTCCACATTTTGGAAAAGTTCCTTAGTTTTCTATCTAAAATATATATACATACATTTTTTCGGAGCTAAAATATACGCAAGGTTCATACCTGATAAAACCTAAACATAAAGCCTTTTACATTCGGGATGTGGGAAAGACGATGAAGGTAATCCAAACATCGTTAATTATCGATTGATTAATAGAAGATATACATATGTTTTCAGGCTGTATTTTGAATGCCTTGAGTCTTAGATATATTGATATACAGATTAGATTAACCCTAGGTCTACCCAACAACCTCCAGACTGTCTACAAGCTAAGTGCTAATCGATTATCGATCACAGTAAATCCCATATAGCATATAGTATAGATACATAACATCAGTGTAATCTAAGATCTTATTCTTTTAGAAAGAACTCATCATATGGTATTTTGTCGAATAACATTTGCAAGACAGTTCTATAGGCACGATCGGCGGCTTCCAATATCTTCGGCTGTATGTCCGCTGATAGAGCGCTCCACTCATCGTTGAGGACCTTCAAGGTGCTGTCCCGCAGCTCCACATTATCGTCGAACAGATTCGACATATTAAACGATCCGCTAAAGGAGTAAAAATTGAAATTGAAATATGATATAACAACTGGGTAAATACGTATTCCGACTTAAAGCGAAGGACTATCCACATATTCTATAAGAAATTTTGGTGAGTATAGCTCGAAGATTTCGTAAGTAACTGAAGCTCTATAAGAGACTTTCAATTGACATGACAGTTGACATGAAGTTTAACATTAACATGAGTAGGTTATTTATAGCTCTACTTCCTCAATATATTACTCAAATCTAAGAACTAAGCCCTTCCCATTTACTATTTCATCGATACTCACGAGCTCACTTTGGCAACCGTTTTGTAGTCGGTGACCTTCAGATAGGAATGTCCGTCCGGTCGTTGCTCCGGCACAGCAGTGATGCGAGTTTTGGACTGCATTTGGCTTAGATTGATGACCATCGTGCCTTTGCTGACAATGGGCAGGATCAGTAGCTTGCCGTCAACTTCGTAGTTGGCCCGGACTTCAATGTCGGGCGAATTGACGATCCAAATCAATTTCAGCGGCTTCGTGAGATCCGCAGAGAAGCCCTTCACGCTCCTGAGGATCGCTCTGTCGGAAAAGTGGTGCAGCGTCGTGTCCCGCATGATCAGACTGAACTGCATCGAATCGCTCGCACCGCCGCTCTTGATGCGCAGCGTGCCCAGCTGCAGGGGCTCTACGCTGGGTATATTCCAGGCGGGTAAGCCGTACTTGAATTCACGGAAATAGATTTTCACCTGCTCCAAAATGCAAGCCTCGTCGTGCAGAGTGCAGTGTTTCATCGGGCTAGCTGCAAGCAGGTCTTGCCATTAGCTTTACAAGGCACCCCAACCACCTGGCAAAACGAAGCACGAAACTTACGCAAAATCTCAGCACCGACTGCAGCCCAAAGAGCAGTCGCAACTGTAAAAATAATTAAATGCTTTCCGTACGACATTCTCCGTGTTCGTCTTTAGATCTGCGACTAAATCGATGCGAACGCGTGCAATTCGTTTTTATAACTGCCTGACCCGCTAACTGCTAACTGCTCGGCTGGAGCTCAGATCGGGTGAGCTGTGAACGTGTTAATCTCCAGTTGCCATTAGCCAGGCAAATATAGAATTAATCGTAGCAAGTTGAACTGTGAACCTCTACGGTCATTAGCTACTCCCAATTGCCTAATAGTTGGCGGGTGCTTAAAGCCACAAAAAAGTGTCGGAAATTCTTTTTGAATAATCATTATTAACAGCAATTAATAGAGCGACGTCAAATATTGAATTGCACTTTTCGAAAAACTTGTATTTTGTATTTTTCTATATTCCCGATTTACTTCTCTAACTGCCTATTTCTCTCTCTATATACATATATATTTATATATACCTATATATCTATGTATATACATCTTATCATCCTCAATATCTCTCAATATTTCTCTCTGCATCGAATCAATCTCTTTCAGTAGCTTTCTCTCTCTATATATCTCTCCTTCTCATTTCTCTTCACCAACCTAACACTCTCTCTATTAATATGTCTCGCTCTTACTTCTATCCCCCGCTCTTGCACTCTTTCTCAGTATCACTTTCTCTCTTTCTCTCTTAATATATATTTTTCTCTCTTTCTTAATATATATTTCTCTGTCTCTCTCTCTCTTTCTCTCTCTCTCTCTGTTAATATATATTTCTTTCTCTCTCTCTCTCTCTCTCTCTCCCTCTCGCGCACTATATCTCTCTTAATAACCCTCATTAATAATTGTGCCTTAATATCCCTCTCAAAGTATTCTCTTTCTCACTCTATATCTCACTCTCTCTGCCTCTCCCTCTCTGGCCCTCATGCTCTCCCTCTCTCTCGCTTCCACCCCCCTCGCTCACTGCCTTTCACTCTCTATCCATCTATATATTTGTCCCTTTGACTCTCTCTCTCTCTCTCTACAATTTTCTCTCCAATTTTCCGAACTCATTTACAGGGCATTTCATAGTCTATCATATGCTACATACAATAGTTGGCGGCTTAGTTGCGTACTTCACTGGCATTAAGCACACATCACTTATTAGGGGTTAAATGACAAGGCACTAGGCATTGTCATCGCAAATACAACTAAAATCTTACCTGTCGGAGGCCTATAGCATATATAGTATATACCATATTTACCAGATACTTCCCATATATGATTTAGGCCATGCCTATGGGCACGCTTAACTTATATTTATACATTAAATAATTGCTCTATTAGAACGTAATTAGAGCAGGAATATTTTGGCCTTTATCCACCTAACCTTAAAAAAATCATTGAATTTAGGTTAAGGTGAATTGCTTTTTTATTGAAGCTTAATATAAATAGAAATAAGTGACAGAAAGTCATATATATAGACTTGGGTAAGAAAACATAGTATTTTCTATCCACGCCTACCTACCTACCTATTCCTAATTTGGAATCATTTCTCGATGTTTGGAATCGACTTGTAAACTAATGTTTCAAAAACCTAAAGAACTCGAATTGCACTCCAGACCAAATGTACGGTGCACCTATCACACTAAATGCTGACAAATTTCGCTTATGTTTTATAGAACTAAATATAATAATAATCTCATCATATTAAAAATTGACGCTTTTAATATTTTACATAAAAATGATTTATTCAGGAAATTGGCTAAGAAAAATAAAATTTGTATCTAAAATGTTAAGGCATTTTTGAAATTGTTGTCTGAGAGGTGCTCAACAGGTGCAAAGGTGCTGTCGAGCAGTTGATACATAATGAGTAACCGCTTCAAGCGGACAGGCTATTAAGAAGTGCAAACAGTTAAATGGGATTCATGGGGATTATGTTATGAGCAATCGAAAGCCTAATTGCGGAATCAATTAAAAATATAAACAGCTTTATTTACATTTATCGAACTTGTACCGGCTTCAACGGTCTAACGAGTGAATAGAAGGCTGGGCTCTTGAAATATGTTTGATAAGAGAGGTGAAGCAAGAAGAGCTGCTAAAGCAGTTAGAGGAGGAGGAGGAGGAGGAGCAGGAGGAGGAGGCGTAGGCGACACAGTTGTTAAAGCGTCATCGTTCGTTTTCGGCTTGTTGATTGTCCTTGGTGCAGCACCTTACGATTGTGACTGATCTGTGCCAAGATTCTTTAGCGATTGCTCAAACTCTACCGAGTCCACCTGACGTTTGGTTGGATCAAATGGTGGCGGACCGATTAAATTTACCACTTCATCATAATCTAGCGTCTCCTTATCCAACAATGCCTCTGCCAGCTACCAAGAGAGATAGCGAAAGAGCGAGGGAGAGAGAGAAAGAGAGACAGAGATAATTAGAATGGAAGAGAGATAAGAGACGTGTTGCCTTGCCTTCTCCAGTTTGTCGCGATGTTTAATCAGCAGCTCCTCGGTTGTCCTATAGGCCTCGGAGACAACGCTGCGCGCCTCGTGATCAATAATGCTATCCATGGCACGGGAGAAGGGCTTGGCGCTGCCGCTGGCGCCGCCGCCGCCAGATTCATTCGCGTCGCGCACATAGATCGGGCCCAGCTTTTCGTTCATGCCAAATTTCTTAATCTGCGAATAGGCTATCTTGGTGACCTTCTCCAAATCGTTTTGGGCACCAGTCGTAATGCGCTTGAACACCAAATTCTCGGCTGCACGTCCACCCAGTGCCATGCACATCTTATCGAATAGCTCCTCCTTGGAGTATAAATGCTGCTCGCTGGGCGTGTATTGGGCAAAGCCCAGGGCCAAGCTAGTGCGCGGCACAATGGTCACCTTCAGCAAGATATCCGAATTGGGCAGCATCCAGCCAACCAGAGCGTGTCCACTCTCATGATACGCGATCACCTTGCGTTCGGTGAGCGACAAAGCATGCGAGCGCTTCTCGGTGCCACCTGAAACAACAACAGATTAATTGATCCGCTCACACAGAGTGATAAAGAGAGACAGAGAGGGAGAGAGCCCGGAATTCTCGACACGCACCCACTAAACGCTCGACGGCGTATTCAAGATTTTTGCTAGTGACCTCTGCTTGAACGCTGCGCGCCGCATGCAATGCCGCCTCGTTGCACACATTCGCAATGTCGGCGCCCGAGAAGCCGGGCGTGAGGCGTGCCAAACGTTGTGAATAGGTGCTGGGCGGCTCGGCCAGCTTAATTCCCGACAAGTGCTTCTCAAATATCTCTTTGCGTTCCTGCAGCGTCGGCAGATCAATAAGTATGTGACGATCGAAGCGACCAGGTCGAAGCAAAGCCTGCACACAAAGAGAGAAACGGAATCAATTAAGCTGCACTTGGGCGAGTCTCATCTCTATCTATCTCCTACCTTATCGAGAATGTCTGCTCGGTTGGTGCTGGCAAGCATAAGTACACCCTCTTTGGTGGCCATGCCGTCCATTTCGACTAGGAGTTGGTTAAGTGTCTGCTCGGACTCGCCGGAGCTGCCCTGGCCCATGCTTTCGGTGCCGGAACGCTGACGTCCGATAGCGTCGATTTCGTCTATGTAAATGATGCAGGGTGCCCGCTTCTTGCCTTCCTTGAACAGATCACGGACACGTGCGGCGCCCAGGCCGCCAATCATTTCAATGAACTCGGATCCATTCATGCTGAGGAACGGCACCTGCGCCTCGGTGGCCACCGCCTTGGCCAACAGCGTCTTGCCGCAGCCCGGTGGTCCCAGCAAGAGGGCGCCGCGTGGCACCTTGGCGCCCAGTCGCTGGTACTTTTCGGGTGTCTTCAGATAGTCCACGAACTCCTTCACCTCCTGCTTGGCTTCACTGAGACCGGCCACGTCGCGAAACAGTACGCCACGGCCACCATCAAAGGGATCGACTAGCGTGAACTTGGCCCTGCCCATTTGGTTCTAAGGAATACACAATTGAAAATCAATCAATCAAGCGATAGGATATCGAGGCACTGTTTGGAAGATTACTAACGAATGAATCCATACTGAGCGGGCTCTTCATGCTCTTCATACGCGTCGCTATGGACATGAGCAGGGCGCAAAAGAGTAACAGCATCAGGATGCGGCCCGTGGTATCTGTTTGTCGATCATAGGTGACCGGGACGCCGTCTGTGATCCCCAAGCGCTTCTCCACCATACGCAACTTCTCCTCGAATTTGTTAGCATCCGCCACAGCCATGTGAAATATGGTAGAGGTTACTTTGCGACCCTTAATCACAGCACCATCGTGCAGGATAATCGTAACCATTTCCATATCCGGGCGTATGATCAGTTCTTTGACCTCGCCCACGGCTAGCATATGGTGAACAAACTCATTCCAGGAGACGTAGCGTGTGGAGCCCTCTGGTCGTTCGGTGCGCGGCGTTATAAGCAACGAGATGAACGCCACGAACATATATATGGTGAATAGCCATAGTACCGCCTTTGTTAATACCGACCGCATTTTCTCATCGTTTTCATTGTTTTTGTTGTTATTTGGATTGGAGGCCTCGTCGCCAGAGCCGGGCCCAGCCGCGGAGCTCGGTCTGGGTTCTTCTTCTCTGCCCTTGATTCCATCCGCACTGCTTCCGCTCTTCTCCGACTCAGTTGTGTTGGGGCTTGAAGTAGGTTTATTGCCCGCCACGTTGCTGCTTTCTTTGCCGGAGCGGGGCTTGTCTGTCTCTGTATCTGCCTTGCGTGAGCAAAAGCATCGCATATGCAGTTGCTGCACCTCACGTGGAGTCAATTGAAGCGAGCGTGCAACTACACCTACAATTGCCTTGTACTCCGCCCGCAGCATTTGCATCTGTGTGATGGCCGAAATGTATTTAATTGTGAGACAGTCTCACACTGGGATGCACAACTCACCTGTCGCCAGCTCAATGGGTGTAGGGCGGGAGAATTTAGCTGTCGCTTAAGATTGCTGGGTAATCGTGTGTCGGTGCCCGCGGCTGCGGCGGCGGCGGCAACATTAGCATCGCCATTTGGCTGGCCATTGTGTGTCACGTAGGTATGGCCGCGTGCCACATTGTAGGGTCCACGTTGCAGCACAGTTCTGACATGTCGTAAGCCTTTGAACATAATTCCTAGCCACTTGTATTATGGCTACTTGTGGCCGCCGGTTCGAATACGTAACTTTCAGTTGTTTGCTTGAAATTACATGCATTAGAGTTGCCACCCCGGCGCAAAACGCGGCTGGCCTGTCACAGCAGCGCTCAATCAGCTGTTCGATGTTGTTGGGGGGGCAGTTAGTAAACTATTAATTTGTTTCATAAAGATGTCATTTTGAAAGCCACATTGTTATAGTTTTCAGTGTGAGAATTGGGAAAACAAATACATAAATATGCCCGAGGATTTATGCGAACGCATTTTAGTATTATCATATTTACTATCGAAAATTTCATATTAACCCTTAAGTGACCGCCATACGAAAGAAAAGTCTATATATAGTCCGGCTGCTCAAACGAAAAATAACCGAAAGGCGTTAATCCTTAACATATTGTATACATATAAATTTTTCTTTTTATTCATATATGCATATAAAAAAAAATTCATAATAATAATAATGCTATACAAAATTACTTCGTACTACACAATAATAATGTCACTGAATCGAGTAGCTAATTTGTTAAGTGTTTTTGATCCTTTAAATTTGTTCACTGTTATTATCAATAATTACTATTCACTGAGCCATCAAATGGACCCATGCTATCGCCAAAGTCCTGCATTTCCTCGTCGATTTCGTCATCAAAATCATCGCCCAATTCCTTCGTCTCTGGACATTGTCGACAACGACTCTCATTAACACCATAGTTAATGCACGTAGAGCCTACACATTCACAGCAGCTATCATGGAACCATCTAAAAAAAAATACATATATTTTACTAATGAAAAATATAATATTCATAATAATCCGGGAATGGAATTGGACTCACCTACAACTGCTGGCACCCATTGTTTGACAGAACTGACGGCATTTATTTAACGATACGCACTGATCTAAATATATAACCGTACAATTGACTGTTTTCGTATTGTCACGTTCCTCATGAGCCTCTTCCAGATTTTTGTCATTATATTCTTTAATAAGGATAAGAATAAGCATTTATAAGTTGTGTACATAGGTAACTATTCTATATTCTACTCACTTAAATAGTATTTCTCATCTTTATCCAGTTTTGGTTTACCCCTAGACCAATCTACTTGGAATGTGAAGACATCCCAGTATTCACTTTCACTTTCATTGGCCAGCACATCGAATAGTTCTGGAACGCCTTCAAAATCCTCAACGTGTGATTTTTTGGACAGCGCATTTCGCGTTTCATTTGGCTTGGGACACAGTTCTGCAAGTTAACAAAAAATTGTTAGCCATGGTCGTAACATAGGTGTTAAAGTGCAACTATCTTATCGGCTTTGCAACGGCGGCTCAACTATCGATAGTCAGACAATGCGCGATAGCCATAGTTACACATCTCAAAGAGCACAGACACACATACATACATATACAAACAAGGCAACTGCGACAACGCAATAATGAATAATGATAATGTCACACTAGATCACATCATCAGAAAAATATGTATATGTAAACATGTAAATACTCACCCACACAACTGCAGCACTCCTCATAGTACTTGATGCCTAAGCATTTGAGGCACTCCTTGCAGCAGGAGCAGTTCTTAAGCTCGCACTTGCAACTCTGCGTCAACATGCACTTGGACACTATAGAGGCGCAGACGACTTCGTTGCACGACTCCACCACGCCATAGAAGCATGCAAATCCCAATGCTAGAAATGCGCCAACCGTTAGCAAGCGCCACACCTCCATTGTGATATATATGTTTAATATATAATATTGCAAATACAAATGATTTCCTTTAGTTTTGTTTATGATAATAAGGGCCCCCACACACTGTTTTCGTCGGGTGGGTGGCTTGGCGGTGTATTTGAATTGCACACGAGTAACACAAACAGAACGAGCAACAGAGAGAGATATGGACGGAATACGCAAGCGACACAAGCCGATAGTTTGAAAGACTTTAATTGATTGATCGAGAGTCAATCTCAACTGACTGAATAATAGCTGGCTTGCAAATCAATTGCAGCAAATAACAATAAAAAAATATTTATGTATGTACACAGAATATAAATAAAAACAACACAACACAAACAATTGTTAACTATTGCTACACATAGAGAACATTACGAATATATATGCATTTATTACTTATTTATAAATATATATATTTTCTATTTGATAGATACATAGAAATTGGATTTTGTAGCGCGTTATTTTTTGTCGTATTTGCAGCACAAGGCACAAGAACAAGTTTTGGAATGAGCTATGAATATTTTACTAAATCATTGAATAAGTCAGTCACAGCGCGTAACAACAACAGCAAGCGGCGGCAACATCAGCACCAGCGACAGCACCAGCAGCAGCAGCTACAGCAACAACAATAAACGACACCACGACAAACACTAACAAAACGAAACAGAAGACAAAACACACACAGCGATCAACGATCGACAGATGAGAGAGAGAGGCAAACGACGACAACAACGACAACGACAACGACAACGATGTCGATGTCGATGCCGACGTCGACGTCGACGACAACGAGACGGCGTCAGCTATATAGCTTGTTTTTGTTATTGACGCGACACAGCAGGGCATAACTGTCTTTATATTTTTGTTGTTGTCTCTCTCCTGTCTTTTTTCCCAGACAGGCCCAGAGGCTAGTCAGCCAGTTAGTTAGCTAGATACAATGCGCGAATTAAGCGCCCGCGCAGACACACCACACACACACATACACATGATCCAACGGAGGCTTAGAGAAACGTAAACACGTTACGAAGCATTGTTGGCGTGCAACGAGGGGAGAAGTTAGGGCGCGAGTGCGATCGCGAGCGCGTTCATTAACTGAATGATGGACTACCGCAACGAGATGCGAGCCAACAACAACAACAACACCACAAACAAAACGATCAATACACACTTCAGCATTAAGATCCTAAAGGTATTTGATTGGAATGCTCTCAGCAGCAAAGTGTGTCCATGTGTGTGTGCATGTGTGTGTGCATGTGTGCGCGCGTTGATATTTGCAATTGTGTGTAAGCCGCGTTATCGACGTCGATTGTTTTAAAGCTGCACTATCGGCATTTTCTCGAAGCTAATCGGATACATGTTTGACTGATTTAAGTAGGCATATGATTATCTGTAATAAAACAATGAAATACAGCTGACAAACACAAATATAAAGTAAATACATTCATTGTACAGTTACTGCAATATCCAAATTTGAATAGATTTTATTTTTGATATTTTCCAATTATCAGTATCGATTCTCTAATTACTGTGATATTCTTAAGACCTTTAAACAAGTCAAATATTAAATTTAAATTAGTAATAAAAATTTATTAAAATAAGTAAGTCCACAAAAGGTTCAACTATTAAGCGTTGCAAATCTATCAGCGAAACAGCTGTTGAAGTCAACACGAAACGCTCTCATCTCTATTGTTCCATGTCCAATAATAAGAATATTCGCAACGTTTGGCAACCCTGAGTGAGCTAAGTAACAACAAAAATAATACCGCTGCCTCAAATCGCTGGAAATTACAAATCAAACACAACTAAATGATTGTGTTTAGAAATTGTGCGGTGCTTCTGGTGATTGCCTCAATATGCAGTTTCTTATATGGCATTGCACACATACACCTCGAGGTGGAGCCTAATGCTTGCCGAATGACTTATATGTTTGGTGAGCCAAGATTTGCGGTAAGTTGTGTTAAGCGAAACGCTTCAAATATCTATTAAGCCTTAACGACCAAATCTGTTTTACAATTGTGTAGCGCGTTCGATTTAATGCCAATAAGCTATTTCCCAACTATGGCCTATACTATTATTATGAAGGTATGCGCCAGCCTCTGGATCCTCTTAAAACGCGTATGACTGGAGCTCCAGTTATCTTTGTGCCCGGCAATGCCGGGTCGTACAAGCAGGTACGCTCCTTAGCATCGGTGGCGTTGCGCAAGGCAGGCGAAC
Organism: Drosophila mojavensis; assembly: GCF_018153725.1. Taxonomy (NCBI): domain Eukaryota; kingdom Metazoa; phylum Arthropoda; class Insecta; order Diptera; family Drosophilidae; genus Drosophila; species Drosophila mojavensis. The sequence goes on along the minus strand of NW_025318667.1, from coordinate 3,931,694 downwards.
ATCCAAATACAGGCAAACATCTAGATTACTACACAATTGACTACGATGAGGAGCTGTCGGCTCTCTATGGCGGCTACATGTATCATCAACAATCGTTTCTCAAACACTGCATACGTACCATTGCTTCACTATATAGTCAGCCCAGCCCCGTTGTGCTGATCGGCCATTCCATGGGCGGCAAGCTGGCCCAGTCAGTGCTAACCGATGCAGAAATCAGTCAGCATATTAATGCCATTATCAGCATATCGACACCACTCGATCATCCGGTGCTCAACTTGGATGCACATCTGGGCCGATTCTATAGCGAGACACACGAGCAGCTCAGCCGCACACGCACCGCCACCCAGCCGTCAATCATGACAAATGTATGCCAGAGCTTGCATCAGAAGCCGCTCAGCGAGCAGAGCATGGCCAACCAGGATCTATCCGCCAAGCTGGATAATGTCTTGCTCATTTCTACGGGTGGCGGCAATCGAGATCTGCTCGTGCAGGCCGGTCTGACCACCTCGCAGTTCAACGATCTACATGCCATGGCAAGAAACAATATCAAAGTTATCAATTTACTCCCCGCTAAAATTCTTTCCTTCCGCAGACCTCGGCTATACCACGCGTGAGCCTTAGCTGTGACCACTTGTCGGCCGTCTGGTGCCTGCAGTTCATGCAGGTCATCAATGGCTTCCTGTTCAGCATTTCCCAGCGACGAGATGACGGCTCAGTGGTCTTTAGCAACAACAAACATCGCAACATGCAATCTGCATTGGGACACTTTGTGGTAAATGACATGCGAGGCTTCTCAACTTGCTCAATCCATTTAACTTATTCTGTATCTTGTAGAAATCGCCAACACGTCAGCAGAGCTTCATAAAGATTCCAACCCACAATAATTGGCATGAAGAACGTAGTCTAGTCATCAACAAGTTTTTCACTAACGGCCTAAAAAGTCATTATTATGAGCTGATTGGCTTAGGTCGTCAGCCACGCTATAAGGTTGCATCTAATTTAGTTTAACAACATCTCTAAATACACTGTTCACAAAGCGCATTGAGAGCGTATTGCTTTCAGTGATTTAGCGTTGAGATCGTTGTATTGAGCTGTTGGCTAAAATTAACACAAAATTCTTATGTGTTCTCTTTTTTTGCGACTCTCTAGAAACTTGCCATTGAGGCTCTGAACATTGACGGCGATGAGAATTGGCTATTCGGCTGTGAATCATATAGGAACATTGAAACCGGACAGAACTATTGGTGAGCGCTAGCATCCACATCCACACAAACAACTAATTCTCTCTCTCTCTCTTTCTCTCGTTTTAGCCATAAGGCAACGTCTTTAACACATCTCGTTCAGCGTCTGCCCAATGCAGACCAAGATCCCAGAAGCGTTGCAATTCTCGATTTGCACAATTTACGCAAGACATATGAGAAGTGGACCCATTTGCTCGTGCGCTTGCCGCCGGGCAGTCAACGCACTGGCTACAATCTGGACATCTATGACCCCAAGGATCGCATCCTAGACATACGCATGCCGCGCTGGTATGCATCTGGGCGGCGCGTCGCTATCAACGAGACACTACAAGGCACCATTCACTATCGCATGCGCATTGCCGATCTGGTCGAACCGTATCAGAGCCTGCGCGTTTACATTGATCCGCAGAACTGTCTACAGCCGAAATACCGGATCACGGTTCGGCTGTGCGTGCCCTGGGCAGCCGGCTTTGAGCGTTACCATACTCTGACGTAATATTTCCCAACAGCATTTAACACTAGGCTAAAGCTAATCGTTTGTATTTTCAGTTCACCAGATCAAAAACCTGGACTTTACATCAATGTGCCCGTCGTAATGCCTCGACATTATAATACCACATTGAATCCAGTTTTGCTCGACTTGTACTTGGATCCCATTTGCCGTTATCGCATTAGGTGAGATCCATATAGAAAAAGAACTTTTAGATGGAATAGAACCAACGTCCTTTCTAATATTGCAGTTTCCATTTTTGTTGGCTCAAAGTCATAGATTAGATATACCTCTATATACCTCTCTCATGTGCACTTAAGACAACTCTTACTCACTCTCCCTCTCTCTCTCTATCTATCAATCTATCTCTCTCTTAGCTATGAGTATTCCTATGCTGATGCCTTGTCACGTATTGTACTTGAGTTCTATGGCTGGATGCCAGCACATTTCGTTTGCGTGCTGTTGATTGTGCTGCGCAATCAGCTGGACAAGTTTCAGGTCGCGGGCAGCTTCCAGAGCTTGAAGCCCTACATTGGCTACTTGCAGTACACATCGCTCTATGTGGTAACAGGTATAGTCAGCCACACCCAAATGCTATCCCTATCGAGCTTACATTCAAATTTGGAATTTCAGGCTGCCGCTTGTTCAAGAAATTGGTACTCAATATGAAGATGTTGCCGATACCCGAGCAACTGGACTATAGCATTAATATATCGATCATCATCCATTGCACCGCCATTGGGCTGTCGGTGATGACCGCTTTGGCCTTATGGTTTTGTTTGACCACCTATGGGAATGCGATCCATCGTCTGGCGTTGCGTTTGACACGCCTATCCTCATCCGGCTCGAACATAATGCTCTCGATCATGACACATCTGCCGATCACCTACGGCATACTGACAATTAGCGTTGCTCTGGGGGCCTGCAGCGGGCTGGCCTTGTTTTTGGCCTTTGTTTTCTATTTCCTGATGGTATCGAATGCCTACAAGGACTATCTGGAGGACTATTTGTGGCAAAAGGCGGCCAATATAGTGCACATGGCAACCGGCATTGGCAAGAACTCAAAGACCACTAAAGGAAATCAATCTACAGCTGTAGCTAACGCCATGGACCAGTCGCCAGTGCCCAGTGATGATGATGAGCAGTCGCAGAATCAAGGACAAGATGAGCAACACGAACAGAAACCGCTGCAGCCCAACAAGGATCAAGCTGAGGAGGAGCTATGCGTTGGCCTGCAAAACTTTTCCTTCCATGTAACCCTACTCCTATTGCTGCTGACACTCCTATTGCTTAGCGTTCCGGCCAGCTTGGCCTGGCTGCGCAGTCGCAGGTGCGTCTCCAACTCTCGATTTGTAATATTGTTTCGAGATATACATATGAATCATCCATTTACAGACATGGCATTATTCTACCCGATCCAGCTTTACATACAACCATTGTGTCCATTAGCTCAATTAGCTTGCTGCTGCAGCTACGCTCACCTCAGAAATTGTAAGTAAACAACGGATTCAAGATGAAATACGATTGCAAATTCACTTTGCTAAATGGGCAGCCCTTTGTCCCATTTGATTGCTATTTATAAATATTTCAAGCTCTTCATATTTGAAATCGTTTCATTATTTCGTTATAGACCTGGCTATTGGATTCTGTCCGTCCTGTTGTATTTGTGTGCTGGGACTACCTTGCTCTATTGTCAAATTGCTATATATCGACTGAACTATATCATCGCTGGAGCCTTCGCAGTGATCGCCATACATCAAGCTCTCCAACGTTTATATCACAAGCTGCGCCCCGCAGCCACTTAGGATTAATGACAACAAAAACACCCACAAAAGCCAATCAAAACAATTTCCAATGAATGTAAGAAGTTCCTTTTTTTTTTTTTTTTTTTTTTTAGTTTTAGTTACTCGGTTTGTGTTGCGGCTCGTTTTAGACATGTAAAAAACGAATGCAAAAATCCCGATTTCTGTTGTAGACTTAGTCAACATTTGTCTGTAACCAAATAAGTGACACCGAACGCCACGCACAAGCCATTGCCCAAGGAGACGTCCAGTTGGATATGCAATGCAAAACTCTGCAAATGGAAATGACGGGAAGTCCATAACGATCTGCTCCACAAATCTAACCCAAATGGATAAATGGAGGCTGTGAACGCCCCAAATCGATACAAATTAATAATACGAATGAATGAAAAAATAACCAAAGAAGAAACCAACATGAAAACAAGCCGAAAATTTCACTCCATATTTATGGCATGTGTGAAAAATGAATTGCAAATTACACTAAACAACATAATCGAGACACGTGTTTATTACCGTACCTTATTGGCGAAATGAAAAATGTTAATCAAATAATTAATTAGTCTACATTTATTTTATGTGGGGATATTTGTGTTATTTATATCGTAAGATCTATATATATATATAGATCTACAAGTCTTCAGATCTGTATACATCTGTTATATAGTATGTAATATGCATATATAGCGCATTAGTCATAATATTAGTTTTGTTTTTTTATTATTTTTATATTATTTTATTTTTTTGTCTTTACAAATTTGTAAATTTTTTATTTACTTAACTTTTCAGTCCGATTTCGCGTTCTTATTAAGTATTTTATATTTACTCAATGTATTATAATCTTCCTGTACTTAGGCAATAAATTAAGTACCTACTCATATATATATTTATGTATATATATATATATATATATATGTATATGAAGACATGAATATAAAGAAATATATTTATGATGACAATAGATCTATGAATGTAGATCGTAATTGTTAAATCTACAAAGTTTTTGTCCATCTAAAGCTGCTTTAACAAGCTTCAGTTTCGATTTCAATTTGCATATCAAGTTGCATTCAATCATTTCTAAATCCATTTTATTTAGCTTCAGTCAATATATAACTATTTTATACTTTGATATGAATATGAAATTTAAATTTATTAAAGCTAAAGTTTATGAAATTTATTGATATTTGATATGATATTGAATGGAAATTGAAATTGAATGGCTAGAAATGCATTCAGCTTACATTTAGCTGATTGAAGCTAGTTGATGTGAAGTCAAACGAGATGGATCGTCTAGTTCTGGGCACATTACGAAAGAGTTTCAAGTGTGAAAGCAAACTCCAATGCTGCTGCACAGTGTAAATACCAACTATGTATATGGGCAATCGTTGGCCTACAACTTTTTGCTTTCCTTCGTGTTGAGACATCGAGCGTCGCGTCCTCAGGCAAATGGCAGTCAATGGAGCTGATGGAGTGGTACTTGTACTGCAACTGGAATGGGGAGCAGGGAGCTGGGAGCTGGGAATTGGCAGTGGCACACAGAAAGGGGCGTGCACCGCCCGTCGCATAAACGGAGGCGTTGGCGATAAATGGTCAATTGCATGCATCGATTGGCCAACAATTTATTGAACGTGTGTGCAAATTGATGCGGGGCTCGAGACTCTGTCACCTTAAAAGCAATTAAGGCGCGCGTGTTTGCATTTTAACTGGCGGACTGGGTGTACAGCGCCTCGGGGAGATGCATTGATTGATCGATTGATAAATGGCTCAATTGACTAACATTTTTCTTTATTTATGGGCTTCATATGAATAGCTATCGGCTATTCGCTGATGTGTTAACAGCTATTAAATGCACATTTTGTATGAATGCGATAATTAAAGAGAGAGGGAAAGAGAGAGAGAGAGAAAAGGGAGACATAAGAGATGGGATTAGTAAGAGAGAAATGATGGACTTATACGACTTAGTCGAGAGAAGGAAGAAGTAAGAAAGACAGAGAAAGGAAGAGAGAGAAGGATGAGAGAGAGAAAAAATTCGAGAAAATGGGAGAAAGGGAGAGATGCCGAAAACTGTAGTAGGATAAACAGAGCTGTCAAAGAAAAAAAGAGAAAAGAACGAAAGAGAAATGGAAAGGATTCATACAAGGCGAGAGTAAGATAATGAAAGAGAGAAGAATGGACAAGGATGAAAAGAGAAAGAGAGGGAGGGGGAGCTATGGTGGGATTGTAAAACAAAAGCCGGTGCATGCACAAATTGAAAAAGAGAGATATTGAAAGCAAGTTGGATGAGGGAGGAGGGCGGGTGGATGAAGAGGTAGAGCTAACACATTGTAAGCGATGTGCGATACTAATTTAATAGATTTGGAATATTATTAAATTGTGTAAGCTATAAAGGAAAATAGTGGCAAAGAGAGAGAGAGAGAGAGAGAGCGAGAGAGAGAGGGTTAGAGCGAGAGAGAGGGAGAGATCGCGAAAGAAAAGTGTACATAAGGTACACATGCAGCCTGAATATACTGCAGGACATAGAGAAGGAGTGAGCGAGAAAAGATGAAAAGGTTAGAGATGGAAAGATAAATAGAGAGAAGAGAGTAGGAGTGAGAGAGAAAGAGAAAAGGAAGTGAAATAGAGAGAAATAGCTAGAGAGGAGCGAAAGAGAAAAAGAAATAGATAAAGAGAAGTAGTGCGAGTGAAGTAGAGATAAATGGATAGAGGAGTGTGAGTGAAATAGAGATAGAAGAAGCGAGGGTTAAATAGATAGACAGAAGAAATGCGACTGAATAGATGAGAAGATGAGAAAAATTATAATATACAGGCAAGAGGAGGAATTGCTATCTTCAGTAAAGAGCCTGTAAAAGGTTTACGAAGGCGACACAGAGGACATATGCAATACTGTAGAGCACAGTTAGATATAAGCCTTTAATACGACAATACCTGAGCCAAATTCAGGATTGGGTCAGGAAGAGTGAGAAAGAAAGGGAGAGAGAGAGAGACAGAGAACGATGCAGATTGAGCAGCAGCCACTGCTCTCTACAGATACATAGATCGCCAGTGCGTAAATTCCAAAGAATTCCAGTAAAATAATATATTTGTTTGGTTAAGTCTTTAGTAATATTTTTATTCACATTTCAGGTATAACAAAAAAACAAAAAAAAAACAAAAAAAACGATCGCATAGCTAAGAAGACAAGACAACGCGTACAACATTGAGCTATTTACACTTATATGGACACATATGATCGATTAAAGTATATATAGTGTATATATATGGAATATATATATATAGAGTGGAGTACTTGTATGTGGCGTACATATGGAGCACATGGATCCTTACTGCCAGTTGGTGGGCACGAACTGGACGGGATTGGCCAGGAAAGGCGGCGGCGGCAGGGCGTTGATGCTGTGCGGAATAGAGAGCAGGATTAGAGATCGATGGGGCGGATGGATCGATGTGGGATGGCTGGGTACTCACCTCATGGGCTGGCTGGTCTCGGCCAGGATGGTGCGATAGGCGCGTGGACGTGGTGCCACATAGTTGGCGGAGGCAAAGCTGCGTGGATTGGCCACGGGGAAACGTATATTCGTATTGGCCCGGACGCCAGTGCGTGGACGTGCGATGCGGCCCAAGCGAGCCTGAGCTTCTGTGGCAGCCGATGCGCTCGCTGCGGCAGCGCCACCACCGCCAACAGCAGCAGCGCCGGCAACTGCACCGCCCAATGTTGGCAGGCCAGGACCGAAGCCGAATCCGAGGCCGGCTCCGGCCACAGGCGCCGGAGCGGTGTACATGGCGGACAGCTGGATGGGCACGAAGGCGGGCAGCGAGACGGTCAGTGGCACAGCTGGCGGTGCTGGTGGTGCGGGTCCAGGTGCCGGTGCGGGTGCGGGTGCAGGCGCAGGTGCTGGCTCCGGCTCCGGTTCGGGCTCTGGCTCTGGTTCCGGCTCTGGCTCTGGCTCCGGTTCAGGCTCCGGCTCAGGCGCTGGCTTCGGCGTCGGCTTGGCTTCGGCCGACTTCCAGGCGGCCAGCAGAGCGAGCACCTCATCCCGCGTTATGTGATTCGATTGTGAAGGCAGCTCGAAGCTGGGCGCGCTGCTCCAGCCGCTGCTCCATGGACCAAGTGGCGGTGGGCCGTAAAGCGAACGCTGCGCCCGACCAGGCACGAACTGAGCGCTGGCCAAGCCAACGAGGCTGACCAGAAGGATGTGTAGACACATGTGATTGCACTTAAGTCCGAGCATGTTGATTACAGTTGAATGAGCGATGCTTGTCTGCGCGCCAATTGTCCAGACGCTGGCTTATATATGCCCAGCTTCTCGAATTGGGTTAGATGAAGTTGTAGCTGGCTCCGGAAGCGGCTGCCTGAGGCCTCGATCTCCCCCCCTGCGCCAGCCCGCCTAGCGTCAATTGGCATTGGCATTTGGGCAACTGGTTCAAATGCCTGCGAATGATTAGGAAGCCAGCGAGAGAGACGCAATCAGCGTGCACCATTTAAGGCCGCATTGCATCACAAGCAGAGCAAGCAGTCAGCCAGTCAGACAGACAGACAGCCAGACAGCCAGACAGCCAGTTAGCAGGCCAAACTGGTTGATCGTCTCGGTGAACCATGTAGCGCAGTGTAGCATGTGTGTATTGGCTTATTGTTTGCCCGCCTGGCAGTCCCAGCTCTTTTCATCCTCGTGAAACTGTATGAGCACCAGCTCGTAGGTGACTATGCTGCCAGCGACCTGCCGGCGGTTCAGATTGAAAAATAAATAAATAAATGAAAGACAAGAAGACGAAGAAACGCAGGTGGCTCGCTGGCGAGCGAACTCCACACTCACAGTCAGACAGAGCTTCCTGGTGACGTTGAAAAACCGGAGGCCGCTCAGCGACACATTATCGCTGGACAGCTCGTTGGCCAGGCGCTGGACCTCGCTCAGATAGCCCGACGGCGGCACCAGCTGCAGCAGACGCAGCGGATCGCGCGCCCGCTCGTGCACCGCCGACACGAACAGCAGAACCGACAGCGAGCGGCCAATCAGAAATGCGAGCGAGAAGTAAAAGTAAACGGCGTGCATGGTCGATGGCATTTCGCTTAAGGAGGACCATGTGAGAGCGAGAGAGGGAGTGGGAGAGGGAGAGAAGGGGGTGGGAGGCATGTGAAAGAAAGCGATAATTATTGTAAGCAAACAGTTATCAGATAGTTGGTATGCTAATCACTGACTAGGAGTCAAGATTAGTTATGGGAAAACATTTACGTATAGCTAGAGAAAGCAAACACATGAGAGGGAGGGCGAGAGGGGAGTGCGTGCGGGAGGAAGGTGGCTAGAAAGGGGAGATAGAAAGACATGTGGAAGGAAGCAATAGATGGAGGGAATGAAGGGTATATATAAGAAAGAAAGAATGCATATATAAAGTACAGAGAGAAATAGAGAGAGAGAAAATATATCACCAGAAGAAAAGAAGAAGAGAGAAACAATGAATCCAAGCGGACCAACAGATAGATAAGGATACACAGAGAGAGAGGGAGAGAGAGAGAAATGAGAAAGAAAAAATGGAGGGATGGTAAGGATAGAAAGAGACAAGAATTAAAGAGAGATGATAAAAGTTGCTAGAGGCAATGAGAGAGATAGGTAGAGAAGGAGAGACATAGGAGACATGGGGAGAGCGAGAGAGATAGGAAAAGAAGAAGAGATGTAGACCCGTCGAGTGAGAGGGGGAGAGACGTAGACACAAAGACAAGAAGAGAAAGAGAGAAATAGACAGAAAGAACTACGAAGACAAGAAAAGAAAGAGAGACATTGAGAGAATGAACTGCGTAGAGGGAGATTAACATAGGTAGCATCTCTCTAGAGCTAATAATAATGAAGAGAATAGTAGTAGTAGAAGAAAAACAGAAATTAACAAGATATAAGGAAAGGCAAAGAAACTAATTTGAGAGGCAGAAGGAGAGACGTAAAAACGTAATTTGAGAAATATTGAATATGAAGAACAATGGAAGATGATCTAAAGATCTTGTGTTAAAGCTAAACTAAGAGCAAGCTAGACTAGAGCATGAAGTAAATGAGAGCAAATGGAAGCTGGCACTCACTTGATGCTCTTCAGCAGCTGCAGACAGATGAAGTACACATTGGAGCCGAACGATATGAACGTAATGCCGGAGATGGCATCGTCCACGTCATAGATGAGCTCCACAATCGACCGATAGCGTGTGCGAACATATGTCCAGAACTTCTCGGGCATGGGCTGCAATGGGGGCCAATGGGGCTAAGGATATGGCGCTCTATAACGGAAGCGTCAGACTCACTCGCTCCACCAGCTGCTGCAGTTGACGTGTGAGTCGTGTGAGCAGGTGACTCAGGCCGATGCTCACGAGGATGACGAACAGATCGATATAATTCCAGCCAAAGGTGAGCAGCACATTCAGTAGTTTGCCCAGCCAGCCAAGCCAATTGCTATAGGGAAAGACATGAAAGAACTGGACGGCAACCGCATAGAGGTACGACTCGACTGGATCCTGGCGCAGTGGGCAGACTTTGTGATAAACAGCCGAGATGATGCTCAACAGGTGCTCCACTGCAAGGAAAGGGAGAGAGGAAGAGAGAGTCATTGGGATTCTCAATGATTAGATAACCACTTCACAATCTCGTTACTCAACTGAGCGACAGCGAGAGCAGAACAGACGCCACGCTGTGTATGCGGCGAGCCAGTTGCTCGCGTTCCTTCCGGCTGGCGTAGGGCGGCAGGTGACTCTCCACTCTCGCCCAGCGCCGCATAAGCTGGGGCCATTGGCGGGCCAATTGCAGGAATTGGTAGCTGGCCCACAGGATGCTGCCATTGAAGACAATTGGCTCTGCAAGAAGAAAGTAGTTATCGCTGAGATACCCTAGAAACCGCTGCAGAACGGGGTAGTCTTTTATAAGCAACATCTAATCATATCAGATCAAACCTTTGACATCTCAATTGATTCCCGCCGTATGTTACAAACAAAAGCTAAAAACCAGCATACCCCATTCTCACAGGCTGCTCGTGTACAGTTATGCAATGTTACCCACCCACACTGCGCATATCCAGACCGCCATGCAGCGCGAAATTGACAGCGAACAGCGCATCGAAAGAGATGGCGCCAATGTAGAGCAGACTGTACCAGGTGCGCCAGCTGCGACGGCTGAAGGAGAGGCCGCGCGACGTTGCCGCCCGCACGCCGCAGACGGGCATCAGACCAAAGCACTGAGCGATGACAAGCACTGCAAAATGGTGGACGGTGGGGTGGGGAAGGGGACAGGGATGTGAATGGGACGCAACAAATGAGGCATTTTCATTCAAAAAATGTAGCTACAGCGCTCACCTGGCGAGATGGCAACATGAAAGCTGCCATCATGCAAATCACTCCTGTTTGTTGCCTGCCACGCCCATCGCTGACGCTGCTCCACACGTTTGAGCAAGGCGCGGCCGTGTTGTTGCAGTTGCTGTTGCCGCCGGCGACGTTGTTTGCTTATTTGAACAGGCCACATGAATGCGCGCGCCTTCCGTTTATTGCGGTACTTTGTCAGCGGTGGGACAATTTTCAAATTTTTGCATGCGGCGAGCGGGTGTGGGCGATCATCCGATTGATTGCTATCGCAGTTAATTTTTATCGGCACGCGCTCGGCCCTAATGTGCTTTAAATTGCCAGCACTGTGGAACGATTCCAACAGGAAACGGAGAAGCTACAAATAATGGCATTTATTATACAACTGTACAGTGACTTGCAGACTGTGCCAGTTATTTTCATTTATGAATTGTAAATTGAGGAAAAGAAATTAATCAAATGTAAAAAAAATTTTATGAGCTGTCAAGCACCGAGTTAAAAGATGTTTTGAGCGACCGTTGATTGATTTGGTGCACAGTGCATAAATGGTAAAATAATGCGAAATGAATTCGGGCTGAGAGATTATGGCGTGCCTAGTGCAAAATGTCAAAGGTTATGGTCTAAACGATCTATGATAGCCAAAGTGCCTGCCCTCAGATATAAAGACTACACTGCTAGAAAAAATTTTATAAAATATATTCATTTAAATTATTTACAAAAAAATAATTGCTGAGCTTGTTCAATTATTATAAGAAATTATTATTTTAAATGTTTATAATTAATTTTTTTATTGAATTAGAAATTAGAGTTCACATAAAATTAAAACTAATTTAAAGTAAAGCACTGCCTACTGAAGCCTTCGGCTTGCTATATATAGTATATTACTTAATTTAGACTATATTATACAGTATATTTGTTACAATACATAATATATTGCTCAAATATACATTGAATATGTTTCATATTTTTTGCAGAATAAGTGCCTTCTTAAAACTTATGTACCTAATTTCGCTTAGTGCAGAAAGCAAACGCCATTTCTATGCATTAATAATATATATAAATATATATACCTTATTAGTATATCTATATATATATATATATATATATGTGCCTTATGAAGACATATATCTAAAAAATAATTGCTAATTTTGTAATCTGTGATGTGTATTTGGATTATGCGTTAAGTAAATCTCTTTAAGCTAATTAGCTATTTATGTTTTAAGAGCGCAAACAACGACAACAAAATGATAATGAAAGTGGGTCGAGTAAATGATATATTGTCTGGATTCCGGGTTTCACTTTTTCTTAGTAAACATCTGGATCTCGAACAAGATTTGGTCCCATAAATAAAAATGTGACTTTTGTCATTTTATTTTTGTATTTAATTTTTTTGTACTGGATGCGGATGCTTGTTTAAAAACTGTAACGGATCAACAGGCAAACGGGCAAACGGCTAAAGGCAAACCTGTTGCATCAACACTTATAATAGATTCAATTAGGTGGAAACGTGTTTGGAGCTGCGACACACATCCGAACCTGATATAAACAAATGTGTATGTATATACACATTGCTATATACTAATGTGTTTATCACTTAAGTAAGTGAAGTTGATTAAGTAAACTTAAGAAAAACTAAAATTGCTTGACATATCAATGTGTATACGACTTTATGATATGATTCGAGCTATTGATTGAGTTTTGAAACTACCAGAGTTAAAATGCTCTAGTTGCGATGGCCAATAGAAATATTATTTTTGTATTTATTATTATACAATAATATTTATTTAATTTTGTTATCATTCAAATGGAAGTTTAAGTTGAAGTTGATTTCCGTTTCCGGTGAGTGTAATTCATTTCTTGACTTTCAAATTGGCAATTTGCGTGCTGTGCAACTGCAAATAGTTGCATTTATTTATTTATTTTCAAGTTTGTGAGAAATAATTTCTTTGGGCCGTTAACATTTGAATCTTAGCTGAAACAGTCGATTTTATGTCTTTGTCGATTTTAGAGCCAACTGGTCACCCTACTGTTAATTATCGATCGCACCTTATGTGCATAACAGTATCATTTGAGAACAACAGAAACAGCAGCTTAACATGAACCCCCCGCTACATCATTTGTTGTTGTTGCGCCGCTAGATTCGGACGTGTGTGTTGTTTTTCTCCTACGCTTAAGCACAGAATTTAAAATCGAAATAAAAAATATCGAACTTCGTTTGTTGACAAGTGTCATACCGTTATTTGCTATAGAAAAGATGATCGCGTGTACATTTAAGTGAGCAGCACAATGCCTGGCCCACCTGCGTACAGACGTGCTAATAATACCTCAAATCAAATTGTTTTTTGATTTGTTTTCTTTTTTTAAAGTTGTGATTTAAGCTATTGGCCAAATTGTAGCCAGTGCATTCAGCAAAATGCAAACGAAATATACTAATTATCAATAGTGGCGCAATCGCGAAACTCAAATCCTTTCGACAAATTTCCCAGCTACCTTTCAACAACAACCAAAAAACAAAATATCTCAGCGGGTAAGCCGAACTTGAACAGTTAATAAATGTGTAATAGCTACTGTTAAGCATGATTGTGTGTGTGCGCAAGTGTCTGTTTGCGCGTATGCGTGTGCGCGCCTGGGTATATGTGTGTGTGCATATGTGGCTTTAAAATATAATTTGAAACACTCAACAGCAGCTGTGTTGTTGTTGTTGTTCCTGTTGCCGCTGCTGCCATGATAAAGATTCAACGGCTGTTCGCCTGCACAACAACAACAATAATAATTCATCTGCCCTCCCTTCTCTCGCTTGCGCGCACAGTTCAGCATCAGTCATTGCACACACACGCACATCTGCAGCAACTGTCACACACATACACACACACACCTATACGACTTTTTATCGAGCTCAACCAAAATGAATTCACATTCATCTGCGCATTTTTGTTTTATTCTTTCCCAATTTTCGCTTATTTACTTTGGTTTCTTTGTTGTTGTTGTTGTTGTTGTTATTGCTGCAGTTCCTGCAATTAGTTTCATAGCCAACAGCTTGTGTCGCCGATTCATTGTCATCTTCTGCTGCTGCTGCTGCTATTGTTGTTGTTTCTTCGTTTAACCCCGCGCTCACCGTCTGGGCTTGGCTTTGACCAAACCAACGGCAGCTGAATGATTCATGCAATAATTTTCTCTCTCTCTCTTTTTTTTTTTTTTTTTGTTATTTAGACGGAAACAGCTTTTTTTATATAAATATAAAAATATATATAAATTTTTATCTTCGGCGAACGCATTTGAAGCTCAGCCTATTTCAATTTAGAGAAGAGAAAAAATTCTACTGCCACAATCTCAATGTGTTTTTTGGTGTTAATTTCATTATCATATTATAATAATATTTATAGAATGTGTACACATACATATGTATATGCATATATATGCATATGTACATGTATTTATTATCACGCTAATCACTTGCTTGAACCTGTATGCAATTCCATTCGGGTTTGCGTTTCGATTAGTCAGCCGAAAATGCTGTCTTAATTTGAGTTGCATATATTTCATTTGTGCTACATTCGCATAAATAAATAATAATGAAAGAGGGAGAAGCCCATAAACAAATAAGAAAATGCTGAAACTTTTGATTTTCTCTTCACATAATTTTGTATATGTATTTGCTTTTAGTATTGTATCAACTACTCAAGTGTTACATCGAATTCGAACTCGAATATATGTATCTTATAAAATATGTCATTAAATCAATAATAAAGAATAAATTTATGACATGGAATTCTTAAGCAAGAAGCAAAGTTGGGTGGTTCTAAAAGTAACGCAACTATATACGAGGTGTGCTCAAAAAGTAAAAAACTGTATTTATGCATGAATATCCATTTTGTTTCCCTTCAAATTATTACAAATCACTCGAAGTCGAAAAGAGATTCCATTCCTATATGTTATGCCGATCATGCCAATTATAGCTTATACATACATATATCCTCATCTAAAGAGAAGTTTGTTGAATATAAAAATTCTATCTGATTAGCATAGGTAACTTGTCATTTCACAATAGAACGAAAATTTATATAGAATATATCTATAGCTCCATAACTGTTTATGCATATAAATTACCTAGTAGCTTAGTTTAAAGTTCATATTCGTTTGTATATATGACAAATCATATTTCGTGTTAATTGACTTTAAATGGCATTGATTTATGGCCTACTTATGGAGCGACCCTCGCTGCCTTGCAGGGGAACCCTACAACACTTTTTGCCCCTAGCATATGCATATGATTATACTGTTGCCCACCATATAAACCGACCCTCTTTTCAAGTGAATGATCTGATATATATCTACATATATACATATGCGTATATATGTGTGTATATATAGTACATGTATATACATACACATACATACATATGTACATATATACATATATTTCTTTCTTGCATAAATGATCCAGCTTATCTTTAATATCAGTGGCCCAGCATTATGCGAATGGGGGAGTTAGTTGGGGGAAGCATACCCATACACACTCACACGCACAGCTGGCTGCATATATTGTGCATATCCAGATTTCAATTTGTGTTTTATAACCAAAGAAGTTTTAAAGTAAATACAGAAGTTATGGCCGAAGCTAAAATACCCTATATAAATTATTGAAAGGAGTAAATTAACTATATACATATATAGCAATATCTTATATTATGAAAGATTTGTTTTTGTTGGACTTACAAAATAAAACTCATAAACATTTATAAGGCAATGTCAAGAAATCAAAAATTATTTCTTATTAGGATGAAAAATGATCTACTGTTAAATTAATGGTTACAATAAAAGTTATATGATATTTGCGTAAATTTGGACTATCGCAAAATGATCTGAGACAGATCCACAAAGACGGATCCAATAGAAAAGATTTCATAAGAAATTTACATAGATATGAATATATAGTTATGGATCAAGAATGTATATAATACGTTATATAGATAGAAAATCTATATAACTAGATACATAGATACGAATCAGGAATATACATATGTACATATCTTATGTATAATCATAATCCTGATATAGGTTCGTGCTATAATCACCTTTTTGAAAGTCCAACACCCCTTCAATGATATATTTAGTATGCTGGAAGTAAGGTAATTTAAGGAAACCCTAACAGAAACTAGTAAGAGCTCACACTCATAGATATATAACTGTCTGTAGATATCAGATAACAGGAATATAGATACATTTGCATATGAGAAATAGTCAATAGACTTCTTATCAGAGCCTTACGCATTTTGTTGACATATTCATAATGCCCTTCGCTAGGGCGATGGGAAAGACAACAATGCATAGCTCAAGGAGAGGAAGAAGAGCACACACACAACAAACACGCACACCCGCACACACATGTTGGATCATGCATGAAAGCGGGCCGCATAGTTTACCCCAAAAGAGCTCGACACAGAGAGAATGCCGAAAAAAAGAACGCTGATGGAAACTGAACCACAATTTAGCTAGCGGGGGAGAAAGAATATATGGATGGGGAGGTGGAGTAGGAGGAGGAGGAGAAGAAGATGGATGAGGAGGATGAGGGGCTGAACCACTCAATGATGGTTGGGGCAAAGAGTCACCGGAAATCGCGTTAAATGCGTAACAAGGCGCTTTTTAATTCAAGCGATTCAAATACAAATAAAAAGCCTCTCAGGCCCAGGCCCAGTCCCAGGCCGGGAATGACCGGGTAGGCATTAAATAAATGAAATTGTTTCTATGCAAAACAGTTGAAACGCTGCGTCCGACCTGCCACTTCTTGTTATCTCTTCAGCTGCATACAGAAAAAATCTCTAACAGAGTGGACAGGAGGAACGACTAGCAAATACCCTAGGCAATGATTTCGTTGATCTTGTTTGGAAGTAGAAATAGTACTTATATACCATTGGCCATATACCTATCGAGCGTCTATGAATATGAAAAGAGTTATTGAACTAAATATATTTAGTCTAAATATTTTACAATCATATCGTTCAAGTTCATATTTTACAAGTTCAAGTTTTATTTTATTTAAAAAAATTTATTTTGGTCGATAAGTCCATCTAAAGTCAGATAGTTGTTTTGCTTGCTAAATAAGCGCACTAATCTCTAATAGTCCTTCAAGGAACAACTAAGAAATTCATATTAGGCATATTCATTAACGATATTCAAATCGATATCAGACATGAAAAGCTTTAAAAACTATTTATGTATATTCACTTTCTCTCCAAACTAATATCCCCTGTTTTGGCATTATGTTACAGGGTATGCAGGGAGACAAAAAAACTACCCACAACAACGAAACTGTCACAATACGAAAAACAAACAGAGCTTAATTGAAAATTTTATTTTCATTGCTCTCTCTCTCTCTCTCTCTCTCTCTCTCTCTCTCTCTCTCTCTCTCTCTCTCTCTCTCTCTCTCTCTCTCTCTCCCACATACACTCCCGCTCTGTAATGATAAATTCTCTCTTTTATTTATTATTTCTTTTTTTCTTGTATTTTGGGTTCAACATTTCGTTGTGGAGGATCGCGTCGCAAAGTTCGGTTCAAGTTCTTGCAACATGTGTTAGAGTCTAAAATTCCGAAAACTCGCACAGAAGAAACAACTGTGTTTATTTTTCTATTGAAATAGAAACTAACTTAAAAATTTGGAAGGTATACGAGATGTTTGACAATGTGCTCTTGCTTGTTATTTCAATTTGTGTTGCAAAACAAAAGAAATCAGTGTTGTATCCAATGGAAATACACAGTTTACAAATGAATATAAGTTTTAAATGTAAATATTGTCCCTCTTAGAAAGATTTAATCTATCTGTTCAATGGGAATAAGTTTGTTTTTTTTTGTTAAGCATTTCTAAATCGGATCTCTAATAAAAAGAAACTAATGTGTATCAACCTTTTTTGAGTGTTTTACTTTCTTAGTTGTTCTATAGTACTGTATAAGCTAAAAATATAGGCAATGTTTTTATCATGATGCAAAAAAAAAAAAAAAAGGATTTTTAAATTTTATTAAACATTTTCTTTACTTACTGATTTAAAAAATCGTTTTTAACACTGCTAAAACAGTGTTGTAGAAACAGCACATATACATGTTATTGGTAAAAAAAAAAAAATCATTTTAAAATTTTAAGAATTTGATTTTGATTGTTTGTCTTCTTATAGTGCTTTTCCTCAAAGATAGAATACCGTAGTATATTTATTACGAATACGTTTTTAACACTGAAAAATAGTGTAAAAAGTTGCGTACGTTTTTGATACAAGAAGCTTCAAAATTATCGCCTAATTTTTTTTTTTTTTTTTTTTTAATCGATCATAATAATAAATATATTTTTAGGGCCCTCGAATATTATATACATATATTTCTACTGCTTTTTTACGATTTTCTTTCTTTATCTTCACCTTCAAGTTCTTCGCGACTCACTTTTAATTGATTCTCTATGCTACCTAACCTAGTATCTCCTTAGCTCGGAGTATTTTCCTTACTTTTGACCTTTGCATTTGAACTTATCTTTTTTGCTTTTGATAATTTCACAAAAGAAACTTGAATTGGTCGTAAAAATTGTATATACTTTATACAGATATGCGTACTCCCCATTTGGCTGCTGATAGCGCCTGTAATTTGGATGATTTTACAACATTTTCACTTACAGCGAAATGTGAATGATAACAATTAACGTAATACGAAAAGACAACAGGAAATGAAAAATTGTAAATCCGACAATTATAACATTTTTTGTTTTTATATTTATCAGGAGCTAGAAACAGAACAACTATAGATTGTTAGGCATAAAAACTTACCCGACTGAGGAAGATGAAATCTGGAATGACTTTAGGTTTTTATGCTAATTGGGAATTTATTGGGGGATCCCATAAACTCTATACAATAGGTAGTATGTAGTATTCAACAGGAAGTCGAGCTTCCTCTGTCTGTCCATCTCAGATCCTATTAGAGACTAATTCCTGTAGGTCTTACTATATGACGCCTAGATCAAGATTGCTTTTAATGATCCATAAGCTTTCAACCAATCAAATCCCACATGAAATAATATATAGATATGAATATAGAGTGCAAAACTGTTAGTTAGGGTATACCATAGTCGAACACACTCGCCCTCGCCTCAAAGAAATATTGATCGAACAGGTACTCAACTGATCTCCATATATAAACAAATATATAAGTACATATTCATATATGGTATTTATACATATGATTAGCGCATTTTATTGTAAATTCCAAAATTAGCTAATAATAAAATAATAATGATAATCATAATTAATAAATGTGTGTTTTTGTGTTCCGCTTTGCAGCATGGATGCCCCCACTCAGTCGATATACCCGCATTCCGCAACGCTTTTCGCTGCCATCTGTGCCTGCGTATTTGTGACCATCGGCGTGTTTGGTAAGTGGAGATTGGAGAACGCTTCTCAATCAGTTTACATTTAAAATATAAAATATATTGATTGATTGATTGATTGGTCGACTGACTGATTGAGCAAAGCACGAGCAGCCATAGCAAAGGAAATCGCTATGAAGCAAAGAGTGCTCGACGATATTACGTAATTTCTGGTCGTATCGGAAAGTTACATCTATGCCATTTGATACTATAATCGGAGAACGACAATTCATTCACATGATAATGCTAAATGCTTATCGTTAGATGACTGAGATGATGCATATAAATCACTGCCGGTCAACAGAGTCGGCAGTTCGGAATTTCCATTCATTTGTCGGGCCCAAGACGATTCATAATCCAAAAGCACATTTCTATCGAATATTTGAAATTATTAACATCATCGATAAATTAACTGGTTTCTGGAATATGGCTATCGCAAGTAATAGCACTATTGTTTGGTCACCCTATAATAAAAATACGATTTCTTAGTCAAAGAGTATAAATATGTATAATCTGTAAAATAAATATGTGAAAGGTATATATAATATGCACATATATGTATATGTAGATATTCAGTTATATGTGTAAAATGTTTATAACGACTTAACTGTACAGAGAAGAAGAAGAGTGACAGTAAATTTGCCCTCTCTCTCTTTCTCTCATTCTCTACCTTTTGCTTTCCCTTTCTTCTCTTATCTCGTTGTCTCATTCTTTCACTTTCCGCCTTTCACCTACTATCTTTTTCCCTTCCTCTTTCTCTATCATTTTCTCTCTTTATCTCACCTCACCGATATAGAGATATATCCCTCTCTTTCTTTCCCTTGCTCTTACCTTACGATAATCTTTCTTTCTCATGATTGTTTTTTTACTAATTCTTCATCTCTGTCTCCCTATTTTTTCCATTTACGTCTGTCACTCTCTCTCTCTCTCTCTCTGTCACCCTTTCTATATTTCTTTCCTCTCCAAATGTTTGAATACATTTGTTACGAATCAATTTCCAGGCAATCTGATAACGCTGCTGGCTCTTCTCAAGAGTCCGACGATACGGGAGCATGCAACAACCGCCTTTGTCATATCTCTGAGCATATCGGATCTATTATTCTGCTCTTTCAGTCTGCCCCTGACAGCCGTTCGGTTCTTTCAGGAGGTGCGTCAACATCGAATTCTATATTGATATTGAAATCAAACTAAATCCTTTTATATATCCATTGCAGAGCTGGACATTCGGGACGACGCTGTGCAAGATCTTTCCCGTCATCTTCTATGGTAATGTGGCGGTCTCTTTGCTCAGCATGGTGGGCATTACACTGAATAGGTAGGGGTTCGATCTCGAATAGGAATGGGAACTATATATGTGGACTGGAATTGATTTACAACTATTTTAGATAAACTAATCGACTTTAATTTCTATTTATCAGGTATATACTCATCGCCTGCCATAGCCGATACTCACAGATTTATAAGCCGAGGCTAATAACGCTGCAGCTGGTCTTCGTTTGGGCAGTTTCCTTTCTGTTGCTGGTAATTTTCAAACAAGTCTAGAGATATGTGAATAGTACAGATATATGTACATACTAATGCACTATACTGTATATATACTATATACCATCTGCTGATTTCAGTTACCACCGATTCTGGGCATTTGGGGCGAGATGGGCCTGGATGAGACCACGTTTTCGTGTACGATACTGAAGAAGGATGGCAAATCGATTAAGAAGACGTTGTTCATAATTGGTTTCCTGCTGCCGTGTGTGGTTATACTTGTCTCCTATTCCTGCATCTATATAACTGTACTTCATCAGAGGAAGAAGATACGCAGTCATGACAATTTTCAAATTGGCGCCTCAGCCGCCGCTGCCAAGGCGGCTGGATCAGCATCTGGATCATATGCGACTACAGTGAGCACTCGCAAAGCGCGCGAGGATAATCGCCTCACTGTGATGATGGTCACCATATTCGTTTGCTTCCTCATCTGTTTCCTGCCCCTGATGCTGGCCAATGTGGTGGATGATGAGCGCAACACCTCATATCCTTGGCTGCACATCATTGCCTCTGTAATGGCCTGGGCCTCCAGCGTCATCAATCCGATTATCTATGCGGCCAGCAATCGTAACTACAGGTAAGACTCAGCACAAAGAACGAGCCATGTTTTTTTCCTTACATAGATACATACGTTCCTATTTTTAGGGTCGCCTACTACAAGATATTCGCATTACTCAAATTTTGGGGTGAGCCGTTATCGCCGATGCCAAGTAAAAACTATCACCAAAGCAAAAACTCAAAGGAATTATCGGGCGTTATTCGCAGCACGCCATTGTTTCATGCTGTTCAGAAGAATAGTATTAACCAAATGTGCCAAACATATTCAGTATGAGTCTTTTGTATTCGAATTTTGCAATACGACATTAACTACTTATTAAAATATACAATTTTTTTTTAATTAATTAATTATATATTCGAGCGCTTAAGAAAAACAAAGTAAACAAAACAAACAAATATATACCTAGATTATTATATTGACGATAATATAACGCATTTTTATTTGAGAAAAACAGTCAATATAGCTATAACATAGCTAAAATGTACAACACTGCAGAATATTCAAATGTTTAGCGCTGAGAACAAGACATTTACCTCGACGAAATAGTGATGGCACCGTGCAGCCGAAACTCCAGCCAAACGACGCAGCTGAAATAAGCTAAAATAGCAGCACTGCTGACGCGAGCTCCAATAAGAGCGCACTTAGAGATGGCCAAATAAATAATTGAAAGGCGATGAATTACTGCTCATTAGCCGAATGAACGCGTTCAGTAGTTAGATGTCTTATGGCCATTTCAAATTGGCTCTTAACGATGTTTAGGTATTATTATGGGGAGCAGTAATGTCAAACAATTGAGACAGTACCTACTGAACGCGAACATTGTAAGCATTGTTCTTTATGTAGTGGTTATGTAGAGAAGGTAACAAATTATTGAAAATAGTATCAGATGTTCCCTGTATATGTAGCAGTTCCCAAAGTATGAGTGTGTGAACCTATTAGCGACCGATGACCCCCCTAGTATGTGAATGCATATGCGAGTGTATGTACTAAAGACTGGGTGCGTGAGTAATTGTGTATGTGTGGGTGCAGCTTAGCACTGCCTGCCATTGTTGGGTTGATCAAACAATTCAGCATTGAAAGTTTTGTCATCAAATGGGAACGTCTCAATGCTAGTATCCTCATTGATAATGCCAAGTATTTTGTGAACGACCTCTGGATTAGTCTCTCGATTTTCTTCGCAAATGACCTTGACATCGCGCAATTTCGATGCATACATATCGCGATCCTGTTCGACACGTTCCAGCTCTTGAAGAATGGTACGCATATCGATATTGTTATCCGGCACATCGATAGAAGCCTTCTCCTTGCGATATGTCAAATGAGCATCGCTAACGAAAGTGCGAGTGCGCACCTGATGGGCGCTATACACTGAGCGTGCGCTATGAGATGAATTCTTGGAATAGCTAGCAGTGCTCGGACCGAAGCCCATCGACATGCCATCGCGTGCGGCAAGGGCATTGTATGCCTTTCCCTTATTGTTGGCATTGAAGAACTTGCGGAACCATTGCAAGAACTCAAAGTTATCCTGAAAGCGTCCCTTGATCAAACGCTCAATCGGAATTTCCTTATGGACAGACTTCTTCTGGAAGCTGGCTTGCAGCAGCTTGAAATTGTGCACGAATTCGTGCTCCTGATTGGCACGAAACTTGATGCGCTTAAGAGCAACCGAATTCGGGAACAGCATGTCCATGAATTGGCAATAGGCAGCGCCTGGCAGAAAAAAAAAACACAAGCGGAAGTTTCCTCAATGTCCAATATGTATATGTATACCGACTACTTATTCAAATTGGCCAAGGACTAAGGCGCTTACCTGTGCATAGTTCTTCGATCTTAGTGAATTCAGCCTTCAATTGAGTGTTGACCCAGGACAACATCTCGTGGCGCGACCAGTTCTGCGATGATACATTAGTCGAATGCACGTTCACAGCCATTTTGGTTGGGATCGATTCTTTAGATTAGAAATATATAAATTATTTTATTTATGTATTGTGATCCGTATGTATTCGAGTTGTGAGAATAAATGACCTGTGCCAACTACAGCTTCCTACATTACTAAAGCCAGTGAAAGCAAATCAAAGCAGAGCCAACTGCGATACGTCTATGAGCAGAAAGGCAAGTTTGATCAGGCTTTAGTAGGAAAATGTCCCAACTCTAACCATAATCCAAAATGGTTGCAATTTATTAGCACTCCTTGTGTCTTGGCCACTAATTGCAGCATATTTAACTTTGACTTGGCTTTACGGCATTACTCTCTATACTTACAATTGCAATTTTGTATTACTTACTTTTGTAATGTGGAATATTTTTGTAATTGTAAATCGCTTGATGTGTGCAATGGCAGAGCTCGTGTCAGTTTCTGTGTGAAATCTTCGACAGCTCTCGGAAGTTGCTGAATATAGTGTTAACAGCGCAAAATGGACTCCGGGAAAGGAACACACACACATATACCAATATGATTCAGCCAATCATAGGACCAGCTAGCCTGGAGTCAGTGTTGCTAAAGATGCCGGTACGGCAGACAAGTAAGACCGTTGCTCTTCGGCGATTCCGGCTGCAAAATACTCATTCACAATCAAAACGATACCGGCTCCATTTTTTGATTTGCCACGCCCCCTCCTATCGGTATACGGGTTTTGGCAATTGAGCAGTGGACAAGTTAATAGTACATAAATTGTTAAAATTTGAGGCCTTACTATATCAATCTCAAGCATCGGAAGAGCTCAACATATTACAGAATATTTACAAATTACTATATAGTCAATTCCGATTTTCCTCCCATGGGCGTGGATAATACCACTATATAGAACTTTATAGGAACTCAATCGATGCAGTTTTAGTCGATTTACCGTACCTCTTTGATATGGGCTCTAAAATTTTAACAAACTTTCAATTCTTTAGCACTACAAATAACACAGATTCTTGATATACCACGCCCTCAGTGGGCGCATCGGTATGATCTAGACTTCCGACAAGAGTAACATTCAGATAGGAGCAATATTGCATATGGCAAATCTCTAGCTTCAAAAGCGCGCGCTCATACGGACGGGCAGCAAGACAGCACAATATCAATATACTCGTTTCGGAGCATAAGTTTGAACAGCTTAGGCACACACATTTACACGCGGTTTATCGTTTCTTAACACAATATATATACACATGGATGTTCACATTTAAAAAAAATGGTTTTATTCTTATTCCTTTTGCTTTTGTTTTCAGGAGAATTCTTAGCGCACACTAATTGGCAACAACAAATTATTGCTGCCTGTTGGGTATTTAGTTCCAATAATTTGTTTTCTATGCTTTAAGGGCATATTTGCGTTGTGGGAAGATGGAACGCTTGCGGATTTCCTTGAGGGTCTTGCGGTTGGCATCGCGTGGCGACAGGGCCTTGCGCATGGAGCGTGTCTTCTTCTTGCGCAGATCCAAAGGCTTGTACTTCTTGTTCTTGAAGACCTTGCGCAGATTCTCCTTCTGCTTCTGGTGCATCACAATGTAGACGCGTGCGATGGCCTTGCGGACAACGCGGCTGCATAAAGCAAGCAAAAAAAAAAATCAAGGAAAAGAACACAAATTAGTCAAACATTCAATAGAATAGTAGGAGAGGGGAATGTATGAACAACTTACATCTTGGACAGCTTGGATGGTGCTCCGCCGGTGACCTTAGCCACACGCAGATTGAGCAGCTCATTCTTGAGCTCATCCAATTGCTTGGTGAGCTCCTTCTTGTCCTTCGTTCTCAATTCTGAGCACTTGATCTTCACCTATGCGAGAAGAGCAAAAACAATTTGTGGAATACTTTAGTAATTGGTTTATTAAGGCGTACACACAAAAAATAATATTCGACGCAAAAAGTATGCACAGTTTGATTCGTGTTTCATACATTTTTTTCTTATTTCATGCACGGATGTTATTTATTTTTAAGAATTATAATTCACAGAAACTTGGTACCAACCATTTTTCTCGCTGGTCACGTCAAAAAAGAAAGAACTAGGGCCGGACAATCGAACGAGGGCTATCGTATGAAAACAAACGACGATTTTGACAAATGGCAGTTGTGTCATTTTACAGCACTGGCATATAGATAGCCCAACACTATTGTGTGTGGAGCGATGCTGTTAATCGACACTGTGGCAACGCCAATAAATCCAGCCCACGGCCCCCGCACAGCACAAGCAAATCCGCTAATAGTTTAAGTTTAATCGTAAATGAACTAACTATTAAGAAGAAAACAAAATAAAATACATACCCGACAAATCGCAAACATGGCTGACAGAGCAATAAAGCTGCTCATCATAGGAGAGAGCGGCGTTGGAAAGTCCAGGCAAGCAATTTAACACAATTCCAATTACATTTGCAATTGCGTATTTCATCTGCGCACGCATACACACATGTAAACATGTAAACACTTAAACTGAGATAAGCGTTTTCTATGACTTAGTCATACAAGTGTATTGTTTATTTCGCATTCAAATCTATTGTGAATCTATTGTTTTTCGTTTGTTGCATATTCCAGCCTGATACGTCGTTTCGTTGAGAACAAGTTTGATGACAATCATGACGTCACAATTGGTATGGACTTTAAGAGTGCCATCATGAATGTGGATGGCATTGACTACAAGGTTGCACTGTGGGACACAGCGGGCGCCGAAAGATTTCGCAGTCTAACACCCAGTTTCTATCGCAAGGCGCTGGGCGCCATACTTGTGTATGACATCACAAATCGCGAATCACTGGTCAAACTGGATGCCTGGATGGCAGAGCTGGATAGCTACAGTGATAATCCGAATATAGCGATTATTGTGGTTGGCAACAAAATTGATAAGGATCGTGTCGTTGACCGGGAAGATGGCCGTAAATTTGCGCGCAAACATCGGGCGCTCTTCATCGAAACATCGGCCAAATGTGATCAGTTCGTTAGTGATGTGTTCAAGGATATTGTGGAGAAGGTAGGCTTTTTATTGACATTATTATGACACTTTTCAAATTCATTTGTGATAATATTGTCAACCCATTCCAGATTGTTTCATCAGAATATTTCGTTAACGGGAATACTTCGAATGGCATGACGATTGACAATACCCAGGATGTTGACTCAAGCCCATCGACGTGTTATTGTTGACGTGCGCGTTGTGCTTTTCCTTGGTTCATTCTGCTTTTCGATAATTCATTTTCTTAAATTTGTAGAGTATATTTATTTTAAACGTATCAATTTCAACTTAGTATAAATGCTTTACAACATATCCCAAAACAAAAAATGAAATGCCTCGATTTTGCAACGTCCGCTTCTGTTCGGTAAGCAACACGACGAAAATGTTTATATGTACCTAAACTGTAAATATAATTATCCCATACACCAACGCAGCGATTGGCTAACAATAATTTGCTACTGACTTTTTTTTTTTTTTTGTATATACCAAAAAATAGAAAGCGCTGAATTGGTTCCGTTATTTTTAGCCCAGTCGCGCAAGCGCTCAATCCCTGTCCCCCTTGCTCCCTTTCATAGTTTTATAGTTTGTTTTTGTTTTCTCTCTTTTTATTATTAAATTTATATGAAGAAATTTCTTCAAGTCAGAAAGCTCTTTGCGCTAAATTAAATTAAAAAAAAAAAATTCAATAAAAGAAAAAAAAATGGCAAAGGAAAAAACGCTTTTTAGATAGAAATGTACATGGAGCACGATTGTTATTCAAATTTCTTTTCATTCAGTTTGATTGGTGTTTGCGTGTGAGTGGGTGTTTAGGTGTGTTTGTGAGTGTATTTACAAATATATGAATTTAATTTTAAATTGTTTTCTTTTCGTTTGTTGTAATTACCGCTAAAAACACGAGGTGACAAAATTGTTGACGCTAAAGCGATGTTTCGTCAAAGAATCTATTCCAGACGTACGCCCTATGTATGTACATTTTCTATAATCATAGTGTTTGGTTTTAATGTTTTTTTTTTTTCGTATTTTTTTTTTTTGTATAGTATCTAGGCATTACAAATGTAACTTAAAGTTATAGCAACGTCTCCGTTGTAGGCGCTGCCATCTGTCTGTCATCTACTTGCCAGCGATGCCACTCTTTTTGGCATCCAGTTCGTAGATGAGCAAACGCCACATTTTCACCACAAACACTTCAGCCTCCTCGTCCAGCACCTGTCGCGTAGCATGAGTGGTAGTGAGAGAGAGAGAGGGAAGGAGATAGAAAGAGTGTGTTGTTTATTAATGTTGGAAGGTGAAGAATTTGATATTGTGTTGTACAATATATAGCGTATACTCACCATTTGGACATCGTCCAATATGCTTTGGGGCGGACTGCCGGCCAATACTTTGGAACATATAAAGTCCACTAACGTTGGCTCCGGCTCACCGATATATTCGATGATTTTCTTATTGATCCATGGACGTATTTTGCGTTCCATTAGACCGCTGTCAATCTCGTTGCGGTCAAGCTTATAATTAAATAGTTCCTCCTTTTGTGTGGGTATCCTGTCAATAATGCTTTTTATATGCCGCCGTTTTTCATCATGCACCTTTGCACCATTCTCATCCTTTTTGGTGTTTGACGCGGCGGCATCTGCGCCACCCGCAGATGCAGCTGCATCATTCTTACCATGATGTTTGCTGCCGGCATTGTTGGCACCGCTGCTGCCGCTGCCACTGCCGCTACCGCTACCGCCGCTGCTGCCGCCGCCATGCTTGCCATGCTGGCTGCTGCTATTCTTGCCACTTGACCCGGAGGATGCTGAGCCAGATCCATTGCCACCGCCCCCGCCTCCAACTGCATTCGCTATCTTCTGGCTAACGGCAGCGGCAGCAGCTGTCGCCGCTGATACAGCAGAACTCTGACGCTCCGCAGCCGTCTGTGATGCGCTTATCGATGATGTGCTATTGCTTATATTGTCATCATAATCTGCAATGGACAAACCAAATACATATATTATTATAATGTTCCACAATTGGTTTGGTTTTGAAATTTGAGCATTGGATATCTAATTTACATAGATCTATGCAGAAAATTGACATTTATAGATATTATTTCGAATATAGATTGGAAGTACTCTGGTATTCCTTAGCTACTAACTAACTAACTAACCCTAATATAGATAGCTCTATGTAATTAGGATCGTTACGGATATAATGTTATCTTTGGATAAATTTTCTAATATATGCCACAAGCTGAGTAACCATAACTATTACTTAACTTTTATATTATATATATGATATAATTTTAAACTTGACAACTTTTAAGTAATTCAATCTGCTCGAAATTCTCACCTCGCATATGCCTCACATAATAATAACTCTTTTTCTTTGACATTGGGTTTTCTATACAAATAATATCTCTTCTTTGATTCTAGGTTACCTTCACATAGAGCTACCATATCATATGCATATACTATTTCATTTTTAGGAATCATAACCCTCTTCTTAGATCTGAGATTATCTTATCAAGTTAGCAAATCTATTAATATGCTTTCCTACTTCAACCCAAGTTTTATATGCACAAAGTGGAGCATAAAAGCAAAGGCAATTTCATAAGGTTTATGGCGAAAGTCTATCCCATTATGACATTCCTTGTACTTTCTTTCTTTCTTTCTCTACAGGGCATCTAGCAACCCATTACGTAACTCTCCTTTACTCTCCTTTACTCTTCT
This sequence comes from Drosophila mojavensis, assembly GCF_018153725.1. NCBI lineage: Eukaryota > Metazoa > Arthropoda > Insecta > Diptera > Drosophilidae > Drosophila > Drosophila mojavensis. The sequence goes on along the minus strand of NW_025318667.1, from coordinate 3,902,711 downwards.
CCATCCTATCCCCTATATCTCTTCCTTCTCACTCTCGCTCGCTCACCTAAAGGCACCAGTTTGCGCTTCTTGGGATTGATGTTCTCGTCGTTGTCGTCATCGTTGGTAAAGACGCCCGTTGTCTCGATCACCTTCTTCTTGAGACTGTTGCCGAGGGTGAGAGAGATGAGCGGCATGCTCATTGCCGAGGCGGCCGCAGCGGCTGCTGCCACCGTCTGATGGTCATTCTCTATGGCATTCATTGTGGGCGTATGGATGTTGGCTAATGAGTCCCTGGACTCGCTATTCTGTCGGCTGACACTATCGTCGCCGCCTCCGCCGCCAGCTAGATTGCTGTTGTTGCTAATGTTGTTGTTGTTGCTGTTCTTGAGATGGGAATAGCCGCTGGCATTGGAGGCCGTGTCGGCCATAGAGGCGCGATCATCGTTCGTCGATATGGAATCCTCCGAAGGCGGTGGCTTATGCACCAGCGCACCGCCTCCAACGCCAATCACGCTGTCTCGGCTATCATAATCCTCGTTCAGCTGTTGCTTGCGTCGCTCTGCGTTTAGCTGCTGCTCCTGTTGCTCCTGCTGCAGTGGCTCGACGTCACGTCGCTGCGCCTCCAGATTCACATTGATCAGAATACGCGGCTCGTAGAGTTTTTCGATTTCACGTCGCGCCTTCTCGAACTCCTGCGAAGGATTCTCATATTCGCCGCTAAAGATTTTGTTCTTCAACTCGGTCAGTTCGTCTGCCTCCTTTTCGCGATCCTTTGAATCGGCATCCGCTTCGCGCACTCGTTCCGCCAAGCGCTGCTGCAGCTCACGGCCTCGATAGTAAAGTGCATCGTCTCGTTCGTCATCGTAGTCTTCAACGAATTCCTTCAAGCGCTTGGCGTCCTTTTCGCGCTCTTCCTGACGCAGCATCTCCTTCAGACGATACTGCAATGATTGATGATAATTTGTTAAGATTAATATGCTTCAATGACATGCGCTGATTCTGCAAGGACCCTTTCTCTATTTGCTTTGATGACTCTCGCTTAAATACAGTATACCCTAGTCTATTCCAATAGTCTTGACTTATACTATACTGACTACTTCAAACCTAATAGAGCCTACATCCGAATTATAATAGTTGAGTTACTACTACCATGTATAATATTTGGATTCACCCCAGCTAAAGCTCAGTGTGTCTCGCTCTTCACCTTTTCGTTCTCCTTGGCTTTGCGCTTCTCGCGTATCTCCCAGTTGGTCAGGCGCTCCTGGTAGGCGGCCTCCTTTTCGCGCGCCTTCTTCTCGGCCTTTTTGCGCTCGCGCATCTCCTCCTCCATCTCCTTTTCACGACGAGCATCGCGCACCGGCTTGATGATCTTCTCTTCGCGCTCACGCTCACGTTCACGCTCTCTGTCCCGCTCACGCATCTCGATGCGCTCTCGCTCGCGTTCCCGTTCACGTTCCCGCTCACGTTCTCGCTCACGGTCACGCTCCCGTTCCCGCTCACGTTCACGCTCACGCTCCTTGTCGCGTAGCTCACGCATCTCACGCTCGCGCATCATTTCGCGTTCACGCTCACGATCACGGTCACGGTCACGATCACGCTCACGTTCCCGTTCACGATCGCGTTCCTTGGTGCGCGACTTGGAGCGTCGATCGCGACGTCGTCCCTCCTTGTGGGCGTCAATGGCGCTGCTGGTGGTGCGCTCCTTGTGATCCTTGGACAGGCGCGCAGACGACTCATCGATGGTGTGTACCGAATCCTTGCGACTGCGCTGAGTGACTGGATCCTTGCCGGGCTGTTCCTTGTCAGTGATTTCCACAATTTCCTCCACTTCGCCGCCCACCACAGAGGGCTTGCTGGCGCTGGCGCTCGCACTGGTAGCACCGCTGGCGGCGCTGCTGTTGTTCTTGCGCTCTGCTTCGCGCTGTTGTTTTTTACGCTCGCGCTCCTTTTCCTTCTCCTTACTGGCCAGCTGTTTCTCCTTTTCCTTCTCCTTTTCGAGCTCCTTGCGGTGCTCGTCGGCTTCGGCACGTTTTCGGAACTTGCCGATCTCACTGCTGATCAAATTGCGTTTCTCCTCCTCGAGCGCGTTGTCGTTCAAGGATTTGATCTTGATGTCATCTTCGCCGCGTCGCGTCTTCTTGTTGCGATTGCTGCTGCTGCTGCCATAGAGGTCGCCGCGATTGCTGCCATCGAAGCCCTCGAATTCGTGTTTATGCTCCTCAAGCAGTTCGTGCATCTGGCTGGTGGCAAACTCGTCCTCAGTCTTTTCATCCACGGCATTGGGACCGCCCTCGCCATTCTTGCACTCCTTCTCCTTGTAATCCTCTATTAGCACTTTGTTCTTAGCATCCACCTTAGCCACCAGCTTCTTACCATCAATCTCCAGTTCACTGAGCAGCCGCACAGATCTCATCGCCGCAATGGGACCGCTGCAAAGGATGTGCAAGGGAGAGAGGAAGACCAATTAGATACCGTTTATGGCATAGAAGCCGACTATGTTTTAGCTTACTCGAATTCACAAAATCCGAACGTGGAGACACGCTTCCAATTGATGACAACGCCACAGGTGGCCAATATGCGCTTCAGCAACGATTCCGGGACGCGTTCACTGATGTTGCCCACAAAGACAGTAATGACGGGTCCACGGAACTGAGGCTGGGGCTCTGGCGGACGATGATACACTGTTGGCTGTGAGCTGATCGTCGCTGAGTTGCGATAGCTGCGTGGCGGGGGTATCGGAGGCATCAGCTAGCATGCCAAGCAGCGAAAAAAGAAATTTTCAATTCTGGGCAACATTTTGTATTTTATATCGACTTACATGCGGCGGTGGTATTGATGCATTCATATATGGCGGCATCGGCGCACGCGGTGGATATGACATTTTGGTTGTTCCTTATGTTGTGCCTTCCTGTTTTTAAATACTATTATTTTGTATTTTTGTATTTGTTGTTGGCGTGCGTGCGAATTAAAGCCGACACATTCATACACACCAACACACATGCAAGCACATTCGCTCACTCACACAAACACACACGCACACATGCACGCGCGCACACGAAACAGGCACACACACGGGTGTGTTGGAGTGAACGTGAATCGTGTACGATATATTCGTAGATCAAATGCAAATATGTGTACACAGTGCTAACAACAAGAGCGTGTACGTTCAAGCCAACCACACGCGTATATTAGTCTTGAATCGCGTTTTTTGTCTTTCAATTTGTTAGTTTTTGTACATACATATGCAATTAAAGAAAACTACACGTAAAAAAGGCTGCTCTCAAATTTTCACCACTGCAGCCGCTGAACATAGAGATGGACAAGCGTGTAAGCGCTCTTGTTATCGCTTGCGCGTGCGATATATGTACAAATGCAGTCCGTTGTGCGTTGACAGCTAATCGACCATCTGCAGTGCTGTATAATTCGCGAAAATCTACGATCAGCTGTTTCATTAAATGAAAAACACGCACAAATACAATAAAAACATTCGAGATTTTATAACGAAATAGAGTACATATATATAGCAAAAAACGAAAATATATCAAATAATTCGATATATAAACATCCTGGCAGTTGATATTGGCATTTAACAGCTGCTGACATATATTTGTGTCTGTGCTGCGGCTATAGAAAGCTAAGTTAAATTATTATTATTTTGGAAATTTATTTTAATTATTATACAATGCGTCTGGGTGGTGTGTTACGATGCCGCAGCGTTATTAAACAGCAATATGTGCCGCAGCACAAGCCCGTTCTGAATGATGATATAAAACGCTTGGAGGAGTTCTTGCTGTCCAGACCAAATATTTTGGTACTTACAGGCGCGGGCATATCAACAGAATCGGGTAAGCGTAAGCTAACTGCTATAAAACGAATTAAGCTGGACTAGCGCTCTATAGCAATAAGCTTCTGTGAGTTATCTAATATATCTTGGGCGCAATTAATGAAAAGCGATTCTGAGTTAGGGATTTCTCACTGTAATTATATTAATATACCTTTTCCCTATTGGCAGGCATACCCGACTATCGTTCCGCTGGCGTTGGCCTGTACGCGCGCACCAATCACAAACCCATCCAGCACAGCGAGTTCTTGAAATCCGACGCAGTACGAAAACGTTATTGGGCCAGGAACTTTGTGGGCTGGCCAAATTTCTCAGCAACCCAACCGAATGCTACACATTATGCTTTGGCGCGCTTTGAGCGCGAGCTGCGCATCCAAGCAGTGGTCACCCAGAACGTGGACCGTTTGCATAGCAAGGCGGGCACCAAGAACATTGTGGAGCTGCATGGCAGCGGCTATGTGGTCAAGTGCTTGGACTGCGACTATCGTATCGAGCGGCACGAGTTCCAAAACATACTCACCTCGATGAATCCGGCATTCAGCGATGCACCGGACATGATACGGCCCGATGGCGACGTCGAGATCCCAGCCGAATATATTGAAAACTTTAAAATCCCCACATGCCCGCAATGCGATGGCAACCTGAAGCCAGAAATTGTATTCTTTGGCGATTGTGTGCCAAGGGAGCGACTCGATGCCATTGCCAAGATGATTTACACCAGTGACGGACTGCTGGTGCTCGGCTCCAGTCTGCTTGTCTTCTCCGGCTACCGCATAGTGCTGCAGACGAAGGACCTGAAGTTGCCCGTGGCCATTGTCAACATTGGAGAGACGCGGGCCGACCACTTGGCTGACATCAAGATCTCCGCCAAGTGCGGCGATGTGTTGCCCAAGCTCTTCGACTATCGTCCCACAACTTAAAGAAAAACAACGGATTTGTAATGCTCATGAAACTGTAAAAATATAATATTATTTTTTAAAACATTGGAGAACCCTTTGGCACTACATGTTGTTTTCGATATATTGATCGATTTTGTCGTAGACGCCGCGATCGCTTTCACGATACCAAACGTCGGTCTCCACCAGCTGCAGCTGCATCAGTGTCTCCTCTGAGAAATCGCCAAGACGCTTGTCGTCGATGGAAAAGCGTAGGGTGCAGCTGCCAACGCACGGATTTTCTAGGTTTTCATTGTACTCGTAAACAACAAGATAGAAATGGCCGTCGCTGAAAAAGGATTCGCGCAACGGCAGCGGTGGCTTAAGGAAATCGGCCAGCAGCTGCTGAATTGATATGGGTTGAGTATCTGGCAACTCAATGACGCTTGACTCAACGGAAATTGGTGGTGCAGGCAACGGCTGTGGCTCCTGCAGCTGCTGTGTCTCTTTGACTGCCAATTCGTTTAGCTTCTCGCAGCTGAGAGCATTTAGACGCTGCGAGGACTTAATAGTGATGATGGTGGCGTCGACCAGCGAGGACTCGTCCTCGGAGAGAACTGGGGAATCATCGTCAGCTGCGACGCTCAGCTCGTTGCAATTCTTAGGCATATAGAATGAAGAGTCAATGGATTCATCTGATGTTGTTAACTGTTGCTTGGGCTGCTGGAGCTTGGCCTCCACCTCTGCGCACATGTTGCATTTGAAATTGTTCGGTTCGTTGGCGGAGGCACGCGATAGACGCATTGTGCCTACATAGCACTTGTAGTGGGTGCCGACAGCAGCGCAAAGGATGCACGGTTGAATAATCCAAGTGTTGCGATTGAAGTCGCGGCCCTTTGGGCACAGGCATATGGCCTGCTCGCAGCGCATACGGCGGTTGTGTAGCTCGCTGTAGGCGTTTGGCTGGCGCTCCCAGGTGGCATCGCGGTCGGGCACGAAGACCGACTGAAGGCGTATGTTGTCATGGAAAGTCTTCGAGCGGCACCAGAGACAGCGCAAGTAGTAGCCAGAGGCCAGAGCATAACGACGCATGCATGTGCGGTGGGCGAAGCCCTTGCGGCAACAATCCCCGTAGGTGACATTGTGGAGCAGAAAAGGGGAGATCGGGCGGAAGCAGATGTCACACTGGGCCGACTTGGGCGGGTCGGCCACCAGCTGCCGCTTGTAGTCATCCATCGGTGCACAATTCTCGCAGTAGCTGCGGAAGTCATCACAGAATTGATAAACACAACGATTTTCCAGGCCACAGATCATGTGGAAAACAATGCGGCATTTGAAGCAAATCACGCTGGCGCCCTTCTCGCGACAGAAGGCGCATTTACGCTTCTGGGCAGCGACTGCCTCCTGGCGTATGTCGCGCAACAAGAAGCCCAGAATTCCGCTCGAGTCGCCGCCGCGTTGTGGCAAGTTCGAAGATAGCAGCTGTTGGCGGCAAAAAACAATGCGCATAAAGAATAATTTAAATGGTTTTTTTTTACCAGGCAATAGTAATGCACTGTTACATTCTGTTTGACCATCCATTCGCCGTAAAGTAATGCGTCGTCTTCTTCTTCGTTTGCATTGTTCTTATTGCATATATCACATGTACGCATTTCTTTTTTATTTTTATTCAAACTACGATTGAAGCAACGCAAAGCATTACATTTATCGATTACTGATATACTGGAACCCATTTTGACTGCTCAACACTGTTGAGACTGAATACTTTATACAAGCAGCTCACTCACATCACTAAAACACACACACATAAAGTCAGCAGCTACTACAACAACAAAAATTCGACGACGGCGACGACGACGACGACGATACCAACATAACATCAAGAGAGGCATTGACTAAACTGGCTGTTATTTATATAAATACACATAGAAAATAATAACACAATGGCGTATGACTTAAAAAAGGAGTCTGACGTTAAGGAATATGTGGAAAAGCTGGGCGTTGAATATCGCTTTGGCTGCTATTCTGAAAAGAAACCGGAAGGTAAATACCAACAACAACAACAGCAGGCGGCCAATACACCAGAAGCAGCAGCAACAACAACAATAACAACATAACCTAGGTTTTCTTCTTGTATTCGTAATTGAATTACAAAACAAAACATCGGCAACTTTGTAAATGATATGTGAAAATCTAAAGCTTTGGATGAGATGCCATCCGATTGCACAATCTAAATATGCATTTGTTTTTACAAATATTTTCAGTGTGCCATTTGCTGGGCGACTATTTGGAGGGAATTAAGAAGGACTTCGAGAAGGCATCCAAAGTATACAAATCAACATGTGACGACTATGGATATGCCAAGTCCTGTTATAAATATGGCAACTATAGCTTCCTGGGCAAGGGTAAGAGCGGCAGCAAAGGCGAGCCTCGCGTCGCCTATCAGTACTATGAGAAGGGCTGCAATCTGAACGATTCGGATGCTTGTCTGCATTCCGGTCTGCTGCTCGTCTCACGCTCCATGCCCAAAGAGATTGACCGAAATGTGCCTAAAGTGAGTTGGGTCCAATTATACCGCCGCAGCCCTAACGTCTCTTAATTCGATCTGATTTCGCTCTGATATTTGCAGGGTTTGCAGTTTCTCACCAAGAGCTGTGACATGAACAATGCCACTGCCTGCTTCTATTTATCTGGGATGCATATTTCGGGCGTGCAGAAGAAGCCGGAGGATGCGTCCACCGCGGCACAGACCAAAACGCTTAAGGACACCGATTACATTGTGCTCAAGGACATGAAGAAGGCCTTTCAGTTCGCCTACAAGGCGTGCGAATTGCGTAACATGTATGCGTGCGCCAATCTTAGCCAGATGTACAAACGCGGCGATGGCATCGAGAAGAACGAGAAGGAGGCGGAGAAATATAAGAAGCTGGCGCTCGAAATGCAGGAGGAGATGAAGAAGCAACAGGAGACGCTCACTTTTCAACAGGGCGTCGGCATGCCAAACTGATTTATCCTATCAATATCTACCTATATGTACATGCGCATGTATACATATATATATATATTGTTATGTACATGTATATATATCTGTGTGCATGTATAGTCAAGTTTCATATCCTTTTGTTTCTATTATCTCTACTTTTTGCCTATTTTGTTCCGTTGAGATTTCGTAAAGATTTGCTATAACTAATTTAAGTGGGTTATATATATATATATACTATATACATATATGTATATATGTATTTTTTGTTTTTTCGTGTATATAGACAGCGGCATTTGCGTTTTCGGCATGTGTTTTGAAAAATTCCTAGTTTTAATTGTTAAAGTTTAAACGATAAACCAGAGAAAACGAAGAAAAAAAAAAAAAAAGAAAAACAACAACCTTATATAGTCCCGTTGATACCTTAATTAAATACAAAGAAACAAACCAAAATCAAGCACAAACACAAATGACTTTCATATATACATATATATAAAGCAAATAAAAATCTGCAATGATAATGCTAATCAGAGCTGTGAAATATAATCAAAGCGTTTCAATATGACTAGCTTAAATAATGCAGTCGATTCCACAATCTTTAGATTGATTTAGCAATGTTCTAGCATTAATTCGGTATAGTCTAATTGGAAGTGCAATTGGAAAGAGAGTACCAATTAGAACAGAGGTATTCACTCCAATAAGTCATAAGCGTAAACTCTCGAATTGTGCAACAACGAGAATGCCAATGGGATTACTGCAATATGAGGCATGTAATTTAATAATTAATAATTAATTTATATATATAAATATATTGTATATTGTATAGTGTATATATCATCCGAATAATATGACATATATTTCTATAAAGACTATAAGTTAAAGCCAATTAGAGAACATCTTGAGAGCTTTCGTGCCAGCTGTGCGTGTTCTATTTAATAAGTATTTAGTTGCATACCTAAATATATAAGGTATGGGCTCTATTGTCTATAGTATGATTAAAACATTTGATCACGACATATTTGTATCTATATTTGGGTCTATAAAGAATGTCCAAATCTCTCTCTATTGCTTTCCCATTCACGAAGTCGTAACAAAGCTCGGTTCTGACCCATATGAAGAGATCCATGCAAATATTTAACATTTAGCCCGTCAGTTAGTAAATCAGTCAATCGATCATTGAATTAATGGAATGTTGGAATAATCATTCAATCAATCAATCGGCCAATTAATAATTTAGTTCATCAATCAGTTCAGTTCAATCAGTTCAATCAATTCACAAAATCAATCTGTAATACTAATATTATTCAATTAATCGGTCAATCAGTCTTTCAATTATTCAGTCAGTCAAGCTATTATTGTGGATTAAGTAGATTATTCGACATCATTCAATTAATCAATCAGTCATCAGTAAGTTAGTTCATCGGTAAGTCAGTTAATCAATTAGTTAGAAGATCAAATCTGTCCGACAATGAGTTAAATAATCAACAGTCTATCAGTCAATCAATCAATCAATTAGTTAGCCAATCAACCAGTCAATCAATCAGTCACTTGGAATTTAAACAGCTAATCGGTCGCTTAAGCAATCAACTATTCAATCAATCAATCAGTTATTCAGAAGTCATTCAATCAAATCAATCAGGAATTCAATTAGTCAAACTATCATTAGGTCGTTCAAACTGTATTTCGGTCCATTATTCACTTAGTTATGTAGCTAAGATCTTAATCAATCAGTTGGGCCGTCTCTAATCAGCTAAACAAGTCATTAATTAGTCAATCAATCAGTTATTTAATTAATCATCACGCAATTGTCGCTTCATCTATTCAGAGGGGCAATCAATCAGTCAGACTCTATATAAGCATGCCAAAGCCAAAGACTTCTCTAATTAGAATTGCGTACGCCCAATTGGGAAATCAAACCATTTGCTGCTTGCCCATGGAACTTCGATGAAGTCCAATGGGACACGTAATGCTCATCATAACTCATCACAAATAGAGCGAGATAAGCGCATAAAACAGGCAAAACAAATAAAATGATCTCGCACAATTTTTTGTTCACATTTCATATTTTTGTATAGCTTTTAAGCTGTCCTGTTTGTCAAGATTTCTGTTTGATTAACTGTAATATAAATATTTGCAAACACATGTGCCAGACAGACAGAGACTGGGAGAAGAGGGGGAGATATGCTAGTAACAAAATATGTTTTACGTATACTTATTTTTTCCTTCCAATTTTCCTTTTTTTGGGAGATGACGAATTTTTTGTTTTCTTTTCTCTTCATATTTTTTTCTTGGAGTATTCAGACATGTTTCCCCGATAAGATGAATGAATATTTAATGAATGGGGGCACATATTGCATAGGCAAACTAAGATCCGCTGAGATGTGATAAGAATGAATTGGCTTTGTACACGGGGAGAGGGACGAGGAAAACTTTATTTGTTAGTCGAGGCGCCTCATTTCGGTTGCTATATCAATCTCTATTTTGTGTAATACTTGCTAGCAGCGCACAGTGGTCGATTTCATAGGCCAAAAATGCAAAATTGTTTTTTTTTTTTTTTTTTGAATTTGTAACATTGGGCATTATTTTCATTTCTTAAAATAACATTTAAGCCCACTGTACACTTTGCACTATCCCATTTGCACACGCTACAAATAGCAACAAAAACTAGACAAACAAAAAATAATAAATAATAATAATAAAATTCGTGGCCTTTGCAGTGAACGAAGCTGAAAAGTGGTCTCTGACGAAAAATTAAATTTTAATATTAAATTGTGTCTAATTGTTATAAATTATTATGAATATTGAAAGAGAAGGTTAACACTATATAACTTAGTGAATTTTGTAAAATAACTTTTATATTTTATATTCTCTAAACTTGTAGTCTCAATTTTAGCTGCCATCTTTCGCCTCCCTTTCTGTTTTTCTACCTTATGTATGTGGGTGTATTTACTTGCTTAATTTGTTTCTGTGTTTTCATTATTTGTGTTTTGATCGTCATATGCGTTTCTGTTTGACATGAATGATATTGAAAAATCTTTGAAAAAAGATGTACGAATTTAGATTGTCTCCATTACATAAGATTTTTCAAATATTTTCTTCATGTTGCCTATAGACTTGAAATGAGACTGTAGTAAATAAAAGGCTTAGAAAGCAAAAAAAAAATTGGGTTAATTGTCAACAAGTGGAAGTGGATCTTCAAATGATGGGAACACTGCAAGAACATTTTTTTTTAAGTATCCTCACATATCAGCCGCAACATTACTGCAAGCCCCATCATCAGGGTATACAATTAATGCTTACAAATTTAGAGCATTATCGCTAGATAGAGCAAGAGAGCTAACATTAACGTATTCCTGGCATTACCTTCCTTACTGCACTGGCATAGCATATTAATTCACACTCCTGATGTTATAAAATATGCATAGCTTCAATTAGTGAGCTCTCTGAAGAAGCTGCTGAGGCAAGTAATAAGACTAAGATGTTTCGCCTCAATCATACACGAAAACTTCTACGAGTAGCTACAAATTGAACAGATTACATTTGAGCTCAGATCCTCTAATCAGTGGTCAACGAAAGTTACCATGCAAAAATAAATCGACTCTATAAAAATCAGTCGTTAATTTACTTCAATAAAATAAGAAATCTCTATTCACTTATCAACAATTTTTAATTTATCTATTTCGGGTAGTGGGTTTATGTATGTAAATGTTTTTGTCTATTTCTTATTATAATTTTAAAAACCTATAAATTTCGCTTTGATATTTGCAGCAGAAGTATTTTTGTCTGCTAATTTCATGCAAGACCGACCACTGTGCAGTGGGGCAAGCGGGCACGTACATATGTATGTATATCTGACCATTGAAAAGCATCGGGAAAAACTATAGGTTTAACCGTTTGATAGTAAGGTGGCGCTTGAACTGGACCTATTTTATATACTCGAGTTTTTGAGCTATGATTAGAAAATTTTGCTACACAGATAGATAGATTTATATATATATGTATCTATAAGAAGGCTTATTTCGTAAACAAAATTCTGCATTATGAAAAGATACGGTATTCTGCAGTCGGTGATAGTCGATTGCTAAGTTAGTACTTGTTTTTTAGTTCATCTTATCTATCTTTATGTTCTTTCGTCCACGTAATCTTACAATTCGCATAAGTAAACGATGCTAGATTCAATATTTTGATGTTCTCACAATTTCTGACAAGTTTTTTCGGTCAAGATGTTTTTTGTTGTTGCTAGGTTTACCGTTTATATTGATATAGTATAATTTTTAGTTTTCAGACCCACATACATATATACATATGTACATATATACATAAGGTTATGAGTGCATTACTAACATCAATACTAAATTTAGTATTATATATATATATTCATATGTATAATATAATATAATATTTGTTTAATTAAATACTTAAAAGTAGTTCAATTAAACAGTTTATTCTAGGTAACTGTTAGCTAACTGTTGTTTTTTTTTCTCTTGTTTTTTTTTTTTTCAAAACAAGCCAAGCCCAAATCAAAATAGCCCAATAAATAACTTTCTTTGATGGCACGAGCTATTGAGAAAAAAGAAAATAAACATAATTAGTTGGTCGCTGTACCATGACATGACCTTTGCCGCATAGGATTGTATGCTGTTCAATTGTTCAAATGCCGCTGTAGAATCGCGCCGATGTGAGGAAACTGGAGACTAGTCGACGACAACAACAAGAACAACAACAGAGCTGCGGGCATACTATGCATGTATGCATGTGTGTATGCGCGTGTGTGTGTGTGTGGCCAGCATGCAATCGTACTTATATGCAACCACATATGTGCGACAAGTACAAGTATATAGTCTATATAGGCTAGTTAAGCTGCCTATATGTAAGCAGCATGCACATACACACACACACACAGACACACACTAATATATGCATAGGTACATACATATGTATTTGAATAAAGCAGGTACAGAAACGGACCGAATGGGTGACTATACAAAAAAAAAAAAAAAAAAAAAATAAATCAAGCTCGGCGAAAAATTTTCGATGCTCAGTTTCGACTAAAGCGCTATCCGAAACATCGAATCAGTTTAACGTCAAACGTCGGCGGCATCAAGACAATATAGAATAAAATAAAGCCAAAGCCAAAGCCAAATGCTAAACTAAACTAAAGTAAACTGAAGCCAAAGCCAAATGCGAAAAGCTTAGACTATAAATACACGCACATACACAGCCAAGCATTCATCATTCATACATTCATGCATATACACATGCATACATGCATACACACACAGGCGTAAGCGAGCATAAAGAAATGTGAAAGATGCGCGCGGTCAACTGAGCAACGGGATTCGGGATTGACATTCTTCTTTCATTTTTTTTTTTTCTGTTTGTTTTGTATTTGTTTGTGTTTGCCTATTGTCATTGTTGCTGTTGTTGTTCTTGCGGTGCACAAAAGTGTGATAAAGATAAAAGACAAGTGAGAAGCGTTATTCGCGACTGGCACGAGGCGCGTGCGTGTGAGCGAGATCGCAGGCGCAACTGTGCTGAATGCTGGCGAGGAGCGAGCGCAAGAACAAGAGCGAGACCCGAAGACGAAATTGAAAAAGAAGAAGAAACTAAGTAGGAAGAAAGGCAACGGCGGGCTGACAGTGGCGGCGGCTATTTTATGATTGCCCCTTGATTTATGCCTTCTGCCTTAAACGCGGTCCGACAACGCGAAATGCATTAAGTGACACGCACACACACACGCGCGCGCGCACACACACACACACAGCATTGTGTGTGGGTGTGTTTGAGTGTCGCGCCACGCCGCGCCTTGTGCTTTAAATTGCCACCTCCCCCTCCCCATACGATCAAATAGTACCAGCTGCCCCCTGTCTACGCCCCCACCCATCCCTTCACTAAGATCTTCACGACAATTGAAAATAACGCGCGTTTATATAGAGGCTCAAAGCCAGCTACATGCTGTGCGTGTGTGTGTGTACGTATATGTGTGTGGGTGGCTGGTTGACTGTGTGCGGCTAAGCCGCACAGCCGCTAAAGCGCTGAGAAGAGACGCAAGACAAACACGGAGACAGCGCGAGGGGACGCCACCAACACCACCAAGCCTGGCAGGCAAATCAACACCATTGAAGTGGAAGCGACAGAGATTGAGATTGAGATTGCGTTTCATATAGCGGCCGCAGCGCAGTTTACGAGTGTCCATCACCACTACAACACCGTGCAGCAATGGAAGACTCTTGGGGTCTTAGCAGCACTACGGGTACGGGCACAAATTACATACTTAAAATCTCAAATAAAGTAGATAAAATCAAATACATATAAAAAAAAAAAAATACAATGAAAGTAAATAAGAACAGATCGAGGCAAAACTAACCTAAAAGCTAACTCAAATTCAGGCACTCAAAAGGAGGATATAACAAAACAAGTGTTGAAAAATATGAAAAAACAAATAATTCACTAAATAATCATTAAATGGGATAAATCCATAAGGAAAAAATACAAATTTATGTGCTAATATAAATGTATCTGCATTTTTTTTGTCCTTTTTGTTATGCGGCAAAAATCAAAATGAATTAAGCAATTAGTGATGCTTTAGTGTGCGTGTGTGTGTGTGTGTGTGTGCCGTGACGTCATACATACATGCATACAAATATATATATATATATATATATATATATATATATATATATATATCTATAGATCTATATATATACATGTATATACTTATATGTATATATAATTATATGTAATATATAACTATAATGTAATTCAAAATGTTCGTCGTCGTCGCTTAGAAATGTTTTTTTTCTGCACATTTGTCGGCGCGTTTTTTGCCGTTTCTTCATCTATATACATACACATATACATTCACATATCTTAGCTTGAACATATACACACATACTAGCGCATATGATCTATTTATATATATAAATTTATATATATATATATTCAATATATATATATATATAAATATATATATGTGTAAATGTGTGTGTGTGTGTGTGTGTGTGTGTGTGTGTGTGTGTATGTATGTGTCTCGCGTAAACTAAAGCATATGGATCAATTGTCTAAATTGGCTCATTAAGTGAAACTTAATGACATTTACTATGCACAAAAAAATACCAACAAAAAGGCAAACAAAAATTTAGAACTAAATCAAAAGACTGTTGTTGTTGTTGCTACCGTGACTATTGTATAGTTTTCTTTTTACTTTTTGTTGTCGTCGTTGTTGCTGTTGCGGAAAACTTAATTTTTATAGATGACTTCATTTGTATGTGGCTAACGTATAATGCGGCGTATGCGCAATGCGATTAATCATACGCATTAAGCGAGTCCAAAAGCACTCAAAACTGAAACAAAAATGGTTTTTCTTCAAATTAAAAAAAAAAAAAAAAAAATTATTTTGTTATTTCAATTGGTTTTTAATTTTCTTCAATGTTTACTAATTGAAATGAAGCTGGTTAATAGTTTTCAATGCATAATTTTTGAAGTTAATCTGAATTAATCGCAGCACAAATCAAATCAAAAAATCAAATTTGTACAAACAGCAGCAAATTGTTTTTTTTCTTTTTTTTTTTATGGGTTAATTGTTCGAACGCATTGAAGCGTTGCATAAAAATAAACAACAAAATAAATAGAACTGAAACGAAATTAAAAAATGTATTCGAATTACACGCAACTGCAAATGTCATGTCTCATTGCTTAAAGCTCAATCAATTCTACTACTAACAAGCAGTCACATTTAATAAACAGTTATTTAAGTTTCGAACAGTCCCTTTAAAAGCTAAGCGGGAGGAGAAAAGCCTCAGAAGCTAGCCGGTTGCTTTCTTAATGAACAAAACTTAACTTATAGATAAAAATAGGTACAGGTACACGTTCACGTACAGGTACAGGTACAGGTACAGATACAGATACAGATACAGATACAGATACAGATACAGATACAGATACAGATACAGATACAGGTACAGGTACAGATACAGATACAGATACAGATACAGATACAGATACAGATACAGATACAGATACAGATACAGATACAGATACAGATACAGATACAGATACAGATACAGATACAGATACAGATACAGATACAGATACAGATACAGATACAGATACAGATACAGATACAGATACAGATACAGTTGCTTAGATAATATGCAGATACAGATACAAAATCGTGGACAGGAGCTTACTACTTGCGAGGCACATTTATTCAGAGATACGGCGCGACGCGATGCGATGAGATGGGATGAGATGAGTTGGGTGCTCTCAAACTTAACTTAAACGATATACAAAAGTCATATTAAAACGCATTGTTGGCGCTGATTTTGCTTATTTATGTACTAAATATCTAATATGAGCTTCAATGTATGTTCGTCTCTCTCTCTATTTCTGTCTCTTTTTCTACCTTTATATACACAATATATATGCATATATAGATATATGAATGGACTTTGGGTTTAGTGAAATATTTGTGCGTCTCTCTTGTAAAACAATAAGCAATTGCCCCAACGAGGTGTATACGTAATATATATACTCTATATATACTATATATACTCTATACCATATATACTCTATATTCTATACTCTATACTCTATACTCTATACTCTATACTCTATACTCTATACTCTATACTCTATACTCTATACTCTATACTCTATACTCTATACTCTATACTCTATACTCTATACTCTATACTCTATACTCTATACTCTATACTCTATACTCTATACTCTATACTCTATACTCTATACTCTATACTCTATACTCTATACTCTATACTCTATACTCTATACTCTATACTCTATACTCTATACTCTATACTCTATACTCTATACTCTATACTCTATACTCTATACTCTATACTCTATACTCTATACTCTATACTCTATACTCTATACTCTATACTCTATACTCTATACTCTATACTCTATACTCTATACTCTATACTCTATACTCTATACTCTATACTCTATACTCTATACTCTATACTCTATACTCTATACTCTATACTCTATACTCTATACTCTATACTCTATACTCTATACTCTATACTCTATACTCTATACTCTATACTCTATACTCTATACTCTATACTCTATACTCTATACTCTATACTCTATACTCTATACTCTATACTCTATACTCTATACTCTATACCCTACAGGGTATTCAGTGGTGCTAATGTAGCTGTTATTCAATTAGTGTGAACTTAATTAACTGTGATTGAACATTTCGCTGATTGTTATCCATGTTAAATTGATTATCATTAACACCACCGCGACGCCAGCTGGCGACAACTTCTCTTTGCTGTAAATGCTGATTAAACATTATTGCATTATGCGGGCCGAAGCGTCGGTTACAAAATGCGTTCGGGCTTAATTGACCCCTAAGATGGGCGGACAGACACTAAAAAACTAACTACAAGCAGAAGAAGCAGAAGAAATAGTAATGCCGTTGTATACTCTGGATCTGCAGCAAGTGCCAGCCACATTTGGGCTGACACCGTCACAGATTGTTGGCTTCTTATATAGCTTAGTAAATTCCAATGTTGTTGTTCTTCTTCTTCTTGTTCAGTTGCCTCTTAGTGTTGTATATATGCTTGTTTGTGTGCATAGAAGTATTATTGAGCTGTTGGCCGACGTTACGTATCAAAATTGTCTTCAATTGTTTATCGAAATTTATGCAAATTGCCCTACAAATGAAATGGAAAAAAAAAATTACAAATATGTATACTCAAAATATCTATCTATAGATGCCTTGACAGGTGTCAAAAAAAAAAAAAAAAAAAAAAAAAAAAAAAAAAAAATATATTCATACATATATAAAAATATACAAATTTATATTATATAGATAATATAGCTTATTTTCCCAGCTCATTTATACAAATTAATTAAGTTTTTTTTTTCATCTATCCTCTAAACTACTTTTAGAGATTTTTAAGCAGCTAATGTTTGATTTATGTCAAGCTTAAAAAATAAATAATACAAATTGTTCAATAATTTTATAAAGTTTTAAATAAATTTATTATTAAATTTGTATAAACAATTTATTTATATTATTCTATACATGATTAAATTGATAATATAATGTAATATTGTTTGTTCTTTTCGATCATAGTTAGTTTAAATTTTAATGAAACTTCACAAAACGTTGGTATGTAAGATTCCGGAAAATGCATTATATCAACCTATATAACATGGATATAAAGTAGCGTAAATATGATAGAAAGAGAATTGTTTACGTACCTACTACGGGTATGACTAAGTAATTTAAGTAATGCCCCAAATGTTTGTGTTTTCTAATTTTTTGTAATTTATCGGTCAAGTTTTCTCTTGTTTTTTGTTTTGTTTTCCCTCGTATTTGTTGTTGTCTGTTTGGTTTTCTAGAACGCCGACATGCGTCGCTTTTTATTATTCAATTTGTTGATATCGAGAGATCAAAGCGCTTCTCGTATTTATTGTTTCCGTTGCTCGATAGTGCTATAGAATAGACTATCCACCGATCCAACGGAACTCGACTCAACCCAACTCAAGTCAACTCAGCTGAAACTCAGCTCAGTTGATCGATTATCAAGTGAAGTCGGCTACCCGCAATTGATATCACTATCCGAATCGTACACGAATCAAGCATTCAGCACTTCGGCTCTTGTCTTATGCTCACGCTGATGGAATGTCAAGCGAGTATATTTGTTGCAATTGCGGGAATCTGAATTTGGCATTGAACTTAGAAATTACATTTATCTTGATATTGATAAGATATAGATATATGAAAATACCTAAATCTTTGGTTATAGATGTGATAGCTTTCTCCTTTTTTCTATCTTATTTGCTAGACGTATATCGTATATCTTATATATCGTATGTGTGTCTATACTCTCCTCAACAATTTTGAAAATCTGATACTACTTGCTCATATGCTCCCGCATTGTCTCTATCATCTCTCTCTTAATAAATAGACTTTACTTTAAAAGAATATTATAAATTTGATTTATCTATATGTCGCACAGTTTTATGGCTAAATTGAAAATATCTTAGAGATTCTAAACAATATGTCTGTTCCATGAGCGAGTATTACGTAGTCGATTGGACTCGCACTTGTTGGCTTTTTGTTTCTTATTATGAGTGTTGATTGTTGTCGATTCCTTAGATGGGATCTCTCTGTGGACAGAGTCTTGTGGTGGTTCTTGCTGCTTTGCCGTTTTAGTTCTTTACCGGCGCTTGAGAGCAAGAAGCGAGAAATTGTGACTAAAAAACTACAAAAATAATAATAGACATATATATGTTCGAAAACGGCACGAAATATCGAAATAATTAAAGTGACAAACGTAAACATGAAATGTGCGCATTGCGATTATTTATTAACATCATCTATAAATACTACGAACTCTACACAGACGTTGATCTCTTAATTGATGCTTAAAGATCTGTGAACTCTGTGTGTTAAATGAGCATGAAATTGAATAGACCTAACATTAATTAATCAAGCGATTATTCGCATTCGCACGTAATGCTCGTAATACCCATTTGTAAACAAAAACTCTATCAATTTCGTATTATCATTAATAATTGTTGGCCGTCTGATGATAGATGCTCAAGTTTATTTCTTGATATTTTGTTTTTGTTTTTGTTTTTTTTTTTTGTGTCACTTGTGTATTATAAAGAATAATACGAGTTTTGGAGATATCGATAATTTGTATTTTTTATTCAGTACCATAATATGTATTTACGATTTATTATAAAATGGAGCGCTCAAAAGTAGGCAATATATTTCGAGCTATAAATGGAGAGTGAAGATATTAATGAAGTTGCAGATAACCAATAAACAGTGAATAATGAAGGATGAATACTGAAGGATGCATGAGGGATAATGAGAAATGAATAGTAATGATAATAATGAATATGAATGATAAATAATGGACAATGAATAGTAAAAAAAGAAAAATGTATGATGATAATGATAATGAGTGTAGAATGAATAATAAATAAGGAAAAATGAATGAATTGATGAGTGATGAATGATGATTATAACAACGAAATATTGATGAATAAGTAACGAATTTTGTATAGTGAATGATAAAAATGTATATTATAAAATAAAAAAAAAATATTGAACAACGAATAATCAATAGTAAACAAAAAACTGCATAATTAATAATGCATAATGACTAATGAGTAATAAATGATCAATAATGAATAACAATAGATAATCACGCATAAAGAATAATAAATTGCAAATAATTAATAATGGGCTATGACTGAACAGTAATGAAAAATGATTATGACTAATGAGTAATGGATAAAGCAATAAAGCATTCCAAGCATCCATAATCTGATTGTGTTTTCGGCTTCATCTCTTCACAGATATAAATTGCACTCAGCCCGCCATTGATGATTTCCCCAGAGATCTATTCACGGAGGCGCAAAGACAGTCCGGTGCTGTTGTACTTCATGTTATAGCCAGTTTATATTTATTTGTAGCATTAGCAGTAGTATGTGATGAGTACTTTGTGCCAGCTGTTGAGAAAATATGTGCAGGTAAGATTCAGATTTAGACAATTTCAAGTTGCCTCAGCTCAATATCAAAATCTCTCTATCGCCCTCAGCACTCAATATGTCCAATGATGTGGCGGGCGCCACGTTTATGGCCGCGGCCACATCAGCGCCAGAGCTCTTTGTCAATGTGATAGGCACATTTATCACGGAGGGCGACATCGGAGTGGGCACCATTGTGGGCTCCGCGGTATTCAACATACTCGCTGTGGCCGCCTGTTGCGGCATCGGTGCTGGCATGGTAAGACTCTGAAGTTCCAATGGAATGAATATCCTTGTGCCTAACATGATCTACGATCTCAACAGACTATACCGTTGGATTGGTGGCCTCTAACGAGAGATAGCATCGCCTATGGCATTACGGTCGCCATTCTCATCTGTGTGATGCACGATGAGCGCGTCGAATGGTACGAAGCATTGATTCTGGTATCGCTCTATGCGGTCTATTTGGCAGTCATGTATTTCGATAAATCCTTTCAAAAGTGCGCCAAAGGTGAGTCCAACAACGAGAACCAGAAACACACACTGAAAACAAACACCAGAGCATTACGAGAAGCATTACCAACTCTGTTTATTGTCTAAATTAGAGCCAAGGTCTCAGGATTAAAATGGAAATACTTAGATGTGAACAAGAGATAGTTTGTGAATATTGATCTGAGCTATTAGGATTTATTTAAACTGCATGTTATCTAGAGATATGTTCTCGTAACAGTAACAAAGGCAGCTTGAAGTATAGATTGTACGGATTGATTGAGCAATTGGTAGGAATTTGTATCTAAACCAAAGTTAACTTCTTGTTAGATGACAGCTTTGACATGAGCTTTTGACAGCAACTATATTGTATATGTATTCTTTATTAACATAGGCAGGATTTTAATATTTATATGGAAGTCAACTATATGATCAGCTATATCTAAGATTTGGCTTCCTAGCATGAGTTTAACTAACATTCAGCTGAATGGGTAAATTTAACAGTAAGATTTTACTGGATGTTATATATCAATTAGACTGAGCTGCATGCCAAGTAAAGATTTGTAACTTTGATTGGTTTAAAGCAAAGGCTAATTAAATATAAAGTAGATATAATGAAAATTAAAGTAGGAAAGAGAAGTTTAACATTAACTTTTAACAGGAACATAGACTTCCATAGAACACAGGCTTCCATGGAAGTGAATAACATATTTTATGCTGACATAAAGCAGATGAATCCTAACTATAGGATTTTGGCACTGATTGTAGGTTACATCAGATAGCAAGAGCGAGAGAAAGAGAGACAGAAATAATGATAGAAGATAGAACATACAGAAATATACACACCCATACACACCTATACACATCTACACACACCTATATACACACACTCACACACTCAAGCAATACATAACAGAAGTACCAACTCTCACACACAGGTGGCGTTAAGCAGGCGCGTTCGCGCAGCCGCTCCTCCAACTGCAGCATACACACAAAGAACAGCAATGAGAAGGAACCAGGTACAGCAAATACACAAATAAACAAACAAATACCCTGCAATGTGGCATATTGGGGAGTTCAAGGCTAATTGAATCTTGTTTGGCATTTCGCAGAGCTCGTGGAGAATCGCATTTGCCATAACATGGCCAGCATTCAGCTGAATGGCGGCCTTAACAACGATCAGGCCAAGGTCAGCAGCGGCACAGCAGCTGCAGCTGGAGCTGGCTCTGGCGCTGCTCCAGCAGCTGGCGGTGCAGCTGCAGCAGCTGGCGCAGGAGTTGGAACAGCAACTGGCGTAGGGGCAGCTGGAACTGGAGCTGGAGCTGGAGCTGGAGCAGGAGCAGGAACTGGAGCGGCCATTGCACCCGTCGCTATCATGGACAATGCGGATGCCGAGGCACAATTGGCAGTTGTTGCGGCGGCAGCAGCTGCCGTCGAGGAGCCCGAACAGGAGGGCTACTCGCTGCTGACATACCCGAAGGGCACCAGCTGCTTTGCCCAGTTCACCTGGATCATTATCTGGCCGATCCACCTGCTCTTCCGCATCGCGATACCCGATTGCAAAAAGGCCAAAAATAATAAAATCTTTCCGCTTACGTTTATCATGTGCATTGTCTGGATTGGATCCCTATCGTATTTCGTTGCGTGGATGATAACCATAATTGGTGAGTGGATCATCGAAATTATGGCATGAGCTGATTCATAAATGTTTGATGTGAAATCATACAGTTCATGGCATAAACTTAGTTTCAATGATAAGGGGTATTCCCTAGAGAATTTATGATTCTTTAGGCCTATCTGTTATAGATATATGTATGCACATACAGATATGCGGTTTGACGGACAGATAGAAGTAGAAACGGAAGGACAGACTAACGGACAGTAGATAACACAACATGGCTTTAGTTTGGGAAAACTTTTTGTTCTTCTTGACATCAAGGTCTTACGTGCTTCTTGGGTGCACTACATTACATTTTAATAGGCGCTTTCGTATTAGGTATTCTGCATTCGCACTCCAGTGCTGTTTCGCATTAATCTTCAAGTTTAATCTTGACTATTTAGTCAAGAGCATTTCTAGCACTCTTAACACGTTTCCTGTGTACTTTTAGCTTAGCGATACTAGATTATAAGACTTCCGATATACATTCAAGTAGTATTAAATTTTAAGTTTATCGTTCTGTCTCCCTAATCTATTGACACAATTTCGAAACTATAAAGTGGTCTAGCTCGGTGTTATATCCGATCTTTTTGTGCTGTCCATCCTCCGTACCTTATAATACTTGCGCTTTTTTAGTCTTGATTTTGGTTTGCTATCGTAACTCCATTGCTAACTGTACCCAAAGCTCTCAATTTTGTTGAAGATTCCAAATCCTTTTATAGAAAGGTGTATTCCTGGTATTTCTGCTGTCTCCGACTGACTGGTACACCGAACCTATCCTCTCTGCACTCCTTTGCGGCGATGGAGCCGCTCTCCACCTCATCAAATTCTAAAGGCTCGACCCATACATCGATACCTCATTGTAGGTTTGTTGCTTCTATTAGAAGTCTTAATATTCCTTTAGTGGCTCCGTCAACATTTGCCATCAGTCAAGAGCTCCAAGCCTCGGCAGATTATACTTGGTTACGATATTTCCAATAGTTTATTCAAGCCTTAGATATAGGAGTAGTATTAGCATTAGTATTATTATCATCATCATTGCTCATTTGATTGACGTTTCCTCTTGTCTTTCCCTCATCAGGCGATACACTTAAGATACCCGATTCGGTGATGGGCATTACGTTCCTGGCAGCCGGCACCAGTGTACCCGAGGCCGTGTCCAGCGTGATTGTGGCCAAGCGCGGTGAGTGTTGTGGCTAACTGCATAGAGTTGGAAAGACGGCCCCAGAATGGGGCCTCGATTGTGTTTTGAGATGCTGATGTGTGGTATGTGGAATATTCTTGTTGGATTCGGTTGTCATTGCAGGTCATGGATCGATGGGAATTTGCAATTCGATTGGCTCGAACACGTTCGATATACTGCTGTGCCTGGGCGTGCCCTGGCTGATCAAGGCGGTCTTCTTTCCGATACAGCCCGGCCAGAACTATGTGGCCATCAACTCCGCTGGCCTCGAATACTCGGCCATCACACTGCTCTCGACGCTCTTTCTGCTCTATCTAACCTTCTCGATGAACAAGTTCAAGCTGGACACGAAGGTGGGCATCGCTTGCCTGGTCATCTATTTGGTATTCATGGTATTTGCCTCGCTCATCGAGCTCAATGTGTTCTTTCGCGTCAATCTGCCAACATGCGGACGTTCATGAGCTGGAGTCGGAGTTGGAGTTGGTGTGGGAGCTGGAGCTAAAGCCGAAGCTAGAGCTGCAGCTGGAGCTAGAGCTGTAGCTGGAACTAGTACTGCAATTTGGAGCTGGAACTGGAGATGGCCGTGCAGTCCTTTTAATTAATTAATTAATATGTATTTCCTGTTCTATTTCTATCTACCTTGATAGTTGAGTTACCTTTATGCTACTACGTTATGCTGTTATTGTAATACGTTTTTTTTTTTTTTATTATTATTATTAAAGTAGAGGAAACTCTTGCCCCAAAGTGACATGAAATGAGAACAAAAACAAAAGCAAAACCAAAAAAAAAAAAAAAAAAAAAAAAACCAAACCAAACCAAACCAAACAAAACAAACTCCACAATGTATTTATATGATTAATATATGAGATTTAACAAAAGAAAACGATATCATGTTTTTTCTACCTCTTCTTATACTCATTCGATATATATGTATACTGATGCTTGTATAGGTATTTCGATATTTTTAACATTAGCCTATTATCGACAACAAAGGTCGGGTTTCAACAGGAATAGTAATCGAATTATTCGCCTGAGCTCCTAGATATTCAAGTTAAAAGCAACGCATATGAAATCTGTTTGCTTATCGATATAAATCGATTTTCAGCTAGACTCTTACATGAGCGTATGTAAGATATTCTATACTTGCTGGTTAATAATATTCAGTATATGTATATGCACATATGTCTATATCTTGCTTCGGCTTGCTAATATATAATTATTTCTTAACTCCAAGTTATTATCGATCAAAATCGCTTTGTAGCCAAATGTCTACTAGAATACGTTTCAATATCTTGGAACTAGTTCTATAGACTAAATTTTATTTGTAGTTTCTTATAAGGCATATATATGTAGGCATATATAAGTACATATAAGAAGCCTGGCTTCATTGCTGTCGATAGCTCTCCCATTCCTTATTTGTTTGTCTCGTATCGTAGATCTAGTTACACTTGAATAACTCAGCAAAGTAGTCAAGACAAAAGTACTAACAGAATATTCATTTTGCTCTTGTAATTGTATTTGGTTGTTGTAATTTTTTTTTTTTTTGTATTTACGGATCTCAGAAGCAGAACTCAATGGATTTATTAACCTACGAGAACTTTCTATTAGGCAATGCCCGTATTGGCAATTATGGTAAGCGAGCTGATCGATGATCTCAAATAGATCGACTTATACTATGCTAATGTCTGAACAGAGACTTTCGCATTGCCCACAAACTCGACCTCGACCTCGACCTCGACCTCGACCCCGACCCCGGCTCCGAACTGTACGTTGCCATCGATAATTGAGTTCCCTAACGTAATGCGCAAGAAGTCAGTCGGTTACACGGTAGCATGCCTATTAATAAGCATATATATTTTTATCACCTTGGCTGTTCTCTGCGAAACCTATCTGGTCCCATCCATCGAACGTCTATGCTACAGTACGTATTCGCCAATCGGATTCAATCCATGCCGTATGTATTACCTACTCTCCATTCATCCACTTAGGTCTAAAGATGACCTATGATGTGGCCGGTGCCACATTCATGGCAGCTGCCACTTCGGCACCAGAACTCTTTGTTTGCCTTGTGGCCACGTTCATCGCCAAGGGCGACATGGGCATTGGAACCATTGTCGGCTCTTCCGTTTTCAATGTGCTCGCCATTGCGGCCCTCTGTGGCGTGTTTTCGGGTGTGGTAAGCTCTAACAGAGATGTGCAGAGAGAGAGAGAGAGAGAAAGAAATAGACAGATAGAAAGACAGAGAGAGAGAGAATGAGAGGAAGAGATCATGATATGTGGATGCCCTTTCATGATATCTTCCTTTTGTTCTCGCTCTCAATCCCTCTATTTCTCTCTCTCTCTCTCTCTCTCTCTCTCCCTGGCTCTCACCCTCTCTCTCTCTCTAACTCCCTCTTGCAGTACACGAAATTGGATTGGTGGCCAATAACAAGAGATTGCTTCTGGTATTTATTAACAATATGTATGCTCTTTGCAGTATTATTCGATAGCATTATTGAACTCTACGAGGCCATTATCCTTTTTTCGATGTATTTCGTATATTTGATTGAATTGATATTTGATCGGAAGATCCAAAGTATATGTCGAAGTAAATATCTTGTAGAATAGATCTATATGATCTATATGCATATATTCAATGCTAACATTAGTTAAATGAATTTACAGAGGTGGATGTGGAGAAGGATACAGTTACTGAGAATCCCATGACTCGTGAGGAAGATCCATTGAAAACGTTCAAGGAAATCGTCTGTGGCTTTCCAAAGAAAGAGGATAAGGCCTATCGCAAGGTCTGGTTTTTCATCAAATATCCAGCTGTGATATTGCTGGCGGTGACAACGCCCAGTGCACGATCAATATACATTCTATGCTTGTTAATGGCCATTGTCTGGATTAGCGTTTTATCGTATCTTGTCACCTGGTCCCTCACCATCGTTGGCCACAATATCGGCGTGCCCGACTCGATCATGGGACTCACCGTTCTGGCATTCGGTACCAGTGTACCCGAAGGAGTATCCTCATTCATTGTCGTCCGAAAAGGTAGGTGCTTTTTTCTCATTTTCCGAATCGATCTGAGTTTATCCAATCCGAATAGTCGCTTATCATTTGGCAATAGCTTTCCAGCCTCTTGATTTCCGAATAGATTTCCGATTTAGGTAGTGTTGTGAATACAGTCCGCAAGTCGGAAAAAATAAGTGCTGCACTACTCTATCATTCATACCTTAATGGGGCTTTCATCAGACTTGTAGTAATTCAATATCGAATTGCTTGTCGTCAAATTCAAAATTTTAATTTGAGGATACAGGGCATCTGCTGGTCGGGCGCACCCGACTAGAGAGCTCCTACTAGCTTTTCATTGTTCCTTTTTTTCTGGCTCCCATTTGTTTAGGCTACGGCTCGATGGCAATGTGCAATGCAATCGGATCGAACACTTTCGACATCTTCATCTGCATGGGTTTGCCCTGGCTGATTTCCGTGGCGGTCGAAAAGAAAAATATTCACGTCAACTCAGATGGACTGGCGATGACCACTGGCATCCTGATCCTAACGGGAGCAATCGCCTATTTCAGCTTACTTGGCACTAAGTTCGTTTTAGGCAAAATCGTTGGCTGGATTTGTCTGGTCAGCTATGCCGCCTTCCTTGTTGTGTCTATCACTTTGGAGATACTCACATTGAAGCCTGTCTGTGACATCGAGTCGGGATATTATTCATATTATACTAAGTAGGACTCCAAATTCAGTGTTATCATATATGTGAAAAATTAATATATATACATATACATATATGTATATATATACATACATATATATACATATATATACATATACATGTATATATACATACATATATATGAATATATATATACATATATTTCTGTTTTTGAGGTTATTTGAATTGTCTTTCGATCCGATCAGATGGCGAATTGTTCGCCATATTGTTTATAGAGCTGGATTGACGCATCTATCTGGTATATAGATCAGAATGTTCAGCTGCCTGCGGGGCACGCGCAAAGCAACGATGACGTCAATTCGAGGCACTGTTATGACATCAATACAGCTACTCGAATTGTCATTGTCGAAGACTTATATACTATAACACTAAGTATATGCTATATATATACCACACATAAATCTGATGATAAGTGTGTGGGTCGGTTTATAATTTATATTATTGATAAGACATTCGCAGGCACATTTAAAAACCAAAACAGTTATAGATACAGATACTCCAAGTGTATATTGTATGTGTATATAAAGATATAGCTGTCAGTATGTGAAAGGTTCCGTTTTCGATACCACAACGCAGTGCGAAATCTTTAAGAATTGCCTTTGGCATCTATGACTATCTTAGAGACCCCAAGTTTATCTCGACTCCCGCCCATATCATATCTATGTACTATGTACATTATATCATATCTATATCATATTTTATCATTTCCAGCACGCTTACCGTGTATATCTTGGATTAGCTGCACGCACCTGGCAACTAGATCAGCCGAATCTATCGATAAGCCATAATTAACATTATTTTCTGCCCTAACTCGTGACCATAAAAGTTTGTTGAGAGTTTTGTGTGGGTGCCGATTGAAGTGAAGTTCTCTAATCTCGATTGCAGCCCATTTACAATGCCAAATTCGAGTATTTTTCTCTGCTCGATAAGCAACAACACAGCCAAAAGTTTTCTAGGCAACAGCCTAAAGTCCCACTGGCAAACACCCTATACGAAAAGGGTAATATAAGAACATTTTATATAGCACTATCTCCACATCTATTAGAATCGAATCTGCCTGATCAACGGACTTTGGATATGGCTAGATCTGTCCAAGGATGTGCATATATAGGATATAGATACATATATTGAACACCAATCTACGCTCTTTAAACATCTTCCCTATTAGAGGGTATCAACAAAACAGGCTCCACCAGAAAAGCGAGTCAAATGCTGATTAAAGCAATGTACTTAAGATTAAAATATGGTCTTATATGTGAATATATATATATGTATATACTTTAAATATATACTAGAAGTAATAAAATCGATCCAGCTAAATTGAGATCAATATAAATTATGTGACTTGAGTGAGAATGAATTCTGCTTTGTGTAGGTGGATGATTAAGTAGGAATTCTAATCGACGGAATAACGATTGAGGCAAGTAGCCAATAAATGTGCTGACTTTTTCTTTCAAATGAGGCCCTGATTAAATATTAACAATAAATTAGTTTCTTTTCATTATAGAAAAAATCTATCTTGGCATAAATCTGAATGGTTATAATTACCTGAGCTAATAATATACCAATTTTGGAGTACCTACATATATAGCATCTATCTAACTGAATATATAGGCTACAGTGTTAAACGAATTCATTATTCGAAATTGGGGTATATCAATGAGACCATCGTGAATAGATATAGATATATGTACTTATTAGTTTCTCCTGATTTTTCGATTGACTCATCATGATTCATAGACTCTATTGCATTGCACTTGATTGATTGGTATAGCGACTTGATTAATTTATTAACTGGCTGACTGATTGGTTGTGTGACGAAGTGATTGATGGATTGATTGATAGCTTAATCAATCTGGCTAAATAATTAAATGTACGATTGATGATTGACGAATTTATAGCCTCACCAACTGATTGATTACTGACTGAATAATCAACTGTCAGATTGATGATTGACCGAATAACCGATTTGCAGTCTTTAAGGTTGATTGACTGACTGATGATGATTGATCAGCTGAATTGATTGACTTGTTGATACATAGACAGAGTGATTGAGCTAACTGATTGATTTAATGATTGAGATATTAATTCAAAAGCTGATTGGCCGACTGACAGACTGATAAATAAGATGACTGATTGACTGATTGAAGCATTAGCTAAGTACTTGAGTAGTTTATGCATATGTATTTATTAAACGATTGAAAGACTGACTACGTGATTGATGGCTTTAATGAATGATTGGTTGATTGGTTGCAGATTGATTGTTTATCTAATGATCAAAGAGCTAACTGATTGACCGATTACTAGATTGTCTGGTGTGTTGCGAGTAATTGATAGTTTCAAGGATAGATTGATAATACTTAACGTGCTATGGGAAATGAAATAACCTTCAGCACAGGTTAGAACTGTCTTAGTATAATAAAATTGTGTAAAAGTAAAGTTAGCTTCGGGTTTATGTGGAAACCATATCATGAGTAATCGAGTCGTGAGCTTTAAATCAGTCAAGTGTAAGGAAACGCGGACAATAGTGTTGAATAATATTATAGAATAGTATTGATGGACATATCTATCGAAAATACTTAGCAGCCAGACAGCTAGTAAAGTTTAGAGACCCGCCGCTAAGACCGGTACTTAAACTGTCTATCAGAATGTTAGGCCCATATACCTGTTGTATTTTTATTCTATAACTCTTCGGGGGA
Organism: Drosophila mojavensis; assembly: GCF_018153725.1. Classification (NCBI taxonomy): domain Eukaryota; kingdom Metazoa; phylum Arthropoda; class Insecta; order Diptera; family Drosophilidae; genus Drosophila; species Drosophila mojavensis. The sequence continues at coordinate 3,872,747 of NW_025318667.1, read as the reverse complement.
GCTTATAAGCTGCATGATATATGATAGGGAATAGTTAGGAACGAATACGCCACTGATTTGTTTGTGGAAGAAATGACGTCTATGCCGTAGACTCACAACAAGTATGACGTCTATTGAGAAAGAAGGCTACTATCGAAAATCGAAAGACTCTTGTATTATAGAAAACAAAAGTACAATGCTAATCAATGGAGTGCCAGCCCGCCTGATTTGATTGTTCGCTAATCTTTCAGATATGATAAAAAGAAATATATATAAAAATAAACACGTTCCAAATAGAAAAATTAAACTTATAGGGTATTTACCCTTAGGCATTATCCCTCGCATGCTACGGGACTTTAGTTAACGACCTCTAATAATAATGGAAAACTATTGAACCCTTATAGATCCCGAGATCCCTAGATGCTATGATGATGTAATGAATTGATTGGATAATATTTGATATGATATGATATGATCTTATATGATATGTTGTTGTATTCATTTTCATAAAGAAGAAAAACAGAGTATTTCGTAACCCATTTTGTATATGTAGATTTCTATCAATCAGGAAGTACAAAGAACAGTCTATTCAAGAAACATCTGCGATTATTATAAATAACAAAATCTAGCGTATAAAAAATGCAACCAAAATTTTAGATTGCACAAAAAATGAGTGCGAAAATATGTGTACAGAATTATTTAAAAATATCTATATACATATGCATGAGTGTATAATAAATCCAATATATAGTATAAATAATTTACTTGTCTTTTAGAGTTACAGCAAGAATGGAAAGAACAAGCATGCGTCAGCCAGCTAAGCTAGGTAGTACCCGCTATAAATATACATATATACATAGATACATATATTCATATATGCATGTATAGATAACATTCCTTTGTCAATGAGGTATTTTGCGAATGGTTTATTAAATATTTCCCCAATTTGTAATTTAAGGGAAATAAAGTTAACTCCCCGCGTCAAATCGGATATATAACTATATATAGAATGCTAAGTAAGTGATGCAGCACATTTGATCGATGCTCAGTGCGCTCGTATGTAGTAGTAAAAGCACATATTGAACTTAGCCCCAAGCAAAGGGAAGTACAATGCAAAAAAGTAATTAATGTAGAATTGTTCGATCGATCGCTAGAGCTCTGGCGATTGCTTTTGTTGTTCAGGATGGCAAAATGCATGTCGAACTAATTATATTTATATATGCACCTATGAAAGTGAAACCATTGAGTGTGCTAGCCCGTCTAACGACCAGCTGATCGCAGCCGATCAGCGAGAGACTGGGAACGGCGATCAATGATCAAATGTCGCACGTGAATCTTATAAATAGTTTCAGAGATGATCTTTCTAATTAAGTGTGAAAATACCCAAAGTTTTTCGATTGATTACAGCAAATGCAAACTCACACACACGCATACAAATGAGCTGGAGAGCTGGGCGGCAATAGATTGATAAACATTGCATTGCAATTGTTGTTGTTTTGTTGTTGTTGTTGTTGTTTTTTGCTCTTATCAAAACGGTAACGTCTATATTAATGAGTGCGCGTTACAAGCACTGCTCTCTATGCTACATGTGTCTGCGTGTGTGTGTGTATATGAGTGCTGAGCTTTATAAATGGTACGACTAGCGAGTACCCTAGACTAGTTAGATCTATCATAAACCACACCCTAGTTAGATCTCTGATGACTCCGTTGTACAATCAATTGAAAGAAAAACTGGGGATATTTATCGGTTTTGTAAAAGTTTCAAGTTAAATTTGTTAAAATTTTATAAAAGTAATACTTGAATGAACACTATGCATAGATGTTTACACTCACTTTCATCGATTATTTCTCAAAAGTGTAATGCCTTATCATGTAAGGTATCACACTAAATATAGATTTTCAGATATACCATATAGTCAAGTTGGGAAATTTAATAAATCAAGTTTGTGCAGCTAGAAGAACATCTATATTGTATGATTCATATTTATTAAAATCTGTGATTCTATATATGTAAATATACAAAATTTGTGTACAATGTAGATGGGATAGTCTGTACTATCCGTGACTTCCGCTTGTCTAAACCTATAGAGTATAAACAGCATAATGCGCCAATTGATACCAAGAAACAGCTACACACACAGTCACATGCACACTGAACGAAATCAGTAAAAATCAATGAATTTCAAATAATCGAAAATCGAAAAAAAAAACATGCTTGAGTGAATGTGTAGCCGACAAGCAGATATCCTATGTTTCGGTACGAGCCTAACCAAACTTTTAACTGTTTTTCGGTTTGAATCTGACTAAATTTGACCATACCCAATGAAAAATCTATATGTACATACAATTAGAAATATTTGAAATAGATATTTTGATCGATATTTTGATGGATATTTCAAAAATATAATAGAGTGACGCGAATTTTAAGTTTTTCTTTGCGTGTATTGTAAAATATGAAATTTGTTAAGCAACATTTTATATTTATCAGAATAAACTAGACTTGTGTTAGATCGATATTGATCATGAATGATCATGAATATGCCTTATGTATGCTATAGACACAATTTTGTCTGTCACGTGCGCATGTCCACAGTTAAAATGCTCAGATTAGGCATTTTCAATGCGTTTTTAGAGTATCAAATGAACGCAAAACGGAAAACGAAAACGAAAACGTTGTCAAGTGTTCAAGACTTCACTGCACGCCAGGCAGAGATAAACTCTTTAAAATACAATAACAACAATAACAACAATAACAACAACAACAACAACAACAACAATAGCAGCAGCAGCAGCAAGTAGCCGCAGCAGCAACAACAACACACAAATATAACCAATAACGGCTTTTGCCTCAGACAGCTGGCAGCAAAGCTAAACAGCGCCGCAACGTTAACGCGAACAGCGACGGCGACTGCGACGCTGGCGTCGCTGTTTATTATTAAGACGCGCGCGCGCTGGTCGCACTTAATTAGTTGTGCGCCACAATTCAAGCCAAGCGGTCGACGCAGCCGTCAGCCAACGTAAAGAGACAGCGCAACACAAGAAGAGGGCGAAGAAGAAGCAGCAGCAGCAGCAGCCGCAACAAAGAAAAGCATCAAATCAAAAGACAAAAAGAAAACGAAAACGAAAAACCCAAAAGAAAAAACCTCCGCTAAAAGAAATCAAAGTACACTTAAATGCATACAACGCCGCCCGTCGAACAACAAATTCGAAGTTTCAAATTCGAAAACGAGAACGAAAACGCGCAAGCGAACGTAACAAACGTAAACGTAAACGGGAACGCGAGCATTAACGTTAACGTCAATGCAAGCGATTTTAAGAGCGTCGCGCATACGCCGTGAGTGAAGCCAGCGAAGGAAAGAAAACGAGAGAACAAAGAAAAACAAATCGAAGAAAAATATTTCAAAGAAAATTTCATAAATTCGGGGCGCACGTGTGGCACGTGTCGCTGGTTGTTTTCATTTGCCAACGTAAATAACTTTCAATTCGTTGTTTTATTTCATTTTTTTTTTTGGCTAAAAATCAAAACAAAGTTTTTATTTTTGTTAAAGTTGCTTGCTTTTTTTTTACCTAACTGTTTCTGTTCGTATCATGTTGAGGAACGCGTGCCTCTTGCTCGGCGTTCTCATACTAATTGCCAGCGGCATAGCGGATACAAAAGCCACAGGTGAGTAAATAGATCAAATTCTTTCATTTTCGAAAATTAAAAGAGAATAGAAATTCCCAATGTGCTCGGCAATTGCACAGAAATCCCCCAAAACTTCAATTAAACGCGATTAAAAGCAATAGAAAAGCGAATGTATGTGCTATTGATCAACTAATAGATATCCTATGTGGCAAGAGCTAAATGAAAATATAAGAGTCTAAGAGTTCTTCACCATTCCAAATTATCTATCCATGTATATTCGTACTACTCACAAAAATCGTCGCTTAGCAGTAATACGTTAGCAATACCAATAAATTTTAGATGCTGAAATGGAGAAAACCTCACCTCACTTTAGTTAAGTTTGAATTTAGTTTGCTCTAAATAATATATATAATATTTTATGTGTGATAAACTAACTACTTAGACCAGTAAAAAAAAATTTTCCCATTTTCCGCCATTGTCTAAACAACTTTGATTGATCGCCTAATTATTTTGTTGAGCTCCGAGCCTGATAACTTGTGACTGACAAGTGTATTTAGCAGATATTATTTTTGATACACAAATTGCCAGTTGAGTAGCTCAAATGTGTAAGTCTGTCAGCTGAACTGGTTCGCAATAGTCAATACAAACATCATTCCCTATGTTGAACGGATCTCAACTACTATATTTGCCACCTTCTTTATAAACTTAGATCCGAAATCAGGATACGTAAGATCCATGAATTAAACAGACAAAATGCAAGTAAAACTTTTCAAGTCGGGACTTATCGACTGTTAATATCCATCCTCAGTTTCTAGATCTTAAAATTTTCAAGTTATAGATTTAAATTGTCGCACTATATTTGCTCCTCGATTGCTCACACGACTTTATATATCTTTCCAAATTCAATAGCACCTTATAATAGCTCTATATATTGAATGGATCTCAACGACCTGCCGAGTCTAATATACTCTTTTTACTTTGTGAGCGAGTAGTGGAAAAAAAAGGTAAATGGGCAGCTGCTGTTGAGCACACAGGAAAACTCTTTCTGGATGGGGCCTATCAGCTAGCTGAGTTGATAACAACTCGTTAAGATCGAAAGATTGGCACAGTCATAAATACATTTCTATACATAGATATATATATATACATATATAAATATATGTATGTAGGGTTGTCTGCATCTTAATGCTGTTATATATGGAGTTCAACTGCGAACTGCTGCAGCTGAAGCATCTGCGACCCATCAGCTGATAAAGAAATCAAACTCTGAACTGATTTATAGAAACATATGTATATACATATATGTGATATAAATGTACCAAATAAATAGTGTCAATCAGTTGATCGATGCGATTAGCTGGCACCTCTTTAATTGATAACAACTAAATTGTTTTATTTGTTTAAGTTTTTTTGGTAATTCGCATGAGAGCTAAGAGCTCTGAGTGGGTGGTCAAAGACAATTTTGACCTTTAATATTTGAGTCCATCATTCATTGATGGACGCACTTGATAAAACTCCAAAAAGAGATAGAGGAGAGGACAAAGTGTATACATGAAAATCAGATATGAAACTAGTAGAATCGATTGCATTGTGAGAAATATAGCCATAAATATAATATAATATGGACACCTGCCCCCAGATGTAAAGATTACGAATGTATAGACTGTATTCTTCCGTATCAGAATCAAAGCTGAAAGCAACAAATTGTATATAAATTTAACAGATAAAGCTATGGGCTCATATAGTCTATCGATAGCCTATTAAGTTCCTATCGATCACAATCGATGTAGATGTAGTCGAGAATTAAAATTTGAGGAAAAGTTTTTTAGCTTAACTCATTAGAGCTCGAGCTATCTATATCTATCCATACTCTATCTGTATATCATTTAGACGGAATAGCTCCGCATGCCAAAAACTGAGAATATCTATCCAAATATCATAAGAATCTGTTTAGTTCCAAGAACTACTAATTGCACACATAAAATAAGTCACCTGACTGAAGGAGAAAAAGAAACGTGCTGTAAAAAAAAAAAAAAAAAAAAAAAAAGGCAAAAAAGAACTATAATAAACAAGATAGAATCGAGCACTTACAAAGATATGTGTACATACATACATATGCGTACATTTCTATGTATGTAAATGCATTTATATATATATATTATGATTTTCACTAGAAATTTGTACAGTACTTGAGCAGCGTTAACCGCTTAAGAGCACTCGTGCTGCAAATTATCGATTAGTAATACTCGCTCAAGTAATTAGGAACTATGTATATTAGTTGAGCATCTGAAGATTTGCGAACTCGGCAAATATATCTAGATTATAGTTGATCTTACAGATGTATATAAATATAATAGATGACATATAATGTATAATCGAAAATCTTCTTTCGACTTTCATTAACTTTCTTGAAGTTATCTCGAAGCGAGTATTACGCAGTTACTATGACTCTGTCTGGGTTCTTAATTGCTTGCGCAAGGGTTGGGGGATTTTATTACGTGGCGTTGCCACCCATTCATAATTGTTGCATAAACACATTCGAGAGATGCCCGCGCACGCTATAAACACCGACGTCATATGACAAGCGTTTTTGGTTTTTCTTTTCTTTTTGCTTTCTGTACTTTAGCCAGGTCCACTTCAGCATAAGCAATCGCATGGTCTGTAGATAGGTGTAGATGTAAATATACCTCTACTATGCACATATGACAGGGTGATTCCCGTACCGTCTTGATTCACTAACATTGATCCCGGCTCTCTATAAATAGCTTGAATAGAATTCATCGGAAGCCAGTTAGTTATTCCCATTTTCGAATTCCCAATTCGAATTCAAATTCCAATTCGAATTCCGATTCCGATTCCGTTTCCACTTAGCTGGGATATTTGAACTCTATCAAGTGTTGTACATTGATGACGTTTCAGCTAGCTACAGCTACAGCTTCAGCTGCTGCTGTTGCTAAAGATACCCTGTAACTAAATTCAAATAGGTAAGAATAAGAATCTTGTCAATTTCATGAGTGAGCTATAAACCTCAAATGTTGTATACGGATTCTCGTTAAGTAGGTAAAGACTACAAGGTTTACTAACCCTAAATACTTCCCCCAAAATCTAAAATATCAGATGGGATCAGACTGTATAGGAATTTATACAAGTCTCTTATATCTCTTGAAGCTTAAATAAGATTTAGCGGCAACATCTACACCCATTAGGGCCTGGCAAATCGGACAATGGGCCTGGTATTATTTAACTTCATAATTTGAAGCTTTACTCATTTTGCTAGCACTTTGGTTTGGTTTGCAGGGTATTTGATAGTATATACATATGTTTATTTAGTTGTCTACCCAGTTATTTTACTATTTATATTGTTGTAATTGTAATAATTATTATTCTTATTAATATTTTTCTTGTAGTTTCTGTAATTGTTATTATTCTTGTTGTTGTTGCATCTGGTCTTTATATTGCCAACTGACGTATATCTATATCATCGTTGTGGTGTCTCTCGGTATTTGGCGAACAAACAGTCAAACAAAAAATCGCGGGACGACGGCGTTCGCCTTTGATGGCTACACTGTCCGACCAAACCGTAGCCCTTTAGATATATATATATATATGCCTATATCTAAAGGGCTACGGTTTGGTCGGACAGTGTAGCCATCAAAGGCGAACGCCGTCGTCCCGCGATCTTTTTTATTACTCTGTCTTATTGACAGATTTATATTCAGTCGCATTTCATTTAACATAGTTTAAAATGCGCTCCAATCCATTTAAAATTATTTTTTTGAATTTGATATATTTCTTATATGATTTAGGATCGTATATTTCATCTAATATTATGCATCTCCACTCAAAGTTTAGAAAGCTTTCCATTTGCTAACTCAGTCAGCTTTTATTTTATGTGAATTGCGTTTTTCTATTGCCGCAATTCCAGCGTTCCCTCTTCAAAGTAATTTATTCCATTGCACTCCATTTGTTTCATATTTAGTTATGAAACATTGCATGCTGTCGTTTTATATACATATTTTATCTCTCCAGTTGATTAGAATTTCACTCAATTGGCTATACTTTCGTTCAGCTCAGTCATTTCATTTATGGTGTTCCTGTTCCATTATTCCATTTGAAATTTATGTCTGTCATTAGCTATATATCTTATCATTATATAACTATGTATATTTCATACCTCAGCACTTGACCTGACTGTTAATGTCCAAACAAAACGTTTCATTCCAAATGTTCCAACTCCATATTTCTATACATATTTGCTGCCAGTGCGCCATTCTATTTCATTTCATATCACTGAGCTTAGTTTTTCCTGAATTTGTCTACTCACTTTGAAATTATAGTGTTTCAATTCCAGCGTTCCATTTCCATACATTGCCAGTCAATAGTTCCTTCTTATTCAACATCATGTGTGTGATAAGATTTTCATGAATTAATCAAGATCTAATTTGGAGTGTTTTAATTCCAACTTCCATTTTCATATACTGAAAGTCATGATGTCATTCCCATTCCTATATCACTTCATTTCCATATCAGTCGCTGTTCATTCCAAATCAAGTACTTCAATTCCACTTCAATTTGTCACACTCCACATTGAAATCAATTCGAAGCGTCGACAGCTCGTTTCGATGCCATTGCATTTCCGTTGGCCAGTGTGGATCCAATCTCATTTGTTTATTTTAATAACAATTAACAAGATGTAAACAGCATTTAGTTTCCTTTTTTTTTTTTTCATAGCTTGGGAAACGATGAATTGATTTGCATAGAGCCACCCGCCACACGATCGGCGAAACGAATTGCCAATTAAACAGCAATGTTTAGAAGAAGAAGCAGAAAACGTAACTAAATAAATAAACAATTAAAAGCAACTGAACAAAAATTGTTATTAAGTCAACCGAAAGCAATTTGCATTTGCTCAATTCTAATGATGAACGATCAAAATATTGTAAAGAGTTCAGCGTTACGGCTAGGGCAAGGGCAAGGGCTGGGGCTGGAGCCTGGGCTAGGGGTATTCCCGCAACATTTTCAAGGGATATGCTGGGATTTTCATACATCGATATTTCTCTTCAGCTTAGATTGTCAATGCCATAGCCATAGCAATGCAAACGCCACCTCGACACCTGTCAACAGGTTCAATAAACTTGTTTAGACGCCTATTTAGATGCTGCCAGCTCTCAGATATATTTATATGTAAGCGCATATGTATACATGTGTGTATATAATATAATAATAATCGTAATGACATCTCACATATTCACACATTGCATTCACTGTCAGTGTGCTAGGTAGGCAAGAGGGTATATTAGTGCGGATAGAGGGTTCGGGAATAAGAGATTTAGCCTAAAGTTACCTGATTTTTCATGGTAGTAGATTAAAGATTTTGAATTCAAATTATATGTAACTAGGTCAAACTATGCATGGAATTTCGTGGTAATGGATCTATATATGCGTAATATTGTATATATACGTGAAATATCTGGTAATAGATCTAGGTATACCTATACGTAACATGTCTAGTAATAGATCTACGTATACGCAATATACATCTTGTACTTTGCTAGCTCTTCAACTATTTCCTGCAGCCATAGCTTCAAGCATTACTTAGTATTATTAGCATATTCTATATAAACACTGCCATATACCCTGTATACATACATAATATGCTCTATATCTTCATCTCTGTATACTGAATATCTATTCCAAATTCTTTAAAGCAGCCTGAACTGTCTTAAACTGAGTTAAGGTTTTTCTATTGCAATCTCGGTTCATTTCATTTTACAGGGTATTCCACACGTCGTGCCTCGTGTAACTTTGTCTGTGTTAAGTTTGTCTAATTAGAAAATTATGTTTTGATTGCCGCTGTGGCATTTGTAGTTCTCTCTCATTGTTTCATTAGCGCCCAGCTGCAAGCGACATGCAATTCAGACTGCACACAGATCGTAGCAATATATATAGACGATATACATATATACACACATATATATGTATATGTATAAATGTAGTAAACAATAACGAATAATCTAAGCATAAACGATGCGCTGGCCGAGCGTATCGGGCGTGCCGTAGGAATTTCAATGCGAAAAGTTCACCTAGTGCACATTCCGCATATTTAATTGACGGAGCGTGCGCTGCTTGTGGATACCCTAGGAATGCAGCGAGGCTTTCTAATTAAATGCTACAAAAGTGATTTATTTAATTATGTTTTGTGAATGCATCAAATATTTAGTAGTAGCGCATTTCAACAGATGTTACTGAGATGATAAGCTGGTAGATATCCTGTAAAGGGTTGATGTTATGAATTTAAGGTAAAAATATACCGCAACTCTTCAATTCAAAAATGGTACACCAAATCTAAATATGACATTCGAGCGATTGACAAGCAGATACCCTGTAATATAAGAATACAATATAGCTTTTATGGTATGTTTTATATATTTAAAAATATCTAAATTTTGAATACAACTTAAGAATGATCAACTAATAGATACTCTGTAAAGAGGGGTATCTTCAAATTGTTTGAATTGATTGCTGACATTTCTGCATCTTGCTTCATATTGTATATCCGCGGGCCAGCGCAGATATACCCCCTTTATTGAGTGACTTTAATGACTATATATAACCATACTGATTTATATAGCTCGAAAAGACTTTCGCCTGGAGACAGTAAAGAAACGTCTCGATTGCAATTCACGACTACCACAACTTTTGATATCCAATTTACGATAAGACTAATATGATTACAGGGTATATACTAGACAGATGACAGAGAGAGATATACTAGACAGATTGTATTGCGGGTAAAAGTTTTGTATTGCTTTGCTTTGCTTTGCTTTGCTGATAAGAGCCAAAGGCCCCTCAGACAGTGCGGCTAATTGTAAGGTACTTCTGTGGAATTATAACAAGATATATACGTGAACATACATCATATACAATATATGTATATATAATGACAGACATCGTTATATGGCATTAGTTAAGACAAATTATGACCAACCATAAGCACTTAATCAGGCCTTATAAAAGATATGCCAAAGGAAAACAAAATAAAGCCCGAACGTAATGAGTCTACAGATTATTTCTGGACGACAAGTCAAATGCTAAATCAAATTGGAAATAATCAGAGAGGGAGTAAGATAAAATATTCCTATAATAATATTGTGATGTAATTCAAATTCTTCTTCTTCATCATCATCAGTTGGAAATTCCAGTTCAATTTTGATGTTCAGTTGCGTTCGATTTATTTCAAGCATAAAACATCAAACATCGAGCATCTAATTGCTGGGCTATATAATTCTTTATCTGTTCACGATTTGTGGAATTTTTTTCTTTTCTTTTATTTTATTTTTTTTTTTTTTTTGTTATTGCGTGAGAAACAATTAAAATCAGTTAATGAGCGCAGTTAGAACTTGGCTAATAGCTAATAGCTTTTTAGTTACGAAAAGAAAAAAACGTGATCGACTCGTGGAAAACTTTTGTACTCGAAGTAAATGATTATTTGCCTATGCGGGTGGCTCCAACAAATCGTAGATTCTCCTCCATGGTCACATTTTTATTTTATTTTTTAACAGCGTTAAGCTCCAGCTAAGCTGATGTATAGGTATAATTATGTATATATTATTTAGATATAGTTTCATAGGTAAATCTGTAATACAATTTATACGAGATAGACATTATGATTTGGCCTCCATGTTTACTAGATTTAGAAATAGCTCATCTTTCTTTAAAGTTCTCATCGCGATGACCATGGAGGCGATGGGATCCCTTTGTTAAAGGGAAGAAAGATACAGCTCAGATTCGGTTCTAGACTGAGACTGAGCTTTGTAACAGGTATCAATTGGATAAGCTATTTATAGGGTATCTATAAATCGTATATGCTTGTGGGCAATTCGCCATTTAGTTTGTTTGTTAGTTTTATAATTGTGCATTTATGATTTTCAGGGCTGCAGTGTCAATCTTATCACAGTTTTGAGCTGTTATCTATAGTGTAACAGGTATATGTATATCTAGATATCTATACAACTATAGCTGCATCACAATCGACAATTCTAAGAAACTTAACGAATGTTTATATATATTTCTGAAATATTCAAATATTTTTCTTTTCCCTCTTGCAGTAAATAATGAAACGAGTTTCTTGGAAACATCGTTGAGATATTTGGATGAACAGCTGCTCTACGATCTATTGCCACGTGGCACATGCCCTGGCGATGTGGAAGATGCGCCGCTGGATGAGTTCCCCGATATATTTACAGGTAAGCGAGTTCAGACGTTCTCTTCCCTCTAGGGAGGACTAGCTTTGATTTCTCAGCTAGAGAAATGGCCAATAGTCAATCTCTTTCTATCTCACTCTCTGATATTCCTCTCTCTCTCTCTCTCTTAATGCTTCTCTCTCGTTTTGTTTTTCTTTACCCCTCTCTCTTTCCTCTTTAACTATATTTCTTTCTTACCTTCTCTTCTACCAATGTCAATAGTCAATCTCTTTCTATCTTACTCTCTGATATTCCTCTCTCTTTCTCTCTCTCTTAATGTTTCTCTCTCGTTTTGTTTTTCTTTACCCCTCTCTCTTTCCTCTTTAACTATATTTCTTTCTTACCTTCTCTTCTACCAATCCCTGATCTCACTTCAGCCCCTCTCTCCTGCTTTCCCTCACGTCTCGCTATGCCCTACTCCACTACATCGTATATATATTTATTGTGGAGTATCTCACAAACTTGAACTTGCTGGCCATGTGGCACCAATGGTCTTCCTGGCCGAGCGCGGGTCTTATCACTGGGCCAGGGCTAAATCGAATGCTAAGGCCCCCGATAAGCGAGACACCGTTCAACGGGCCAATAAATCAATCAAGGCAAATGTGTTTACTCTGGGATATCAACTAAGCAACACGACAAATGCGAATTGAGACCAGTTCGTGAACCAGTTGTAGTTCCAGTTCGAATACTACTTGATTTCGGCACTTTTAATACGCGACTCTTGACTCGTATCTTGTCTGCAAATGTACATATATATACATATGTATGTATGTATATAGCTATATCTATATCTATACATTTGCCTCTCTTCAAATCGTGCTTCTTATCGTGGAAAACCTTTAATTAAACTACAATACTTGGAACATGACAGATACGCATACTCAGAGCCATGACTGTGCTCACCATGGAATAAATAGCAACAGTTTCTTTATCTCTGCAATATGCCCATCGAGTGCTGTATTTTGTATGCTCTGTAGCCTAGAATATATATGGAGATTGTATCATCCATCTTGCCTATCGTTAGAGTCGCAATTATCAACGAATTTGATACGTTGCTGCTTGGAAACCAAATTTACTTCCTGCTCTGCCCAAAAAAAATAGTTCAATGCTAATATTTTATATAATTTCTTCATATTTCTCTCCCGTTCCACAGTGGAAGAGCTGCGCCAGGGCTGGGTAGCATTGCATGTCTTCGCTGCGATCTATTTCTTCATATTGCTGGCCATCATATGCAACGATTACTTTCTGCCCACCGTCGAGTGCATTTGCGAGGATCTCAATCTATCCAAGGATGTGGCGGCGGCGACGTTTATGGCCACGGCCACATCGATGCCGGAGTTCTTTACGAATACGATATCCACGCTGATATTGGAGTCAGATATGGGATTGGGCACCATCATTGGCTCGCTGATGTTCAACACGCTCGGTGTGGCTGGCCTTGCCGCTTTGGCCATAAATAAGGTAGCTGCTTACTTAGTAGATGATGCCTCTGGGAATCTTCACTGTACTTTCCATTTGTATTTGCAGCCAGTTCAACTGGATTGGTGGCCCATAGCTCGGGATTGCGTCATCTATCTCTTCAATACGATCGTTTTGCTGGTTCTCGCTTGGGGCGGCAGCATAAGCTTTGTTGAATCCTGCGTCATGATGGGTTTTCTGCTACTCTACTATTTGATAACGTTCAACAACAATAAGTTTATGCCGGCCATACGTGTCTTTATCGAGGATCGCATGAACTGCTGCTTCTCCACACGCTACGGTTGGTATATCTTTACTTTGACGACCAACTACAATCGGTTCAATAACATCCTTCGTTTTTATCCTAAAACAGATCTCACAGAGCCGCCAGAGAATAGCGCCAAAGCGCAGCTACCTTTGAAGAAGGATCCACTTTCGGGCGATGGTCTATTTGTGATCAATTTTCCAGAGAATACCTCATCCATGTCATCCACAGCCAACTTGACACACTCCAAGAATTGTAAGTTCAATAAAAATATAAAAATTTTGAAACCCCATTTCATTTAGTGAGAAATGAAACGAGATTTAGTTAAAGTTCAACATTTTGAAATGCGCGCCCTTAGAGATCACTGATTTGCATCTGAGCTCTTAGGGTATCATCGATAGACTTAAATGTATCATCGATAGATAACGTATTAAACATGATATACTAAACTGCTATCGATGGAATTTAAATTCACATGCCAACTGAAAATTGCGATTGCTATCGATGGGCAACTAATTAAACATCTCCTTTCATCCCTATCTTTCCAGGGAATGGTGAGGATGAAGACGACCAAATGCCGGTTAGCATTTTTGCGTATCCACACAGTGAGACGGGTTTCATGAAATTCTGGTGGGTCTTCACGTTCCCAATTAAGCTAGTGCTGCGCGTCTGCATTCCACATCCAATCAGACATCGTCGCCTCTATCCGTTGTCCTTCATCATGTGCATCATTTGCATTGGCGTCAATGCTTACATGATTGTCTGGATGTTAACGGCATTTGGTGTTGCGATACGTGTGCCCACAATTGTGATGGGTCTCACATTCCTCGCCGCCGGCTCCACAATGCCCGAAGCAGTTTCTAGCCTTATTTCGCTGCGAAATGGTAACCAAATACGATACGAACTTTCGAGCACTGCTGCAACTAATTTGTTTTGTTTTCAGGTGAAAATGGCATTGGTGTCTCGAATTCGCTCGGCGCCAATTCGCTAGCCATTTTGCTGTCGCTGGGCGTGCCCTGGTTTGTGAAGAACTGCATGAACTATGGCACCGGCATCAAACAGCAGGTGGGCACCGAGGGCATCGAGTATAATATTCTCATCCTAATATTGTGCACCATTGGCCTGTTCATCGTACTCAGCTGCAGCGGCTATCGGCTAACGAAGCGCGTTGGCGTCGCTCTATTTACCGTTTATACAGTATTTATAGTGCTCCAGATTTTGATCGAGATGCATGTGCTCTTCCCAGTGGACTGCACCAGCTAGTCAGAGCAACAACAAAGGCAACAACAACAGCAGCCATACCCATTCCAGTTCCAGTTGGAGTTGCATGCATACGAGCTTTTGGCTGGCACCAGAGCTAGATGGATACAATTTCGCTTTGTCCCTATTCTAATTGGATTTCTGTAAATACGAGAAGTTGGAAAGTTTTGAAGCTGTCTGACCATTGGTCTGGTTAAATGTTGTCAGAGTTGCCACCCAAGTAAAAACGATCAACGAAGGAACTTTCGATACTTCAGCCTAAACAAAATTATTTACGAACGTATAGATATAGACGCTTGTATTATAACAGATTTTTTTTTTTTTTTGTGCTTTACTAGCTTAGGTACTCCTTAAGACTGTCTACTATTTAGGTAAAAATAATTCATTGTTACGTACTTATCCTGTTGTACACTATTTATATATACAGAGAAAAACAAAAATATCCCTATTTTATAGTCACAAATTTTGAACTGGTACCAAAAAAGCGCTAGATTCGATAGAGACCAAATGCTATATAGATACTATATATATGTCTAAGCTATAATTTACGATTACGTAAGTGCCCTGCGATATTTATGGCCAATCATCGGCTGGACTTTCCTTAACACACACAACTGCTGTATGCATAGGGTATTATCACTGTTGATATTTTAGAATGTGTAAGCTCTATCTATTGTTAACCGTTAGTTGCACACACACACACACACACACATACATCAATGCCGTTTGTTATTAATTTACAAATACGACTAACGACCTAACAAATATCAACAAATGTGATTTTTAAACAATTTTGCTCAGATAGCAACCAATAATGAAGAAAATATAAAATAAATTTTAAATTAAAAAAAAAAGTAAAATAGCCACTCAAGTTATTGCTTAAGTGGGCTGTGTGTGATTTACTGATTAGTGTGCACGTATCCGCTTACTAATGTCGCACAGTGTGCTGATAAAATTTAAAAAAAAAAAAAAAGATTCTTTGTGGGGATTTTTCTCTTATTCTTTTCTTTGTTTAATAACCCTTCGGATTGGCAAAATTCTTAAAAGTTTTCATCACATAAACAAGTTGACAAATGAGATCAAAAACATACAAATATATATACACAGACGGGTATATGTATATACATATCTCAAGTATTTACACTGAGAGAAACGAAATTACAAATGTTGTATGAGCGTTGAAAGTGATGGGAACATTACATGAAAACAATGCTAGTGTCAAAAATTTATATCTTACAGTTACTGCCAGTCGCCAGCTTCAGTATGGATTGGTTGGTGCTAATTGAATGGCCGCCACTGTGTGGCGGCGCCTACACTACGCTCCATAAAAAAGCGAACGACTCAGAGACAGAGTTGTGTTTGTTGTAAGCGGTTGTAATATTGATATTTAACAATTTGTTATTGTTGGTGTTGGTGTCTTGCTTTTGTTTACGTTTCGTCATACATCATACATTGTTTGTACATCGTACATCATACATCATACATAAATAAATACTTATAAATAGTTTGCTTGGTTTCCTTGTTTACCGTCATGTCTTACATAGTTTTCGTTTTTTTCATTTGGTATTCGAATGCAAATTCATATACAATACATATACATACACATATATATTTGTCATATATATATATATATATAGAAGTTCAACATTTCTCTCTTCACATGTCTTTTCCTTAGCCGTCATGGTTGATTGGCATAAAATGCAATTGGTTTCTACCATGAACAAATCAGTCTGAGCAATTACAAATACATAAATAAATTTCCTTGCGAGATACACGTTTGCAATCAATACAAATCTTTTGCGGGGGGCGTGCGGGGAGCGGAGAACGGGACGTGAGGGTGTGGAACAAAGTTCAAGACGCTTTACATTAGCTTTCAGCTTCGCGCTTCGAACTACGAATTGGCACAATACATCTTCTAAATGACAAATATATATACACATATATATACATGTATATAGAACAATAATGAAAGTTAATCGATATAAATATTATAAGCTACACAAAGCGCACAAAAAAAACACCACACGCACACAAAAATAACGTGACTTGGTCAGTGCCTTGGGCCTGGTTAAGTTCTATGTCCTGTTTAGGTGCAACAGTGGTGGCCGTTTTTAACGTAATAGTTGTGCATGGATACGGTGCCGTTTTTGCTGTAACTACCGCTGCCGCCACCATTGTAGTGAGCACTAGCGCCATTTGTGATGCCGCCGGCTGTGCCGTTACTTCCATTGTTTCCATTACTGCTGGCAGCTGCCGCCGCCGATACCGTTGCTGTGCCGTTATTCTCCATTCTGCTAGCTGCATCGAACGCCTTTATGTGATTCTGTATAATTTTACACGTGAACTGACGGTGCTGTCCCGGTTCCTATTACCGAAAATGGATATCTAATTAGTAGTTGGCACATCACATTCATACATACATATGCATACATACATCCATGTTTGATTGAGCGTGTGTGTGTGTGTGGTGTGTGATATGTGTAATAGTGTGTGTGTTTGTTTGTGTGTCAGTGTTTGAAGGCGCGTTTAGGTATATTTTTACCTACCTTTGGCTGTATGGGAAAGCAACACCAGAGTATAAAAGCTATGAAGGCCACCAATGTGCCCACAAGCAATATGAAATCCTCAATGGTCTAAATATAAGCACAAATAATGAAAATCAATTAGAAGTCCTCTCTAGATTTGTCTGGCAACGCTACTGTTCTAGTTGGTTTATTGTTGTTCTTATTGTTATTGCTACTTACCGGCTCCTCGCCAAGCAGCACGTGATTTATTAAATAGACAAAATCATCAAATGGCGTCATTATGAATGCCAAAATATGTCTTACAAATGCAGTTCTGCAGTTTGTTTGGGTTACGGGTTTTTCTTATGTTGCTTTCTTTTTCCGATACGCTGCCTTTACTGCAGCTCCTAGGCGTTTTCGGTGCACTTTTTCGGCTTATTGCATTCACAGCAGTAACGTTAACATGGTTTTGGCTGCGCCACCTCAACACAATCACAAAAACAAATAGTTAAATAAAAATCTCCAACCTTGCACAAAATTATGTGTTGAACGCAGCTGCAGCGGCAGCACAAGCACAGGGACAGCGCTTTGTGATGTGTATGGCGCGTTAAGCTTAGAATATCGATAGTATTGATTGGGGCACCCTAAAATACCGATCACATTTCAATTATATCGGTAGTTTATTCTCTCAGCTACTGTAAATATATATAATATGTTCGGATATATCATGGTTTAAATATATTATCTATTTATTATATAATAAGATCTTATTTATTGGTTAAAATCCAATTCTCAATACGACCAGTATCCAATATGGGCAGCACTTGGCGACAAATATACTGTAAGCTATCGGCAACTTTTTGAAATGGGCAAATGAGCGAAACGCACAATCGACCTGCAATATGTATAGACATCGTATTTGAATTTTGGCGCCAATATTTTACATTTAAAAATTATGCAAAATATGTAATTGCCATGTGTAACGAATGCTTATCTAAAAAATAAATTCAAGTTAATTTAAGAAGACTGTTATTTCCTGTGAATACGTAAACTGTAACAGTAGCGATACTGCCATTCAAATTTAGCGCCTAACTATCGCTGTTAAAGTAATTTGTGTGGAGCCACTAACCATAGTAGTGGAGCACAGCAAACATAAACAGCCGTTACTTTATTATGTGATTTTATAATTGTGGCGCGCAGTATTAAGTTTTAGAATTAAATGAATGGAGATTGCAATGTAATTGTTTTTATAGTATGCACGTTTCAATTTGTTTTAATTATTAAACTGATGATGAATACAACATATTTAAAAATCACAAAAGTAGTTATTTTCTTACGTCATTTGTCATATAGAACTATAAACTTAAATCGTAAAGCAGCATTTCCTATTGGTTACGGGGTTAAAATGGGTGGGGACTTTTGGATGTGGTATGCGTGAATGGCCCCGTTAATCAGCGGCTATCACAACGGCTAAGCACACAAACAACGTAAAGTCTATATATCACTGATAGATGAACGACTATAATTTATAAATATGTACATATATTTTTGCCAGTTGGACAGGTTCTTGTGTTTACTTACGATTTGAATCGAGTGCAAGCCGACAGCTGAGCGAACGCGATTCAGTTCTAAAAAGACCAGCGCACGGATTAGGCTATAATAAAGCCCTCGCCCTTGTTCTCGCTCTGAACCCACACGTGACACAAGATGATCAAGATGAGTCTAATGCCAATTCTAATGCTAATGCTAATGCCAATGGCGATCATCATTGGCGCCATCGAACAATCGAGCGATGTCGCTGATCGATTTCCGCTGTCCATTATACACATTAACGATTTACATGCCAGGTAAGTTTTCCAGCTGTGATAACTGTAAATCACGGAAAAACACATGCTGACATATGTACACCGTAGAGTGTTTCTATGGCTCGTTGAGTGGGCAATGGCAGATATCATCATATAATCGACTCGAGTACCGTAAACACAATCATTGTAATCATGTGCGCCAAGCTTATCTCCGACAACTGTTTCCACACGGCCATCGCATCGATAAGCACGCAATATCCCCAAATACACACCTTATACATATGCCAATTCTTAATATGATTACAAATTGCTGAAATTCCCCCATCTGATCGGATTTTAGATACGAGCCAACGGACACTGGCGGCGGCACCTGTGGTGAGGAGGAGCAATGCATCGGCGGCTATGCGCGCACCGTTTACACGGTGAGGCGTCTGCTCGAGGAGCAGAAGGACTACAATCCCATCTACATCAATGCGGGCGATAGCTTCCAGGGCACGCTCTGGTACAACATCGGACGCTGGAATGTGACCCAGGAGTTTCTCAATATACTGCCAGCCGATGCGATGGTTTGTTGAACTCCACATTTAAGATCTTTACATGTTGCTTTCCCCTAACCTCTTCTCCTTCTTCTTCTTATTTCGGTAGACTCTGGGCAACCATGAGTTCGATCATGGCGTCTCTGGCTTGGTGCCCTTCCTGAAGACCGTGCAGACGAACATGCTGGTGGCGAACATGGACTGCGCCCATGAGCCCACCATGGAAGGCCTCTACGAGAAATCGAAAATCTTGGAACGTGGTGGCCGCAAGATCGGTCTGATTGGCGTCATCCTAGAGACCACCTATGTAGCATCCGTCGCAGTTCCAGTTTGGTTCAAATTTTCATTCGCTTCGCTTTGCTTTCTAGGACCTGGCCAACACAGGCAATCTGATCTTCCGCAACGAGAGCGATACGATCCGCGAGGAGGCGCGCTACCTGTCGGAGCAGGGCGCCAACATCATCATCGTGATCTCGCACTGCGGCTACGAAGTGGACAAGGTGATTGCCGAGCAGGCGGGCGATGTTATCGATGTCATTGTGGGCGCCCATTCGCACACGTTCCTCTACACGGGCGTGCCGCCTGGACCGGACAAGGCTTATGGCGACTATCCCACCGAGGTGACTCACAGCAATGGCCATCGTGTGCTCATCGTTCAGGCGGGCGCCTATGCCAAATATGTTGGCAATCTAACGGTGTATTTCGACAGCAAAGGCGATGTTATCGACTTCGAGGGTGCACCCATCTATATGAGCAATGATGTGCCTCAGGGTAAGTAGCCTTTTTATATTATTGTTCGTATATACCCTGTACTTAAATTGCTGATAGCATTTACAATCGATAAATATCGATGTACGGCAATGGTAATTTTTAAGTGTATCTCTGAATTCTTCAAAACGGTCCAAAAACTGCTGTTGCTATATGCAGATATTTATCGATAATTATCGATTTACAGCTTTGTTTAAAAATGGATGAAAATCTACGCAAATGATAATATTGATAATTATTTAATTAATTTTTGTCGATATATGTCGATATATATCGATAAACATATAATGACTGTTCGATATCTATGTATGTATCTATGCTCACGTTAAGAATTTTTACAGTCGTTTTGTCAAAGCCGACAAATATCGATAAATAATTTATATCGATTTAAGTAGATTTCTTGACTCGCATTTAAGCCAAGTAGTCGGGTAGGGTATTCTTGCGTCGTGCATGCCTGTGCTAACTCGTTTGTGATGTGTTGTTGTTGTTGCTGCTGCAGATGAAACTGTGGTGAGAGCTATACAGCCATGGAAGGAGGTCATCGATAAGGAAGGCAAGGTGGTCATCGGCCAAACCCTTGTCGATCTTACCAAAGAGGATTGCGGCAGAAGGGAATGCAATTTGGGTAACTTCGTCTGTGACTCGATGGTGCATACGGTATGTTAAATATATTATGTATATGATAATGATATGACTAAGCTAATTCCGGTATATGAAAACTCTTCTTACAGTTTGTCGGCCTATCATCCTTTGAGAGTCCACAGTGGACGAATGTTTCGATAGCTTTGGCATCCACGGGCGGTATGCGCGTGCCTCTGCATCGTGGCAGTGAGTGAATCCTAAAACTTGATTGATAGTTACAGTAAATCATGGCTAAGCGCCACTCCATGCATATATGTATATCTATTACAGATCTGACCTATGCGCATATGGTGAGCATGGCGCCGTTTGAGAACCAGTTGATGGCCTTCAATTTGCCGGGCCAGAACATTATCGATGCCCTGGAGTATGCAGCTAGCAAGATTGATCTGGAGAACGGGGTAACCAGCTCGTATATAATGCTGCAGGTGTCCGGCCTGAAGGTGACCTACGACTATACCAAGCCGATCAATTCACGTGTTATCTCTGTGCTGGCCCGTTGTGCCGACTGCGATGTGCCCGTCTACAAGCCACTCGATCCGGCTCAGTCCTATCGCATTATCACCCCCAGCTTTTTGCAAGGCGGCGGCGATGGTTTTAGCATGCTTAGTACGGGCACTGACATCCAGTGAGTGTTGATTGATATCAGGCATCATATCGAAATATCGATATTTATCGAGTTTCTTTCGTTTGCAGAGTGAGCATTACGGACATAGATGCCCTCATCTCGTACACCAGCAATGTGAATCCTATCTACACGGGCCTTGAGGGTCGTATTACGGTGCTAAACTAAACCACGTTTTTAGACGATAAATATTGATCTATTTTTAACGATAAATATCGATTTATAGCATTGGTTTTTTTGAAAAAAAAAGAAAAACTATTGATTCGAGAATTTTCAAGAGTATATTCCTCTATCAAATAGGCAATTTGCTAAAAATCGATAATTATCGATAGTTACAAATATGAGCTTTATTCCTTTAAAAATTTAACCAAATTCAGATGTACATAAATCAATTTTTTGTGAATAAAATCTATTTGTAAACTATTTAAATTGTTTTCTGATACGACAAGATTTATTTTCAAATGTTCGATAGAGAATAGGTTTAAAACACGTAAGCATGAAACCGTGTATAAATTAAGCTTTTTTGCTGTAGTTGTTAGATGTTAGTGTGCGGTGTTGCACAAAATGAGTAGACTTCAATAATCCCGTGGCGACGACCGACGTTCTTTATTATCAAAAATCAACTAAAGTACAGTGACATAAATTCTTATATCCAAAGCTAGCCCTAAACCCTGATTATGCTGACATTGCATATTTACGCGAGGCATCGCATTACTTCGGGCAACAACATTGTTGCGCGTTGGAGCCACTGCTGCTGTTGTGCAATATCCGCTGGGAACGGCTACATTCATGCTGACGGCGCGTGATCAATCTGAACATTTATGTTTTGCTGGTCGATTGTGTTAACTCCTCCCCCACTTAGATGAATGACGTCCTCGGCTTTCTTGAAACTGTTAATTAATGTTTGAAGATCACGTTGACGTTTGTTCCTCTGATGTCTTTGATAGAGTTTCATCGAAGCGTAGCAGGAGAGTAAAAGGATGGCCACGGTTAGCCCAGATACTATTGGCCTTCTTACTAGCCCTTCCTCTAGTTGAGCAATATCCCGCAGATTTTTTATGCTTATCTTCTGCAGGTATGGCAGGCTTGGTATCTCTTGGTGGTCTGTTATATTTAAGAGCGCAGATACCGCTGGTCCCGGGGATTTCCTCACGTAGTTTTTTTTGGTTTTGGTATACGGTGTTGTTTACCTTTATCTTGTCGTCAAAGGTAAGGAGGAACGTCCCTTTTACCATCTGCTCGTTGACTGTAGCTGCTCCGTCGTTGATGATGATTACTCCATCGTCGACTATGGTTAGAGGTTCGAGGTGGCTGGGCCGAGTTGAACAATGTGCGGTGTCACCTGAGTGTAGCTGTTGAGCGCATGTTGTGTAGGGTGACTTCTTGCAGAACGTTATTGTGAGGGCTGTACTACAATTTCCTATTGATATTACATGATTTCCACAGTCAGCTAAATTGTAGTCTTCGGCGAAATTTATTATGATGCCGTTGTGTTGGACAGGGTATACGGTTAATTTTTTACATACTATGCTAGGCTTAGGATATCTTATAATGAAATGTAGAAAATTTTCGCTTAACAAAACTTTAATTTGAGATACTTCCATTAAGTCAGTAATAGTGATATTTATAGAGTGTTCATTAACAATGTTTTTTAAATCAGTGGAATCCAAAATGGAGGGGTTTACAATTCCAACCTTTGCAAGTGTTACTGATAGTATTAAGGTTTTTAACTCTGAGATAATTATTCTATTTCTTGTTAGCAGCGTTTCATATAAATGCTCTGTGTCTACTTGTTTTACTTTTGTGTTTTTTACTAGGAGGTTTACGGTGTCAGTTAGCTTATTAATTTGTTCCTGCATTTTTGTGTTTATGGTTATCTGCCTATTTTCTGACTCTACAAGTTCATTCTGTGTAAATTTTAGTTTCTCGAAATCATCATGGTCTGGCGTGCCAGCTACGACCTTTAGAACGGTGCCTAGCATATTGATACTCCTAGCATGTCTATGGTGGACATTTACTGTAGCTATTAATGTTTCTATATGTTGTATGTCTGCGTCTAATAACATTCTCATATGTGATCGGGGGAAATGGTTTGCTAATTCTTTCGTATTTTTTACTATTTCTGAGTATAGGGTAAGGTTGGTTGAGTGCTTCAAGTATTGGAAATCCGTCCAAATGGTTACGTATCCGTCCAAGATCGGTATGTAGTCCATGTTAGTATAGTCAGTCAATTTCGCTGTTATCGTTGTAGCAAAAGAAGTATAGTCCAAATCCTAAAAAGATAAAAAGGGAATTTAATGTTTTGCCTATCTTAGATTGTCCTTGTGGACCACCCTCCCTTTTATTAAGACTGTTGTCCCCAAGTCTGCGTCAATTTTGCCTTCGTTGTATAGTGGTGTCAGTTTGTTCCCTAAGCGTCTGTTTGTTTTTTCCAAAACTGTGTCGCCTATTTGGAATTGTCTATTGTGTCTTGTTTCGTTTACTCTATTTGTTAGGAGTTGTTGTGCCTTTTGAATTTTATTTCCTATCTCTATTTCGAGTTCTGGGGAGGATGAGTGGATTATATCGATTGGTCGTTTGTCCGTTACTGAGTGAATTGTATTGTTATATTCGATAGTTGCTTGAAGTATCGTTTCAACAGTGTCAGTAATTTTCCTTTGAGCTGTTAGGCATCTTGCAATGTCACCGAGGGTGCTATGGAATCTCTCGACTTGTCCGTTTGATGTACTATGGAGTGGTGGGGCATTTACGATTTGAATGTTATATTGATTGTTTAGCAGAGATTTTATTGTTTCGGACTTTATGGAGGGCTCGTTATCGCAATAGATCGTCTTGGTATGCCGGTAAAAATTTACAAGTTGTAAAATTGCTGATTGTATGTCAATTATTGTCCTTGAAGCGATGGGTTGAACAATTGCAAATTTTGAAAATTTATCTATGCACGTAAGGAAGTATTTTTTATTGGTTGAGTATATGTCTATGTGTAGTATTTCGCCCACATAGGAAGGTATGGGTGTTTCTCCAAGTATTTGTTTTTGTGGGTGACGATTGTACTTAGCTGTTTTACAAATTTTACAATTTGAAACAACTTCGTTCGTTAATTTTGTCATTTTCGGAAAAAAATAGTCTTGTAAAATCTGCTTCACATTTTCTTGGGCTGCTCTGTGAGCCCGATTGTGTTCTGTTGCAATTATTTCTTTCTGTTCGTTTTTATCAAAAATGTCATTTACTATGTACTTTGTATATCGAAATGTTGTTGTTGGAAAAGTTTCTATTAGTTTATGTTGTATGAATGCTAATATTGGTAACTCGCAATGGATTGCATTTACGACATCTTTTTTGACTACATCGCAAACTCTTTTGATTAACGAGTCTCTGTTTGAGAAATGAATTGTATGTCGGATTTTCTTACCAAATAGGATAACTGTACGATCAGAGGCTATATTATTTTCTTCTATTATAATTTGGTTTTGGAAACAGTTGATTGGTTTGTCTGTTGTGTCTATGGTGTATGTGAGCGATATTTCGCTGTGAATTGTGGCTCTGTCTGACTGTACATCGTCCTCTAGGGCATGAATATTATGCCGTGACAGTGCGTCCGCAACGTAGTTCTCCTTCCCTGGCTTGTAATAGATGTTTGCGTTATATTCATCTATAAAAGCTTTCCAACGCCTGATTTTTGCGTTCGGGTTTCGGTCGGATACTGCAAACGTCAGAGGCTGATGGTCCGTAAAGATATTTAAATTTTTTACCCCATATAGATAATTTCGGAGGTTTTTTAAAGCCCAAACTATTGCAAGTAGTTCCCTCTCATTTGTTGCAAAGATAAGCTCTCTATCCTTTAATGTTCTTGATATCATGGTGATTGGTTTTCCACCTTGTGACAGAACTGCCCCAAGACCAGAGGATGAAGCGTCCGTTGTTAAATCAAACGGCTTCTTGTAGTCAGGGTAGAGCAACATTACATTTTCGGATGCAAGAACCTCTTTTAGCTTCTCGAATGCCGCATGTTGACTCTCGTCAAATTTTACTGGAATTTTTTTGGATTGTCCGGCGCTCACTTTGCCATTTTGGCCTTTTAAGATGTCGCTTATAGGTTTTGCTATAGACGCGAAGTCCTTGATGAAACACCTATAGTAGCTTGCCAACCCAAGGAATGATCTGACGTTAAACAAAGTTGTTGGTACTTCATAGTTACGAATCGCTTCAACTTTACTTGGACATGTCTTTATACCATTACTTGAGACTACGAAACCTAGGTATTCTACACTTTCTTTGAAAAAGTGCGACTTTTCTGGTGAAACTCTCATGTTGGCCTCGTATAGTTTATCTAGGACCCAGGCGATATGCTTGACATGGCTTTCCATATTTTCAGAAAAAATGATTACGTCGTCTACGTAAACATAACAAGATTTTCCAATTTGCTCTCTGAGCACATCGTCAATGGCTCTCTGAAAAATACTAGGTGCATTTTTCAAGCCAAAAGGGAGCCTGCAGAACTCATACTTTCCGCTTCCTACAGAAAAGGCTGTTTTTTCTCTATCTTTTTCGGCAAGTAAAATCTGGTGGAATCCGGATTTTAAATCTAGTGTTGTAAAGTACTTTGCTGTGCCTAAGTTGGATAAAATGGAGGCTATATTGGGAATGGGGTATTTGTCATCTATTGTCTTTTTTGTTTAGTTTTCTGAAGTCTATAACTAAACGTTTCTTTTTTCTTCCCTGCTCGTCGGTACCTTTTTTTATCTACAACCCACACGGGGTTATTGTATGGTGACTGGGACGGACGTATTATACCGTTTTCTAACAGATCTTGAGTTTCTGTGTTTACGAATTCTGATACGCCCATTGGGTATGGATATAATTTTGAATAAATGGGATTCTCGTCCTCTGTTCTAATAGTTGCAATGACATTTGTATTATACGGAAGCGCTTCATTTGGTTCCGCAAATACTCCTGCTCGGGCTTTGAGCATTGTTTGAAATTCCGTTGTTATAGCCTGAGGGGCTTCTATTTCTTTGACACTTGTGAAATTTACGGCTGGGCATTTTAGAAAGTTAATGGTCTCAGAACCATAGTTTGTTGTTAGTTTCTTATTTTTGAAGTCTAATAAAACGTTGGTTTGGTTTAGTAGGTCAAGTCCGATTATACCATCGAATGTCGTGAGGTTTGGTAATAAGAAAAATGTTGTCTTGGTATTAAAAAGGTGCATTATGCATTTCTTGTCAACTACGTTGTGGCCATGGATTGATTTTAATCGAAAGGGTTTTTCTACCGGCGTAATATTTTTTAGTTCTTTTAATGGTCTCACGTAATTCTTTGAGGCTCCGGTATCTATTAGCAACTTTATGGTTTTCCCTGCTATCGTTCTCTCTATGAACGGGAGCAGGGATTTATTCCTAAAAAATTGACCTGGTCGTATTCGTCCAATTCATTGTCAACGTCTTCTGTCTCGGTTTCTGCGATCGCTTGGTATTCGCTATTGTCCTGCTCGTATTCTGTATCTTCTGTTCCTAGGTGGTTAACTCTTTTGCTGTTTCGGTCCTGTGAACCGTGCGCTACCGCTGTTTGGTCGTTTGTTTGCCTGTCCCTGGTTATTGTAGTTTTCGTATTGAGTGCGTCGTTGTTGATTTGGCCACTGAGTCTGTTTCGAGAAGGTCGCGTTTTGTTGGTGTTGCGTAGCCTGTCTGAAGCGAGAAGATGAGTCAACGTCCATTGGTTCTACCTGTTCTTGTCGTGGTGAGAATTCTGGTCTTTTGTAGTGTGGGCTTTTTCCTGGTTGGTTGTGTTTTGGGTCTTGAGCTAGAGTCTTGTCTCTGACTTGCTGTCTTTGTTCGATCTTCTGCGCTTTTTCTTCTATACTGCGGGCGAAATTTGTGGCGAACATATAACGTTCATGATTTGACTCAACTTCTTGAGCCAATGCCAATGCAGAGGGAAGATCAATTGGTCTAGCTGAGAATAGGACATCACTTAAGGCCTTCCTGGTTCCTGAGATGAATACTCGCAGGGCGTCTGCTCTATATTTCTCATTTAGCGAAGAGGCAACGGTGGTGTCGTAGGTCATGATTGTCTTATTTATAAGTAAAGTCAGTTTCTTTTCTACCTCGTCGTAGTACTGCAGTAGTGTCAAATTTCCTTGGCGGAGTGTTGACATCTCCTGTTCAATTAAGTATATCGGTCGTTTGTCGGAGTACGTGAAATCTAACCGATTTATAATGGCCTTAAAATTTAGAGGAGTGTCGAAAGAAGAGAGTACCATATCAGCAGCGTTCTTAATTTTGTTTCTTAATATTCCCAAAGCTTGATAATGCTTTGAGCTACCATCGTATTTCTCATATACCTTGTATGCGATATGCGCAGCCTTTCTCCAAGATACATAAGTTTCGCTTTTTCCTTCAAAGTCCGGGAGGGACTTCATGATGTCAAGGGTTTCGTTGCAAATAACACCTATTTTGATTTCTGCCTCCTTGAAAGTTTCTACCTCGGGTGCGCTAACCTGTACTGAATTTATACGTTGTTCAATTTCGTTTAATTTTCTATCAAAGCTATCTTTTTGAGCAGCTAAAGCGCTTGCGACTGCGCCTTCTACTATAGCTTTTAATTGATCTGAATTCAAAGCCATTTTTAAATTTTCTGTGTTGTAAATTTTTCGAAAATTTGTTATTAAATCTTGTATTTCACTATCACTCATAGGGCAAGTAAAGACAGGGAATTTTGCGTGCTGCGTTTTTTTGTTATTAATAATTAATATTTAAAGGTTGAAATTGTATTTTTATTTGTTTTTACTCCTTAATTTCTTTTTTTGCAATGAACACTCTACTCACATGTTCTTATATTATGTTAGTAGACTGTATGTTGTGTGTTTCTTCGCTGATGAGCCGCTTCGTGGTGGGTGTCTTCGCTGCGTACTGCTTCGTCTAATGCTGCTTTCTTTTTTTCTTTTTTCGTTTTGGTTATGCGTTTTAGTTGTCTTGCTGTTTTTTTTTGCACTTGTGGGGTATTTATCTCACTGAATGCTTGTTTTAATCGAAGTTTTAATTTCGTTTTTTTTTTTTTTTTTTTTTTTTGGGTTCGTTTCGGTTGGGCGCCAATTAAGCTTTTTTGCTGTAGTTGTTAGATGTTAGTGTGCGGTGTTGCACAAAATGAGTAGACTTCAATAATCCCGTGGCGACGACCGACGTTCTTTATTATCAAAAATCAACTAAAGTACAGTGACATAAATTCTTATATCCAAAGCTAGCCCTAAACCCTGATTATGCTGACATTGCATATTTACGCGAGGCATCGCATTACTTCGGGCAACAACATTGTTGCGCGTTGGAGCCACTGCTGCTGTTGTGCAATATCCGCTGGGAACGGCTACATTCATGCTGACGGCGCGTGATCAATCTGAACATTTATGTTTTGCTGGTCGATTGTGTTAACTTATATATATAATCCCTGCAGTATTTCCTAGATTTATTTAATCTTTGATATTTATAGGTATTCCCGATGGACTTTCATTGATTGCGTTCAAAGAAATTATATATGAATTATATTGTTTTTAACAAGTTTTGATAGCTTATCTAAATGGGGGGGGTCGCATTCAATTATTTCTATTAGTTCTTAACTGAATTGTGTGTGTTGAGGCTTCAAAAGCTAACTTAAGTTAGATAGGGAGCGAAAGATAGATGGAGAAAGAGAGAGAGAGAGAGAAAGAACGAGAGACAGAGACAGGGACAGACTGAAATGATGGCCAGTTTAAGGCAGAAGAACAAGGTATACTAAAGCTAAATATACCTCCCTACATACACTAAAAATGTCTCATATCAATTTTTGTTGCATACATTAGCACAAATCCAATATGTCCCTTTGTCATATTATAGGGTATGAACCACTAACCATTTGTACCATATATGCATATATCTATATACGTATAGGTATATCAGCTAACAAGAACTTAGAGAACTTTCCCTTATATATTACATATAAATATATATGTATACATATATATCAAAAATAATAAACCTAAAATTAATGTTGACTAAATGCAGAGTATGTTCACCTATGCATAGATCATGAATAAGCAACGAGACTTATCTTTCATTTCCCTCTTCATGACCTTTGGTTATGCAAGATGAAGACGTTCTTGTAGCTCTGCAGCCTTGGCAGGCACAACTGGAGGAGGCATCCAATCGTATAGTGGGCAACAGTCGCGTCTATTTGCAGCAAGTGGAATGCGCGCGAGGCGAATGCAACTTGGGCAATCTCTACACAGATTCCATGCTGCATGCCGTGAGTCGATTTCCTACACCCACTCTCTATGCTTCTCTCTAGTTCCTAATCTTTCCAGTTTATTAAGGAAGCATCCGCCCAAGCGCCAAATTGGAGCAACGTCACCATCGCGCTGACCAGCCAAGGCAACTTTCGTGTGCCTCTGAAAGCAGGCAGTAAGTTAAAACATAAGTAACCCCTTGGAAGCAAGCTAAATGGAACTCATTTATATCCAATCCGCGATAGACATTACATATAAGCAGCTGGTGGCCATGTGTCCGTGGGAGAATCATTTGTATGCGCTGACTTTACGGGGCGATCATTTGTTGCAGCTGCTGGAGGATAGCGTGGCACCGATGAATGCCAGCCTAACATTTCCCACATCCAAACGTTTTCTTCAAGTCTCCGGATTGAGAATCATCTATAATTTAAAAGCTGAGCCCGGCGAGCGGGTGCGCCAAATACTCGTGCGCTGCTCCAATTGCCCAGTGCCTGAATATCAGCCTTTGCAACAGACTCAGCATTATCGGCTGGTAGTCATGGAGTATCTGGCCAATGGTAAAAATGGTTTCTCTTTGATCAGCGACCATGCCCAAGACCTTGAGTAAGCTATGCCATAGATATTAGTTGATTCGAACTTCTAACGAGTCTCTTTCAGAATGGGTCCCTTTGATTTAGACGCCTTAATGGACTATATGAGTGTAATTGGGCCTATAACTGCCGGTCTAGAGCAGCGAATACAATTTGTAAATGATTGAAAATAGTGCTTTTTCAAATAAACGTTGACGGAATGCAATTTTTGATTATCGATCTATCGTATAAATTTTAGCCAAAAGCATGAAGTTGGTTGCTTTGGGATTTTTCACATTACTTAGCTGTACACTTTTTTTAGCTTACGCGCTGCGGTCACACTGATCCAGTAGTCACTCATTCAAAAGTCTTGTTAAGGTTAAGAGTCCGCCTGCGGCACATTTCGAGCAAGTGAGCTTGTTAATTTACATCAAGTCAAATCGGAAGTGTTTCAACACACAGCATTATTTTTTGATTATTAAACTTGTTACAATCAAATAAAAAAACCGTAAAAATGTAAGTAAAACAAGCTAATTTATTATTTAACGTTCATAAACCGCGTGTGCGCAAGTATTTGGATTATCATTGTTGTGTGTGTGCGTTTGCGCGTGTGTGTGCATTGCGGTGTTATATAAGATAACCGGCAAAGCGAGCGGCTGGCTTCTTTCTAGAATCTTCTGTAAAACATAACGTGAATTGACTTAATGCAAATGTTTGTTAATTATAACTACCAATGACAATTCGTGCGGGCATTCTCTCTTACGTTCCATTGATAATCGCAGATTTTCCAATTGGATTTACTTTCCAGCGGCACACACACAGTCACATATACTCACGTAACAGCGGCAAACGCACATGTTTTCTTTATTCGTCCGATTTCACAATTGCTATGCGGGAACAGTGCATGTTTTGTTATTGGACTTTACATTTCTTGGGTATATGGAAGGTCCATGCACTTGGCCCACATTTCATAACAGCCCTAAACATTGCAGCAGGTCACTTTCGAAGGGGGAGGGGTGGGGGGCTCGGCCTGGTTACATAAATGATTTGTTCTGGAAGACTTGTTCTCGCGCCTTGCTATAGATAGCCCGCACCGGCAGGGGGTCGCCGTGCTCTTATCAATGATTTAATATGAACTGAAATGGAAATCAAATTCCATATTGCATCAATTAGCGCTGTGCACGTGTTCTTTTTTTTTCTCCTCCCGTTTGATGTCTTGCCAGCAATTGATTTATCGATAATTTGATTGCGCTCTGTGCATTGCAGATGTTCCGTTTACCCGTTTCACTTGCACGCACCTCTATCAGCCGGCAGCTGGCGATGCGCGGCTATGCAAAGGATGTTAAATTCGGCGCTGAGGTGCGCGCCATGATGCTGCAGGGCGTCGATGTGTTAGCCGATGCTGTGGCCGTGACCATGGGACCCAAGGGTCGCAACGTGATCATTGAGCAGTCGTGGGGCTCGCCAAAGATCACCAAGGATGGCGTGACAGTGGCTAAGGCCATTGAGCTGAAGGACAAGTTCCAGAATATCGGCGCCAAACTGGTGCAGGATGTGGCCAACAATACCAATGAGGAGGCCGGCGATGGCACCACCACGGCCACCGTGTTGGCTCGCGCCATTGCCAAGGAAGGCTTTGAGAAGATCTCAAAGGGCGCCAATCCCGTTGAGATTCGTCGCGGCGTCATGGTCGCCGTCGAGACCGTCAAGGAGAACCTGAAGACCATGTCGCGTCCCGTCAAGACTCCAGAAGAGATTGCCCAGGTGGCGACCATCTCGGCAAACGGTGACCAGGCCATCGGCAAATTGATCAGCGACGCCATGAAGCGTGTTGGCCGCGATGGCGTCATTACCGTCAAGGATGGCAAGACCCTTATCGATGAACTGGAGGTAATCGAGGGCATGAAGTTCGATCGTGGCTACATTTCGCCCTACTTCATCAACTCGTCGAAGGGCGCCAAGGTCGAGTTCCAAGATGCTTTGTTGTTGCTCTCCGAGAAGAAGATCTCCTCAGTGCAGAGCATTATCCCAGCTCTCGAGCTGGCCAACTCACAGCGCAAGCCTCTGGTCATCATTGCCGAGGATATCGATGGCGAGGCTCTCAGCACTCTGGTCGTCAATCGCTTGAAGATCGGTCTGCAGGTGGCTGCCGTCAAGGCGCCCGGTTTCGGCGACAATCGCAAATCCACTCTCACCGACATGGCCATCGCCTCGGGCGGTATTGTGTTCGGTGATGACGCCGATCTGGTTAAACTGGAGGATGTTAAGGTCAGCGATTTGGGCCAAGTGGGCGAGGTGGTCATCACAAAGGATGATACACTGCTGCTGAAGGGCAAGGGCAAGAAGGAGGATGTGCAGCGTCGCGTCGATCAGATCAAGGAACAGATCACAGACACCACCTCTGAGTACGAGAAGGAGAAACTGCAGGAGCGTCTGGCTCGTCTTGCCTCTGGCGTTGCTCTGCTGCGCGTCGGCGGCTCCAGCGAGGTGGAAGTCAACGAGAAGAAGGATCGTGTCCATGATGCTCTGAACGCCACACGCGCTGCCGTCGAAGAGGGCATCGTTCCCGGTGGTGGCACCGCTCTGCTGCGCTGCATCGAGAAACTGGACGCAGTCAGCACACAGAACGAGGATCAGGTAAGATATGATAACGCTCATCCAAGCGCTGTAATCTCTTCAATCTCTTCATCTATAGAAACTCGGCGTGGATATTGTGCGTCGTGCTCTGCGCATGCCCTGCATGACCATTGCCAAGAACGCGGGCGTTGATGGCGCCATGGTTGTGGCCAAGGTGGAGACCCAAACCGGCGACTATGGCTACGATGCACTCAAGGGCGAATATGGCAACCTGATTGAGAAGGGCATCATTGATCCCACCAAGGTGGTGCGCACCGCCATCACCGACGCCGCTGGCGTTGCCTCGCTGCTGACGACCGCCGAGGCTGTGGTCACTGAGACGCCCAAGGACGATGCTGCTCCTGGCATGGGCGGCATGGGTGGTATGGGAGGCATGGGTGGTATGGGTGGTATGGGTGGCATGATGTAAGCAACATTAGTAAACCACTTCCTCTACACTTCCACACACTGTCGCATCCACACATACAAATGCACACACACACACCTTTCATACGTTTAGGCTCATGATGCACAATGCCAGAGTAGGGGATGGGCACAACCACATTCTTTTAACGAGGTGTAGTTAGCTTTCTTTATACAACACACACCAAGTCACACACACACACACACTCTCTCATACACTCATACATTTGGTGGTCGCCGCCGCCGTGTACTTTGTTTCGCATTTATATCCTGTTTTGAACAATTGTGCCGGACTCGCTGTCCATCCCATACGCTCGCATTGCTGCAATCGTGATACACATATTCTTTTCAAACTTTTTTTTTTATTATTTGTGAAAAAAAAACTATTCCTAAATACTATTTTTTACATGTTATATATGTAAAGGCAACAAATAGCGTTAGTTGTAAAAATAACAATAAAGAATACAAAATTATTGAAGAAAAACATTTTTTCTGTTCGGCGGGTGTTCGCGGAAAATATAACTGTCTAAGTGGGAATGAGGGAGATGAAGAAGTTTGGAAAAACGAGATGAATATACATATGAATATATAGATATGAATATGAATATGAATATATATAGCACATGAGTCTGGCCTAAAGAAGAACCCGAGGTGTGCTCAAAAAGTTTTGCAAAAATTTAATTTGAAGATGGCGGAAAATCTAACTGTAAGTGGGAATGGTGGAGATGGAAGAAGTTTGGTAAAACAAGATGAATATATATAGATATGAACATGAATATAAATAGATATTAATATGAATATATGTAACACTCAAGTGTGGCCTACAGTAGCACCCGAGGTGTGTTTAAAAAGTGTCGTACAAATTAAATTGATTTGAAGACTTTTGCCTCTGCTTCAATCTTTGCCGTTTCCATGTGGTAAAGCGAGGCGACCTACGCCTCGTTCAACTTCCCAAGGAGCTGAAGGCGAACATGTAAGGATGAAGGAGTTTCAAGTGCTTCAAGGATGTGAATTATCCAATGGACATTACTTTGATTTATTACCAAATAGATATAAGTACATACATAAATAAAAACACTTCAGAGTTAATTTTGAACGGGACACACATAGAGTTTTATTTACAATTTGATAAGTTCGTAGGGATCCATTAGATTCGATCAGATCTCGTATAAAACATTTACTGGTAGGCCGATTGCTGTGTATAAATGTATTCACTACATATATATAATAATATGTCCTTTTAAATAATGCCAGACATTAAATTTGAATAGTTCTAAATACAGATACAAATACAGACAAATTGATTTCTATGTATGCTTATATAAATATGTATATATATATAGAGTATATATATATATATTTAATAGAGTTCCGCCTTTTGCATGACTGCTTCGACGAGGGCTTTGAAAGCATCTTCGATCATATTAATATGGAGCTGGGCATCGCGGTAGGAGCAGAGCTTCGCGCTCTCTGTTAGAGGCATTTGCATGGTGGTAACACCGAGGGAGGACTGCGAGTGGAGGCTGCGGCCGGTGTTCATCAGAATGTTGACGCAGTCGTCCGCTAGAATGGGAAACGTTTCGACGAACCGCACCATGGCGGGCAGCACGTGCCGCAGGAATTTGCATTTGGCCGATGCGGTGAGCAGCGAGAGCGTCGTCTGTATAACATTCAGACAGAACTTGGAGACGCCCAAGCTTTTGGGTATCGAATAGTTGAGGACCAGGTGTGACGTCAGCTCGATGGTGAAGATCTGTTTGTCCATTTCGGTGACATTGAGGAATTCGTGCACGAAGTCAATGCAAATGTGCATCGAGGGCACGCTGGCCACGATCATCGGTATGACGGACTTGGGATACGTCTGGAAGTGCACCAGCTTGGCCAGCGACGGCTCCGTTATGAACGCCTGATGCACGTACGTGCCAATGATGCCCTGCAGCTCGCGCAGCTCCAGCTTCGCCACACGCGTGTCCGCCTTGCTGTCCATATAGTCCAGCACCTCGAGCAGTATGTGAACGGCCGCACTCTCCTGCGATGCAATCAGCGTCGTCTTCAGCTCCTCCCTGTCCGCATCCGTTTGCACTAGTCCATTCTTGTCCAGCACCTGTTTCTGTTGCATGTGCACGTTCAGATAGGTCTTCGACGCGGCCAGGCTGCCCTTCAGGATTCGCAGCAGGATGACCAACATGTACGGGGAGCAGAACACCTCGCGTGAACATCTGCAGAGAAGAGATGGGATGAGGCAATTAATGGAAACTTTAGCTGGCCTATGATGTATAATGGAGGGAGTAGCTAGAGCTAAAGTGGGCAAGGCTAAAGAGAAAGATGGGGATAATAGGCATTTACAATGGAAGTATGACAATATACATAGAACTATTACATTGGACAATATTAGCTACAGTAGAACAAGGAAGTGAGGGAAAGTGGTAGAGAATGGAAATATAATGGGTATTTATAGTGGGCACGGAAAAGAAGAGAGAGGCAGAACAAATAGGGAAAGGGATAGAGAAGAAATGCTGAGTAATCTATATATACTATAGTAAGATCTTGCTGGCTTTTATAGGGTATATAGAGCATATAAGCTTAAGTAGAGTTAAGAGACAGAGAGAGAGAGAGAGAGAAAGAGAGAGATCTACGGGCATAGTCCATCCCATTTCAATAGCTTTTCAAGCTAAGCGACCTCGACTTAACAAATACAGGGTATCTTATGGTCTGTAAATAAATCACAAGTAATCTTGTTAAGCCGGCAATGCAAGACTCTGAACTGAAGCTATAGCATATATACATCAGACAGAGAAGGAGAGAAATTCATAGTGAGAGAGAGACAGAGAGAGAGAGAGAGAGAGGAAGAAGTGAAAGTAAATGCAGTTACTGTTATATATAAAGCATCTCTCACTCATCTCACCCATCACACTTCACTCCGCTCCAACTAATAGGTATCTATAGTCTGGTCAACTCTGTAAGGGTTGCACTTCAAGATCTCCCTGAAGCACACATGAGAAAAGAACGGAAATATGGAGAGTCAGAGAGAGAGAGAAAGAGATTGTGATGCAATGCTTGAAGACCTTTTCGTCCGATCTCAACATACCCTAATACATCCATGGGCTCCAGCAGGCTCTCATTGGCAAAGGTGCGTCGATTGAGTGCATCCGAATTGTTGGTGATGGCGCGCAGCGACATGATCCAAAAGGTGGTGGGCAGCACGGCATTCAATCTCAGCCAGAGATCGTTATACAGGTCCTTGACATAGCGCGGCACATCCTTGCGAAAGACGTGCGGCAGATGCTGTACCAGCTGATGGGCATGTTGAGCTAGCGCCTCCGGGGGCAGCTGCAGCAGACGCTTGAACAGGCGAATGGCCAGCCGTGGCTTCGTCTGGATATTTTTGAGGGCGCGCGTCAACAGCTCCGGCCTGAGATCGTACCCTTGATGGTGATCCAGGTCGATGGCGGTGGCCAAATAGTGCTCCTCCAGCCAATCGTCGACCATGCTCAAGTGCGGATAGTTGGATATGATGAGCCGCAGCAACGGATGGAAAAGGGAGAGATAGTCATTGTGATACTGATGCGCCTTCTGCAGCAAGTACTTCAATGGCAGACCGCCAAGGAAATTGTTCGTGTACTCCTTCTGTTTGCGTCCGCCCAATGCGCTCTGGTTCATCAGCCGGGTGTCCTCGTACAGCATCAGATAGTAGATCATCAGCAGCTGCGAGGTGAGCGGACACGCCACCTCCACCTGGTTGAGCTCCTCGTTGGCGATCGTCGGCTGCAGCTCCTCGGCAAAGAAGGTGAGCGGCGAGGTGCGAAAGACGTGCAGAATCTCCTGTTCGGTGAACGGTCGATGCATGTGATCAATGCTGATCTTCCCCGTAGGATTCGGTATGATCAGCGTGTTAACGAAGACCTCAACCAATGCGGGCATCACCGGATGCACGGGCCGCACGGAGCTGCATATCTGCTTGAAAATCCACGATTTGATTGGAACTTTATGCTTGAGGAAGGTTCGCGATTTGAGCAGCTGATGTATGCAGTGGACTGGCAAATATCCCGGAATTGTGCCATTCAGATTGGGTGTCACGGGCACGCGAACAGCATGCAATGCCACCACCTGCTCCGTGAACAGATCCTGTGTGAACAGCTGCTTGATGCGGTTCGTACTGTTGGGCCGGATCGGTATCTTCATGGCGAGCGTGGAGCAGACCATTTCACTGATGGCCGTTATCTGATTGCTGTGGAAGTGAATGGCCAACAGGAGCAGCATCTCACCCAAGGAGCTGCTCGTGCCCGAGCGCTTGCAGAAGAACGCATTCTCGCGAATGAGCCACTGCAGCCACTCCACAGCCTTGTTCTCCAGCGGAATCGTCGATACTAGCGACGGACAGGCTATCAGCATGCAGAGCGCCAGTGTGACAAACCGCACACCCGATGCCGTCGGCTGTGGGCAACTGGTGACCAGCTGGGACAATGCATTGATCTCATCGTCATTGAACTTTAGTCCTCCGATTCCTCTCAGCGCGCAATAGAGCCGCAGCAGGACAGCGCCTTGCAAATTGAAATCCTTTAGCTCGGACGCACTGCTGGTAATCTGCAGGATCTTCTGCAACAGCTCGATCCGCACCAGATTCAGTGCATCGCCCTTGCGCTTCTGACTGGTGCGAATATACAGTGCAAACCAGGAGCGTAGGTTCTGATCGTTGCCCAGCAGCAAGCCCGTTAGGAAGGCGATCTGTGAATGATAGCAGATGGGATTAGGCTGCGGCTTGATTAGAGTTGGATGCTGTTACCAAATCCTCGGAATGCTTGAGTGCCAGCTTGAGCATAAACGATGGCACCTTCATCATGTCCACGCACATGGAGCGATTGGCCAGCGCCTGTGAGGGATTCATTTCGCTGAGCGACATCAACAGCGCCAGACGCTGTTTGCCCTCGGCACCCTCCTCATCACAATTGGCAATGACATGTGAGACCACATCCCGATAGCAGTCTGGAAAATTGGCCACCAATGCGCAAACGATGCGATATCCATTTGGTACATGAACCAGAGCATCCGTTAGCTCCAAGATGTTAAGCAGGGAGGGCAGCTCGGCGAGAGCAATGCATAGTATGTCCACCACTTCCTCCAAATAGATGCCATCATCAAGGATTTCAGAATGGCTCGACACGCCCACAGATGCGCCCGACGATGGCTTTTGCTCGGCAATCGCTGCAACCTGTTGCTGCAAATTGAAGATTTCGGATAGGACGACGCGGACTTTGCGTGCCACATCTGCACGCTCGAAGCCAAGAGCAATGCCCGACTGAAGACCGTATTCAGGCTGCGGCTGCGGCTGACCCTGTCCATCGAAAAAGTTGGTCACACTGCTCGTTTTCTGGCGTGTAAGCAATTCCTTCTTAAGATCGTTCTCCAGCTCGTGATAGTTGACCTGGAGATAGGAGACGATACTATTGACCACCTCGATGCCAATGAGTACGGCGAGTATCTGTTTACGTGACTCCATCGAAGATTCGGTATTGTCCAGTGGCGAAAGCAGGCTCATTCGCACTAACGACGGTAATACCGGTCGAATCTCGGTCTCCGGGTAACTGGCGAGAGATGTTATATCCAGATTCTGCATGGCGCCAAATACACGGGCCGTCACATCGTACATCTTGACCGGCATCGCGACAGGCGCACCTGTTGTCAACTTAATGACAATTTTTTTTTCAGTTCGTCTATCTTATGGATGCGATTCTCCAGCCAGCCGAGGATTTAGATACTCTGACACTGAAGCATCGATATTAGCAACTCTTATCGATAAGTTTTTGATTATTTAGTCCTTTCGGTACAGCCTCTGTAATTCAGCAACAATCATTTGAAGAGGACTACGCGCACAGATCATACCAGGCAAACTGATCTCAAAGCAAAGTGTTTTGGAGTCTACCGGTGTGATCGTGCTATGCGTGTGCTGCCAACTTATTTTTTGTTTTTCTTCAATAAATGAACTATCGAGTCGTTATGTTGTGAGCGCGCTCGATATATTGCTGTATCGATATTTCGATGTTTTTCTTTTACTGATACACACATTTTCCATTCCGTATTCAGCAGTCACTTTTTTTTTTACTCGCGAGTGAAGTTCGACCGCAAAGAATAAATGTGAATAAAAATAAATATATCGTGAAGTATCTATATGAATTGTGTATTTTATGAATCAATTAGGGAAAATTGAACAGCAAGTTTGCCGAGTAGGTAAGTGAAAGTTTCTATCAGTGCAGTGCAATGCAAACAGGCGGCAAATATAAAAAATCAAATGTCGGAAAGAAGCATAAAAAATAGACCAACGCCCCAGTAGTGCTAAGTGCCGTGTGCCTCTAGTGAGACGAAGAAGCAGCAGCAGTAATAGTAGTATTGGTAGTATTTGTAGTTGTAGTAGCTGAGGAGTCGGAAAAAGTATCTCAAAGTCGAAATGTGGGCCAATTGGATGCAGTGTTAAATAACTGATATATAATCCATGTATATACGTATGTATAGATACATGATCGAACCTACTTATATATCTATCTACATATGTATATATGTATGCGTGTGAATACGTACATACATAATAAAAACATCATCGATTAAAATTGCCTGCCCCCGTCTATCGCAGTCGCAGTACGCTGCTGGCGTTGATGACATCATTCGGTGTTATTTTTTTTCAGTTCGTTTAGTCTGTGCGATGTCAGAGCGTAGCGCAGGGTCGTGCGTGTGAGTGTATCTATGTGAGTTTGCGTGTGAATGTGTGAGTTTGTGTGCGTACTGCTCCGTTACTGGATGAATACGTGCGTGTAAACGAATATTTGAATTAACTCAAATCAAAACAAAGAAGTATGAGAATAAGGAAAATTGAATTAATTTCTATTAAAACAGCGAACTGAAAGAACTTGAATTACATTTGCGTCACCGCTCAATAAAAAGTGCGATAAAAGCAATATATTTAATCAAGATATACATATACATATGTACATTTTAAAAAATGTTTTTAATCATACACGGGCACACACACACATAAACGCATAGTATCTATCTCTTACTCCCTTTCTCGTCTTGCTACTTTTTATACTCTCACTCAAACACACGCACACACTAACAGCAGAATGCACTTTGAAATACAGTTACGTGCAACATACACACACATACACACGTAAACACACGGCCCATGTAAAAATAGGAAATCCTTCCAAGAGGTCACGAGTTGAATTTGAAGTTGTTTATCGATACATGGAAATGGGTGGAAAACAGAACGAGAAACTGTGCTGCACTTGTCCATATATGCTTTCAGTTTATATGTATATATACATGTATAAATGTGTGTACGGTATTTGTGAGAGTGTGTTTGCGTTAAGGTTTGGCCCACCTTCTTAATGAACGCCGCTGTCGGCTGCCTTAAAAAAAAACAAAAATGACAAATCAACGGCCATAACTCAAATTGTACAGTTGTAAGGTAATAAGCACGTACTGATGTATATAAGTATGTACGTAAGTATGTGTGTGTACATGTTAACTTGTGAGCTGGAGAAGCCTCATAATAAAAACAACAAAAAACAGGTTTTCCATATTGTAAGAAAAAAAGCAAGCATATAATTAAACAATGAAGTTTTCACTGCTGTAATGGCTGCCCTGGTTAATTGAAATTGAACGACGTCAATTGCACAACTCCAACGCCCCAGAAGAAAAACCGCGCCTCTTGCTTGCTAATCGAATCAATGTGATGAACTCACTTCCAGCAAGATCAACTGGAGACACACAAACACACAGACACACACACGCACAACAAAAGTAAATATGCGTTCATACTATGTATATGCTTGTGTGTATGCAATCATAATTGCAAAGCTGGTCGAGCTGAGTTCAAAACCTACCCCATTTGCTGGGCTTGCTGAATACGATGACAGCGAATCGGCCTCCCACTCTCACTCCCTCCCGCAGTCGGTCGAGTCAGTTTGTTCTTCTTCTTCTTCGCTCTCATTAGCTCTCTTCGAGCTACACAGTTATGCTCTCACGCGCTCTCTTTGTGTGCGTGTGCCGCCTGTTTGTTTGTTTGTTTGTGTTGCGTTGGTGTGGTTGTCGTTCTTGTTGTTGTTCCTCTTTCGCTCTGTTTTCGTTGTGCTCGCTCTCTATCAGTCTTTACGGTCATCTCTCAGTCGCCTGTCGGCGGCGAGTTTTAAGCTTCGTTTTCGTTATAATCAGCAAAATATTACGTAATAGATAATAGAGCCGCGTGAATCTGAATGCGAATGTGTGCTATGCGCTCATAAATATATGTATGTAAATAAAGATGTGTGCTAAATTCCCTATTGTTTTCGTTTTGTCGCTTTTTGTTAGTTTTATTGTTGTTGCAAAATTAGCTCATGCCCATTGAGAGCGTAAATTAAATCAGCGAGGCAACAGCATAGAAAAAATCAACATATTCGACTGCAATTTTTAAGAGTGATGTGTTAAATAGAAAGATAAAAACATAATTGCCCCAACTAATGTAAGCTCGTATCTATATGAGTCTGTGTGTGTGTGTGTGTGTGTATACAGCGTGAAGGGAATGACCTGCACAGCTTGGAATAAAGGTCAAAATACACTTGCCTGCATAGCTGAATCTTTGTGTGTGTGTATGTGTGCAGCGGTTCCCATAGGTATAGATAAAAAAAAACCGCTCACACACGTATGCGCTTATGTGTATTAGTTTCATTTCTATTTTTTGGTCATGCCGATAGTTTTTTGAATTGAATTTCCTGCAATTTCACCAGCAAGCGATTTAAATCAGTGCGTCCCTCCCACTTTGTGTTACCGCCCACAACCTGTCACACTTTTTATTTTGTTTGAAAACGGGAATCAGAATTGGAATGAGAATCGCAGTGCGGATGGGGCGTGATGTAATCGCGTTAACTATAAAGCCAAAAAAATAATGAATAGACAAACAGACATACGCACACACACATACACATACATTTGCATCAGTGTAGCAACATACAGTAAGCGACAATTGTGATCGGACTTGTTAGCCAGTTGACCCAGGCGACCCGCGTGCCACTCAATGTGACGCCATTGTGTCTTATGAATCATCAAGAGAGAAAAGTGTATCGAGGGGAGGAAAGCGAAGTGAAAACCACCCACCCAGGCGTGAATGAATATATTTATACACATATGTATTTTTATGCAGAAAACTTTACCCAAAGCTGAAGAGAAAAACGACAATAAAACTGTATCAACAATGGAAGTACAGTGAAAACTATTTCGAGTGAACATATGCATGAAAATAAAGCAATAAACAGCTGTTTAAACGGAAATATTATAGTTTTATTTCTGACTAATAAAAACAAAACATATGAAAGCTGTTATATTAGAATAAATAATATAACCGTTTGTGTACTTACAGAAAATGTGCAATTCATTAATTAATTCTTGTAAATAGAAATAAAGAAGCTAATAACTAAAAAGCTGCAAGCTAAGCTAAGGGTAGTTAATTCAGCTGTCCATTAATAGGCTCCATTTTAGACTCGACTGTTGCGGTTTTTTTTTAGAGCATTGCTAATCTAATCGAGTGAATAACTCACAAGGCAGCAGGCAGAACGTTGCTGTTCGTTCGTTGCCGAACCGAACGTTCGTTGCCGAACCGACTGCGAAATACCCATCAGTATTACAATAGCAGTTGAAAATATCAGTGGACAATTTAAGTTCGGGTTGTGCAGTGGAACAATGATAG
The DNA here is from genome assembly GCF_018153725.1 of Drosophila mojavensis. NCBI lineage: Eukaryota > Metazoa > Arthropoda > Insecta > Diptera > Drosophilidae > Drosophila > Drosophila mojavensis. The sequence goes on along the minus strand of NW_025318667.1, from coordinate 3,829,466 downwards.
TCATTATCTTTTTTAAAGGAACATTTATCTTAAAATAATTTCAAAAATATCGAAAAGTATTATTAAGTTAAGCAATGCTTAAAGAGTATTGTAAAATGATTTCATTAGCAATTCTTTTTAAAAGATTATATTTATCACTTATTTATTTTTACGTGCAAGCCCAAGATAAGAAAACATGGAAACAAGAAAGACAAAAAATGCAAAAGTATCGACAATGGAATAGACGAAATTATATATTATATTATATTTATATGTATATCTATCTATATCTCTATATTTTATATTTTCTTTTTTTCATTCTTTGCAGTTATTCTTTGAGGTTTATTTTCGGTTCGGAATTGGGGGGATACAAAATTGAATTCTTTGCGGTAGTGAGAATTGTGGACAATCTAAACAAGGAGAGCTGACAAAATGACGACGGACATTTCAATTGTTCGATGGGACCCCAGCCAGGGTCCAGGCAACGAATATATCGATGAATACGAATACGATGGCGGCAATTCCAGTTCGCGGCTATTTGAGAGGTCGCGCATCAAGGCCCTTGCCGAGGAGCGAGAGAGCGTACAGAAGAAGACGTTCACCAAATGGGTGAATTCGCATCTCTGCCGGGTCAATTGCCGCATTGCCGATCTCTATGTGGATATGCGGGACGGCAAGCATTTGATCAAGCTGCTGGAGGTTCTATCCGGCGAACGACTGCCCAAGCCCACCAAGGGCAAGATGCGTATACACTGCCTCGAGAATGTCGATAAGGCGCTTCAGTTTCTGCGAGAACAGCGCGTCCATCTGGAGAATATTGGCTCTCACGACATTGTCGATGGCAACGCCTCACTCAATCTCGGTCTCATTTGGACGATTATCTTGCGCTTCCAGGTATGTTATTTACAGTTCCAGTTTCGGTTCTAGTTGGCTCCTGTTCTAATTACAGTACCAGTTATGTTAGGAAATGTAATTTAGTGAGAGCTCAGTTCTGTTAACAGTTCTGTTGATAATAATAATGAAATGTTTAAGTTAACAGTTGCTGTTAGTAAGCAGGATAAGGATGAGAAATTATAAGTGTTAAATTAATTAAATTCAGTTAATGTCAGATAATAACATATATTAACATATTAATGCTATGAATATCAGTGATAACAGTTGAAGGTTAATTTAGCTGTCGAGAAGAAGAAGAATATCTTATGTAAGTTTACATAGCGGCGAAATAACTTCCACTAAATGTTAGTTATGCCAGCTGTTAAGTATGTAACAGTAGATACTATTTAACATAAAATACACACTTTAGATTACAGTTTATATAGATAGAGCGTGAGAACCAATTGAAGATGAACAAATTCTTAAATTTTCAACGACAAACTTTCGCTGAATAACTAGAAAGCTCTGATAGCGATATATGTAGATATAAAATTGGTTTTGTTATAATATGATCAGATCTGAACTTAATCTAGATGTAGAACAGATATATGCATAGTTACACCAGAACCATATCTCTAGCTCTAGATACGTTATACTATATGAACAATTTGTATATTATGCTCGCAAATAGATTCAAGATATCACCATCGAGGAGGTGGACAACAAGGAGACAAAGTCAGCCAAGGATGCGCTGCTGCTGTGGTGCCAGATGAAGACCGCTGGCTATCATAATGTGAATGTGAGGAACTTTACGACCTCGTGGCGGGATGGATTGGCCTTCAATGCGATCATACACAAACACCGTCCAGATCTAGTGCAATTTGAGAAGCTATCGAAGACCAATGCCATACACAACCTAAACAATGCGTTCGATGTGGCCGAGGATAAGCTTGGACTGGCCAAGCTTCTGGACGCCGAGGATGTGTGCGTGGATCATCCGGATGAGAAGTCGATCATAACTTATGTGGTCACGTACTATCACTACTTCAGCAAGCTGAAGCAGGAGACGGTGCAGGGCAAGCGTATTGGCAAAGTGGTTGGCATTGCCATGGAGAACGATAAGATGATCCATGACTATGAGCACTTCACCAGCGATCTGCTGAAATGGATCGAAACGACAATACAATCGCTGGGTGAACGCGAGTTCGAGAACTCCCTGGCCGGCGTCCAAGGTCAACTGGCGCAGTTCTCCAATTATCGCACCATCGAGAAGCCGCCCAAATTTGTGGAGAAGGGCAACCTGGAGGTGTTGCTCTTCACGCTCCAATCCAAGATGCGAGCAAACAACCAGAAACCCTACACACCCAAGGAGGGTAAAATGATATCGGACATCAACAAGGCCTGGGAGCGATTGGAGAAGGCCGAGCATGAGCGTGAGTTGGCGCTGCGCGAGGAACTGATCCGCCAGGAGAAACTTGAGCAGCTGGCGGCACGCTTCGATCGCAAGGCTTCCATGCGTGAGACCTGGCTGTCGGAGAATCAACGACTTGTTAGCCAGGATAACTTTGGCTTCGATCTGGCCGCTGTGGAGGCGGCTGCCAAGAAGCACGAAGCCATTGAAACAGACATCTTTGCATACGAGGAACGTGTCCAGGCCGTTGTCGCTGTTTGTGATGAACTGGAATCGGAGCGTTATCACGATGTCAAACGTATTCTGTTGCGCAAGGACAATGTCATGCGTTTGTGGACGTATCTATTGGAGCTGTTGCGTGCTCGTCGTATGCGTCTGGAGATCTCGCTGCAACTGCAGCAGAACTTCCAAGAGATGCTCTACATCCTGGACAATATGGAGGAAATCAAACAGCTGCTGATGACCGATGACTACGGCAAGCATTTGATGGGTGTCGAGGATCTGCTCCAGAAGCATTCGCTAGTTGAGGCCGACATCAATATATTGGGTGAGCGTGTCAAGGTCGTTGTGCAGAACTCACAGAAATTCCTCAGCGAGGATCCCGAATCGTACAAGCCTTGCGATCCCGAAATCATTGTCAGCCGTGTCCAGCAGCTGGAGGATGCGTACGCTGAGCTGGTGCGTCGTGCTGTTGAGCGTCGCAGCCATTTGGAGGAGAGCCGCAAGCTTTGGCAGTTCTACTGGGATACCGCCGATGAGGAGAACTGGATCAAGGAGAAGGAACAGATTGTCTCAACCGATGAGATCGGTCACGATTTGACCACGGTCAATCTGTTGCTGAGCAAGCACAAGGCACTCGAATCGGAGATCACGTCGCATGATCCTCAACTCCAGAATGTGGCCAAGGTGGGCGCTGAGCTCATTACCGAAGGTCACTTGGGCGCCGATCGTATTAAGGATCGCCTCAAGGAGATTTTGTCCAAGTGGGATCATCTGCTCGACTTGACCAAGTATCGTCGCCAGCGACTGGAGAACGCTGTCGAATACTTCCAGCTGTTTGCCGATGCCGACGATGTGGACAACTGGATGCTGGACACGCTACGCATTGTCTCCAGCGAGGATGTCGGTCGCGATGAGGCTAACGTTCAGTCGCTGTTGAAGAAGCACAAGGATGTCGCCGATGAGCTGAAGAACTACGCCGAGGTTATTGACGCCCTGCACAAACAGGCCGAGACTCTGAAACTCAATGAGCCCGAGAAGGCGAATGTGGACAAGCGTCTGGAGGCAATCGATACACGCTACAAGGAGCTGACCGAGCTGGCCAAGCTGCGCAAACAGCGTCTCCTCGACGCACTCAGCTTGTACAAGCTGATGTCCGAGGCCGATGGTGTGGAGCAATGGATCAAGGAGAAGACCAAGATGTTGGACACCATGGTGCCTGGCAAGGATATCGAAGATGTGGAGATCATGAAGCATCGCTTCGAGGGCTTCGACAAGGAAATGAATGCCAATGCGTCACGTGTGGCCGTTGTCAATCAGCTCGCCCGCCAGCTGCTCCACGTCGAGCATCCCAATTCGGATGAGATTCTCGACCGCCAGAATCATCTCAACCAGGAGTGGTCGACACTGCGCGAAAAGGCCGAAGCTAAGATGGATGACTTGAAGTCCGCTCATGGTGTGCAGACCTTCTACATTGAGTGCCGCGAGACTATCTCGTGGATTGAGGACAAGAAGCGCATCCTTACCGAAACGGACAGCCTGGAGATGGACTTGACCGGAGTGATGACGCTACAGCGCCGTCTCAGCGGCATGGATCGCGATCTGGCTGCCATTCAGGCAAAACTGTCGAGCCTGGGCCGCGAAGCCGATAGCATTGAGGTGGAACATCCAGAGGAGGCCCAACTGATCCGTAACCGTATCGCACAAATTGAACTGATCTGGGAGCAGTTGACACAGATGCTGAAGGAGCGCGACTCCAAGCTGGAGGAGGCTGGCGACTTGCATCGCTTCCTGCGCGATCTGGATCACTTCCAGACTTGGTTGACCAAGACCCAAACAGATGTTGCTTCCGAAGATACGCCCACATCGCTGCCAGAGGCCGAGAAGCTGTTGAACCAGCATCAATCCATTCGCGAGGAAATCGACAACTATACCGAGGACTACAAATCCATGATGGAGTACGGTGAGCGCTTGACCTCCGAGGGCAACACATCCGAGGATCCGCAGTATATGTTCTTGCGAGAGCGTTTGAACGCATTGAAGGACGGCTGGGAGGAGCTGCATCAGATGTGGGAGAATCGTCAAGTGTTGCTGTCGCAGAGTCTCGATCAGCAGCTCTTCAATCGGGATGCTCGCCAGACCGAGGTGCTGCTCAGCCAGCAGGAGCATTTCCTAAGCAAGGACGACACGCCGGTTAATCTAGAACAGGCCGAGAATCAATTGAAACGTCATGAAGCCTTCCTCACCACCATGGAGGCCAACGATGATAAGATCAATACGCTGCTCCAGGTGGCCGACACCCTTGTGGAGAAGGAGCACTTCGATGCGGAAAAGATTGGCAAGCGAGCGGAGAATATAACCGGACGTCGCGACGATAATCGCCAGCGGGCGCTTGATCAGCACGAGAAGCTAAAGAACCAGGTGAAATTGCACGAATTCTTGCAGGATCTGGAGGAGTTGGCCGAGTGGGTGCAGGAGAAGTATGTCACATCGCAGGATGAGACCTACCGCAGCGCCAAGACCATTCACTCCAAATGGACAAGGCATCAGGCCTTCGAGGCTGAGATTGCTGCTAACAAGGAGCGCCTGTACGAGGCCGAGAAGTCCGCCCAGGAGCTGTCCAAGGAGAAGCCCGAGTTCAAGGATGTCATCGAGCCGAAACTTAAGGAGCTGGCTAAGCAATTCGATGACCTCGAGGTGCACACCAAGGAGAAGGGCGCCCTGCTCTTCGATGCCAATCGCGAGGTGCTGGTTCAGCAGACATGCGATGACATCGACTCCTACATTACAGATCTGGAGAAGCAGATCGTGAGCGGTGACACTGCCAACGATCTGACCTCTGTCAATATACTCATGCAGAAGCAACAGGTCATCCAGACCCAGATGGCGGTCAAGGCACGCCAAGTTGAAGAGATTGACAAGCAGACCGAATATCTGCAAAAGACAGTGCCCGAGGAGAAGATCGAACCGATTGTCGTCAAGAAGACGGCAGTGCTAGAGCGCTTCGAGAAGATCAAGGCGCCGTTGCTGGAGCGCCAGAAGCAGCTGGAGAAGAAGAAGGAGGCCTTCCAGTTCTGTCGCGATGTCGAGGATGAGAAACTCTGGATCAATGAAAAGCTGCCCGTGGCCAATTCCACAGATTATGGCAACTCTCTCTTCAATGTGCATGTTTTGAAGAAGAAGAACCAATCGCTGGCCACCGAAATCGATAACCACGAGCCACGCATCAATGCCATCTGCAACAATGGCCGCAAGCTGATCGATGAGGGTCACGAGGATGCTAAGAAATTCGAAGCCTTGATCAGCGACCTAACAGCCAAATGGCAGGAGCTGAAGGATGCGATCGAGAATCGCAAGCGTCATCTGCTCGAGTCGGAGAAGGTGCAGCAGTACTTCTTCGATGCCCAGGAGGCTGAGTCATGGATGAGCGAACAGGAGCTCTACATGATGGTCGAGGATCGCGGCAAGGACGAGATCAGTGCCCAAAATCTAATGAAGAAACACGAAAATCTTGAGCAATCCGTGGAGGACTATGCCAACACCATTCGTCAGCTAGGCGAGGTAGCACGCCAATTCAGCAGCGATGATGTATCCAGCGGTGATGCCGTTGCCGTTAAGCAGTCCCAGCTGGACAAGCTGTACGCAGGTCTCAAGGATCTGGCTGGCGAGCGTCGCGCTCGCTTGAATGAAGCGCTGCAGCTGTTCATGCTGAGCCGCGAGGTTGACGATCTAGAGCAATGGATTACCGATCGTGAGGTGGTTGCCGGCTCACAGGAACTTGGCCAGGATTATGATCATGTGACGCTACTCTCTGAGCGTTTCAATGAGTTTGCCCGCGACACCGAGGCGGTGGGAGGAGAACGCGTGGCCAAGGTCAATGGCATTGCGGATAATCTGATACAGGCTGGACATTCGGATTCGGCAACGATTGCCGAGTGGAAGGATAATCTGAACGAGTCGTGGCAGGATCTGTTGGAGCTGATTGAGACACGTACCCAGATGTTGGCCGCATCGCGGGAGTTGCACAAATTCTTCCATGACTGCAAAGATGTCCTGGGACGCATACTCGAGAAGCAGCACGGCGTCTCCGATGAGCTGGGCCGTGATGCTGGCTCCGTGTCAACGTTGCAGCGTAAACACTACAACTTCCTGCAGGATCTGACAACTCTGTATTCGCAAGTGCAACAGATTCAGGAGGAATCTGCCAAGCTGCAGGATGCCTATGCCGGCGACAAGGCCAAGGAGATAACCAACCGGGAACAGGAAGTGCTTCATGCCTGGGACAACCTGCAGGCCATGTGCGATGCACGCAGACAAAAGTTGGCCGACACCGGCGATCTGTTCCGGTTCTTTAATATGGTGCGCATCCTCACCATCTGGATGGAGGATCTGGTGCGCCAGATGAACACTTCGGAGAAGCCGCGCGACGTATCCGGCGTCGAGCTGCTCATGAACAACCATCAGAGTCTAAAGGCCGAGATCGATACGCGCGAGGATAATTTCAGTGCGTGCATATCGCTCGGCAAGGAGCTGTTAACGCGCAATCATTATGCCTCCGCTGACATCAAGGATCGCCTGAAGCAGCTGAACAACAGTCGCAATGCCCTGCTCCTACGCTGGGAGGAACGTTGGGAGAATCTGCAATTGAGTAAGTCACGAACATGATCGAATCTGTTATCGAATGTGCTTCGATTAATCGAAATGTCCAAACTTTTCAGTTCTGGAGGTCTATCAGTTTGCCCGAGATGCTGCCGTTGCCGAGGCATGGCTTATCGCCCAAGAGCCATATCTGCTCTCCTCCGAGCTGGGACACACCATCGATGAGGTTGAGAATCTAATCAAAAAGCACGAAGCATTTGAAAAGTCAGCCGCCGCACAGGAGGAGCGCTTCAGCGCACTTGAGCGTTTGACAACAGTAAGCCATGACATTTGCTTGTCATTCGATTGCCATTGAGCTGTCGTTTGAGCTGAATTTCATTTAATTCTCATTCGACTGTCGTTCGACTCACATCAATATTCTAATCGTAAAATTTTTTCGTGCAGTTTGAGCTTAAAGAAATGAAACGGCGCCAAGAGAAAGCGGAGGAGGCTGAACGCCAGCGCATTAAGGAGGAACAGGAGGCTAAGGCCGCATCCGAGGCTGCAGAGTTGGCCAAGCGTGAGGCCGAGCGTCGCGATGATGTCGATGTGGGCGCTGGAGCCCATGACGAAGCAGGTAGGATTAGATGGGAATGGAAGCACACATAAACTCTTACCTCACCTGTCTATCTGTCTATTTAACATTCTTATTAACAATCTCTGATCTACGCTCGTATGTACGTACATAACCTCAATTAAAATTTGAATATTGCATCTCATTCACTCATGCTTACCATATATCTATCTACATATATTTATATGTATATAAATATATATATATATATACATAACGACGGATTAACACCACTCATCAACTAACCTAAACGAAACGCAGCTGCTGCAGACACAGCCGTCGATACCGAGCGCGTTATCGAGACCCAAACAGGTATAGCTTGCTTGCTTGTCCAACTCAAGGTCAAGGAGCACTCTAACTAACTATCTATCTATGTCTAACTATATGTAACCATATGCATCTTTCTCATTTCAAAGTTGATACACCTATGTATATATCTGTTATGTTTTGTTTTGTGCATCAACTAATCGAAGTTTCTTATGTAGAGCGTGGCGCCACACCAGCTGCTGGAGATGGTCAGGAGGGATATGTGACCCGAAAGCATGAATGGGAGTCGGCTACCAAGAAGGCCTCCAATAGATCCTGGGATAAGGTAAGCAACAACAACAAGATATTGACAATATTGATTTGATAAATATACATATATATATCTAATATGCATTGTCTTTCAGGTTTACATGGCTGCACGAAGCGGACGCGTTTCGTTCTTCAAAGATCAGAAGGGTTGCAAGAGCAATCCCGAATTGACCTTCCGCGGTGAGCCCAGTTATGATCTGCAGGGCGCTGTCATCGAAATAGCCAGTGATTATACCAAGAAGAAGCACGTGCTGCGAGTAAAGTGAGTATTGAAATGCGAAATCAAATTGGAGCAGCGATATTAATCCAATCCCTCTCTCTCTCTCTCTCTCTTGCTTCTAATGCTTAGGCTCGCTAGTGGCGCTGAGTTCTTGCTGCAGGCCCACGATGATACCGAGATGTCACAGTGGGTGTCCGCTTTGAAGGCCCAGAGCGAATCGGCAGCTGTGGCGGCTAGCAGATCCCAAACTTTGCCAGCTACTTCACAAAAGGACGAACCAAAGCGCAGATCGTTTTTTACTTTAAAGAAAAAGTAAATGCAATTATATAAGAGCAGCTAATTAAAACAATACAAAAAAAAAAAAAAAAAAAAACAAAAACCAACAAAAATTCATATATTTTTTTCATATATTTAATGCAAAACTTATTTCATAAAAAAAATCTTGCAAGAGAGAAAGAGCAAAACGTAAACGTAAAACATTATTATGCTTATCAAATTTGCACGATAAATACTGCTATTATTGATTAAACGTATGTATCTTATTTATTTAAACAAATACAAAGTAATATAAATATAAAAGAAAAACAAACAAAAAAAAAACACAAAAAACAAATTGAGAACAACTCGTGTATGCATTTCAATGTATTCGATAAATAAACGAATTATTCCTCTACAGTACACACACAAATTGTTGCCATTCAATCTGCCACAGTATGTAACCCATCCATTAAACTCACGCACAATCAATGGGGCGGGAGCACAAAAGCTGGCTTTACTGTACCAGACAGTCAGTAGCAATTGAGGGTTGATTTATGCTTGAAATTGGGTTGAGCTGCGATGAGGTCATAATAACAACAACTAAAGAAAGAACAAATTTTCGTTAAGCCGACTGGCTGAATGAAAGGTCATCCAGTTGCAGCTGTTGACAAGTTGTACATGTGCATTTATTTTTAGAAGATTTGACCTGGTTTTTAAACTGCTACGCTGCCCGCAATTGCAGTTTTTGAAAAAAAAAGCCAGTGCTGCCAGATAGTGTCGCTCGATAAGTTGGGCGAAAAATTGCAACAACATTAATCGATAATTGTTTTTGTTTTTTTTTTCGCAAGCAGGTTGGCAGCCTCGCGTAGCAGGCAGAACAACGGCGACTATTAATTGATTAAATATATTTCACTTAACTTAAGAAATGCATAACAAACTAATGTGCATTGTTGTTGAACTTAATCAACAATTTACAGTATATTAGTGAGATAAGTGTACTAAATCAACGCAAGAGTTATATTGTTTTATTTTTTTGTTATTTTGTTGCTCACACACACAGACACAAGTGCAATGAAAATGAAAACTACGATTCATTCTAAGCCACTATTTGTGCGTGTGTCTCTTGTCTGCGTGTGTGTGTGAAAAGGCTGTTCGCGTGTGTAGGTGTATTGGTTAGTCTGACGACATTGACTGAGCCTGCAACTGGGCCGACGGCCGCCCGCCCGTCCGACCGCATGCTGCCCGCTGCCTCGTACAAGCAGCTAGTAACCGTTACTCTGCTTCTTCTTCTAATCGTGTGTCTTGCCACAACAGAAGCAAGTAGAGAATAATCAAGAATAGTCAAGAAAAAAAACGAACAATAAGAAAGAGGAAAAATAAACAATAAAAGGAAAACAATCAAAGGTATTAAAAAGAAAAACGAAAGTCTTGGAAAAAAAACAAATGTGCCATGTTAATATTGGATGCAGCAGCGTTTGCTGGATTCCAGTGCTGTGAACACGTCTACTAAGGACACACATTCCCTCCCACGCGCGCGCTCTCCCCCGCCATGTTCACGTTCAATCGGCTGGGCAACGCTGGAACGGCCTCTGCTGCTGCCGCCGCTGCAGCGGCCGCTTCAGAAGCTCCGGCACATACGTCCAGCGGCTCCAGCAGCCATGCCAGTGTTGCCACACCCATCAGTGATCTCTATTTGCGCCCACTGCCCTACCTGGACGCCAAATGGCTACGCGCCGATCTCATTGCCTGCCTGCGCAACGGTGCCGAGGGCGCTGTGCTCTGGAATCATCTGATTCAGGATTGTGAACTGGTGTCCTCGCCGACGGCGCCGCTGCTGAATGCACGCGGCCAGCTCTCCTACCTGGGCGACGATGGCAAACACTACTGTGGCGCCCAGGCGCTGCAGTGCGCCTGCTGCCAGCCCGAGTACTGCGGCCCACTCTCCGCCTGCAACTGTGACGGCTGCCGACCCCTCGACTCGGACATGGCCATCAAGAAGCTAACCTCGGCGGCGGCCCAGCAGGCAACGGCCGGGCAACTGCACGCCACAGAGCTGACGCTGAGCAGCTGGATGTGGAGCCAGCCGCCCAACCAGCTAGCCAAGCACGACTGCCAGCGCACCATGATCGCTGAGCTCCACGACCTCTCGCTGCGCGCCGCCGGCAACTGCCTCTCGGCGCAGCAACTGCGCCAGCAGCTGTTCATCTACGAAAGATATTTTGTGGCCCTCAAGCGAAATCTACTGCAGCAGCAGCAGCAGCAGCAGAATCAGCACCAGCAGCAGCTGCAATCGACACATCCCTCTTCAGCCACACAACAGCAGTCGGAGGACTGCACTGCGCCCGCTCCACCCGAACAGGAGCAGCCGCGACGCCCGCCACAGATGGAGCCGGAGCATGCGGCGCTGGGCCTGGCGCGCGTCGGCACACGAGCCGCGCTCAATTTCAGCTTCGCCTTTCTGCGTCGCGCCTGGCGCTCCGGCGAGGATATGGAAATGTGCAGCGAGCTGCTGAGTGAGGCTCTGGAGTCGCTGCAGGAGCTGCCGGAGGCGACGCTCTTCGACTCGGCCGCCCAGGTGTCACCGCTCTGGCTGGAGGTGATGGAGCGCTCGATCAAGTTTCTGCGTCTCGTCGCCCTCGGCGATCCCATGGGCGGGCGCTGCCTGGCCCCGCTGGCGGATAGGCACACGGCTCTGTGCCTGCTGCTGGAGCTGGGCGTGCAGAAGGGCACGCTGGCCGCCACGCTGGAGTGCGTGGTGCTGCTGCTGCTGCTCTGGGAGAAGGACAACGACAATGGCCATGCCCATGGCCACGTGCACGGCCACGCCCACGCCCACGCCCACGGACATGGCGGTGTGAATGGCGATAATCGTGACATGCCACGCAAGTCGGGCGCTCCGCTGCTGCGCATCCTGCAACGGTATCAGCGCCTGGGCGCCGAGCCAGTGCATCATAGTCACAGTGGCTGCCCCAACCCAAACGTGGAGCTGCCAACGCCGCTGGCCAGCGCCACCGAAACGTTTCTGCGCTTTCTCATGCTGCCCAAGAGCTCGGCGGCCATTGTGGATCTGCGGCGTGCTGCTGTGGTCATCATCTCTCATCTGGATCGACTGGTGCAGCCGCATATGCCGCAGCGAACGAATCTCATGCCCACAGCGGCACCGGCCACGGCCACGCCCACAACGACGCCCACAAACATGTGGGAGCAGCAACGCGTCTATGCCCTGGGCTGGCCGGCGCTCTCCAAGGAGCAACCCGGCTTCAACGTGGAGCCCGCCCTGAGCTGGAGCAATGCATCCGCACAGCAGCCGCCGGCACCGCCACCGCCGCCGCTGCTCCCCTGCAAGTTCCAGCTGCAGCAGGTGGCCTGCAGCGAGGATGTGGTGCTGCTGCTCAGCAAGGAGGGCAAGCTCTACAACTGGCACATTGCCAAGCCGGAGGCGGAGCCCCAGCAGCTGGACTTTGCCGAAATAGCCAACGAGACGTTCATCTCCATAGCCGCCCACTGCGAGGGCCGCCACTTCCTGGCCGTGGACAGCAACTGTAAGTGGAAGCTACCGCCAAATGGAGTAGCGAAGCTTTGGCTAATCTTTCTTTGCCTCTTTCAGTTAACGCCTATTCGTGGGGAGTCGGAGACAGCCGGCGCTTGGGGCACGGCGATTGCCATGCCCGTGAGCTGCCCACCAAAATCGAGAGCTTGGTGCGCCTGGTCAAGTCCGTCTACTGCGGCTGCTCCTACAGCGCGGCCATCACGCTGGGCGGCAATCTCTATACGTGGGGCCGCGGCACCTACGGCCGTCTGGGACATGGCACCTCGGATGATCAGTGTCTGCCGGCCATGGTGATGGCGCTCAAGGATCACCAGGTGGTGGACGTGGCGCTGGGCAGCGGCGATGCCCATACGCTGTGCCTGACCAGCGAGGGACTGGTCTTTGCCTGGGGCGATGGCGACTACGGGAAGCTGGGCAACGGCAGCTGCAACAGCAGCCTCCTGCCGCAGCTCATCGACTGCCTGCCGCGGGTGCAGCGCGTCTTTGCGGGCGCCCAGTTCTCGCTGGCGCTCAGCTGCGAGGGCCAGCTCTACAGCTGGGGCAAGGCCTCCTGCCTGGGCCACCAGCTGGTCGAGCGCAACGTGCAGGGCTGCAGTGTGCCCAGATTGATAACCGGCCTGCAGGTGAGTCTGGGCATGGGCCATCAGGAATCTGTTTTCGGGATGAGCTAATCCTGGTTTCGTTCTGATTTGCAGCACAAGCGCATTGTGGACGTGGCCGTGGGCGTGGCCCACTGCTTGGCGCTGAGCAGCAGCGGCGAGATCTTTGGCTGGGGTCGCAACGATAATCAGCAGATCTGTCCCGCCTCCGTTTGCAGCGAACCGCTGCTCCGGCAGCCCATCCAGGTCACCCTGCCCACGCTGCCGGCCAGCGGCATTGCCTGCACGGCCGCACAGAGCCTGATCTGGACGCAGAGCACGCGGCAGGGTGTGCCGTTGCGTGCGCCGTTTGTCATCGACCTGGGCGAACCCACATTCCGACTGCTCGACCAGCTGCTGGGCATGTGCAGTGCCAGCACGGCGCAGGATAATCGCCAGACACCCAACCAGGAGTCCGAATGCATTGCCGTCGCCTGCCTCAATCTGGTGCGGCTCCAGCTGCTGGCGCTGATCGCCAACGGCGTGGAGCCGCGCACCGTCGGCCTGGCCAGCGGCGGGCGACTGCTCAACAGCCTCAAGACCCGCATCCTCAGTCTAGCCGGCGGCAGCCAGGTGCTGCGCACCATCCAAGTGGCCGCCCAGCAGGCACTCCAGGTACTGAGTGAACTCTCATTAATGATAATCCTGAATATGCATCTCATCACATCTGTTGATTACTCTCCCTTTGCAGGATGGCTGGAGCGTCCTCCTGCCGACGGCAGCGGAACGCGCACAGACGCTAACGGCACTGCTGCCCTCGGAGCCGGGGCAGGCCTGCTCGCCGGGACATCGCTTCATGACAGATCTGCTGGTCAGCTCGCTGATGGCCGAGGGCGGCCTGGAGACGGCGCTCCAGCACGCCATACGGCTGGAGAGCAGCTCCTGCTCCACGGATTGCAACGACGGCGCACATCTGCCGCTGCTGCAGCTGATCACGCGGCTGCTGGGCAACAATGCATCGCTCACACAGAGTCGCCTCTCCCTGACGCTGTTGGTCAAGCAGCAACAGCAACAGCAACAGCAGCAGCAGCAGCAGCACCAGCAACAACAGCCCGCAGAGGAGGACCACCTGCACCACCATCACCACCACCACCAGTACCAGCACCACCTGTACCACCAGCATCAGCATCAACATCACCATCACCAGCATCAGCAGCAGCAGCAACAGTTCCTGCTGCAGCAGCAGCAGCAGCCCGGCACGAGTCCCAGTCTCTGTTTGCTGCATCGCTTCCAGCGGCTGCTGCTGGCGCACATTCATCAGGCGGGCCCCGAGGAGGACACAACGGGAGCCGAGGCGCTGCTCGCCCAATACCTGCACAGCCTGATTCCGGCCTGCGTCAGCACGCTGCAACAGGCCCAGGAGCTGGCTCTGCAGTGCCGGGAGTCGGGCGAGCTGGTGACGCTGGGCGCCCAGCTGTTGGGCGCCGCGCTGAATCGTGTGCTCCAGTCGGACATCTCGGACGCGCTGCTGCACGAGCTGCTGGTGGGCCTGGTGCTGCTGAAGCGGGATCGCCCCCAGTGCCTGGCCAGCCTGCGCTGGGCCCGCCTCTTCCTGCCGCTGCTGCGCGTGCTCGATCGCCTGAACCGCGCCCTGGGCGAGGGCGAACTGCGCGACAACGACGACATGGGCTGGCCGGGCATCATTTGTCGCGGCGGCCCCAAAAGCGGAGCACCGCCCCCAGCTGCCGACCCAGAGACGCACTACGTCCGGCGCTGCGACATGGAGAATCTGCTGCTCGACGGCGGACGCTGCATCATTGTGGCCGGCTACGTTTGTGATCTCAATGGCTACAAGTGAGTGGGGAGATGGGATTCATATCCATAGCCAGAGTTGATTTCAATTGCCGTTATATTGTGTCTCCTTACAGCTGTGAGTCGGATAACATGCGAGCCCTGCTGGATCTGGGTCTGGGCAAGGATCTCAGCGCGGAGCTGAGCACGCCGGCGTATCGCAGCGCCATGGAGCAGCTGCTGCAGCACCACAAGCTGGGCAAATATCTAGCCAACCAGAACGCCAACGAGGAGAAGGTAAGACACCTAGACCTAGCTGAATCCATCAATGAGACAGTCCATTGACATTGGCATTGCTTTGCAGACCGCCACGCCGGGTGCCACCCGCCTGACGCACTTCAGCTCGGAGTGTGCGCTGGCCCAGCTGCTGGGCCTGGTCGCCAATCTCATGTGCAGCGGTCCGGGCCTGCAGCCAGCGGAGCTGCAGTGCCGTCAGCTGGACAAGTCGTCGCTGCTCAGCGGTGGCCTGCTCATGCTGCAGCCCAACAATCCGTTTGACGAGGAGAAGGGCGAGGCGCGCAGCAGTCACAGCACGGCGGGCAACACGCCCACGGAGGCACCGCTGCCGCCGCCACCCAAGGCGCAGCTGCAGAATCGCGTGGACAGCTTCATTGCGGGACTGGCGGAGGCGCGACTCAGTGACCCGCTGGTGGCCAATTGGCTGACACTGACCGAACGCTACTGCAAGGCGCACAATTTGATGTGGCACCAGGAGTTCGCCACCGAGCATCCGGTGCAGGAGCTGGAGCGTCTACTGAGCGCCGTTCTGTTGCGGCATCAGTGCCTGGGCGGCTTGGTGCTCAGCGCTCTGGAGGCGTTGCCCTTGGGCGAACAGCAGCAACAGCAACAGCAACAGCAGCAGCAGCAGCAGCAGCAGTCGCTGCCCAAGCAGCTGGGCGAGATCATACGATTGGTGCACCAGGCCAAGTGGTCGGTGGTGCGGACGCGGCAGCAGCTCAATCGCAGCTACAAGGAGGTCTGTGCGCCCGTGCTGGAGCGTCTGCGTTTCCTGCTCTACGAGGTGCGTCCCGCCATCAGTCCGCAGCAGCGCGGACTGCGCCGGCTGCCAATTTTGCAGCGTCTGCCGCGATTCCGGCTGCTGGTGCGACGCCTCCTGCAGGAGCTGCGCACCGCCAAGCAACAGCCGGCGGCCAAGCCCGAGGATCTGCTCAATGCCAGCATCCAGCAGCAGCAGCAGCAGCAACAAGCTGTTGCAACGGAGTTGCTCATCTATGATCACGAACAGCAGCAGCAGCAGCAGCAGCAGGAGGAGGAGAAAAATAAGCCCAAGCAGCAGAAGCAACTGGACGAGGAGGAGTCGCTGCTGCGCCGCCTCAACGAACGCCAGCTACAGACGGACATCGAGCTGGATGCGACGCTCATGCAGGACATCGTGGACTTTGCGCTCCAGGACAGCTGCGACGTGGAGACGGTGCGACGCGCCATGTACTGCCAAATGCAGCGCTTCCAGCTGCGTCTGGCCGGGCTGCAGCTGGTGCAGCAGCTTCTGGAGCTGCACGGCCTGCTGGACGCCGCCCAGTACAGCCTGCTCAATGGCTACCTGGGACTGCATCTGAAGTCGGCGGCCAGCGGAGCGTCGCCGCAGCATGTGCTCGGCCAGCTGAACATGGTGAGCGCGTACCAGAAGGCACGCCTCCTGCTCGCCCAGTCGCGGGTCCTCGACTGGGCTGTGCGCGAGCTGCGTCGCCTGGTCAACCAGGAGCAGCAGGGCGCCGCTCGCGGCAAGGATAGCTGCAACCTGAGCACCTACGTGCTGCTCAAGCGCTTGCCACGTGCCCGCTTCCTGATCAGCGTCTTCGGGCTGCTGGCCAAGGAGCTGGGCGCCAACGAGCTGGGACTGCTCATCAACTCGGGCCTGCTGGGCACCGTCCTGGGCCTGCTGGCCCAGACGGGCGGCGAGGGCAACGTCAAGCCGAACAACTGCGAGCTGAGCGTCCTCTACGAGGACAGCGTGCTGAAGCAGAAGTGCAGCAAGGCGCAGCTGAGCGGACCGGATCTGGCCAAGCTCATGAAGATCGGCACGCGCATTGTGCGCGGCGCCGACTGGAAGTGGGGCGACCAGGATGGCAATCCGCCGGGCGAGGGGCGCATCATCAGCGAGGTGGGCGAGGACGGGTATGTGGCAACAAACAGCAGCAGCAGGAGCTCCTTAAGATTCCACTTCTAATAATGCAATTCCTCCCCAACAGGTGGGTGCGTGTCGAGTGGTATACGGGCGCCACCAACTCCTATCGCATGGGCAAGGAGGGCCAATACGATCTTCAGCTGGCGGACAGCGCTCTCAATGTTGCCTCACCGACGGAGCCAGAGCGCGAGGAGCTGGGCACATTGGAGCCACCGCCCAGCAGCGAATCGCATCCCACTAAGCTTCTGAGGCACTGCGCCTCCAAGCTGCTGCAAATCCTGGCCGTGGGCAGTGGCCTGCACGGCGCCCAGCTGGACAAGTACGCGCTTCGTGGCATCACGAGCATGTTCCGTGCTATAGTCGATCCGAAGCCGGCGCTGGCCAATGTGGTGCACTGCCTCAGCTGGCTGAACCTTGGCTTTATACGTGCCATAGCAGGTGAGCGCGAGGCGCGAGAATCCACCAATCGATGGTATTCTGACTGTAAATATGTATGATTTTTGGTGCTCCTTCCAGGTGATTGTCCACGGCTGTGCCTGGAGCTGAGCTCCCCGAATTGGCTGTCGCATTACTTTGCGCTGCTGGAGCAGCCGGCGGGCACGGAGCGTGGAGTGTATCGTCAGCTGCATTGCCTGCGCCTGATGCAGTGCATCCTCAGCTCGTGGGGCGTGGAGCAGGAGCCGCGCATGGCTGGCCTGGTGCGTCAGCTCTTCGCCACGCTCGGACGCATCGCATTGCATTGTCCGGGCGATGTGACACTGCAGCCGGTGCAGGAGGGCGGCAAGGCGCGAGTCCTGCTGACCGCCTCCCACTCGGGCAGCGTGGCCGAGGAGCTGGTGGCACTGCTGCGTCGCCTGCACACACTGCCGCATTGGAATGCGGTGATCAACTCGTTCCTGGCACAGAAGCTCTGCGTCGCCGCCGAGCTGCTGCAGGGCGAATCGCAGCTGCCGCAGACGCCGCTGGACACGGAGCAGAGCCTGGTGCTGGGCGTGCTGAGCGCCATGGGTGGCTACGACTTGCGTCCGCGTGTCGGCCTCCATTGCTTCCACGAGGGCAGCCACATGATCATCGCCAGCTTCACCCACAAAGGCCGCTGCCTGCTGGCCTACAGCGCTCCGCCGGCGGTCGCCAATCTGGCGCAGGGCTTGGTGAAGGTGCCGCTGGCAACGGTGCTGCCGCAGCTGGACCACAGCGTGTTCAGCCTGACGCGTCTGCCCATGAACGAGATGCTGCTCAACGCCTGGACCGTGCTGCTCTATGGCGCCGCCAGCCCCAGCCCCAGCTCCAGCTCGAGCGCCGGCAACTGGGAGCTGCTCAATGCGGGCGAGGGCAAGCTGGACGTGCGCTTGCTGCGCAGCCAGCAGCTGCAGCTGGCGGTGCTGCACACGAACGGTGTGCTCTACCGGCACCAGGCGGCGCTGCGCAAGATACTCAAGCAGCGGGCGCCGGCCAGCGTCTACAGCAGCAACGAGTGCAGCGAGGAGCCGGAGGCGGAGGCGCTCAACGAGGCGGAACTGGAGCTGCAGTCGGAGCACACGGAGGCCAACAACAGCAGCAGCGGCAACCACAGCAACAACAACAACGACAATGGCAACAACAACAGGTAAGGAGTGAATGCATTGCTGGAGAGGATTACACATCTAACTAACTCCCCCTCCCCCTCTCCCTCTCCCTCTCGCGCAGCCATCAACCGTCGGAGCAGCTGCTCATACAGGTCCTGCTGCTGCGCGCCACGCAGCCGTCCCCGGTGAAGGCGTGCTATAGCTATACGGATCTGGCCACGGCGGCGCTCAACTGCGTCCAGACGCTGGCCAGCCAGGCGTATCAGCAGCTGAACGCGGAGAACGCGCTGCAGCCGGTGCACTTGGCCAGCCCAGCGCAGCCGACCATGGTCCATGGCATCGCCGTTTACAATGTGGCCAAGGAGCAGTCGGCGCCTGCGCCAGCGGATCAGCTCAGCCAGGCAGCGCCGCCGGCTAGCGATGCACAGCTAATTGAGCAGATTATGGAAATGGGCTTCACGCGACGCAATGTGGAGCTGGCGTTGAAGCAGCTGTCGCTGCAGGCGGAGGCTGTGCCGACGCCGGAGCAAATCGTCCAATGGATACTGGAGCATCCGGATGTCTGTGCGAATACCATCGATGTGGAGGCAGTGGAGCCGACAGCGGCGGCAGCAGCAGCAGCGGCCGCCAATGGCAGCAGTCGCAGCAGCAGCAGCACCACCACCACCACTAGCACCACCAGCACCACCAGCAGCAACAGCAGCACCTGCTCATCCTCCGACACGGTCGAGGATCAGCCGGTGCAGAAGTTCGATACGCGCAAAGATTTTCCCACTGCCGATCATTATGCGCTCTATGTCCGGGGATTGGTGCGTCCGGGCATGCTGGTGCGTTGCTGTCGCGACTTCGAGGAGATCAAGCAGGGCGACATGGGCACCGTGCTCATCGTGGACACGGAGGGGCTGCACGATCTGAACGTGCAGGTGGATTGGCGCAATCATGGCAGCACCTACTGGGTATGCTTCGTGCACATCGAACTGGTGGAGGCGGCACAGCCGGGAGCACATTTACTCCCACTGCCACGCCCGCCGCCGCCCATAGCTGTGGGCGCCCGGGTGAGGCAACTGATGCGGCTGGGCGGCTCACGCAGCCAGCTGGAGTACGGCCTGGTGACGGCGATGCGGGGCAAGCAGCTGACAGTCGAGTTTCCCGACCAGCCCAACTGGCAAGGTCACATCAACGACGTGGAACCGAGTCCAACAGTCGCTGCGCCGGCGACGCCGGGGACAGCCGGAGGCGCAACAGCAGCTGCTGGACAAGCTCCGGCTGCGGCTGCGGCTGGGGCTGGGGCTGCGACAGCTGCGTCTCAAGCAGATCTCATTGAGGATTGGTCGCGCTGCATACGCTCGCTGAGCGTGAGCTCCAATGAGGCGGCAGCGAAGCATCTGCTAGACGGCAGCGGCCTGGCCTGGCAGAGCTGCTCGAGCGGCGCCTGCCGGCATTGGATACGCCTGGAGCTGCACGATCGCATCCTGGTGCACAGTCTGGCGCTGCGCGTCAGTCCGGAGGATCATTCGCACATGCCGTCGCTGGTGGAGGTGCGTGTGGGTGACTGCATCGACAGCCTCAAGGAGTACACATGGGTGCCCGTGGGATCGACCGTGAATCGGGTGGTGCTGATGCAGCAGGCGGTCTCCTATTATCCCTGGATCGAGATTGTGATCAAGCAGTGCCAGAACAACGGCATCCAGTGCAAGGTGCACGGCATCGAGTTTATCGGACGTCGCCAGCAGCCGGACATCCAGCACATGCTGGCCAATGCCCAGTTCCTGGCCTGTGAATATGGCAGCACGAATGGAGGCGCGGGCGCAGCGGCAGCGGCGGCTATGGCCGCAGCAGCAGCTGCCGGAGGAGCAGGAGCAACAGCCGGAACATCGAGCAGTGCGCCAATAGCTGAGAGCCTAACCGGGCATACCGACCAGGAGCTGCCCTGCACGGTCATGGTGTGGGGCCTCAACGACAAGGAGCAGCTGGGCGGCCTGAAGGGCTCCAAGGTGAAGGTGCCCACCTTCTCGCCGACAATAAGTCGCCTGCGTCCCATCCACATAGCCGGCGGCTCGAAGTCGCTCTTTGTGGTGAGCCAGGATGGCAAGGTCTATGCCTGCGGCGAGGGCACCAATGGACGACTTGGCCTCGGGGTCACCCACAATGTGCCGCTGCCCCATCAGCTGCCGGTGCTGCATCAGTATGTGGTGAAGAAGGTAGCGGTTCACTCGGGCGGCAAGCACGCCCTCGCCCTGACCCTGGACGGCAAGGTGTTCAGCTGGGGCGAGGGCGAGGACGGCAAGCTGGGCCATGGCAATCGCAGCACGCTGGACAAGCCGCGACTGGTGGAAGCGCTGCGCGCCAAGAAGATACGCGACATCGCTTGCGGCTCATCCCATTCGGCGGCCATCAGCAGCCAGGGCGAGCTCTACACGTGGGGATTGGGCGAGTACGGGCGACTGGGCCACGGTGACAATGCCACCCAATTGAAGCCCAAGCTGGTGGCTGCGCTCAGTGGACGTCGGGTCATTCAGGTGGCCTGCGGCAGTCGCGATGCCCAGACGCTGGCGCTGACCGAGGACGGCGCCGTCTTCAGCTGGGGCGATGGCGACTTTGGCAAGCTGGGACGCGGCGGCAGTGAGGGCTCCTCGACGCCGCACGAGATCGAGCGTCTCTCGGGCATCGGCGTCATCCAGATCGAGTGCGGGGCCCAGTTCAGCTTGGCCTTGACCCGAGCCGGCGAAGTGTGGACCTGGGGCAAGGGCGACTACTATCGCCTGGGCCACGGCGGGGATCAGCACGTGCGCAAGCCTCAGCCCATTGCCGGACTGCGTGGCCATCGCGTCATCCACGTGGCCGTCGGTGCGCTGCACTGCCTGGCCGTGACGGACGCGGGACAGGTCTATGCCTGGGGCGACAACGACCACGGACAACAGGGCAGCGGGAACACCTTTGTGAACAAGAAGCCGGCCCTGGTGATCGGGCTGGATGCGGTGATCGTGAATCGTGTGGCATGCGGCAGCTCCCACTCCATGGCCTGGGGTCTGCCCAACGCCAGTTTGGATGAGGAGAAACGCGGCCCGGTGCCCTTCGGCTGCACTCGGGATCCGCTCGGCGGCAGCAGCCTGGGCATCTACGAGGCGGAGACACAGCAGCATACGCACACCACGCCGGATATGGCCGGCAAGCCGGACGTGCGGCCGAGCACCTCGGCTGCAGCAGCGGCGGCAGCAGCAGCCGCGGCTGCCTCCTGCTCAGCGTCGGGCTCTGGCGCCGCCACCGGCTCGACTCTGGCCAGTCTCAGCGAGAGCCTGGCACTGGAGACGCCAGCCGCACGCCAAGCGGCACTGGGACATGTGCTCCGGGCAATGAGCATCTTGCAGGCGAGGCAGCTCATTGTCGCCGCACTCACCAGCCACAGCAAGGTCAACTACAAGGAGTCGGCGGCCAGGCATGCCGGCGCGCACATCGAACTGGAGGAGCAGCTGAACACGGCTGCCGGCACTGGGAGTGGATCGGCAGCAGCAACATCAGCAGCAGCAGCAGCAGCAGCAGGAGGAGCAGGAGGAGGAACTACGAACACAGCAGCAGCAGCCGCTGCCGCAGCCGCAGCTGGAGCTACGACTATTGCCCAGGGCGGAGGCGAGGCACCAGCGGATGCCAGCGATGTAGAGCCACAGGCGCAGCATAGTCCAGAGGAGATGCCTTTGCCGGCGGCAGTGATGAGCTCGGGATTGAGCGCCTTCCAGAGCCTGACCGGCTCACTGTCCATGTCGGGCATGTCGGCGGGCTCGCACTCGCGAATGTCGGCCAGCGCGATGTCAGTGATGGCCGCCACGATGACGCAGCAGGAGGAGATGCTGGCCCAGTTCAGTCACAATCACGGACTGGACGATTTCGGTGCCCTGCTGCAGGAGGCGGAGGCGAAGAGCCTGGTCGAGCTGCTCAAGCTGGCGGTGTGCGGACGCTGCGGCCCGCCCAGCACCGCCCAGACCATAGCCGAGACCCTAATCTCGCTGAGCAGCAATGCGGGCATTGCGGCCATGCTGCTGGAGACGTGCATCACGGAGCTGGAGGATCTGTGCACGTCGCGCCACTGCCTGGGCAAGCTGCCCAAGCCGGTGATGCAGGAGAGCAGCCATCCCTACGTGGACAACATGAATGTGAGTGGAACTGTTCGCATTCCGGGCGCCGAGATGCTGCGCATCGAGTTCGACAGCCAATGCAGCACGGAGAAACGCAACGATCCGCTGGTGATCATGGATGCATCCGGCCGCATGTTGGCCATGCGCTCGGGCCGCGAATTCGCCCACTGGGCGCCCGAGATCCGGGTGCCCGGCGATGAGCTGCGCTGGAAGTTCTGCTCGGACAGCTCGGTGAACGGCTGGGGCTGGCGCTTCTGGGTGCACGCCATCATGCCGGCTGCCACGCTGGGCGAGAGTGGCTCCGACCGTGCCGTATTGTCGCAGCCATCGATGGCGCTGGTCATGGCGCTGCTCGATGCGCGGCTCGCGCCACGCCAGCCCCAGGTGCTGCTCCGGCTGGCCGCGGCGCTGGCGGCCTGCGCCCAACTGGGCGCCCTGAGCACGGCCCAGCGCATCTGGGCGCTGAAGAAACTGCACGCGGTGCTCCTGCTGGAGCAGGCGCCCAAGCCGCAGGAGCCCGCCTTGGCGGCCATACTGATGCCCCTCATCCCGGAGCTACTGCGTCAGTACGAGTACGAGGAGCCACAGGTGCGCGGAGGCATTCATCTGATGCACTCGGATTACTTCAAGACGCTGGCGGCGCTCGCCTGCGACATGCAACTGGACGCCGCCCTGCCCACCAACGGCAGCGGCATCTGCAGCAGCACTAGCGCGTCTTGCGCCGGAGCAAGCGGATCTGTGACTGGCTTCATCGGCGGCGGAGGCGTTGCCGGCGGAGGCGGCAGCAGCAGCAGCCTCAACTCGAACGCATCGGGGGATATGCACAAGTGGGCGTGGTTCAAGCGCTACTGCATTGCGGTGCGCGTGGCCCAATCCCTGATCAGACGCACGGAGCTGCCACGTCAATTCTGCCTGGAGGTGCGCAAGAAGTTTGCCGAGATGCTGCCGACGCCAGTGCCCAGTGCAGTGGCTGCTGGCTGTCAATCTCCGGGCGCCTCGCTGATCAACTCGACCACATCGCTCTCGTCCAGCACGGTGAGCAATGCCTCCGCCACGGACCAGCAGCAGCAGCAGGTGCAGCAGGTGCAGGCGCATCAATTGGCCCAGCAGGAGATGCTGCTGCTGGAGCAGCTGCAGCCGCAGCCGTTGCAGCTGCTGCTGCACGAGGATCACACACTGTTCCAGGCGCCGCACGATGCCCAGCTGCTGCAGTGGCTCAATCGCCGGCCAGACGACTGGGCGCTCAGCTGGGGCGGCGCCAGCACCATCTACGGCTGGGGCCACAATCATCGCGGGCAGCTGGGCGGCCTGGAGGGCAGCAGAATCAAGACGCCGACGCCCTGCGAGGCGCTCAGCCTGCTGCGGCCGGTGCAGCTGGCCGGCGGCGAGCAATCCCTGTTTGCTGTCACGCCGGACGGCAAGCTGTTCGCCACGGGCTACGGCTCCGGCGGACGCCTGGGCGTCGGCGGCAGCGACTCGTGGGCCATACCCACGCTGCTGGGCTCCTTGCAGCATGTGTTCGTCAAGAAGGTGGCCGTCAATTCCGGGGGCAAGCACTGCCTCGCCCTGACCACCGACGGCGAGGTGTACGCCTGGGGCGAGGGCGAGGACGGGAAGCTGGGGCACGGCAATCGCATGAGCTACGATCGGCCCAAACTGGTGGAGCATCTGAATGGCATGAGTGTGGCGGACATTGCCTGCGGCAGCGCCCACTCGGCGGCGATAACGGCGAGTGGACACGTCCTGACCTGGGGCAAGGGTCGCTACGGTCGCCTGGGACATGGCGACTCGGAGGATCAGCTGCGGCCGAAGCTGGTGGAGGCGCTGCTGGGCTATCGGGCCATTGACATTGCCTGCGGCTCGGGGGATGCCCAGACGCTGTGCATCACGGACGACGACAATGTCTGGAGCTGGGGAGATGGTGACTATGGCAAGCTGGGACGCGGCGGCAGCGATGGCTGCAAGCTGCCCTACAAGATCGAGAGTCTCGCCGGCCTGGGCGTCATCAAGGTGGAGTGCGGCTCACAGTTCTCCGTGGCGCTAACCAAATCCGGCGCCGTCTATACCTGGGGCAAGGGCGACTTCCATCGCCTCGGCCACGGATCGGTGGAACATGTGCGGCGACCCAAGAAAGTGGCCGCGCTGCAGGGCAAGAAGATCATCTCGATTGCGACCGGCTCGCTGCACTGCGTCGCCTGCAGCGACGCCGGCGAGGTCTTCACCTGGGGTGACAATGACGAGGGACAACTGGGCGATGGCACCGTGACGGCTATACAACGGCCACGCCTGGTCGCCGCCCTCCAGGGCAAGCACATCGTGAAGGTCACCTGTGGCTCGGCCCACACGTTGGCCCTGTCCACCTCGCAGTTGAGTGAGCGACTGCGTCCGCTGCCCAATCCGCCGCTCGAATACGACTTGGTGCGTGACCTGCCGCCGGAGGCGCTGCACGCTCGGCTCATCCTGCTGCACCACTTCTCGGAGCTGCTCTGTCCCTGCCTGGCCATGCTGCCCATTTCGGGAGACTTGAGCCTGGGCGCCCTGAAAGACGTGCTCGTCTACAACATCAAGGAGGCCGCGTTCCGCAAGGTCATCCAAACGACAATGGTGCGAGACAAACAGCATGGACCCGTCATCGAGCTGAATCGCATCCAGGTGAAGCGCTCCCGCAGTCGTTGCAATGGCTTGGCCGGCGTCGATGGCATGAAGAGCGTCTTTGGCCAGATGGTGCAGAAGCTGCCGCTGCTCACCCAGGAGGCGCTCGCCCTGCCCCACCGCGTGTGGAAGGTCAAGTTTGTCGGCGAGAGCGTGGACGACTGCGGTGGTGGCTACAGCGAGTCCATTGCGGAGATGTGCGACGAGCTGCAGAACGGCAGTGTTCCACTGCTGATCAGCACACCCAATGGCCGTGGCGAGGCGGGTGCCAACCGAGACTGCTTCCTGCTGGACCCAACCCTGACCTCCGTGCTGCAGATGAACATGTTCCGCTTCCTGGGCGTGCTCATGGGCATAGCCGTGCGCACCGGCTCGCCGCTGAGTCTCAAGTAAGTTCAGCTGGAATGAATATACAATGACAACACAATTTAACCCCATCTCTTTCTTCCTTCAGCTTGGCGGAACCTGTTTGGCGTCAGCTGACGGGCGAGCCCTTGCGCCCCACCGATCTCACTGAGGTGGATCGCGACTATGTGGCCGGCCTGCTCTGCATACGCAACATGGACGACGATACCAAGCTGTTCAACACATTGGAGCTGCCGTTTTCGACATCGTCGGCGCGCGGGCACGAGGTGCCGCTGTCCACCCGTTACACGCACATCTCGCCCAGAAATCGTGCGGAATACGTGCGTCTGGCGCTCGGCTTTCGACTGCACGAGTTCGACGAGCAGGTGAAAGCGGTGCGGGACGGCATGTCCAAGGTGATACCCGTGCCCCTGCTCTCGCTCTTCTCGGCCGCCGAGCTACAGGCCATGGTCTGCGGCTCACCGGACATACCGCTGGGGCTGCTCAAATCGGTTGCCACCTACAAGGGATTTGATCCCAGCTCTGCGCTGGTCGGCTGGTTTTGGGAGGTCATGGAGGAGTTCACCAACCAGGTAAGTCAAATGAGCAGAAATGTCAATCTGACGCAGTTGCTAAAATGCTCTCGGAAATTCTATTTTAGGAGCGTTCCCTGTTTCTGCGCTTTGTCTGGGGCAGAACACGACTGCCGCGCACCATAGCCGATTTCCGAGGACGAGACTTTGTACTGCAGGTGCTCGAAAAGAATCCGCCCGATCATTTTCTGCCCGAAAGCTATACGTGCTTCTTCCTGCTCAAAATGCCACGCTACTCCTGCAAGGTAAGCCGAAAGTTAACGAAATCTACGCTTGAAATATAGACTAAAACTCCTCCCCTCTCATTGCTGTAGGCTGTGCTGCTGGAGAAGTTGAAATACGCGATTCATTTCTGCAAGAGCATCGATACCGATGAATATGCGCGCGTGGCCATGGGCGAACCCACCGAGGCAACTGGGAGCGAGGACAACAGCGATCTGGAGTCCGTTGCCAGTCACGATGGCTAAACGCACTATCGATATCAACTATTTATCGATCATGGAAATTAAAAGGAAAATAACCAGCCCGCTGCTGCTGCTACTGCTGCTTAACATACAATAAACGAAACGCACTTCAAACGCATTAGAATAGCTGTTTAGCTGATTAATCGATTAGTTGATTAACTGCTTAGCAATTTGCACATACTGCAGCAGATAGTCAAAGATACCCACTCACGTACACACACACACATTCACTGACTCACATAAACGAATACAGCTTGGGAGAAAGAAAGAGAGAGAAAAAACAAATGAAAGCGCAATGTTGAAAGAGTATAAGACTGGAAAACTTCCAGTGGAAACTGTAGATGAGCCGATGCGACCGACACACGAAACCAAAAAGCAAAATAAGTAAACGTTAAATGTTATTTCCATATTGCATAAATGTTAGTTAAAAAAGTCCAAACACTCACACATACTCATATATATGATGTATGAGCACACCATGAATCTATTTAGTCTATACATACATATACAAACATAAACATAATTATGCTTACATAGCTTACAGTTGGCAGGAACTGCCGCCTGCCTGCATGCAGTTGATAAGATATTGATATGAATTACGAATATTGATTATTGATAATGATAAATGCTATAATGATAATGATAAACGATAATATGCTAATGATGATCAATTCTAGTTGTGTGTTTTCAGCAAAAATCCAAAAGAAAAAAATTAAATTAAATTAAAAATATGCAAACATCTGAAATTTAAAATTAAATTGCAAATATAAAAAAAAATTGAAGCGTTTAATGTGTTGGGGAGTAGACAGCATTTATTCTCTCAGCAATCCACGTTATTTA
Organism: Drosophila mojavensis; assembly: GCF_018153725.1. Lineage (NCBI taxonomy): Eukaryota > Metazoa > Arthropoda > Insecta > Diptera > Drosophilidae > Drosophila > Drosophila mojavensis. The sequence continues at coordinate 3,802,004 of NW_025318667.1, read as the reverse complement.
TCTGAATACGATTGAGGGAAATTTAATTTAAAAGGAATTTTGAATCTGTCACACGTTGAAGTTGCACGTAAATTCAAAAGGATCTTAACAATCGATAGATTATTTATATCGAGAAATAGTATTCGCTGCTCAATTTCCCTATTCTAACAGCCTACAGAGGGAAATTTTAGTTTAAACAGTATTTTGAATCTGTGACACAACGTTGGGGATGGACAATTTGCATGCAAAATGAAGCGGATCTTAATAATCGATGACTTATTTATATTAGAGGAAGAGTATTTGTTTACTGGTTGAGGGAAATTTGAGCTTTAAATGAATTCTCCTCATTCATATACAAATTATAACTAAATCGAGTTGTTGTCATCAAGCTGAGAATAGTGACTTTACCATTCCAGCACCCATAAAAGAATTTTCACTTTTTATTCTGCGTCAATAAATATAGTAGAAATGGATTGTTTTGCTATATGGTCAAGACTAAAGCAATTTTTGCTGCGGTTTAATTTAATAAACAGTTCGTTTGTATTGAGAATTTGGATAGATATATAAGCCGTTAACCACGGATTTAGCCCCTGACAAATCTTAATCCTCAAAGTCCTCGAAGAACATCTCTGACGCAAAGTCGTTCTCGAAATAGCGGAACCTATGATGCGGTTGAGATTGTGGCTTCGACTGCGCGATGGAGGTGGACAGCACCTTCGGCGGCGGCTGCAGTTGGGACACAGTTTGGGATTCCGTTTGCGATTGCGTCACGGCCGCAAGCTCTTCCAGCTGGACGGCCGCATCGGGATCGCTGCTGGTGTTGCTGGGCACACAGGCGCGCGGTGCCGTGCGTCGCTGGCGGCTGAGCAGCTGGGTATCGGGATCGTAGTCGCTGCCTTCGTCATCCAGCTGGTCGGCGGGTTCGATTATACCGACCGGAGGACTCGATGCAGCTGGCGGAGCCACGGCGGCAGCAGCAGGCGTGGGGAGTGCTTTCGTGGTGCGGTTGCCATTTTCGTCGGTGTCGACGCTGCGGGTGCCGCCAGACGCCGTATCGCCAATAACGGCGCCAATCACATTGCGCAGCACCCGGGAGGCGGCCTCGTGCATCTGTGTGATGAGCTCACGTGTCGGATGCGCCTCGTCCACATTTTCCGGGCTGGCAGCGAAGCTCGCTGTTGCCGGCTGACTGTGGGCCTTCGGATTGCTCTGTGGATGGTGCTGCGTATGCTGTGGCTTGGTCGCGTCACAAGGGCACTTGCGACGCTTCGGCGGCTCACACTTCCCTGACGCTGATGGTGGCGGTGGCGGTGGTGGTTCTTTCGAGCAACGATCCTCGCGTGGTTTCCGCTCACGGCAAACGCTGCAGTCGCGACCGCTTGCGTCTTTCATCTGCTTCTTCTTCTCGTCGCAGCTGCAATTTGGCGGCTCCTTGCCCTCCGCCGGCTGACCCTTGCCACGGCGCACGCGGTAGAACAAATAGACGAGCGCCAGGGTTGCATACGTGGCCTTCGCAACCTACCACAGCAGCAGCAGGAGGCAGCAGCCGGAGGCAGCAGGAGCAAAGAAAGTTAGCTAACAAGAGCTGGACAGTCGGACAATTACAGTTGGTCTACTCACATTCGCACGGCCGCTCATTGTAGAGCCATTGAAATACTTCTTAAAGCCATCGGCCATCGCGAATAACAGCAATTAGCTTCCGGGTTTTAGTCTTATCTATGTTTTCCTAAATACGGGTTGGGATGTCTGGGTCCGGGGCCGGGTCTGAACTGAACTGCCCCAAAAACGAGCTGAGCCAAGCATCCAGTAATTGCCTACTACGATTGCTTCTATTCCAACGCCAAGTCAAAACAAAGTATTCAAGTGTATACGACTAGCAGATACTCTATAAAGCAATATGATTTTTATAGATGGGGTGCTTTCCATTCCCTGTTTTCCTTCGAGTACTCAGCACAGGGCTCATAGGACTAGACAGCCGTAATACAGGGGATCTATCGTACTCTACTTCTCACGGCATGAGCTGAGTCAATTTACTCAAATATCTGGGAATCTCAATCAACCGTTACAGCACCCCCTCCTGTAAAAGACTATCCTAAACAGCCACAAACATTTTTTCACGAATCCATTTGGAATTCTCAACTAGTTCTAGCTTTCAAGTAATGTTAGTCAAGTGGATTGCATTGCTCGAACTGCGGTCTAATTTTTATTAACATTTGAAGACATAACACAAGGAATTTGGTTAACGCTTAACGTCCAAGCAATTGGCAGCCCGTAACACAAATGGAAATTGGGGGACATCGCATGGAACTGTGGCTGTTTGGCTGTTAGAGCAGCAGCTTCTGCTGGCAGCCTTTGCAATATTGAAAGGACTCGCGACGCTTAGCATTGCGACGACGCATCTTGACCAGCACATAGATGAGACCCACCGATGCCCAAGTGGCCTTAGCAACCTGCGAATACATAGATAGTCAGTTGACAACTCGATAAAGAGCCAAAAGCAGCAATGGACTTACGTTGGCGCGTCCACGCACGGTCTGGCTATCAAAGATCTTGTTGAACTTGAAGAAGTCCGACATGGTGCGAGAAGGATTGAGTTTGTATCTAGAAGGAGGACTATACCTTGACCCGAGATGTATGTGTGTACAAATCTATCTATGTATATATTTTTTATTTTTATATGTTTGTGTGTTGAATCGAAATTCAAGCAATTTACGTTTCAGTTTTTTGTTGAATTTTAATGCTTAGACATGATTCTGTATGGCAGGGAGCATTTAAAGCAAGGCCTACTTTGATTTGAAATTTGGAATTCCTTTTCAGGTTATTCACAAATATCCTATAGCTTAATAATATTCAATCTCTATCAATTGCAGCTCGTTAGATATTGTGCGATTATAATGAGTATATGCAACATATATTGAGCGATTATTATAGACCTCTGAGGGTGCATTAAGCAAATGACTCTATAATCCACATAGAGCTCAAATAGATGGTATTTTTGTTCAATCATTCATTTCAAAGGTTCTAATAATAGTGCAATTTATACTAATGTAGCCATTGTGCAATTAGATTGCATTCCCATCAATTGAAGCGAGAAGAGAGCGAGAGAGGCGATTATAGGAGAGTTGGAGATGCCCTAGTTAGATAGAGAAACAAAGATGCAGGTAGAGCTGAAATCTACAAGGAGTTAAATGGCAGATCTGTAAAATATATAATAATATAAGAGCTAAAAGAGAACTAAACAATGGAGTTAGAAGCGAAAAATTCCTAAAACTATTTCTTAATTTAAGAATGAAACGAGCTACAAAGAAACACAGAAGACTGAAATTGAAGGGAGACAATATCCATGTCTTTCCATAAAAAAGAGAAGCCTAACACAATAAAATATTGCCAAAGCGATTCATGATTCAAACCTCACTTTTAAGTGAGGGAAGAAGATTACGACGAAAAATATGAACTCACAAATACAAGTAAAACCTTAAGGAAGAAGTGTAAAGTTAGCTAAGTCCAGGAAAGCGAGAAGTATGTGAGAAATGTATCTTCAAAAGCAATCAAAGAAGTGCAACTATATATAAAAGTCAACGAAAAGAAGCCTTACAAAGAGTGAGAAACGTTGCTAGAGCTAGTCCTTATTAGCTCCAAATTGAAGGGAGAAGCGAAGGAAACAGTGTAAAATACAGAATACCGAATATAATAAAAAGAAGAAGAGGGATACAGATATCCAATTAAAGACAAGTGAGAAGCGAAGATTAAAGAAAGAAAGCTTTGATTTGTGATTTTGAGGAATAAGGAATGAAGGATGCTTGACCCTAACCTGCGCCTAGACCCTACATGCGAACTAACATTTTGTGGCTAGTGTCAGCCCGAAATAGATGCCGTAACCCCCTGAGTGCCCCTTCGCATGGAGCTGCAATTGCAGTTCGCTTGTAGCTCGCGGCTATCTAAAGCCTAAAGATCTGGTTGACTCTTGCGTGCTGAGCTCAATTAAAATATTTGTTTTTCAAACAAACAGACAGACAAAGAGAGAGAAAGCAAGTGAAAGAGAGAGCGAGATAAAAAGAGAGCGAGAAAGGCGTAACTGAATGCAGTTAATTATGGTTGAGCCGTCGTAATGACGATGATGAGCGTTTTACAATGGGGCGTTGGCTCGAACCACTCACTGCAGCTGAGCTGCCCCACACACAGTTGGTCCTACCCCAATGTGGCGTGCCCCAAGAACACCTGAAATGCAATTGAGTAATCCTTAGTCGGACAGACAATTGCCCATCGACAGTCAATTGTCAACTGTCAATTGTCAATTGTCAATTGACAATTGGCAATTGGCATTGGCTCAAATGGCAAATGTATGGTATTAGGGCTCGTAGGGTACCGCCCGAGGGGCTGGACCGTGGCGACGACCTCTCATTTGAATATTGACGCAAATGCCAATATAAAAGTGCGGTCATATCTGGGACGGATCAGTTCAGATCAGATAAGAGAGTTGAAAGAGCGCGATGCAATATCTACAGCTAATCATCGGCAGTCTATTGGTCAGCCTGCCGTTCTGTCGTCCAGGGGTAGGATAGAGATGGGAGATAGATATACGAAATGGATTTCCCAGTTACACAATTCCAAATATTGCTATTTTATAGGCCACCGAGGATCAGATGTGGGCAGCCGGCAAGCTAATGCGTGACGTCTGCCTGCCCAAGTTCCCAAAGATCACCACGGAAATAGCCGACGGCATACAGAAGGGCATTCTGCCCGACGACAAGGATGCCAAATGCTACATCAACTGTATCATGGAAATGATGCAAACGGTGAGTAGATGCGGAGGGAGGACGAGCTATGCGAGACTAGCGACAGATTCAATTCCACTCCATTCGCACAGATGAAGAAGGGCAAGTTCATGGTGGAGTCGACGCTCAAGCAGGTGGAGCTCCTGATGCCGGAGAGCTACAAGGCCTCCTATCGCAAGGGCATCAGCGAGTGCAAGGATGCAGCCGTTGGCATCAAGAACAACTGCGATGCAGCACACGCGCAGCTCACCTGCTTCCGCAGCAAGATTGAGATCTTTGTGTTTCCCTAATCGAACATGATGATGGCGAGCATTGAGTATATTGTCATATATACATATATGTACATACATATATAGCTACATACATTACGCTCCAGTGGCTCACGAATAAATGTTCGATTTACACCGTCAATTGTGGCGCATTTTGATTGGTTTCCCTGGGTGCAGATCCGATCTCTGCTTTTGTAGCTACAAGCGAATGGTATGCCAATCGGAGAGCTGCGATCACGTTGCTGGGCTATAAAAGCGCATCCAAATGGGATTAGTTATGTTTGTGGAGAGAGAGAAGTTGACGATGATGATGATGCTGCAACGGACCTGTCTGACCATGCTGCTGCTGACGCTGCTTACCCTGGCCCAAGCCGACGACCAGAAGGAGGAGGACACAGCCATGTCACTCAGCGAGGTGGTCGAAATGGTTGAGCCCTTTGGCAATGGCTGTGAGCCCAAGCCGGAGCGCAGTAAGTGTCCATCAGAATGAGTCCTTGGCTTGAATCGAAACCAAACCAACGCAAACCAATCCATCTCCGGCCAGGCCACATTGAGGAGATGGTGCTGAACAAGGAGGATGCCTCGCACGAGAGCAAATGCTTCCGTCGCTGCATGCTGAAACAGTTCGAAATAATGGGCGAGGGCCAGATGCAGTTCGATGAGGCGAAGACCGTCGACATGATGAACATGATGTTCCCCGATAAGGAGGCCAATTCCAAAGCGATTGCAGCCAAGTGCAATCAGGCACCCAACGGCATCACTGACGAGTGAGTCGGGACATTGCTCCCCCCCCCCCCCTCCCTCTCTCTCTCTCTCTCTCCCTCTTAGCTGGCACTAATCCCTTCCTGCTTCCTTCCTGTCTAGGTGCGAGGTGTGCCACGCCATATCGATGTGCATGCTGCGGGAAATGCGCGCCGCCTCCTACAAGATTCCCGAAGTCAAGGAGTAGAATGCCTCCACGTTCCATTTAACAATTTGGCCGATATTTTTTTTTTTGTGATTTGTATTTGTATATTTTTTTTTATTCCCTACATTCGTTTATAGAGCTGGAGATCCTGGTTCCTGGACATGCACAGACAAATAAAGCGAGCAGCCATTAGCAGCAGCAGACAATCTTTTTGGGATTTGGGTGGGGAGCCGGGTTGAGCCCAATAACTGAATGGACCAGGATACATCCCGTAGCCCACCAGAGCTCAGTGGAGCTCACCAGTGCAGCTTGACCCGATTGCGCTCCATTTGCCGGCCAATGCACTGGTTCAGCTGATGCGCCGCCTCGCAAGGCTTCTGTGTGCTGACAGATCGATTGCAGCTTTGGGCGAGGCTGCTGCTCAGTGCCATGGCCACCTTGTTGTCCTCGGTGACCAGGCTGGTCAGCTGCTCGACACGGCGCAGATTCAGCTTGTTGGTGCTGTCATCCATCTGGAAAAGAGAGACGCGAGTTAGACTATTTCCATATGGTCAGCCATTCGCTTACAATTTGGATGCCCTTCAGGACGCACTCGAGTAGGCATTTCTCCTGCTCGGTGGGATTCGGTTCTCGGATTAACGAACGCTGCACAGCCGGCATTCGCAGCTTCTGCAGGCAACTCTTCTTCGTGCGGTCAATCATCTGCTGCACCTCGGGCAGGTTGCGATCGAGCAGCGTCACCAGAGGCACGCTGCTGCGGCCACCAAACAAACGCGTCAAGTCGAACTGTGGCAGCTGCTGTCCCTTGATCTGTGGCTCCGCCATGCTGCACTGCACCCAAATGCCGCTGGCCAGCGCAAGCAGTGAGAGCAATGTACTATGCATGATCTTGCGATTCAATTTGTTGCTGGCCAATTTCGCAGCATTCGCTTTTATACTGTATATTTACTCTTGGCAGACAACGTGACCTTGACTTCATTTTCGACCTCGACTTGTGCGTGGCCATTTCGCTGACGCCGTCATAGCTACGACATGGTGAAGTTCAAGATTCATCATTTTCATTGTCATTGCAAATAACAAATAAACCATTTTTAAAGCACGCAAATCAACAATAATTCATATGCACACACACACGCACACACATGCAGTATTGCAAATGTATTTGAAATCATTTCGACTGCAGTGTTAATGTCAGAATAACTATTCAGGCGAATTCTATATTACGTACATGCATTCATATGCATATGTATATGTACAATTATGTATGTATGTATGTGTATACTTATTCCTTCCATTTTCATTTCCACGAATGAGTGCATTGCGCAGACAAATAACGTTGTATGCGTAAAGCAACAGTTGGCAGTCACCAGAGTTGCAAAATTATAACGGTAGCTGCTTATTCTTCTTCGACTATTTTATGCTCACACATTCATACATAAAGGCCTAACACACCGCACACTATTGCAATGGTGAAATTATGCCGGCTTAGCGAACTAACTGTTTGCAGTTTTTTGTATGCACGGGGTGGAAAAGGAAAGACTGAGTCATGAGATGCAATGGTATGACAAAGCGAATAAAAGAGAAATATCATAAATGCGTGTATGGTTTACCCAACATAAATAGATACATGTACATATATGAATATATGTAATTACATACATATATACATACCTGTGTACGTGCAACCATATGTACATACATATGTGAGTATTATGCGAAACTTCTGTTTTGCAGATACATACATACATACATACGTACAATACACATAGTATATACATATAGTACTACATATGTACATATTTATGTATGTATTTATAATAATAAATGTACATATAAATATGTAAGTATGTATGTAATTCAGTTCAATTAAATAAGCTGACAATTTATTTTAAAATTCAAGAAGCTACTAGATGACAGCACTTTAATAACGATTTAATTTTCTATGAATAATTTTGCTGTAATTTGCTAATTGTTATTTCAAGATATGTAAGTTATAATTAAGATTGAATTGACTCAATAAGCAGCCTATGCCAATTTTCAGAGAAAAAAACTTTAGGGGGTACGAATAATAAATTTAGTGCTTACTCTATGTGAAAATACATACATATGTATGTACATATGTATGTATGTACATACATATGGCGGCTGCGTGCATTTCCAATTATTTGCAATTCAACTGTTTAGCTTTGACTTCTCCATTGCACTCTCTTTCGCTCACACTCATGCATATGGATGTACATGCATATGTATGCATATCTACAAACGTTACGTTTTGGGTGCACTGGAAAGAGATGTAAACGTTTGGCAATATAAATATATGTATGTACATATTTACCTAATTATTATATCATTCAATATTTGCAGAGTATTCGGCAGTCGAGTGACGCAGAAGAAGTTTTGATTGGACGTTGTGAAAAGTCGAATTGATGATCCAGCTCATGTCAACTTTCGCGGTCGCTATTGCTATCTCTGTCCATCATATTATAGGTGTTGAGCGCCTTCCAGTGGGGAATATTTATTTGATTTGTTTTGCAAGTCGAATTTGCAGTGCGATTCGATTTCATGTCAGTTACCAATTAAACACTTAATTATATATTAATTCAAGGAGAGGGAGTGAGAGAGCAATAGATAACGATGGAGTGGAATGAGACGTTGCTTCAGCGGATTTTCCCACGTCGCCCAGCGGAGGGCATCTCCGGCGTTTGCCCGTCCAGATTCGAGTGTCATGTGCTGCTCATATAGTGCAACTGCATCCCACAGCAAATTGGCAATAATTGCTGTTTAATTGCTATTAGCTGACACCTGGCCGAGAGCTGGAGACGTCGCTTGTCTGACAATCAGCCAAGTCAAATCACAGATTCACAGAATCGTCTATAAAATGCTGCAGTCACTTGCTGTTCGTATCCAAGTTGTAATCGTGTAGAGCATTAAACATGTCGCGTTTCGTTTGCCTTTCAGTGCTTGTGCTCCTGGCAGCTGTGGCCGTATCCTGCAAGCCGCACGAGGATTACGACAAGGAGCACATTGCCGAGGTAGCCGAGGAGTGCAAAACGGAGTCGGGCGCCACAGATGGTCTGTTCATAGTTGAACCCACTGGTCAAACATTGACTAAACCCTTCTATTGCAGAGGATGTGGAGCACATGATGCAGCATGAGCCAGCCGATTCACATGAGAGCAAATGCCTGCGCGCCTGTATGCTGAAGAAGTTCGAGATTGTAAGTAGAATCGAAAGCCAGCTGCCGAAGCTATTCACATCATGATTTAAACTCCTTGCAGATGAACGACGAGGGCAAGTTGAGCAAGGAAAACGCTTTGGAGATGGTCAAGCTGAGCAGCAAGGATGATGCTGAAAAGGAAGCCGCTGCCGCTGAGATTGTCGACAAGTGTGAGGGCATCGAAGTGCCCGAGGATCAGTGAGTTGCCCAGATATAACTGACGAAGCTCCAAGCTAATCTTTGTCATCCACTTTGTCCCTATCTCCGTTTCAGCTGCGACGCTGCTGCCGCCTACGAGAAGTGCATCATTGATCACATGCACGAGCATGGCTTGGCCCTGGAGTAACCCCAAAACAAGCTGGAAATATGGAATGGAATGATGCAAGCGCCTCCCATGCTATATGATACACGACTCTGTTTTTTTTTTTTTTAAATAATATCATAATTTAAAAAAAATATATATATATACATCTATATATACTACTCTATATATACCTCTAGTTCCTAAGTGCATGTAAATAAATTGCGCCAACTGCAGTTCAATTTATAATTGTTTTTGTGAAGTAAATGATCCGAGAGTGTTTATACTTACAAATCCCGAGAATAATGAGCTCTATAGTAAACCTTAGCTTGTATACTGCTTGTATAAAATGTCAAGAAAACATGCTACTTTACTTTTTTTTTTTACTTTATGTAAGATTCTCAGAAATACAAACTGGTACAGTTAGTATTATTGTTAAAAATTTCCCTTATATGTTTATATATAATACCAAAGACTTTAGACTTAGAAGTCCTAGGGTAATAGCTCTATACAAGGTAATCACAATCATAATCTATGGCTTCCTTGATAAATTCTAATAGAGTAGAGTTGTAGAGTCTTCGAGTTAAGAACTGTTAAAGGAATATGACTCAATACAATGTATTTTCCATTTGAAGGTATGATATGATACTATGAGACTAAAGGCTAAAAGAACTGTCCATTTTTCAAGCGTATTTCAATACCATCTCGTTATCTCCTAGTCGGGCACTCCCGACTACTTTTTGGGTTTTTGCTATTGCAATGTTTCGAATCCTTTTAGGCCCCAATAAAAGAAATGCATTTGATTTGTTTATAAATACAAACTACCTTACATATTCTATTTATTATAATATTTTGCTTAATTTTATATATGTCGATTGTGTTATGAAAAAAACGTGAGTAAACGTAGAAATTAGTTTACACGCTTTTAGGATTTCCAGCTTACATTCTAATCATTTTTAATACAATGCACTTTCTTGCTGTTGTTGTTGCGATTTCGATTGGATGCCTGGATGTCTTGCCTGACTCACGAGCCACACTAATGCATCGTTTATATGTATATATGTATATGTATGTCTATGTGCTTATTAAACTAAATGCTAGTAAGGATAGTTGGATTCGGGATAGGAAGGGAAAGGGTGAGGTAGGGGGTGTCATACGGGGACTGTGCTCAAGTTTCCAATAATATATGAGCTAATTCATGACAACAAATAGACGATAGTACAAAGCACGTGAGATATATATAGATATATACATATGTATATATATATATATGTTTAGAAAATTTCATATCCTGGATATACATATACATATATATATATATATAAATATATATGGACATAGGAAGGGTTTGTTCATAGTCCAGTAGATGGATTCGGAATTTTAATGTTAAAAATTTAATGTTAAATGTTTCACTTTCCTATTTCAAAAATGTTTTACTACAATCGATTAATTTCTTTTTGTTTTCCCTTTGACTTTTCCTTCTCAGGTTTGTTTTGTTTTTCCATAGAATTAGGCAGTTTTTAATGCTTTGTCAGTTTGCAACTCGTTTGAGTGAGTGAGCTTGCCTTAGTTTCCATATTTAATAGTTTAAAGGAAGTAGTCCGCTTGAGGTTTTTTGGATGGTATGCCGCGGCTCTCCTGCGGTGCCGCCTCAAAGATGACAAAGTCGCGATGCAGGTACTCGTTTAATTCCAATATGGCTGCCACATTCCCGCAGCTAATGAGCAATGGGTGGGAGAGTATATTAAAAACAACTGCAAGTCAAAGAGCGACAGATAATGGCTTACCGATAGCAATAGTTGGGTGCCGACCAAACCGTGAGTACTGTTTCATTGAAATGCCATTTAAAGCCTTCCATGACCAGCTGATGTGCACGACAGATCATGTCGATTTCATTGGTGCGGTTGAATTGTGAGACGACATCAGAGCCAAAGAGATAGCCGGCGCCGCGCGGCGATACACCCCATCCGGTCTGATCCTCGGGATCGCTCCACAGCAGATCGCACATAGGACCATCGTGCGGCACCTCCTGCTTGCGATCGATGCTTCGTATCTGGTCTAAATACTGAATAGAGGGTGAGAGGCCGCCATGTACGCAAAAGATTTTTCCATCGATGATGGCGGAGAGGCTGAGGTAGTCAAATATCTCTGTGCAATATCGCCAAACAGCAGTCGATCCATATTTACGCAGGCACTCATCGTAGAAGCCATACACCTGGGTTATCTGTCGAGATTCGTGATTGCCCCGTATTAGCGTGATTCGATCCGGATACCGAACCTTCAATGCCAACAGCAGCAGGAATGTCTCAACACTGTAATAACCTCGATCCACAAAGTCGCCCATAAACAGATAGTTCTTCTCGGGCACATCGCCCCCCACTTTGAAGAGCTCCTTCAGGTCGTAGAACTGCCCGTGGATGTCACCACACACAGTTACCGGCGAATCGACGCGTTGTACGTTGCCCTCCTCGACAAGGATTTCGCGCGCCTTAGCGCACAATCCTTTCACCTCGTTCTCTTTAATGATCTCACAGCGTTTAAGCTGCTCGATCTGGCGATCTAAGTCGCTGTAGTCCGACATAACAACCGGGCAGGGAAGTGGATGACGACGAAAGCAGCAGTAGCAGCGGCGATACCAACAGCAACAAGAACAACAGCAGAGAACAAGAGCAACTGAAGTCAACAGCAATCGTCGCGGTTGCCAGGCTGCTAGAATAGAATCAATACAAGTATTTAGCAATTAAATAAATAAAATATGTGCATTGACAATTTCATATGAAATTCCGCTTAAAAAATAATGGTTTCGACCATTGTTTGTGTTTTTGCATCATCTGCATTCGTCTCGCTGTGAGTGTGTGTGTGTGAGCGTGTGTTTGCTTGTGTTTGTTTGCGGTTTTAATAGGCTGAATTTTTTGCCGCGCGCGCGTCACTTGCTAGTATTCTAGATTTGCCGCTGTCACCAATGCTATTCACTAGACAAACTCATATACACGAATTTCGCGACTTACCTCATATAAATCCGGTAGTTTCCTAAACCTTTTTTATTTTTACAAACCACTTGCACGCACGGACACGACTAAGAAATGAACCACGATATTACGCTGAACGTTTTGACGATAGTTATTGGTGGTAGTTCGATTAATAATCGATTATTCATAGCCCGTCTAGTCAGTTAGAGATGTCAAATACATAGAGCTGCCAGACTGCTAAAAACGACAATATACTCAAAGGATAGAAATTTTAAATGTTTTAATTGAAATTGTATTATTTGTTACGCAACAAAATAAACTCACATTATGACTGATCCGGAACCAACCGTGGAAACCAAATCAACAATGCAGCCGCTCGATGAGAAACTGGAAGAGCAGATGCACAAACAACTACAGACAAAAGAAGTGGATATTTATCGTGATACCTTCTTACGTTATATGGGTAAGAGTTGCCCGCCACATATACAGTTGCATATATGTATCTCTATTCATTCCATTCTTGCAGGCTACAGCAACGAGGTGGGCGAGGCATTTCGTCCGCTGTTGCCCAAATCAATAGTTGCTGCCTCCTATGGTATGGCCATTGGCTATGTCTGCACTGATACCTTTGACAAGGCGTTGCGCCATCAAATGGCCGGCGGTACCGATCGCCAGGTGGCGCTAGTGGGCGCCGATGTGTTCACTTGGCAAATGTTTGCATCAGTTATAATACCTGGATTGACCATCAATCGGTAATAGCCGTACTCCCCTATCTGTCCACTATATATGCGACACTAATAAGCCCTTATCTAATCTCCACACACCGTATAGCATCACTGCAGTCAGCAAAACGCTGTTGAAGAAGTCACCCAGTTTCGTGGTGAAGACGTTGCCTACACTAATCGGATTGATCAGCATCCCATTGATAGTGCATCCCATCGATAGCCTGGTAGATCGACTAATGGACGCCACCTACAGAAAGATGGTGCGATAATAAACTAAATGGCCGGACTGCTCATCCACGATTGGTGCTACTTGTATTGTTCATTCAGGCATTCCGAAAATTCAAATTTATAGACTAGTGAAATTGAATATAATTTTGATAAATGAACTTTCGACTCTCGTATTTACAGTGGAATTTATTGCACCAATTACAGCTCTACGCGCATTACAAAAATAGTTTGTGGGAGTGGGAAGAAAAGTAGGAGAATATCTTTTATACAATTGTTAAGTACTTGGAGCAAATAGGCAAAGTGGCGGGCAGGCAGAGTTAGTAGCATTAATCCTCATCGTCGGAGTCTATCAAGTATGGACTGTCGAGGGCGCCCAGGCCAGCGGCCACGCCTCCCTCGTTGGCAGTGGATAGTTTCGTGCGCAGCATGTGACCCGCCTGATAGTTGTGGATAATGTGATCCGCATCGCCAATGATGACGCCGAAGATGCCCAGCTCGGAGACCATGTCTACAATCTGGGGCGGCACATCGCTGCCAGGTCGTATCATGTAGCCCTGCGACAGCGGCGGATGTATCAAGTCCATCAAGATCCAAGCAGAACGCTCCACTCGCGACATGCGCTGTGATTAGAGGAATATATTGTTTAGAGTATATCTAGCTGCACAGTTCGCATGCTTAGCTCACCTTCAGAGCATCGGGAATGTCCAAGCCGTAAACATTGTTGCCGCCGCCTTCGCGCTGTGGCTTCAGCACAAACTTCTCTGGCGTCCGCATGGCCATCTCATAGTTGGCATTGCCCACCTCATTGTCGTCCATCGAATAGAGGCCGGTAAAGATTTTGCCGACAGCCTTCATCTCCTCCGGATCGTTGATGAAACGCTCCAGCACCGCTGGCTGTGCCAGTGCCTGCTGCACCTTCTTAGTTCCGGCCAAATGATATTGAATCGATGGACATTTAATAGCCAGCGAGGTCTCCATCAGGTATCTAGCATCCCATTCACCCTGCGTGGGATAGTGACCCGGCTCGTAACCGGCACGGAAATAGATGACGGCCACTTCAGTGTTGCCGCTGATAGAGAAAGAGATTGAGAGATAGAGTTATATTGAGGCATGTTCTCATGGAGAGTTTATACGCACAGCAGCAACTCCTTGTTCTGGCCCAACTTGCCCTCCTTGTGCACCTCGGTGAGGGTGCGACGTAGCACTTTGATGTGCGGATAGGTCTCACGGATGTAGAACTCGTGGAAACGCTGATCACAAATGTTATACGAGATGTCCTCAATGATGAACAGAATGACTGACTTGGGCTTGGCATAGATATTCCAGGCTTTGACCATACCATCGCAGAGACCTGCCAAGGCTTCGTTCTTCGGCATCTAAAGTGAGCGACAGAGAGAGACACAGAGAGAGAGAGAGAGAGAGAGAGAGTGTGTGTGTGTGTGTATAAGAGATAGTTGAGAGTATAAGATGTATAAGACTCACTTGCTTCAATTTCTCAGCATGTCCAAGTTCTCGCAGGACGAAGCTGTTGACAGTTTGAGGGAGGGTGGGTGCGGCATTCAAAGAGAAAACGCAAGATTAGCAAAACTTTTACGCTTAGCAACAAATTAAAAAAAAAAAAAATAACAAAAAGAATTATCTAAATCTAATTCAAAACAAGGATGTTACAATAACAAACAAACGAAAAAATATTATTTGTTAGTAGTTAGATTAGTTAGAGGGGGTAGGTGGGTGGGGGTGGGGATTATTTACAATAGGAGTAGTAAGTTTAGCAAGCAAAAACAAAATATATATTTAGAGCGGGTGTTACGGTTCGGGGTGTGGGGGGTTAAGTTGAGGAATCGGAAACGGAATTGGAATTGGAATAGCAATTCAAAGCTCAAGTTAAAGCCATAACCAAAAGCCAAACATTGGTTGTGCGTGTGTGTGTGTGTGCGAGTGAGTAAAAGAGACAACAGCAGTGCGTTTGTGTGGGAGATCGTGTTAAGATTGGGAGGGAGAGTAAAGGGAGTAAGTTCAACGAATGAGCGAGAGCGACAGAGAGAGAGAGAGAGAGAGAGAGGGAGAGAGTTGGTGAGAGAGAGAGAAAAGAGCGAGAGGGGAGAGGGAGAGTGCAAGTGCATGCCATTTATAATAGTTTTGATGAGTGGGCGCGACCTTTAAATGGTTTGTAATTACAGATGAGTGGGCGGTTGGAGTTGGTACTGAAGTGCGTGCAACTTAGTATATATTATTATGTGTGTGTGTGTGTGTGCGTGTGGGTGTGTAAATACACTCAAACCCGTCTCAAATTCTGCAGTTGGTAATTTGAAACAAGCTCTCAATTTAGACTATACTATAAAAAAAAGGTGTAAATTTAATATTTAAAAGAATGTGAATTGTACATGAGAAAGAAAATTGAGAAAGAGTGTGTATGTGTATGTGTGTGTGTGTGAGAGAGAGAGAGAGTGAGAGAGAGAGAGAGAGAGAGAGAAGAGCGCATAATACTTTTGCAGAGGCACCAAGTGTGTAGCAATGCCACCGAAACTGGAGGCAATCGTGTTGATTTCAACCTGCTTTATTGCACAGCCCTCGTACACGTGAGCCAAATAGTCAGAACGTAATAGACCGACGCTATAAGCCTGCAATTATGATCGTTATATATTATATATATATATTTAGAAAGAGATGTGTGTAAATTACAGTAACTGCTTAATCAAGTATATAGCAGTAGCCCTTAGCCTAAGCTAAACTAAGCTAAATACGTATGTATGTCTGTTAACAGTAAACAAAAAAAAAAGAGAAAATTATAATAAATATGTTTATGTTTAGTCTAAAAGAAAAAAAAAATAAACAGAAAATATATTTAAAAAAATACTGAGATTTTGAGAGTGGGCAACGCTCAACTCAGGCGTCGAGTGTGTGTGTGTGTGCGAGACAGAGAAAGAGAGAGAGAGAGAGAGGGCGAAAATGAAAGCGAAAGCATGGATATCGATGCAATTTATCGGGTTTCGATTGTTAACTTTTTAAATGTCTGGCAGAGCGCGAAATGCCAGCTTCAAGCGGATGAATTGTGTTAACTACCAATGCAATTGTCATGTGTGTGTAAGGACCACATCATGATCGCAAACCAAACACACACAGACACATGTATATGTATGTATGTAAACATACATAAATACACAGAAAATTTAAACAATTTTATTTTTAGAGAATTCTCACTTCGTAAATGTTGCCTGTTGTCGCTATTGTTAAATATTTTTGGATATTGTATTTCACTTACAGCGAAATTAACTGGATATTAATAGAAACCTGAGCGCGACTCATTGCATGATATACATACGACCACACATATGCATATGTGTGTGTGACAGTGTATGTTTGTAGTCGTGTATCACTCATTTGGGTTCTATGGCTTTTGTGTTTGTAATTAAGTAGCTGACACATTGCGATAAGACGCAGCTGATTGAATGACACAGCAAATTTAACTAGTTGTATTAAACGTTTCGCATATTTGTAACTGTAAAAAATAAAAACCATTCGAGCGACAACGCAAAGGGGGAAAGGGACAGACAAAAGTGGGAAGAAAAAAAATTATAAGTGATAGAAAAAGCAGCACAACCATTAAGCTGCACATACGTACGTATATATGCGTAGAAGAGCTTGATACGTATGCACATATATGTATGTATGCGTGTGTATGTGTGTAGAAGAGCTGTTAGGTTAAGTATAAGAGAAAAGCATTGCAAGCTCAACAGGCAAAGCAAGGCAAGGCCAGGCGAGACGGGGATGGACAGGGCTGAGGCGGAGTGGACGAGTGGGCGGACAGCGGTGAGCACTGGACGCCGGTCGATGTCAAGGGGGGACGGGGCGGGTCAGGGCAGGGCAGGGCTGAGCATATTTAATATCTTTTTCAAAAAGCAAACTAACAACTACAGATAACATTTAAAGGACTCAAAAACAAACATGTAAATATATAGATATACATGTACAAATATATACATACACACATATATATTTGTATATAGATAAGGCATAAATATAAATTTATCGATTAAATCATATAATAAATAATAAAATAATAATTAGCTGTTTATGAATCAAAGGGACATAATATTGAAAATAGCCAGGATAAAACGTGACACACACACGCACACACATACAATTCAAAACAAAGACACACACACACACACACATATATACATGCTGTTTGCATTACATGCATGTATATAAATAAAGTAACTGTTAGCATGCAGAGTTATTGTTTTTGTTTTTGTTTTTTTTTTTTTATTATAACCTCCCTTGATAATACTCGATTCTGATTCAGCTGTCGGTTTTAGTTAGTATTCGATTTAAACAAATTTATTACATATAGAAAAGTCTAACATTTAAATTGCTGTTGCTGGTTAAATAATCAGTAATTTGGCTATTTGTAGACCTTCTAGTTTCTACTATCTCGCGATTAAAAGCCTAACGACAATAAATATAAAAATGTAACTTTCGAGAACGTACCATGGGCTCTACATACGTATATATTGTAGAGTATATATTCAAAATATCGGATAACAAATTTGACGACTTTTATGACATTTGCAATACTGACATCTTATATTCTTCTACAGGGTATTTTACAGTAACGTACTGCATAGAAGTTTGACTCTTATAATAAGCTTTTTTCCTACAGGGTATTCAGTAACGACTTGTAACGGTTCGTACAAAAGTTTAGCTCCTATAATTAGTCAATGCAAACTGTTTTAGGTTACTTTGTCGTGTGTGTGTGTGTGTGTGTGCGTGTCAGAATATATGTCTGTGTGTGTATAATTGTGTGTGTGTGGATGGCTTTGGTTAGGCTTCGGCATATACAAGGCAATGCAAGTGTATATATGATAGAAAGAGAGAGAGAGAGAGAGAGAGATTTATATAGGTAGAGAGCAAAGATCATGAGAGAGACAGAGAGAGAGAGAGACAGACAGCACCTTTGTATGGTTTTACTTGCTGGTCCCAAATGGCCAAAACCCGATGCTATCGTATTGATCTCAACTTGTTTCCAGCAGCAATATGAGGAGCTAGCGCTGCGCTGAATGCCCGGCTGGGCAGTCGGATTTGCCTTTCCCGCCTTCGTGCTCGCCTTCGCGTCCGCCATTCGCTCCTTCTGCTTCTGCCCCTCCTTCGCATCATTGCCAGCGCCAGCGCTCGTCTCCAACAGGGGCGACAACTCCGGACAGCGGGACTCCAGCATCAGATCGCTGCGCAGCATGCCCAATGAAATGCGCTTTGGTGGCGAATGGAAATGCGCGCATGTGAGTGTATGTGCGTATGCGTGTGTGTGTGTGTGTGCGTGTGTGTGAGTAAAGTGTTTAGAATGTGTGTAGATCGGTATACGAAATACGATAACGATTACGATCAAAACGAGCAACACACACCATTCGTTTGTGATATTTCGGTTGGATTTTCGGATTTGCGGAATCGGTTGTTCGGATCGATTCGAGTTTTGATTTATGCGCAATTTGTTAGATTTCATTGGGTTTTGATATTCATTGGTTTTCATTTTCATTTTTGATTTTTTTTCGGAAAGGAAAGCAGAAAATTTCAAATCAATGCGTGAGTAAAATTTTGTTTTGTTTTTTTGTGGATAGATAAACGTAAAGCTGGGCATATCAACAGCGACAACAACAATAACATCAACAACGCAAACATTAGGAGCAGCACCACAAAAAAGAGAGTGAGAGAGAGAGAGAGAGAGACACATAAAGAGTGGGGAGAGTAAACGAAAAGAAAGTAAAAAAGGATCTAATCAATTTTAGAAGAAATTAAAATCGTATTCTTTTCTTTTATGAGCAGTTATCAGTGTTGATAAACAGCAAAAGTAGCAGTAGCAGCGGCAGCAGCAGCAGCAACAGCAGCAGCAGCAGCGATGCCATGTACTCAAGTGGTCCAGGATGTGCGCATAAATCATGTGGCAACGCTTGAGATTAGCTGTTGAGCCGATTTGGCTACATTGGCTATGGGATTTATGATTTGGCGATAAGATAATGGAATATGAGGTAAAGAGCAACAGAAACAGACATATACATATATAGAGGTTGTTTGGGTGTTGGGGGTGTGGAGCGTTAGAGGAAGCGACAGATATCACTTTAGCTGTTCACCCAGAATACCTGCACTAGCAGCCTAGTCCCTAAAGCTCAATGGAATATGCTTGGATAAATGGGGTGCTAACCATGGGCATGGAGGTAGGTGTGTAGGGGTATACGTGGGTGAATGTCTTGGTGTGATGGGTGTGGGTGTGGGTGTGAGTGAGCGGGTGTGGGGTGGGCGTGACTGATGACGAACAAGATGTCTCACCTGGGTAAAGCCAAGGGCTAGAACCTTGCGATAGATATTAAATAAATTTGCCGTAAACTCATCCACTTTGATTGTCTCCGCCAGTGTCGTCGTGATAAATTCTTCATCGTGCGCAACATTGTGCATTAATCGATTGATTATCGGCTGCAATGCGATTGCCTTCTCGAATTCCTTGCGCGGAAAGGACGACGGCACCAACACAAAGGGCGCAAACTTAAAGGACATCAAGAGAGAGAGGATTCCGTTAGCTGTGTGTGGCAATACACTTTGTATAGGAGCACTCACGTTTAAGGAGTCTGGACTGAAGCTAGTTTTGGAACGCATTGCGGCGCCGTGCATGATCGCATAGTCCTTGGCCTTGGCTATCACCTCGATCAGCTCGTCCTTTTTCAGAGGCAATTTGATGCAGCTGCGCAACACGGGCGTATGTTCGTCCACAGACATTTTCTCGTTTGTTGATTGTTTGCGAAACACTCCTGGAGCTAATTAAATTGCGTTGCGTTTTGTTTGACGCGGCTTCTATTGTTGCTGAGTTCTTAATCGTCTGCGTCAGCTGTTGATGCAAATGTCACGCTGTGCGATCGTCGCTTTGGCTACCTGTTGCATGCGCGATTCTGTGTATACTGTACGTGGAATTTGTGATGGATTGTCAGAGGCGCGTCCTCAATGCACCAAATGTTATGGAAATTGAATTTCACAATATAATTCAGCACCACGGCACAGTCGATTTACGATAGGTTTTTTTCTTCTCTTTATTCAGAATGGCGAGTCGGCTCTGTTAAACGCGTGGAGTGCTCCTCTGTTAACGTGCGGCGCCTTACTATTAACATGACCATCGAAAATCATTCGGCTAGTCGGTGCTGTTAACCGTTGCCGGCTTCGTTAACATCAATTGACCCGCGATATATCGCCACACCTCGATAATGTGCTGCTACTAAAAGGAAGAACGATATTTTTACTGTTTTTTTTTTAATAAATTGAAATCTTGCCAAAGAGAAGAATACAAATATTTGTTTTATTTATTTGTCACTTTTGAAAGATATAGATATGTTCATATTTACATACATATATGTATGTATGTTTTTAATTAAAGGTAGTCATTTAAGATCTGAATAACTTATAGCTTAAATAGCTATCTATTAAACGGGATATTTTCTTAAAATGTTTGCAAAAAAAAAAAAAACTGCTTGCTTGACCTACCGTTATTAAATTGCTAGCATAACAGCTGTTGCCTATCGATGCCTATCGATAATCCTCATTATATTATCAAATTTAAATAATAATAAATACGTTTCAAAATTCTTCCAAATTCTAAAATGGCTTTGGAATAAACTTCATCTAGTCTGGGCTAGACTTGGTTTATCCCATTCGTTTCACTTGTAATTGATTTCGCCTTGTAACGAGTCGATCAAATTGTAATTTCCAAAAAACTCAAATTTTGCGAATAATTCAATAGTAACAAATTTCTTTTATTTTTCTTTTTTCTATTACGTTTTTAGACGAGCAACAAAGAAACGCGAAAAGTAAACGAATTCAAGCAATAACTAAAAAGATGCCACGCGGAAAATATCCAAATCATAAAGGCCGCAGCCGTCAATTTACTCCAGTCGAGGAGCTTCAGCGCGAACGTGAGCTGGAGGTATGCATAATGTCATCGCAGCTCAAGAAGTTAAACACAAGCAGTAGCAGCCTTGATTCCGTCCGCGAGGGAGGGAACAACAGCGATAGAGGCTCCGAGTTTGGAAATCTGGCTGGCCGTGTTAATGGGAACAGTAATAATAGTAGCAAGAGTAGCGCCAGTGGCAAAGGCAGAAATGGCACCACCAAGGGTCGCAAGCTGGGCGGAGCTGTTGAGGGGTTGATTGAGATATCGAACCCGAATCGCCCCATTAAGAAGTCCCAAAAATTGGCTCTACTTAATGGGGATGACAAGGGCAAGGCCACTAATGATCCATTGATAGAGAAGCGTCGACGTGAGCGTGCTCGTGAGAAGCCGCGCTCCAATTCGAATCAAAAAACGGCCAGCGAGGCCAGTGCCGATCTCGCTCGTCTTGCCATCGTACGCAAGAAACGCGAAGAGGCTGCCGAGCAACGTTTGGCTGCTAAAAGGGAGAGTAACAATCCTTCCGGGGATGGGGCAACACCAAACCCATCCAAATCTGATATATTCATCAAGAAGAAGAACAACAAACACAAGTCAGCGACCATGGCCGGGGGAACCAATGAATTCCTCAAGAAACCCAACACCGAAGAGAATATTAGTAAATTTTTGAAAGGCGGCCGCCATGGCAATAAACTAAAAGAGGGAACCCACAAGCACTTAAAAGAGACAAAATAGAAAACGAAAAAAATATGAAAATAACGCAAACACATGGAGGAAAATTAACACAAATCAAAGTAGGCTAGCTCAGAATTGTTGGGACCAACATATGATATATACATACATGTATGAATATAGTATATATATAGCTTAGCCTTCAGTCATTTCGATTTCATTTCACGTTTATTTCGATTTGTAAATTTTGAGTTACCTACACGAATAAAACAAATAAAAACTACAACAAAATTATTTTGTATTCAAACTGGTGCCACTCCTGCATTGCGGTGGATGTAATCAAGTGTGTGTGTATACATACATACATATGTAGAAATATATATATCATTTCAGCGATATATGTATACGTATGTATAATCAATAATTTCTAATCGAATTAATTAGATTGTGTGGGTGTGTGCGTGCGCTTGCGCTAACCAAAGTGAATAAACACTTTTTCAAAAATTAATCAAAACGGCAAAAAGCGCGCGCACGCATACACGTCGATAGTCAGGCATGCACGCTTGCGCGTTAGCCAACACTTATTTTGTTTTTCATCTGGTCGAGTGCATAATGCAGCACTGGCCTCACAGCTGCCGGCCTACCAATCGCCAATAAATAGTCTTTCGAGTTGCAGCAGCAGTGACGGAAAGAAGCAGCCGGCTAAGCGGAACGATAAACAGCGAAATTTCAAGAACAAAAAAAAAAAAAACTATAAAATGGAAGGCAAACCATTGAAACGTGTGCGCTCTGAGGACGATGAGAGCAACAATAATGTAACTCAAACCAAAGTCTGGGTGAATGAGAAAATTAACGACTCGTGCGATCCTGAAAAAATGAAGGCGGTTCATGGTAAGTACGCAAAATTTCCACATAAAAAGCAAACGCACAGACATATACATGAACGAACATGAGCACACATCAACAGATACATATCAACAGGCACTCACATACATTTGTTTTGCAGAAAAAACTACGAAAATGCTTTTCAAGGGAGCTGCTAACATCGATGCGAAGAAAGATGAGCCAAAGGAAGAGACTACAACACCGGCACCGATTCCCGTTAGTCCGGAAAATTTGTGCGAGCAATACCAGCTGATTGGCGATGGCAACATAATACTTCGTGACATGAATCCGGATACTGTCAATCCAGGTCTGGAGCGACGACTATCCACATGCTGCCGTCGCCCGACCCTAATCCGCGGCACTTGCGTCAATTGTACATTTGACTTGTGCGAGGAATGCGGCTATTCGTGCGTCGAATGCAGCCAGTTTATATGCCGCACTTGTGTCACTCTGTTGTAAGTGTCCCTTTATTTTTCATCTTCTTCTCTCCCATAATCCATTTTATTATTCAGCGGCAATCGTCCGGAAGAAGCCGAGCATCCACTGTGCGAAGTCTGTCAAATGTTCGTGGCCTAAGCGAAGTGTGCGCTTACCAATACACACAAACAAGCACACAGTCGCACACACTTGCAGGCAGGTGCAATCAAACAGAAAACTGAATGTATACTTTATAGCATTATAAATGAAAAAGAAGTACAAATCAAAATAAGTAACCAACGTCTATTATGAGAACAAGAACTGAGCAGGTACCTTGAACAAAAAAAAAAAAAAAAAAAAAAAAATTAAAAAACAAAATAGAAGAAAACAAAAGTCCAAATCAAAAATAGATAAAAAATATATATTCTGGCAAGGTTCTAGCTAAACACACGCATACACTCACTCACTCACTAATACTGGCACGTACACATACGCGCGTGCACACACATACGCTTATACGTGAACGCTCATCGAAATAGAATTTCTTAGCTTAAGTTCAAATAAAACTACCAAAAAGCAAAAGCACAAGCAAAAAGAACTGATATTAATGTTAATGAAAATTATTGATTTATATGATGCTGACTGTCAATGCATCCATACATCAATACAATCAATTGCAAATTTTATTTGCTAACGTCTTTCCTTCTCTCTCTCTCTCTCTCTCTCTCTCGTGGAATGTATCAAGCTGAGTTCCAAAGTTGTGAACATATTTTATGAAGATAGAGAGAGAGAGAGGGAAATAAGCTTTAATCCACGCATTAATGCAATCAAATTAAGTTAATAAAATTTTAGATGATTTGATGTTAATCACATTTATTCATTTAAGAAAATAAAAAAATAAAAAGAATAAAACGCGAAAGCAAATAGAAACATAATACACATATCTCTTGTCTCTTTGTTTAATCCGGTAAATGCTAGTCTCTCCTTGCATCAACTCTTTAGCTTAAACCTTGCCACGGAACTTGTGGTATTTGTCATGCTCCTTGACGAGGCTCTGATACATGCGTGCGCCCGCCTCGCTGCTGGAGCGCAGTATAAAGTGACCCGAGCGATGGTCACAGATGGAGATTAGCTCGTGACAGAATCGATCCACTTGCAATTTGATCTGTTCAGGAATAGAGGAAGAGATTAAATTGAATTCGGAACAAACTCTCTTCCGCCTACCTTCTCGAAGAGCGTTGTGGGTCTTTCGGTGTCAATCATTTGCTTGATGGTGAAAATGAGCAGAAACGGTGCCACACGCTTCATGGCCAAGGCCAGCCCGGCTGAAATGCCCGCCATGAGCGTCGACAGCTTCAGCCCCAGCTCGGCCAGCCCCTCCAGTTCGTCCTCCGTCAGGCTTTGCGCCTGCTGGCGTTCGCTGCGATAGCAGACAATCGACTGCACCAGATCCTGGCAGATGGCGCTCAGCTGTGCGGCCCGATCCGCCATCAGTGCGGTATGCTGGCGCAGCAGGAGCAAACAGTTCTCTGACAGCGTTGCGTGCAGCCGCCGAAAGTCCAGCCAGCTGCCGCCGGCTAGAATGAAACGTTTGATATTCAGGTCCAGCATGCTGGCCAATATCGAGTCCAGAGTTTCGCCATTCAGTGGCACGGTGCGGTTGTTGGCTAAGGCGCTCTGTGCCTCCAGCAGACGCAGCACATGGTTGCAATAGGCGGCATCACTGGGCGCTGGCAGACGCAGGGAAACATTGCCGTTGATCAGCTTAAACTGCTCATTGAGCATCTACACGGTGGGAGCGAAAGACAGGGGGAGATTAACCAAGATCTAGCCAAGAGGCAAGCATTTTCTTACCGCTCCCTTGATGCTGCTCAGCGAGCACTTGGCAAAGAGCGTCATGAGGACGAGCACGTTTTGCAGGCTCGTATGCTGTGCCGGTGTCTCTGGTCGCTGCATCTCGTCCAGCTGCTGGCCGAGTGCTCGCAGCAGCAGCAGAAAATCCTCGTTCGTCTTGTAGCCAATGATGAGCTTAATAGCGGGCTCAATGCTGGCCATGTCCAGCGCTGAGCTGGCGGCAATATCCTTATTCAATTGCCGCCAATAGCTGTCCAGCACAAACTCAATCTCGTCCTGGTCCAAATGCAGCAGCTGCCGGTGCGTCAAGGCCACATTCAGCAAGCGTATGGCATGGGCATTGCGATAATTCAGCTAAAGCAAAGGATGAAGAATGAAATTTAAGATTAAGAACTTTCTTGTAGCTGACTCTCTCTCTCTCTCTCTGACTAAAGTCTTGGCCATAACCTAACCTAACTAATGCCAATTAACGGTATATGTTTAAGTGCTCAAGTTTCTAATTGGACTTCCTGAATGAAATGCTCAGAGCATAGTTATAACAGATAGAGCTGTGAAAAATAAAATAGCACCATTTCTAACCTAGATTTTAACCATCGGAACAGATATATATGTAGATCTACTTATTTACTAGTGTCCATCTCTCTACTCCTATATACATTTTTTTTTCAATTATGATGGGATCCCTAAAACCTTAATTCTGCGTATGCAGCACAGAAACTTACACAGTAACTTTCTAGAATTGGTAGCATTCAAATACTCAAATAATCGATTATTATCGATGAAAATAAATGCAGGGATATAACAAAAAAAGACAGAGATTAAATAGAATTGCATTTGGCATACATGAATATACATGTATATATCAAATTTCAAGCCCTCTATATTTTTTAAAAGGCCAAGAAATATTGCACAAGTCGATCAACAATATATGTACATATATAATTTATGGGTTCTACGACGTCTTCTTCTTTCTACTACATGCTCTTAAACAAAACCCAAACAGCCTGTTTAGGTATTCTCAAAGGAGCAACAATCACCTATGGAGCATCCTCTAACAATTCTAAACAGACTTCCATATAGAGTCTGAAGCATCTGAGTTATCCATCTTTTGCAGCTTACCGAATGTCCTATGTAGATCTTGCAAATGCGTCTAAAGTTCTCGTCGATGACTGGCACAGCAATCGCCTGCTGTGGCTCCTGCTTGGTCTTCTTGACGTTCTCCTTCTGCTGCTTGGCCTCCTTGACGTTCTCCTTCTGTTGGTTAGCCTCGTCGACGTTCTCCTTCTGCTGCTTGGCCGCACGATTGATGCAGCTGCTCAGGTAGATGGCATAGCCACTGAGTGTCTGCTGCACGAACTCCTTGTAGACGGCGGGTGACTTTTTCTGCGAGCGAAACTTGTGACTGACCATCTGGCCATAGATCTCGAGCAGCGGCTGCAGGTGACGCTGCATGCGTCGCGCCTGCATGCCTGTGCCGCTGGCCAGGGTCTCGATGGCGAGCAGCAGGAGGCGGCAATGCGAGGCTGACAGCTCTGGCAGCTGCTCGCGGAAGAGCGCGGCGCTGCTGGCCAAAAAGAGATCGCTGCCGGGCGTCAGGCGACGTATGCAGCGAGCAAAGAACATCTCATAGAAGCGCCAGGCAGTGGCATTGGCAGTGGCCTCAGCCTCAGTCCCATTCCCATCCGCAGCGTCATCCGCATCCATGTTGAGCGGCACCAGCTGCAGGAGCTGCGCCAGCTGCGGCAAATGGCTGCACAGCGGCAAAGGTTGACCAAAGTGCAAAAGATCTAGAAAAACATAGAGTTAGCGCGTCAGGATATATGAAGCGGGATTATCTGGGAGAGCTACCTATGAGCTGTTCGAGCAGCTGGTTGGACAGCTGCAGTAGTTGGGCGCGTCGCACGTCTTGGTAGAGCGTCAAGAGGAGCAGCCAGAGGCGCAGCTTGAGGCTGCTTTGCAGCTGGGCCAGTGGCAGCTGCTGCAGTGCATCAATTAGCTCCTGTGTGGATTCAGCGGGCAGCGTTGGTTGCTTTGTGCTCTCACAGCTATCGCGCAGCGTTACGCCCAGGGCTGTTTCATCTGCAGCCTGTGGCATCTGTTTGGCCAGTAGGCAGCCCTTGATCTTGGCCAGCTTCAAGCTATCCACGAACTGCTGCAGTAGCTGCATGGTCAATAGCTCCACGCACTCGGCATCCTCCAGAAGATTGGGCAAATGTTGCTTCTGCTGCTGCTGCTGCTGCTTCAATCGCATTTCCTTCTGGGCACGCGTCAAGTGGCATAAGAGCTGCTGTGGCAGCAGCTCCACTAGCGCATCCGGACAAGGCGCCAGCCTCTGGTCGGGCAGGAGCAGCCAGCCGGACAGTGTGAGCTGCAGTTCGAGTCGCTGCAAGCGCTGGCGGCACAGAGATTTGCCAAAATTATGCACGCGCTGATGGATCAGCTCCCACTCGTCGCTGGAGAGAAAGCGCTGCAGTTGCGGCAAAGCCGGAGTCGACTGCGGCTGCTCCAAGCCATCCGGCCAGTAGTAGGCCAGGAGCAGATCGAAGTTATTCGCCCGCTCCACACACTCCAGGAAGACATTCATAGTGCGCCGGTTGTGCTCCAGCGAGAGCAGGTACTGTCCGAACCGCTGCAGCACCTGCATCGTGTGCTTGCGCTGCTGCTCCAGCTCCACATGATGCTGCTGTAAGTGCTCCGCCAGCCGGGTGCCGAGGAAATATTGCGAGAGCAGCGTCGCCTGCAGCTCGATGGCAAAGTTCAGATTGCACGGCAGGACGGCCATCGAGTCGGGCTCCAGCAGCTCGGCAAAGCTGTGCAGCAGACTCTTCCAGATGACGATCGAGGGCTTGGACATCAGCTGGCTGACCAGCCGGATGAAGGCGGCGCCAGCCGTTGAGGCTGGCCAGGTCTGGGCCAGGGCATCTGTGCTGTAGCTAATTGCATTTGATTGGCAACTGGAAGTGGAATTCGATTTGAGCAAGAGCTGCACATAGACATTCATTAGTTGCTCTTCTTCCTGCTCGGTTAGCGGCTCCTGATCCAGCTCTTGCTCCTGCTTTGGCTCCGGCTCCTGCCCCGGCTTCGGCTCCTTGCGAATGCGTTTGCCACTCTCAAAGTTGGGCAGCTCATAGTTGTGCAGCCATTCGCGCAGTGACTTCAGCAGGATCATAATGAAGCGTTCGGTGCGACTCAGGCGCCGGCACATGTCCAACAGCAGGACGAGATACTCGGAGTACAGCTGCAGCTCCACTTCGTTACGCTTGACGGCGCACATCATCCAAATAGTCAACTGATAGATATGCGGCTCCACCAGCATCGGATTGAGCCGCAGCGCTGCGCAGAGCATCTGCAGCACTCTGCCTAGATGCCGCTCTCGGTTGATGCGTACGAAATCACAAAGTGCATTGGCCATGTAGGCGATGCCCGTTTTCTTCAGCTTGTCGGGAAAGTTGAGCTGGATGTTGTGGCGACGCAGTGCCTCCAGTGCATGAGTGGCCAGCACTAAAGCTATGAAGTTATCCTTGGGCGTGGTTTTGGGTTGAGCCTTACGGCTTTCACCACTGTCCGCCTTTTGTGGCGCTTTAAATTTGAAGATGTGATCTAACACCTTGTATAGCTTGTCCGTGTCGTAGCGTTGATTCACCAGGGCACACTCCAATGTTAGGAGTTGGACATGCAACGGCTGCTCGGCCATCAGCTTTATTGCAGCACGTATACGCAGATGCTGCGTCAGGTGCATCTCCAAAGCGGCCAGCTGCTCGAAGCAGCAGAATCCGTGCTTTCGCAGCTCCAGCAAGAGCTGGCATAGCGGATGCAGTGCACCATTCACATAGGCCTTCAGCAGACGATCGTTGTTCTGGGCACGCTGCACATAGTCACGGAGCTGCTGTAACACAGGCAATATAAAGTCCGCATGCCGTGGCTTTGGGTCATCTTCGTTGTCAATCAGCAGCTGTCGTTCGTAGCAGCTAAAGAGTATGCCATAGCTTCGCATGACCAGATCATAGTCGGCACGGAGTGCATCCTGCACCAGCTCGAAATTGAGCAGGCATTTCAGCAACTGTGGATGCCCCTTGGCCTGGGCTGGAGGTGCTTTATCGATGCGTTTCAGCACTGCTTCAATGAGCGCCGATTTTGTGGCAACGGTCACCAAACCTGGCTGAGCACGCAGGCAGAACAGTTGCTGCAGCTGTTCCACGGGCATTTCCTCCTCTTCGACGAGTGTATCCGCGATCCATTTGCAAACCACTTCATGTTTGTTTATGTACACAAAGTCCAGTGATTGCCACACTTTAATAGCGAATTCCAGGCGCGCTGTATACGTTTTGCTCTTGTCGTCGAGCCATATTCGTAGCTCTGCAATGATTTATTTAATCATTATCAGTTTTTATTCAAAACGTGCAGCTTACCTTCGCCTATCTCCATGTTGCAAATACAAATTCCGATAACGATAGCATTTTGTGCACGTGTAGCACTTGGTGGCTGTTATCGATTAGTGCTGTGCAAAAGTGTTGGATAACTGTTTACAAAATATAATTAAGAAGGTAATGCAAATAAAGCAATTCATGCATATGTTGACTGCATTCTTTATTTAATATAGAAATAATTAATTTTATATATATATCAAATATATATTGTGTTATTGTAATGAAAAATATATAAGAAATAAATCTGTTCGAAAACATTTAGCTTGAGCTTGTTTCTGAAGACATATAGTTTCCCATTTAATGTGAGCTGACGTCACAAACTTCCATCGACATCATCGATAGCTATGCGTTATCTTTCAACTGTTATTATGCATTGCATCAGCTGTTTTAGTTGTGTTTGCGGACCATTTGTGTAGGGGTCAAAATTTACTAGTTTTTCATTATATTTTTATACATAATATGATAGCATATAAATGAATGGTGGTGTAACATTAAAGTCATAGCTTACTGCATGAATGCCTGTTCTATAAAATAGTAAAATATTGAATAAAATCACAATGTTGCTGAATTGCACAAGGGTGAAGCATATGTGCTCAACCTTACGAATTACCCAAATACCTTCCGCCGTCCCTAGATTTCCACTTAATTCGTCTAGCATTCATAACTATCTACTGAGACGACAGCATCATCATCACCATCATCCTTATAATATTCGACCGCCAGCTGGGCGACAGCTGCTTGGCTCCCCCTCCTCCCCCTTATCGACAGGTGCCTGTGGTGGTACAGGCGCTCGCGCATCCAGATGGACGGCACGTCTGCTCAACGTACGACGATGCATGAGCAGCAAAGAAGTCAAGCTGACCGTGCCGAAGGTGGACACCTTCCTTAAGACCGCCAAATGCGAGTCCTCACGTTTCATGCATATGATGAAGGAAGAAAAGTGGGTGCTACTAAGTATGGACCGCCACCAATCGATCTATGCCAATGAGTTTTGCTCATACGATTAGGCTTTTTTCGTTGCAGTGGGGCTTGCTTGTTTGGTCATCTCCTCGGCCATTACCATGAGCGTACCCTACTTCCTGGGAAAGGTCATTGACATAGTGTTCAACAAGGATGGCATGGATGAATCGGCCGTAACCAGTT
The DNA here is from genome assembly GCF_018153725.1 of Drosophila mojavensis. Classification (NCBI taxonomy): domain Eukaryota; kingdom Metazoa; phylum Arthropoda; class Insecta; order Diptera; family Drosophilidae; genus Drosophila; species Drosophila mojavensis. The sequence goes on along the minus strand of NW_025318667.1, from coordinate 3,771,313 downwards.
TACGAGACTACTCCAAGATGCTGCTCGTCGTCTTCATCATTGGTGGCCTAGCCAACTTCTCGCGCGTCTATTTGTTTGGCACCGCAAGTGAGCCCGCAGCATAATTTGACTTTCTCTCTCTGTCTCACACTCTCTATTCAAACTTTCTCCGCTTTACTTGGCACAGCATTGCGTATTGTGCGCAGACTGCGCTCCAATCTGTATCGATCGGTGCTCATGCAGGAGGTATCCTGGTTCGATACGCGCGGCTCCGGCGAGCTTATCAACCGCTTGAGCAACGACACATACTTTGTGGGCACCTCGCTCAGTCAGAACATATCCGATGGGGTTCGCTCGCTGGCCATGATCGGTGTAGGCACCGTCATGATGGTGCGTCCACTGCGTTCATCAATCTCTTAACTCTAGTGTAATCGATCTACTATCTCTCCCTCTCTGTCATTCCGTAGGTCTATACATCGGCCAAGCTGGCGCTTGTCAGCGCATTGGTTGTGCCCGCTCTGGCTGGGATTGCCATCATCTATGGACGCTATGTGCGCCGCATAACCAAAACCGAGATGGACAAATTCGCGGAGGTGATGAAGCATGCCGAAGAGCGGTTTGGCAACGTGCGCACTGTCAAGATCTTCGGCCGCGAGCACAACGAGTGCGTGGAGTACGATAAGAAGCTGGACGAAGCCATCGAAATTGGCTACAAGGAGACTAAGGCTAGATCCATATTCTTTGGCCTGGTGAGCTAGCTGAGAGGCAACTGCAAATGAATTTAAATCACAATTTTCGCCCATATATTCAGACCGGCTTCTCGGGCAACGCGGTCATCATATCGGTGCTCTACTATGGCGGCACTTTGGTGCTCAACGAGGAACTCACCATTGGCGCCATGACCTCGTTCATGCTGTATGCCGGCTACACAGCTATCGCCATGAACGGCCTGTCGAACTTTTACAGCCAGCTGAACAAGGGAATTGGCGCCTCGCAGCGCATTTGGGAGATCATGGACAGAAAGTTTGCCATGCCCATTGACAAGGGCATTATCCCAAGAACCAAGATCATTGGCGAGGTTGATTTTAACAATATTACCTTTGCCTATCCGGCGCGCAAAGAGTGCGCAGTGCTATCGAACTTCTCGCTCAAACTAGAGCCAAACCAGACGACCGCCCTGGTGGGGCGATCTGGGTCGGGTAAATCAACGTTGGCAATGCTCCTGTTGCGTCTGTATGATCCGCAGCAGGGTGCCGTCTACTTAGATGGCATGGACTTGCGAACATTGAATCCACATTGGTTGCGCCAGCATGTGAGCGCTGTTAGTCAGGAGCCGGTGCTCTTCTCTGGCTCCATACGGTCGAACATTCTGTACGGACTGCAACCGGGCAAGGAACCCGATGAGCAGCTACTCCAACAGGTGATCAACGACTCAAATGTCTCCGAATTTGTCAGCCAGCTGCCCAATGGACTTGAAACCATTGTGGGTCAAAGGGGAATCCTTTTAAGTGGCGGACAAAAGCAACGTGTGGCCATTGCCAGGGCGCTGATTAAGGTAGATCTAGATATTTCTACATATTTATATGCTAATCATGTTCTTTGTTGCAGAATCCCACCTTACTCATCCTGGATGAGGCAACAAGTGCACTGGATGCCGTTTCGGAGCAGCTAGTGCAGACGGCGCTGGAAAAGCTCATCCGTGGCCGCACTGTGATTACCATAGCCCATCGACTAAGCACAATACATCAAGCGCACAAAATAGCAGTCATTGACGAAGGGCGCATTGTGGAGCAGGGCACCTTTGACGAGCTGATGGGCAGGGCAAATGGCGTTTTCAGGGAGCTGGTATCCAAGCAAGCGTTTGGTGGCAAGTAGTTATTGCAGCGCGAAAGCTGCACCAAGTGTTCATAGACATATATACACAAGTTGTATATATCTTAGACAAGACAAATTTACAAAGCATTGTTATTATTTTTACAAAAAACGGGAAACTATATTAATCAATTCTATTGATAGGTGTTATTGAAGGTAGACTTGGTTCAAGCTATGGATAATAATACTAGATGAATGTTTTAACAAGCAAATTCAAAATGTTAATGTTAATTTATATTAAGTAAATAAATGGACAATTTGTACAATGAGTTATTATTATTACGCGGTATGAGAAAGCGTTGCCAGCTATTTTGAACTTAAATCAGCTAACAGAGGATTACGTCATGATATATTTTAAGTTGATAAAAAAAAAAACTAAAAGTTTATATTTATGTTTGGCAAACAAATGGAAAGTATATTTTTGTACAAAGCAAGAAATACGTTGATATTTGAATTGTATCCCACCTTGAAGAAGAGCTGCCACCTCGTTCGATCATTCGATTGTAAATAAAAGTAAGTGGGCGTTGCCACCATAACTGCACGTTCGATCAAAAGAATTTTTGGTTATTTTTGTTTTAAACATTTTATTTAGTTTTTACAAATCTTGTTTTTACAATTTTACATTTAGCTTAACTCTAATTAACAGGCACAAAAAATAAATGCAGCAATTCCTTTCCACAGCTCACGCCACACGAGTGCATGTGTGTGGGTGTGTCTGTGTGGTTTTTGTATGTGTGTGGGTGTCTACTTCATGGTGGGCATGGCCACGGCCGCCTGGGTGTGGTTGACATCTGTCTCGCGCCACAGCTGGGTAACGGTCTTGGTCTGTGTGTAGAACTTGATGCCCTGCTTACCATAGAAGTGATGATCGCCGCGGAAGGAGCCGCGTGTGCCGGTGAAGGAGAACATGGGCAAGGGCACGGGGATGGGCACATTGACGCCCACCTGGCCGGCATCGATCTCGTTGACGAACTTGCGTGCAGCAGCACCGTTGGTGGTGAAGACGGCGGTGCCATTGCCATAGGGATTGGCGTTCACAATTGAGATGGCTTCGTCCAGGGTGTCGGCATTGAGGATAACCAGGACGGGGCCAAAGATCTCCTCGGTGTAGCACTTCATGTTTGGCTTGACATCGGTCAAAATGGTGGGGCCCACAAAGTAGCCATTCTCATAGCCGGGCACTGTGATCTTCCTGCCGTCGAGGATCAGCTTGGCGCCCTCCTTTACGCCCGATTCGATCAGATCGTTGATGCGCTTGCGAGAAGCGTCACTGATGACGGGTCCCACATCGGTGCCGGGCACATGGCCAGCGTTAACCTTCAGCTTCTTTGCGCGCTCAACCAGGTCGGGGATCCACTTCTGAGCTTCGCCCACGAACACGGCCGTCGACAGGGCCATGCAACGCTGTCCGGCAGCGCCAAAGGCGGCGCCAGCCAGCTGGTTGAGGGTGTTCTCCTTGTTAGCATCGCTCAACACAACGCCGTGGTTCTTGGCGCCCATGTTGCTCTGAACACGCTTGCCATTCCTGCCGGCGCGCTCGTAGATGTACTTGCCGGCCGTGTCGGAGCCCACAAAGGAGACGGCCTTAATCTCGGGTGCGTCGCAAATGAAGTTGACTGCGTCGTGCTGGCCGTGGATGACGTTGACCACACCGGGTGGGCAGCCGGCTTCATTGAGCAGTTCCATCAGCAACATGGTGGCACCGGGCACACGCTCGGAGGGCTTCAGCAACATGGTGTTGCCAGTGGTAATGGCCACGGGGAACATCCACAATGGGATCATAGCTGGGAAATTGAATGGGGCAATGCCTGCGGTGACGCCGAGTGGCATGACCAGCGAATAGGTATCCATGTCGCGGGCAACATTTGCCACCGTCTCACCCATCTGCAGCGAGGGAATGCTGCAGCAGTGCTCGACAACCTGAAGACCGCGGAGCACATCACCCTCAGCATCGACCAGAGTCTTGCCCTGCTCCTTGGTGATATTTTTTGCCAGCTCACCCATATTGGCCTTGATCAAGGCCTGCAGCTTGAACATGACCTGCTGACGTGACACCACAGAGGTGTTGCTCCATGACTTGAAGGCGCGCTTGTTGGATTCCAGAGCGGTCTTCATTTCCTCAGGCGTTGCCTTGGGCACACGGGTCACCACCTTGTCGGTGGCCGGATCTTTCACATCGATCCAATCGTTGGTCTTTGACTCCACAAACTTGCCATCGATGAACAGCTTGGTTGTGGGAGCAGACGACGAGTAGCTACGTCTGGCGATCAAACGTGCCTGCAAAAGTAATTTGATTTAACATTTTAATGTTATCGATAAGTCGATTGAAGTGATATTTGAATCTCTTGGCTAAAGGTTGCCACATCTACTAAATGGAAAAGTACCTCAATGGTACACTTCCTGCATAAGACTGTCACACTCAATATGTCTTAACGGTACAATTTAATGTACAGTTTCGAAGGACATCAAGGATTGACAACTCTTAGCATTTTTGGCATATTATATATGCTCTTGTTTAGAAAAAATCTTTTACTTATATACAAATATTTTTGTAATTGCTGGGTGCTACGTGCCACGTCTCCCACATGCGTAACGACTGTACTTAAAATTTATCTCATAGTTAATTCTTTCTACAAATAAATTCGTATTTGTTCTCTGCATTATATAAAAATTTGCCTAATTAATTCTTATTGTAATTGAATGAATATGCAAATTGGCCTGGCCACAAGGAACTTTTGCCCTATGGAGAAAGCAAATTGACTTTGGGTTTTTTCCAAATTAATTTTGGATGACATAATAATTTAATTATGTCAACATTCTATGTTCCCAAATCATTTCAAGGACATCTTATACCAATTTGTAAATTATAAATATCAATAACAATAAATTCGTACTTTTCGTTGTAAATTTAGGTACAATATTTTTTTTGCCAAGTGGCATCCCTTTTTCCATAAGAATAAAAGTTCCATTGAGAACTTTTCCACAATTGCATCAAAACAGTAAAGTTGCGTAAAAGGCAAACGCGCCTGCGCTCGTTGGACAACTTGGGCCAGGCTTCACTGTATACTATACATATGTATGTATGTATATATGTGCATATCTTGCAAGTGTTTTACTGCAATACTTTAAATTCAACAGGTGAGCATGGCTTTGCCTGGCAACATGATAATACATACATATGCGCGGAGAGACACACACACATACATATATACTTATATGTATATGTACTTTAGGGATAAATGCCACGCCTTTGCTTATCAGTGGCAGATGCCGCCCGTTTGATAGGCATTTATTTATATGGCTTAACGTCTAATTAAAATACAATTGTATTACCCACATACATACATACAGAAAATTAGTTTTTGCGTGTGTGCGTTAGTGTCCGTTCTGGCGTTATTGTGATCGTCGCATTATCTGAATCGCAGCAAACTAAAATTACGTAACATGTGTTTGCGCTATCAAATAGTCTGTTCTTTTTTCACGTTTTACCGTTTAATGTGGACAAATTTATGAGCACACACACATACACAGGCAAGCACGCGTGCTTTAATTTGCATGCAAGTGCAAGGCACTGCACAAACACACACACATACACGCCCACTTGCCAGTGCACTTGCAAGTGTTCAACGCCCCCTCCCCTCTTAGGCTTCCTAACACTGCGCAATTGTTATCGATAGCCGTTGGTAGCATATGCAAATAGAATTTCTTACCTCAGCACCAATTAGACGCACAAAGGACATCTTGCCACAGGTGATGGAAATGTTAGGTCAGGGATTCTGGATAATGGAAGCTCCGGCGGGAAACGCGTGTGTTGCTGCTGCTGCTGCGGTTGCTACTGCGGCTGGCCCAACCAATGGTCTCACTATAACTGAACTGAAAGCAAAAGCAAAACCAAAACAAAAAGCTGAGGCTGTGCCAAGTTGGGGCCCCAGCGCGCGCGTGTGTGGTGTGATTGTTGATATACGACGCGACGCGACGGCAGCGAACGAAGCCGGCGAACGGTCGGTTGGTCGAACCACTTTATTAGACGAGCACATATACATACTTCTGTATGTCTATATTCATGTGTGGGTGTGTGTGTGCGTGTGTAGCCAAGAACTTGAAAGAGCTGTTGTTGTTATTGTTATTGTTTTTATTCTAGTTCGTTGGGGGCTCGATAGTATATGCATGTGTGTGTGTTTGTGTGTTTGTTTTGCGTTTTTCTTTTTTTTGCGACGTTTGAGACACACGCACAGACGCTTAAGCAGCACATAGTTACATACACACATATGTACATGTAAATATATAAATTAATCATTGCGTGTAAAATATATATATATATACATACATATGTATATGTATTTATTTATGATTGCTCGCACGTGCAATACTTACATACATATTTGAAATCATATGCTGCTCCATTGCTATGTGTGTGTACCTAGGTACGTAATTCTTCTATTAGTTGTATGTATATATGTACATGTTGCTGGTCATACACACACACACACACACACACACACCATACTACATGCACTTATAAAACCTGACACCTTTTTTAATAAGTTAATAAGTAAACATGCTTAGGTGTGATTATTATATACTTAAGCAAAGGTGAAGTAATATATTAGCATACTTTTGGGCTGCACGAATAAGGATGCAGCTTTACTTTCGTATAATACCGAAGTATACTTTTAAGCGCACGTTCATTTATTAAAGCTGAAGATCCAATTCGAATTCGCTCCTGCTGCTTGTTTGAGTCTTTGCTGTAGCTCAAAGCTAAATTGATCATTTAATAATGTTTCAATCCCAGAGCGAATATATGCATTGGTTATTTGGTTCGAGAACGAGAGAACGTGCTTATCTACTTTGAAAGGCTGGTTCAATCTTGGCTTCGGCTCAAAACTTGTTTGTTCAGTTAACAAAGTTTCAAACCCTGGCAAAATCAATGCCTGGCTACAAGCTATAATTGTATATGATTACATTCTGAAGCTGGTTCTAGTCTTGGCTTCAACTGATCATTTATCAAAGTTGCACGCCCTATTCGAATTTACTGTGTAACCTGGCATTTGGTTTGAGCACATGAATATCTGTGTATGTTTTTTTTTTTGAACTGGTGTAAGTCTTGACTGCGACTCAAACTGGTTTGTGCCCCGGCTATTTATGATTTAGCGTATAAAACTTTGCTTTTAAATAATAAATTTTAATTTGATTGCTTATTCTCGTTTAAGCAGGTCTGCCGTTATTTCTTAATTTTTTCTAAGCTTAAGAGCTCAAAATGAAATAGAAAATAAATGTTTTTTATTTTTGTTCGCAAGTTTTATTTGTTTTTGCATTGTCATATCAATTAAGACGTAAATAGTTAATTAATTTAGTTAAGTACGCTAACCGCTAAGTACATAATTTAATTTGTTCAATAATTTTTGTTGTTGTTGTTATTGTTGTTTTTGTTTTGTTGTTTCTCTTTCATAAAATAGTTAGAAAACTCGTGTTGAAATGCTTTGGTTATTGCTGTAAAATGTTTCGACTACTTCATATATATAGATATATCTGTATATATGTATATCTGCTATATATAGCACATTATTTATTTATTTTGTTTTTTTTTATGCATACAAATTTTTTTAATTAGTTCCAAAAAAATTGTTTTCCATATATTTCGTTTCTTTGCTGAGTTTTTCTTTGTATAGTAAAATATTTATATGTTAAATGTTTTTATATAATAATAATAATATAAAAAAAAATAGCTCTTAAGACTAGAATTGTAATAATTAATATAGAATGCTTTGAAGAGCATTTTGTTTTGTTTATTTTAAATATTTAATTTAAGCCACGCTGCGGTTGAAGGCCTCAGAAAATGTACATCATAAATCAGTTATATAATATTAGGTATGTATATATATATATATATATATATATATAGCTATAGCTATATTTAAGTAGAAGAAGAGCACTACGTAGGCGAATTTCATATACAGCTAAATAATTTTTTTGTTTTCAATTTTTTTCAAATTTGTTTTTCTCATTTTTTTTAGGTTTTTTTTTATAGTTTTTTTTAAAGTCTTTTTTAAGCACTGTGTTCTAAGTTTAAATATATTACGAATATGTATATAGGTATAAATATTTAAAAAAAAAAATAGTTTTATTTTATTTTTTCTGCCTATTTTTGCATTAGCTTTTGATTAATTGTGGCGCTAGCTTGACGCTGGCGCTGCTCGGCCCTGCGCGGTGTTGCCAGACGTTACGCTCAACGGTTGTACCGTTAGACAACTTAGACTAAGAAAAAAAAGTGTTCTTTAGCTGATAAGAATAAGACAAAAAAAAAAAACGAACTATTTAGGCTTTGGTATATGTAGGGCGAGAGATCCATAACTCTCTCTCTTTCTCTCTCTCTCTCTCTCTCTCGCTTACAGTTCAAAATTCGCTGTATTTTTAAGTACATAAATATATATATATATGTGTGTGTGCATATATATGTGAGTTTGATTTGAAAATTTCTTGAATTCATATATTGTGTTTGAATAAAAATTTAAAAAAATTAATTTTGACTTTTTCAAAAATAAATCTTTTTTCTTTTGCAAGTTTTTGAAATCAAACTCAGATATATATATATATATACATATATGTAACTATAGATATGAATATCTTGTCTAAGCTTGTTTAGTTTTTTTTTTTTTTTTTTTTTTTGTTTTTTTGTTTTTTTTTTTGTTTTTTTTTTTGTTTTTTTTTGTTTTTGTTACTAGACTAGGACTACTGAGCTGGCTTAGAGGCTTTTGCCCTAACTCCCTTTCAACTTGTTTCTGTTTGCTATTGTGAACTAATTGTTTGTGAACCTCTCATTTGGTCTATGCGACCCTTACGTCTTTGTTGGCCTCTTTTGTCCTTGTTGACCTTTTGCCTTTGTCGAGTTTGCAGTCTCCCCTCGGCGGCCTCTTCACTTCTCGACGCCCAGCAGCTTGGCCGCCTCGTCGGGCGAGCTGAGCAGCTTGTTGAGTATGCCCTGGTCGGTGATGCCCAGCAGATTGCCCAGGAAATCACCGCTGGCCACGCCCACAGCGGCTGCTGTTGCGGGCGCTGAGGATTCGGCAATGTTTTCCTTGTGCTCGCCCAGGCGACTGACGCGCCACTCGTTCGCCTTGTCCAGCAGCTCGTGCAGCTTGGGCAGACGTACGCTCTTGTTGTTGTTGTTATTGTTGTTGTGGCAAGTGTTGTTGTTGTTGTTGTTGTTGTTGCTGGGCATTGGCATGGGCATAGGCATGGGCATGGCCGTAGGCGTTGGTGTTGTGGGCGGCGTGGCCATTTGCTCATCGTCGGAGCAATCGGAGGCGCCCGGCTCGCCATTGTGGCTATGTCCGCTGTGCTTCTTCATGTGCCGGAGCATGCTGTGCTTGAGCGTGAACTTGCGCAAGCAGATGTCGCACTGGAACGGACGCTCGCCCGAGTGGGTGCGCATGTGACGGCGCAGATCCTCCGTGGACCAGAAGCGACGCACGCAGAAGGCGCAGATCACCTTGCGATTGCTGTAGTCCGGATATTTGCCAGAGCTGCGTCCCGTGCTGGACTCGTCCTCCGAGACGGCAGCAGAGGCAGCATTCGCTGTGGCTGCTGCTGTGGCTGTGGCTGTGGCTGCTGTGGCTGCCACCTCCTGCTCCGTCTCGATGGCGCCCTTGGCCAGCAGCAGCGCAAACTCCTGGGCGTGCTGCTGCTTGATGTGGTCCAGGCACTGCATCCGCTCGCCGAACGAGTACTCGCACAGGTGACACTTGTACGGCAGCTCGCTGCCATTGGCCTCGGCGGCGGCGACGGCGCCGCTGCTGGTGGCTGCTGCGGCGGCAGCGACCTGAGCTGCCTGAGCTGCCTGAGCGGCGGCCACCATTTGCTGGCTGAGCTGTGCCGCCGCCGTTAGCTGCTGGATGAGCTGCTGCTGCTTGCGCTCGCGCTCCAGCTCACGCTCCCGCTCCAGTTCGCGTTCGCGCTCCCGCTCGCGCTCCAGCTCCAGCTGGCGCTCCTGCTCGGCGGCCTTGCGGCGGCGCTGCTCCTCCAGCTCGATCTCCTCGACGGACTTGGGCACGGGTATCGGCTCGCTGACGTCCTCGGTGGGCACGTAGACGGACATGGCGGACTCGACGTTGCCGTGCTTGCGCAGCAGATGCCGGTCGCAGTTGCTCTTCGTGGTGAACAGCAGCGGGCAGTGGGAGCACTTGAACGGCTTCTGGCCCGTGTGGGTGAGAATGTGGCGGCGCAGCGAGCTGCTCCAGGGGAACATGCGCTGGCAGTACGGGCAGCTGACGCGATTGGGCGCCAGGCTGTAGGCGGACTTCTTCTTCGGCTCGCTGCAGCTGCTGCTGCTGGTGACGTCCTCGGTGCCGGAGTTGTTGCTCTCGCTGGCGCTGCCGGAGGCGACGAGGCCCTCCTCGTCGCTCTGCTCCATGTGGTTGGCCACGTCGCTGGGCCGGAAGTAGCTGTTGAACGACACCTGGTTGCTGGTGGCATTGTCCACCAGCTTCGCTACCGGCACCAGATCCTGAGATTCATCCTTGAACGGCGAGCTGGCCACCTCCTTCAGGGACTTGGCCACCGACTCGGCCTGGGCGATCATTGTCTTCATTGTGCTCGGCTCGCCACTGGGCTTCGACTCGGCCGACTCGGCCGGCTCGGCGAGCGGCTCTGGCTCCTCTTTGGCATCAATTTCGATTGGCTGCACTTGCTCCACGCGCTGTGGCTGCTGCTCGTGCTGCTGCTCCTGCTGCGGCTGCTGCTGCTGTTCGTCTTGGTCTAGCTCTTCGTCCTCCTCCTCCTCCTCCTCCTCGTCTATGTCCTCGAAATCATCGTCGTCGTCCTCGTCTATGATCAGCTTGGGCGGCTCATCATCATCCACGGGCAACTGTTGCTGCTGCTGCGTCTGATTGCTGCCATTGGCATTGCTGTTGCTGCTGCCACCGTTGCCGTTGCCACCGTTACCGTTGCTGCTGCTGCTGCTGCTGTTGTTGTAGCCAAAGTGCAGCAAGGGATTGACGGCGACGCTGCTGGAGCCATGGGCCAGCGCCTGCTGCAGCAAGTCCGTATCCTTGCGCGCCAACTGCTGCGCCAAGATCGCGTACTTCACCTGCTCCGATATGGGCGGATGCTGCTGCTGCTGCTGCTGCTGTTGCTGCTGCTGCTGCTGGTGCAGATTGGTCATGGCTGCTGCGGCTGCTGCTGCTGCCGCCGCCGCTGCTGCCGCGGCTGCTGCTGCCTGTGCCGCACCCGAGTTGGCCGCCCGGCCGCGCATCACGTGGTGCCCGCTGCGCTGTCGCTGCGCATAGAACTGCGGATGCTGCTGCTTGACGTGGCGCTCCATGTTGGAGCGCAGCGTGAACCTGGCCGAGCAGTGCTCGCAGGCGAAGGGGCGCTCGGTGCGGTAGCGGCGCTGCTTCTGCTTGGGCATCAGCACGCCGTTCTTGATCACCATCTTGACGGGCCCGGCCGCTGGCACCGGCACGCCCATGCCGGGCAGGGGCAGGCCCAAAGGCTGCGGCACGGCAGCAACTGTTGCCGGCGTCGCTGGCACTGCAATCGCTGGCGCTGACTTCTCCAGCGCAGCCGCCGGCGGTGGCGCCATCAGCCCAAAGAACGGAAAGCCGGACGACTGCTGCAGCATCAGGTTGCGCAGCAGCTGCATATACTGCGTCGCTGCATCGCCCGGATTGAAGAGCAACTGTTGTTGCTGCTGCTGCTGCTGCTGTTGCTGCTGCTGCTGTTGCTGCTGCACGAGTAGGTCATGTTCGCGTTGCGGCTTCTTGCTGAGATCCAGCACATCCATGCTGAGATCCATGGCAGGTGCCAGCGGCTTCTCCACCAGCTGATCCAAGCTCTTCACTTGAATCTTCAACGGAGGCTGCGACGGTTGCTGCTGCTGCTGCTGCTGTTGCTGCTGTTGCTGCTGTTGCTGCTGCTGGTGCTGCTGCTTGCTGGGCTGCTCTGCCAGCAACATGTGCTTCAGCTGGGAGCTCGCCTCCACATTGGTCGTCGAGGGCGACGGGCTGAGCGAGCGAAAGCTGAGCTCCGACAGATCGGGATCCATCTTGGGCTTGATGTCCTCGCAGCTGGCATCCTCGGCCGGGTGATAGACGATCGCGCGCTTCACCTCCTCGCGGCTCGTCTTGCCGTGCCGATTGCGCAGGTGGCGCTCGCAGTTGGCCTTCGTGGTGAAGGCGTAGTTGCAGACGGCGCACTCGTACGGCCGGTCGCCGTTGTGGGTGCGCATGTGCCGCACCAGAGCCGCCTTGTCGCAGACGGCGTAGGGGCACATGTTGCAGCGGAAGGGGCCGGCGGCGCCGACGGCTGCCAGGTGGACGCGATTGTGGCCCTTGAGGGCGCGCAGATTGGGAAAGACGGCGGAGCAGAGCTTGCAGGGGAACTCGCCGCGCAGCTTCATGCGCCGGAACTCGCTGGTGAAGGCGTCCTGGGCCTCCTCCTCGCCGTCGCGCCCATCCAGGCTGTACTGGCTGGAGCAGGGCGTGTTGACGTTCTGCTCGAAGTTGCGCAGGAAACTGGACGTGCAGCTGGAGCTGGTCATGTGCAGGATGCTCTGTATGTCGGCCAGGTCCTGGCGCTGCTCCGATGGCTCGTGCTTGATGGGCGACGGCAGCGAGGAGCCGCTCGACTTGCCCTTGAGGTAGAGCTGCTGAAAGAACTCGTCCCGCTCGCTGTTCGCCTGCAGCCGCATCTCCTCCTCCTCCTCCTCAGCCGTCGGCTCAGCGTCGCGCTGCTGCTGCTGCTGCAGGCGCATCTGCTGCTGCTCTTCATCATACTCCTCCTCCTCCTCAGCCGGCTCCTGCTTGTGCAGCGGCGACGAGCTGGCGCCCAGCAGCGGCGGCAACTGCAATCCCCGACAGCTGTGCGCCTGCAGCTGCCGCTGCGTGGCAAAGATCACCTCGCACTCGCGACACTTGGCGGGTATATCGGCGTGCTCCGCCTCCAAGTGGGCGTACAGCGCGGCCAGCGTCTGAAACTCGCCGGCATTGCAGGCGGGGCAGCTGGGCAGCGCCTCCAGCTCGGGCTCCAGCGTCCTCGGGCTGCTGTTGCCCGACGACGTCGCCAGCAATGTGGCCACGTCCGGTGTGCTCGTTATCATCTGTGTCACATCCACGCTCTCCCCATCGCCGGCCTCCTCTCCATCCCCATCCCCGTCCCCATTGCCATCCCTCTCCCCCTCGCCATCGGCGTCTGTGTCCAGCGCTCGCTCGTCGCTGACTATGATGTTGTTGTTGTTGATGTTTGTCTTTAGCTTCAGTCGCTGCTCCTCATTGTTGTTGTTGTTGTTGTTCGCTTGGCTACTGTTGTTGTTGTTGTTGTTGCTGGCTGCACTGCTGCTGCTGCTGGATATATCCGTGGAGCAACTGGCATCGCTTTCATAGCTCTCGGCACGCTGATTAGCTGCCGAATGTTGCTTATGTCGCTGCAACTGTTGCTGCTGCTGTTGCTGTGGCTGCTGTTGCTGCTGCTGCTGTTGCTGTGGCTGCTGCTGCTGCTGTTGCTGCTGCTGCTGCTGCTGCTGCTGTTGCTGATGTTGCTTGTGTGTTCGCATGTGGCGATGCATGTTGCCATTTGTCGTGAAGGTCAAGTGGCAATAGCGACAGTTGAAGGGCCGCTCCCCGGTGTGCACCAGGACGTGTCTGTCCAGCGAGGAGGCTGACGAGAGTACCTATAACAGAGCGGAAGAGAGAAGGAGAGAGAGAGAGAGAGAGAGAGAGAGAGAGAGAGAGAGAGAGTGGAAGAGGAAGGGAGAGAACAAGGGTTGAAAGCGTTAATCAAGAGAAAAATTACATAAAGCCCAAGCAAAATGAATTTGATTGGGGATTGAAGCTAGCTTAGTCGACTCTCAAAATACCCTGTAATGCCGAAACGCATGCACAACTTTGCACAAATTTGGCATACCCTGTAATTGACTTGCAACAAGTCGTATATAGTTTGCGTGTAGTTTATTGTTACTTATGTATATACCCCATAAGCAATATACGACTCGTAAATACCCTATAATATGCAGCATTCTCTAATTAGTCAATAAACACCAATATAACTTGCATAGAGTTTATAGTAGCTCAAACAGTCTATATTTAGCTGTTAATTTTCAGTTACCCTGTAATGCGGTATACCCTGTAATTATCTAATTTTTACAGTTTATAGCTTATAGTTCTTGAAAACCTTTTAATTGTCTAGCTAATTTATGCCATAAGTATACCCTGTAGTGAAGTATGCCCTCTAATTGGCTAAAGACTCACATAATTAAATTATTGACAATTTATAGATACCCTGTAATACGGTATACCTGTAATTTGCTAATAACAGCTTTAGATTGCACATGATTTATATTTATTTATATACCCTCTAATTGTCTAAATAAACATTACAGCTTATTTACAGTTCTCAGATACCCTGTAATGACCAAAAATGCAGAATGTAGTTTGCAATAACTTCATAATATTTTATATACCCCTTAATATGTTTCAGCGTGTAATTGACATTACAGTTTATTTTTGTAGTAGTTCAGATACCCTGTATTTGCATATTTTTGTATATTTAGCTAATTTAACTTTATATTTTGTAAAATTAAATTCCCTGCACTTTATCTGATACCCTGTAAGTGACTTTCAAGCAGTAATAGACAATAAAATACCCTGTACTGCTCTCTGTTCTCTACGACTCATAGCATATATACCCATAGTTAGCTGAATGCCCTGTAAACTAGACTTACCTTGGAGCAGATGCGGCAGGTGAAGTTCTCGGTGTCGCCGTTGGCATAGTTGTGGCATCGAATGTGATTGGTGAACTCGTGGGGCGTGGCCGAGACGACCTCGCAGATGGGGCAGACATATTTCATGTGCTCGTCGCCGGCGCTGATGCCGGACTCGGCGCTCGAATGGCACAGGCCCTGCGGCGAGGAGCCGCCCGAGCTGCTGCCCGAGCCCGGCTGCTGCTGCTGTTGCTGCTGCTGCTGCTGCTGCTGCGCGGCCGTTGCCGACTGCGCTGCGGCGCTGGCGCTGAGCAAATAGCCGCTGTGCGCGCTGCCATCGACGAAGCCCGACTCGGACAGGTCGCCGTTGTGGGCGCTGATGCTGCTGCGATTCAGGCGAAACTTTTTGCGCAGCGAGCTGGCGTCGCTGCCGACGCTGTAGTCGACGACGATGCTGGCGCTGGCAGCGGCCGCGGCTGCATTGCCGCTGCGGCGCTGCTTGTGGCGAATGCGATGCACCGACTGCTCCAGCAACTGTTGCTGCTGCTGCTGCTGCTGTTGCTGCTGCTGCTGCTGTTCGTCCTCCTCATCTGAGTACACGAATGTTTGCTGCTGTTGCTGCTGTTGCTGTTGTCGCATCTTGCGCTTCCGCGAAGACGCCTCAACGTTTGGCGTCGACGTCGGCTGCAGCGCGCCGCTGTTGCTGCTCAGCTTCTTTGGCGTGCGGCCCAGATCCAGATGCTCCAGCGACGACTCTGAGGTGCTGGAGTCACGACGCTGTCGCTCCATGACCGCATCCTCAAGCGTCAATGCTGTTGCTGCTGCTGCTGCTGTTGCTGTTGCATGTTGCTGTGGTGGCTGCTGCTGCTGTTGCTGCTGTGTGGCCAGCATTTTTGCTGCTGCTGTCGCTGCAAAAGTTGGCTAATTGAGATCGTAAACGGCTGCTGCTTGTCTGCTGTGATTAGCTGCTGCAAGGAGAAACAGAATCAAAAAGGTCAATCAGCATTAGCCTTGACACTTAGATGCGCCCCAGACTCAAATATAACATTCACATGAGTCTCAAGCTGGGCTTATGCTATATAAGAGCTGAGCAAATCAAAGCATTCACATGAGCCTTGCCATGATGTTTATTAGAAGTTTCTATAGGTAAAATAAATCAACTAATATATAGACTATACAAATGTCGTGCTTACTTCGCTGCCTTCTCTTCTCTTGCCTTCTCTTTACTTCCTATGCTTATTACGTTAACAGGAGGTTTGACATGACAATTTGACTAGAGTTACTTCGCTTCATTCAGATGTAACTATAGCCAAATTGTCATGTAAAACTCCTCTTAACGTATTCCTTATGCCTTTTCCTTAAGCTAGCACGCATTGACACGAGTCCTAATCTAGTAGAATCTTAACACAATAAGGATAAACCGTTAACATTAGCTTAGTCAAGTTGCTTAATATGGAGTTTAGATTTAGCATGCATCACAAAAGAGCCGAGTTTTTAATCAAACATGAGGCAGATTTAGGCAAGCTCAATCAATGCTTTACCATGGGCTTTACCATGAGCTTTACCATGAGCTTTAGCAGTAAGTTTAAGTTTGACTCTAACATAAATGAGACATTAGCCATGCTAAGGTAGGAATCTGACACGCACCCTAACATGACGATAAATATCGATATAATTACAGTTATCAGAGCTATCTTGTTTTAGGAAACAAATCCAGGTCTCATTTAATACATTCAGCTTAACGCCAAGTCTACCCCGATGCTTTCTTCATTTGAATTTTCTCGAGGAACTTCGCTGGAAAGTGTGCTTAGGCATTGCTCAAAGTCTTATTGGATTCGTGGCATTCTGCAATGCATGCTAGTTGGAAAAACGAGTTAGACTTAAATGCCTTGTATACCGATTGGATTACCCGTTCAGTTCAATAGGAAATCTGGGCACAGATTGTGTCTCGATTTCAGCTAAACAGCTGATTAAACGATGCCTGGAGGGGGGTGGGGTGAGGGCAGAAGTGAAGCTACGGCAAATTGGTTAATTGAGACGCTGGCAAAACAGTTTTCAGCTTTGTTTTCTTTGCTGCTTGCAGCTGCCAAGTGTGAACGGATGCATTTCGCCAGAAACTCCAATCGGAGCAGGAGTAGAGTGGGGGAGTGGGAGAGGCCGGCTCTCATCTCTAATATGCACGCGCTCTCTCTCGCTCCCACTCACTCTCTCTCTCTCTCTCTCTTTGTCTGTCTCGCTCATGCTGTGTATTGATTTGTTATCGGCTCGTGCGCTTTGCGCTTTGTATTTGTTGCATTTCCATTCGCTGTTCATATTTCCCCATTAACATTTACCGTTATCAATTGGCTTTGCTGCCCATGCTTAGGATTTCCGATTGGCGACGAGCAACGATTCAACAGCAGCAGCAGCAACAACTACAACAACAACAACACTAACAACAATTTGACCATTTTTTGAAAGAAAACTTTGAAGCGATAACGTTTTGTTGTTTATTTTGTTGCTGTTGTTGTTGTTGTTGTTGCTTCTGTTATTGTTGTTTATTTTTTGTAGGCTTTGGTCTTCGATTTTGGTTGGTTGATTTCGAATTCGATTTCGCTCGTGACTCAGCGGCATGCTAAATCATTAGAGATAAAGGCACGCCCCTAACCGCCCCCTCCCCCTGCCAATTCATCTCTCTCTCTCTTTCTCTGTGTGTGCCGTTTGTAGCTCTCTCCGACATTTGGAGGTGAAGAAATAATTTCATATTTTTTGGAGACTTAACAGGCAAAGTGAATGAATTGGTGAAATTTTAATTACATGGAGACTTCACTAATCGAACACTTATTACAGTTAGATATGTAGAGATTTGTGTACACTTTGGAGACTTTAGCAGGAAGTGGATATTGATGAAATCTCTACAAATATTTATATTAAGTCGGAGACTTTAAAGACGAGTTTTATTGGAAAGTGGAGAGATTTGTGTGTAGATTTTGGAGACTTGCTCGATATAAAGATATATGTTGACTAAGAGGCGACTAACTATCATTTAGCAGATTAAATAAACTTAGAGGAAAAGATAATTAGCTTATATTTTGGAGACTTGATTACGAAATCGATAATTATCGATGGTAAATGCATTGTGTTATGGAAAGACTACATTTTGGTTTAGTTCAAGCTGAAAGTGTACAAGTTGTGCATATATTTTGAAGAGTAGGTTGTAATATTATGAAATAAAGAACATTATTTCATATAGAGTTTAGGCGCGACTCTAGAGATATTTCGATTATTTCAATATTTTAAATAATTTTGACCTTATAGTCTTCAAAGTTTTTTAATGAAGTTCTCAACAGATTTTTGAAATATTTTATAAAGTAAAAAATTAATGAAGATATTTGAGTTTAGTTCAAATTTTTAATAGCTTCAATTAGATGGGACCTCTATCAAACTATCAGACAAATTAAGTAAAAAAATAAAATATATAAAAAAAATATACATAGTAAAAAAAAAATAATAATAATAATTTTAAAATAACGAATAAGAATGAAGATAAGTCAATGTAAAAATAAGTTGTCTATAATCCAAGGTATATGTTATATATATGTATATAGTTTGTAATCCAGGATAAATACTTTTCACACTTTTCACATTTGAAAATTGCCACAAGAAAAAAAATGTGTTTACAAAATTTCAGCAATTTTTTTTTTTATTTTTTTTATTTTTGTAGTTAACAATTTGTTACCTTTGTTTTGTTTTGGTTTTTTGAACAATTTGGCGGCGGCATTCGAAATTTGTTTATTTTTTATTCATAATCTGTTTTCTGTTTGCTTGTTAGTTTTTCGTTTGTTTTTGGTTTAAGTTTTTCACTAGGTTTCACGTTTGCTTATTTGTTTTTAATTATTTATTTTGAATTCCTTTTTTTCGTTGCACTCAATAATTATAATTAAAAATAATTCATTTGTAGCACGTTTCTTTGGTTTATTTTTAGTTAAAAAAAAAAAGTAAAATAAAATAAAATAATATAATTTAATTGAATGAAATGTTTTGCTTCTTATTTTTGTCGTTTTGTATCACTGCTTTTATTTATTAGTTACTGCTTTGCTATATCCCGTTATGTTGTCGCAGCGCGCCGGCAGATGCTTTCACGTTGACGCGCGCACGAGTTCTGACCACAGACGCGGCGCAACCGTTCAGCAGAGCCTCGCTGGCAGCTTTATCTAATGTCTGTGCGTGTCTGTACTGCTCTCTCTCGCTCGCTCTCGCTCTCTGTCTGTCTCTGTGTGTGTGTGTCTGCACTGAGAAGAATGCAGACGAGTTACTCGAAGAAGTGTATGAAGAAGCAGTAACAGAAAAAAAAATGTATGTATGTGTATATCAAATTAAATAACAAATTCAAGACGTCTTTTCGGTTCGACTTCTGAATTGTATTTGAACGCATCATAAAATTGTATTTATAAAAGCGCAGAGCAGCGCCAAGAGCCAGCGTCAGAGCAGCGATACTGGCAGCGGCAGCGACAGCGGCAGCAACGCAGCAGCAGCTGACTCCGACATCTGAGCAATGCGACGAAGGCAGTGAGAGAGAACGCAATGGCTGCCTCTGCCTCTGTTCAGAGTTGCGTGCATGTGTGTGTGTGAGTGTGAGAGCTGTGCTCGCTGCGGGCTGCGGCTGAGACTGTGGCTGTGGCTGCTGTTGCTGTGTGTTGGTGGATGAACTGGCATTGGTATTGGTTAGATAAAACTGCAGAGTGGCTCAGCTGGCGCTGACGGCGCTGTCGTCGTCGTCGTCGACGCGTCGATTTAACGAGCAGCTAAATCTTTAGCGCAAAGGAAGCAGAAGCAGCAGCAACAACATGACTAGCAGCAGCAGCAGCAGCAGCAGTGGCGGCAGCGGCGTCAGCAGCAGCAGCTTTGCTGCTTCTTTGTTGGATTTTTCTTTCGTTCCATTTTATTTTTGGACGCAAATAGGATTACACTTGGTTTATTAGTGTGTGTGTGCACGCATGCTGTTTGCGTGCGCTGTGGGTGCGTGTGTGCTAGAGCGAGTGCGCACTATATAACAAACATGTAAGCATTCACATATATACGCGCTTATTATACATATATGCATGTGTACTGCCCAGCCACCAGGAGCTGACGTGCTCTGCTTGTAAGTGACTGTGTCTGTGTATTTGTACGCTTATGTAAATGTGTAATGTGCGCTTTATATGTAGAACTTGGTACAGTGTATCTCCTTCTGGAGTATATACACACATACACAGGCACACACATATAGCAGATATTTGCTGCTGTTATATGTGTGGTGTATATAACGTGTGTATTTGGAAATTCAGTAAATCTTGTTGCCATTGGCTACTTCACTGTTATGTATCTATATACAGTCAAAGCTCCCTTAAAGCAACAGACAGGTTTTTAATATATTATTAATTAAACAATACAATTTAGTTTCGAACAATTTGGTTGATAATAAATAGAATGAAGCCGATTAGACATGGCAGGTTTCGTTAATTTTAATCCTTTAATTTCATACCTCTAATAAGAAATCTATCATGAAGCATTAGACCAACACAAAACTCGTATATTCTTATACAGTTACTCAAGTTCTTGGATTAGCTGCTTATTTTTACTCTTATTCACTTGTAATTATATGTTTTTTTTTTTTTTTTTTTTTTTTGTAAATACATATAACATCTTCGCTTCATCTTTAATTAAATTATATAGTATATTTGTATAACATCTTAGTCTATCTGAAGCTCATCAATCAGTCAGTCATATACTTATACATATACACATATACATATATTTAGTTGTACATCTGATATGCTATAAAGTAAACCCATTTCGCTCGAATGCTCCACACAATGGCTACTCCCATTGATGGTTTCAATCCTCGATACTATCGATAATGCCATCGTTGGTTTTAACAGCTCCATCGCACACACGTGCGTGATCAATCATAAAACGAATGCACTCTGACCCACCCTGCTTCCTACCCTTCTGCCCATTCTCCGACTACGACCCCGACCCCGACCCTGTGCCTGCTGCCCGTTGGCCACAATGCGATTCCCTCAACCTTCACCTCAAACTTGAAAAAAAAAAACAAAAAACAAAAACTCATCAAAAACGGAAGTAAAAGACGTTTTGAGCTGACTTTTTGTCGTCACAGTTGACCGCCTCGAAAAGGTGTGCAGCAAACACATACAGACATCCCTATACACACACACACACGGAGAGATATAGGGTGAAGATGAGTGTCAGCTGCCAAGAAATGCAAATGAATTAAAAGGCGATTCTCACTTTAAATAATTAATTTGTACCCAAAAAGAAAATTAACAACATTCGAAAAATGTTAGATAAGAATATAAATATATGATTACAAAAACAAAATTAAATATGTTCATTTCTTGTTTAAAATATATTCTAATTCAATATTAATTTGTAAACTTTAAAATAAGAATTTGAAGTAACTATTTTTGTTACACCTCTTGCAAATCTTCTTGCTGAGCTGACCCATCTCTAATGCAAGCTATCTATCTCTTTTGCACAGCTTCAAATAGCTGCATGTATCGATAGAGTGCTGGAAGAGCATCGGCGTTTGGCCATTGATTGCAAGATGACCGATAAATTGCAGCGACTGTGGCGACAAGAACTGATTAAGACGGGGTAAGAAATATAATAAACAAAATAAGAAAACAAAACAAAACACTAAGAAAACAAGAGAAACACAATTGCAAAAACAAAAGAAGCAGCAGCCAGCAGAAAAGTCGAACATACATACATATTTGTAATAAATACATACACACACTCACCTATGCATGTACATATGTATGTATGCAGACACATGCATATGAGTAAAAAAAGATATTGTGCAAAAATGCAGCAAGAGTTCAATACACTCGGCCCACACACACACACACACACACATGCACACGCATGCGACACGCGCGCTTTAACGCATACACATACACACACACACACACACACATACACTCGCACAATCACGCACTCACCCACACATATCGGGAATGAAAAAAGCAGACAGCGAAATACACGTGCAACAACTACAACAACAGCAGCCGACTGTTTGTATAAATTTAATAATATTGACGTTTTATTTATAATGAACTTGAAATACAGGTAAGTGTGTGTGCAGTGGCACCGTGGTGCACAATGGCTAGAAATGTTAAGCAATTAGTTAAGCGGCAGTCGCAACACTTTAAGCAGCGCACGCAGCACTGTGCAAGACGCACGCCTCCACAACAACAACAACAACAACAACAGCAGCAGCAACAATGAGAACAGCAACAGTAGCAGCAGCAGCAACAACAACAACAACAACAATAGTAACGGACACAGCGCGTGTGGCAATGCGTGTTAAATAAACATTAAAAGCAGTAACAGAAACAGCATATTGCAATTTTTGTTGTTGCTCTTGCATTTTATTTTTCGTATTTATTTATTTATTATTATTTTTTTTTTTTGTTTATGCGAACAGCTGAGAAACGGTTTCCATTTCGTTTTTCAATTGTGGCGGCGGCGGCATTCAATGAGACCGAAAGTGATAATGAGCAGGCAACAATAACAGTAAACAATCCACACATACATATACACAATGAGAGAAAGAGCACATGCATACGTATATAATTATAAAAGTAACAGAAGCGCGCGACATTAACATTTAATTGCCAGCATTTAGTCAGCATTTAACTTTGCATAAAACAAATGGCAGCAGCCGCAGCAGAGCTCTCTCTCTCTCTCCCTCTCTCTCAAACTCCCACACACACACACACAATCACACGCATGCATGCTTGCACTGCACTCCCACACGATCTGTTGCTCTCACTCTGGCACGAGCATTTCAACTTTGACTGAACTGTACATACATAAGCGCTTAAGCATTGCTCATAACATTTACATTTACATTGTGTTTGTTTCGCTCGCACTCGCTGGATTAACTGCGGCGTTTACCCTTTTTGCAATGCTTGAAATTCACTTTCGTTTTGCATTGCTGTTGTTGTTCTTGTATTTTTAATAACAAATATAAATAATTGTTATAATTTGCGTGTTTGCTATTAGCTACTTATTTGTTATTGTTATTGTTATGTTGTGTTAATGGATTTAATAAGCCCATCGCTATGACATGTCAAGGTGAATAGGCGCCGCACACACACACACACCCACAAACACACACACACACGCACGTAGTCGCTTTTACTACTGGCAGCATAACGTTTCGTCAGTCATTGTTGCTGATAAACAACAATTATTGTGTTTAGTATCGTAAAACAATTGAAAAATGCGAGCGTGCCTTATTCAAATATACTCTTTTCCGAGGGATATATCAATTACTTTAAGCATTATATAGCAATAGTACGATTTGCATATGTATAAGTAAAATAATAATATATGAACAAAGCTCTATAGAGTTATAATAATATAATATCTATACATAAAACTATAATATCAATAGCAACAATATCTTTATCTATATCTATATCAATGGAGATCTATCTATCTATATCTTTGATCTACGAGTATATTTATCTATATTTCACTGTCTCATTTCTCTTTACCCAATCTAATCTCTACCTCTATATACCTTCATATTTCTGTATATTAAGGTGTTTCAAAGTCGGTCTTATCGGCTTTTGCTATTTTCAGTTACCTCCCCGTTTTTGCCTCCTGCATTCCTCTTCCATTGTTTATACCTAAGCGTTATTTTCAGTTTTTGTTTAAACTTTGCACCTCCCGCTACAACAAGCGTAGTATTTAGTCGTGTTAAATAAATACCGTTAGTATGATTCAGCCTACATGTTTTGGGCGAAATGACTTGCTGGGCAGCGTTCGATATGGCAAGGCATAGGCCAGGTGAGTTAGGCCAACGCCAAGCCAAGCAAATAAAATAATGGAAAAAGTGGAAAAACGTCATCGAGTCATTCAACAAGTGGAGTAATAGTCGCGCCTCCGATTTTCTAATATATGAGGTATACATGGACACCTATGTATATATGTATATAGCTATACGTGTATATATGTATATGAAGAGAGGTGTCAGACGGTCTTTAAAATAGCGTGTCGAAATTCGTGTGAGCTAAACAGGATTTTAGTGCTATAATTTGTATACTCTATAATATATTTATATAAATATATACATATATGTACATATGTGGAAGATACATACAGTACACCGTGTGCTGCTTTCTAAGAAGCATTGCTCTGTCCTGTCATATCTGGAACTTGACAAATTTTATAATAAAACGATATTATCTATAAAAGCTTTTAGTATTAGGTCATCTGGACAAATTCTGTTCAAATTTTGTGCTTATTGTAACCTTAACAAGCTTGATATATTTCATATATGGTTTTTTTTTTTATCGATATACAATCAATCGACATCAACACGTATGACTAAGTTCATCTGTTTACAGCAATTTTCCAATGTATTTCACATATCTCAGAATACAAACAAAGGAAATAGATCAATTTTCCGCTACTATCGATGTGCAAGAATTATCGATAATAGAAGATTTATTAGAGTCCATTATTACAAGACATAACTAAGTTGTCGCATTTATCATCCCTGTTCCACTCCATGGACAATCATGTTATTTACATTTCAGATATCAGATCTCAGAGTGTATTGATAACACAAGATATATTAGACAAGACATGACTAAGTATCAGTTATGTCCCACTCATTTTATATTTATATCTTATGCAATTGGCCCAGGGAGTTAGAGACGCGACTCGACTCGACTACTCCGTCAATGTCCATGCGGCACGGTAGCTGAGCTCATTAGAAACCAATTGACTCGGTCGGATAAATGACAGCAGACCGTCGAACCTGCTCGGTCTTTGGGTCTGAGTGGACATCTATTGAGTCTGGCCATCGTTTGTGCATTGTTTGTCAACAATTGAGGACGATTAGGACACGAGTCGCGGCGCAGGTAGTTGCCTCTAGTCTGGTCACAATGTTTTTTATGACCTCTGCTGTCTGATGCAATTTTTGAGGTTAAATGACGCACTGATAACAGAGAGAAAGAGAGAGAGAGAGTGAGAGAGCGAGAGAGAGAGAGAAAGAGAGGGAACGCAATTTCTAGTTAAACGCAATTTCGTTTTCTTGCCATTGGCATGCCTTCACCTGATAAGCGACAGCTATATAAACCATAACTTAAGCTTCGACTTGCCTATCAGCTAATGTATCTTTATACCCTGTAAACTGAAGAGTGTGGATTTGATGTGTGCAGTATTAGATAAAAGAGAGGAATATTGTTAAGCATCGATAAGTAGAAACTAAAATAAAGCGAATCTTTTCCGATTTCTAATCATATCTAAATTTAACTCAAGGCATCTACTTCTTCACCACTAAATTTCTATATACTCTTCTTCTTAAGGATTCTTGACCCATTTTTGTGTCAAATAAGGGCGGTGCAGGCATAGGATATGTTATAGTCGCAACTATATACAACTTTATTTGGAAATTATATTCGATTAGGGCTTTTCCCGTTTCACCCAAAATCGAATTTCATCAATCGCTCGCCGTTCCCCCATACATCATGCGCCATGTTGTCGTCGCCCCGGCCCCAAACTAATATTCAATATTATGCATCATCAGCATGGTCAATGCGATTCGTATCCTTATCTGTATCTCGAGTTCTGTGTTGCTGTATCTGTATCTGCGCATGAATCAGACGCCAAGTATATTGCGCTCTCACTCTGTCTCTCTCACACACTCTCTTCGTCTCTCTCTCTTCATTGGTTGCGACTCTATGCGGTCTTTTGGCGTCATCCTTTTCATCAGTAAGCGTTCATTGAATATCGAACGCTTCAGCGCGCCCTGCTCATAAACGATAAGCAGCTGTGTGTGTGTGTGTGTATGTGTGTGGCAGATAGTAGCTATGGAGTGCTTTGCTAGAAATCATCGTCGCACTCATTTTACAACCCGTTTCTATTAACTCGATTGTGGTTTCCCATTATCTCAGATCTCTACAGTTCTATACACATATACATATATATTTATATAGAAAAGATGAGTTAGGCTTGCTACGAGATGTATATAGATAATGTATGTAGATAATACCATAGCTGAGCTTTCAGAGATCAATGTTGATCAATGATCTATTTACCATGTGTGTTTTACGTTTCCTTTTCTGCATGATTGTTTAAAAATCTTCATAGATAGATCATATATCATGTCTACATAATGAGATCTTTCTAAGATATTTCTTAAATCTAGTTGTTTGCTGTTCCAGCTGTTCCAGCTATGCGATTAGAATTCGCTTATAAAACTCTCCATGATCCTCGCATGGCTAACGACCTTCAATGATCTAGACGATCTTTCGGTAATTCGACGAAATATCATATCCCTCTCTATCTCTCTCTCTCTCTCTCTCTCCCATTTCTTTGCTTTTACTGTCCATGAATCACTTTGGAATGAGGAATTGTGCTTTTTGCCTAATCTTAGAATCAAACGCTTGGCATAAATATTTACTCTAGCTCCGTTGA
Source organism: Drosophila mojavensis (assembly GCF_018153725.1). Lineage (NCBI taxonomy): Eukaryota > Metazoa > Arthropoda > Insecta > Diptera > Drosophilidae > Drosophila > Drosophila mojavensis. Next base: position 3,745,290 of record NW_025318667.1, on the reverse strand, counting down.
GAGAAATTTCGTTTGTCATTCGCTTTGCTTTTCCCACAGCTTCAAATGATGATACCGCTTGGCTCTGGCCATATCATATCATGGCATATCGTATCGTATCGTATCATATCTCATTATCAGCCATAAAGCTGTAAGTGTTGTCGCTATGTCAATTGCCAGATTTATCACTTGAGACGTTGCGATCGCATAACCGAGACGACGACGGAGACTGCGACAGCAGCAGCGACTCTGTCTGGGAATGCCACCCCCTGACGGGCCCCCCCTTGGGCCGACTCCATTAAGCGAGGCTGTGCCAAAAAATAAAAAAAAAAAAAAACGAAAAGAAAAACATTGCTCATTAGGTTTCGGCTTGTCGGCGAGAGTCGGTTTTCAGTCTCCAGTCTCCATCTTCTCGCCTCCATCTCCGTTGTCATTGCTGTCGTTGTTGCTGCTGCTGCTCTCAGGTTGTCTTTTTGTTCTTGTTGATATTTACTCAAGTGTAATTGCAAATTGTAAATGCGGCAACACAGATGCTCGTAATGATTGTGCCCGCGTTGATGTCTGTTCAAGCTCCGAGCGTGAGACTTCATCATCATCGACAACAACAAGAACTTGATCAGCATGAACAGAACGATCAGTCAGCTTTATATGCCAAAAAAAGGAAACAACAACTAAAAGAGCTCAAAAGTCAAGATTACCTGACTAGTAGATACTGCCTCCCAATCAAGATACTCTCTAAACTGATCCATTTCTAGCTAATATCTGTAGTCTCCGAATTAGACTCAAATGTCCGATTAACAAAATCGATATTTATTTAAAAGAATTCGATTTCTCAACAATATATACATATGTATATTTGTCGTTAATATACATATGCATATCTATAAAATATACCCTGCTTGGCCGCGTACGGGGTATGGCAGCGAAACAACGGGTGCTACGTGAGGTTGTAGCTCTGACATTGTTCGATCCGTTAATGCCACCGAGTTCGATTCGCAGAGCAAAGGAATTTGCCAAGGTTTTGCATAAAACGGTTATTTAGTCAATTATACCCTATACTCAAATAAGTGAAGGGTCGTATGCACTTGTGTTTAGAGTCAGAGTGAAACCTTTAATAGCTCACATAATGAAACACTATATTAAGTAGCATATTCAGACATCTGACAGATGTTAGAAAAAATACGATGAATCTATATGCATGTATATCACATCTATGTACATAAGTACTTATATCATATTCTAGTTAAGTAACAGACATTCGTATTGTTTTAACTGTAACTCAAGCTGTTTCTAGCATCTGTGCGAGTTGTGGATGAGCTTTCACTATTATTGTTAAGCTTTCATTTGTGTAGTTCGATACGCAAGTGGTGCAAGAACAGGTGTTGTTAACCCGACCAGCTGGATCTGAGCTGCGGATAACAGACTATGGAGATCTATTGCAATATGACTGTTTGATGAATCAGTAAAGATTACCAGCAATTGCTGAATGTAAGAAGGACGGTTCGAACTGTATCTGTATCTGTATCTGTATCTGTATCTGTATCTGTATCTGTATCTGTATCTGTATCTGTATCTGTATCTGTATCTGTATCTGTATCTGTATCTGTATCTGTATCTGTATCTGTATCTGTATCTGTATCTGTATCTGTATCTGTATCTGTATCTGTATCTGTATCTGTATCTGTATCTGTATCTGTATCTGTATCTGTATCTGTATCTGTATCTGTATCTGTATCTGTATCTGTATCTGTATCTGTATCTGTATCTGTATCTGTATCTGTATCTGTATCTGTATCTGTATCTGTATCTGTATCTGTATCTGTATCTGTATCTGTATCTGTATCTGTATCTGTATCTGTATCTGTATCTGTATCTGTATCTGTATCTGTATCTGTATCTGTGTCTGCATCTGCATCTGCATCTGCATCTGTGTCTGCATCTGCATCTGCATCTGCATCTGTATCTGTATCTGTGAGCTGTGGCTGTGTATCTGCATCTACCTTGTACTATTTGTATCTTTTATCTGTGGGCAAAGTTTTGCGTCTTTGCTGTTTGAACGTTGATTGTCAACTGATCGGTATTTACCGCCATCCAAACATCAGTTCGTCTCGACCTATTGTTCAGTTAGTCAGCCTGTCAATCTGTGAGTGGGTAAAACCAAGGGGGGCAGCGGGAGGCGTGGCATTCACTGAAGTTTTCAATTTCAGTCGCACTGAGCTACACTTAAGCAAATAATCGTGTGTATGTTAGCTTCACATGTTGCACGTCTGTATCTGAATCTGTGGCTCTGTGGCTGTATCTGAATCCGTATCTTTCGGATACATTTTTGTTTTGCTTTGTATTTAATTTAATTTTGTTTTCTTTAGACGCATTGAATTTCTCTTTGGCTTTTGTTATTGTTTTGGTTTCTGTGCAGCAGTGTTTCCTTTGCTATTATCGATTGTCACATCTCTTGCTGTTGTACAAAATATTGTATATTGTATCGCTGTATACCCAGTGAAAAAGTTAGGGCATAATAGGTAGCCTAACGCCATGTAACATGATCATAAATTTAGTTTTCATTATGGTTTCATAGATGAGTTTACTTCACAGAAGAGTTGTATTAGTTTTAGTTGTAGTTGAGTTGTATTAGTAAGTTGTATTTGAGCCATTTGTTCACTTGTTCTCAATGTCGATATATATCGATAACTATACTTGGTAGCTTACATTGATTATATATAATATTATGTACTCAAATTTCTTGTCTGTGCACTATCAAACTTCATTTTATTGTTCTATATTGTCATTTATTTAATGTTTACAGGGCATTTGCTAGTTGATCAATTTGCTCAATCGATTGTAGCACGCTTTGTTGTTTTCATTGAAGTTTTGTTTCTCGTCGCTCTTTCACTTTTGTTTTCTCAGCGCCAACACAGACTTGCAAGACCCGAGTCTGACAGACCTGCCGGACGGACTTCGATGGGCAGACGGCCATGCGGACAGACAAACGGACGGACACACTTGATAAGAATATTTGCTAATAAGCATGGCAAAGATTATATATTGGTCCCAGTTTGGTCCCCGTTGCGGTGTCTGTGCGCTGTGTTTACCCACTCATCTGTTCGTCAAACACACACGCATCACAATCGCATAAACACACACACACACACACACACACACACACACACACACACATACACATACACAGGCACAATATGCGCAACATCTTTATGAGTTCATTTGTTTGCCATGTCTCTGATCTGGCAAGCAACGCATCTATTTGACTTGTCATCAGAACTTGAACTGAATCGATTATCAATTGACATGCCACAAGGAAACCCATTAGCTGTAGCAATACTCTATGGAACTAGACATGAGAGAACAAACACTTTTCACACGAATTTCTGAGTAAACACGGTGTTAGATGTTTAAATTTGAATATTTTTCAGGTTTATCGATAACTGATGGCAGTTGAGCATTATTATATACTAACTAACTGTTCATATATGAATCAATCGATAATCTATCGAGCTTTTTCTATATAGCTCGATATGATTAACTTGCTTTAGGCTTACGCAACTTGACATTGGTTTAGCTCTTAGCTCACAGTGCCAGTTCCAGTTCCAGTTCCAGTTCCCGTTTCATATCAAAGGAGCCGCTGATAATGGATGTGAATGGATGTGGGGTAAGCACCCAGTCGACGTCTGTCCCCCGCAAGGTATTTGCTCGAAACTGTTTGGTATCTTTTTTCACAACTTTGGGTGGGTGTTGGCTACAGATCGTGTGTCATCGAGGCACAACTCATCAGCAGATAAAGAGTTATAGCTGCCATGGCCAGAGCACCGACAGAGTCACTCCACTCCGCTCCATTTATCGTAAATTTTTGGCCCGCAATGACAATGCCAAACGCAAGCCTAAGCATATCAATCAAATTGACCACTCACACATGCATAGATATACCTATATAGAGCAGAGCGGATGGCACCCATCCAGATAGAGTCACAGATTTCGAAAGCTCTGAAAATGTGAAAGAAATACAGCGAAGGAAGAAGTTGAAATACCCTATTCATGTTGATTAAATAGTATAATATATGATTTGAAAACATTTAGATACATTCAGATAAGATGCTGTTTCATCTTTTCAGGATTATAAGATAAATCTGCTGAGAATGTTTTGGGGTTTTCCATTGTCATTGAAATTAATATTGTTATAAGTAATACAAATTTGAGAAATGTCATCAAAGAATGCTTCATAAGAGATAATATAATCAATACCTGATCAATCAATTACTGGCTTAGCTTGTTATACTATCAATTTATATTTCCTAACAATTTTGCTTTTCGAAGTGAATTTGAGCCATAAAAGGTATTTCGTAGAACTCAATTATGGAACTACAACATTTAATGATATTGCATGCTGATAATGCTAAATGATTTAGCATGATCACGAATGAGAAGCAAGCTCTTCAGTGTACGGCACTCTAACCACACCTTCATACCCCAGCCCTCCCCCACCTATCTCTCTCTCTCTCTCTCTCTTTACCACTCTCTTAGCTGATCGATTATACCCGTTGCTATTTTGGTCACAGGGCATGAGTAAAGATTTATAAATATAGAATCAAGTGAGTGCGGAATGCGTAGCAAATAATTATCAAGCGCTAAGTTGAGACCGTGCAGCCATCGATAACTGATATCGAAATTGGGCATCGATTGCGACAGCAACTGGCGACTGCTGCTGGGCAGCTGCTGTCAGATAAGCGACATCCAAAACATCCGACCATGGCCGCCCCCTGCCCTCCCACAGCTCTGCATGTGCACTGCGTCACCATCCACCACAGAGGTGGTTACACGCTCCAATCGACCTAAATCGATTGATTACCGAATTGCTTCAACCATTTTTATTGCATTTAAAATGTTCACGGAATTCTCATGAATTTCTGTTTGTTTTGATGCTAATGCTGATTAAGTTTCTGCCAGATATTTCGAGAATGAAACTTGAAGTCTAATGAAGTGACGAAAAAGTCTACAACATGGTAAAAATACCTAAGTAGGTCTGTTCAGGTTTCCTTTGAGGCGGCTCGAGATATATTGAATTTAGTTGCGTTTAAATACGTGTTTGGTGATCTGGAAATGTTAGAGAAGTTTCGGAGAAAATATTTCGAAATCTTTGCAAAGTGATATGGTTTATGGTTTTTGCTGTTATCCTGACGGGGTTTAACATATTATGGATTCCGTCATATATGATCGAAAACCTAAAAGAAGCTTTGGAGTTTGTTTTACTTAACGAGAATAGATGCGAGTTCAGAAAGTTTTGGAAATACTTCTGTGATTATCATTAATTTCTTCTTAAGTTATATAGTATATTACTCATCAGTAAAATCACGACAATCTCAAGTTTAGTGTTTAGTGTAGTTTAGTGCAAACTCAAAAATTAAATTTTTTACGATTTCCAGCTAGAGATATATTTGTAATGTTTAGCTTAGAAGTCAAAAATTGATAGGTTTATCTTTGGTGAATTACCTACGGGGAATGACTGTATGTAGTCTAGCTAGCTGGCTGACTGTTTGGCGCCTCGGAAGAGACAATTATAGACTTTGACCCCGAGACGCTGATAGCGCTGAGCGCTGAAGAAAATCTTTGGCCACAGTTTTCGATCGTCAGGCTGTACGATATATACATATACGTATAGATATTTCTAGGTAAGTGCGACTTCGCTCTCCCAATGTTGTCCAAAGTTTTGCTCATCGCTGTTTGTCGTTAAGTTCTTCAAACAAATTATCAACTTCTAAGGGTGGAGCCGACACTGACGCGCTGACAAGCTCACCGAGTACTCGTTGTTGTTGATGTTGTATGGAAGTTGGCTGAAGTAGAAGCAGAGTGAATATAGAGCAAAACGCATTACAAATTATCGGGTCGCAAGTTACAAAAATAAAAAGTAAAAAAAAAAAAAGATAAAAAAATAAAAAATCGTAGAAAAAACTCGCTCAAATATCTCGAGTCATCGTAAGTTATTGGCAAATAAACGAGCGAAACCAAAAACCCAAGCGAAGTGCGCTGAAAGTCCCCACTGACTATAGACATACATATACAGGCGAACAGACGTGCCTAGAGATACCTGTATACACACACGCAGGCACACTCACACACACACACACACACACAGACGTTGCTCTATCTGAGCGTTAAGCTACGCGCCTTTAGACACGATTTTCGCCATGATTTTTCCATGCACTTTTTTCAATACAATTCGATTCTCGCGCGCTCTCTTCTCCTCTGTCTCTCGGCCCGTCCCTGTCTCTCAATGGTTCTCTGATAAGATATTTTGAATGATGATGTGCTGTTGTCAAATGCCTACAGTTACACACCTCACCTCACCGCCCCGCTCCGCTCCGCCTCACCTGTGTAGCCAACACCACCCATGCCCCACATACACAGACACAGGCACAGACGTAGTACGTGAGCACAGTCCACATAAGCATGGGGGATTTGTCAAGGCATTAGATAATATCTCCCCACTGTGCGGGCCCGTCGCGTAACTTGGTTAGCGACATGGCCTCCGTTTTCAGAAACTGAAGCAGAAACAGAAATAGAAACAGAAATAACAACAAAATAAAGTTATAGAAACTGTGAGCTGTCAGCAGCAGAAGTCGTGAGCGGCTGAGGGAAAGAGAGGAGACGAGCGAGAATAACCTTAATTAGGTTGCATATTTTAAATGGATGGTCGCATCGTTCATCAGTTAGTTGTCTAGTTTGCTTTTATTCAAAGAGTGTCAGGCTCTGAACTCCATAAGTCAAGTGTTGTAACTGATAGTTGAATTAGTTAGGATTGACAAAGCTCTAAGCTCCGAAATGAGATTGTATGAAATTTCATTTATATAACAGCTTCTGTTGCCAAGTTACATGAGGCTAGTTGATTAGTTATGATAGTCAGAATAGATGGGATGGCCAAAATAGTTGGGAATAGTTGCCAGATCTAAGCGCCACAAATGGATTGTGCTAAATATACAATATAACATTTCCTGTTATCAAATTACATGCGGATATAATCGACTTGAAGGTTAGTATAGTCATGATAGTTGGAAGACTTTCAGGCCAAATTGGATCAGGTCCACAAATGGGTTGTAAATGGTTTCATCTAAATACCATCTTCAGTTGTCGAGTTACATGAGGTTAGAGCTACTTGAATTGTGGATAGTTGGGATAGTGATACTTGTAAGTCACTCAAGTGAGTAGCCAAAGGTCTTATCTATACCATTCTCATTAGTAGTTGTTGTATATTTCCAATAACATATCCATAACATCTCTTTCATATTTCAGCTATGAAACAGTTATCAATATATTTCTTTCTCCTGCTTACTATTCTTCATAGGCTCCCCACTATCTCAATATGTTAAGTATTTATTGTTCAAGCTATACACATGTATTATTTATATAGTTCAATTTCATATTCTCAGCTGCTTTCGATAGCTCCAAGAACGACAAGTTAAGTGTATTAATAATATAGTCATAAAGTGATTCATAATACGACTAGAATTCTTCATGGATTAAAAGCTATAAAAGTTCCCCTATCCAGCCAAACCCATCAGTTCAGTTTAGAGTTAGAGCTCAAAGACTCAATTGTTTTCAGGAAGTTATTAGCAGGAAGCGGTTGAGATACTTGCGAAATATGAGCTATATATGAGCTATGACTGACACTACGAATCAATTGATCTTTGTCAATAGCTCGCAGCCTTTTGATAGAGGTGTCGTTTGTTTGGATCGTTACAAAGTGTGCTAGCTCTATCAACATCAGCAACTGCTATATGGATGCAAAGCTCAAGACTTATCGGACTCAGATTTCGTAACTGCGAAATTGAACGAACACGCCACCGCCGGATGATCGGTCTGGAGTGGGCCGTACCGAGAGTCACGGCGACGCTGCGTATCGCATCTACTTCTCGTTTATCTGTGCCAAACACATTTAAAAAGCAATTTCTATTTATTCAGGTGTCAATGCCGATCTGTGAATATTCTATGCTGTTAGTGAATCTCTCTGTGTTCCATCCAGAGGTAGTGGCATCTCTCTTTTCATTTTTCTCTGCCTCTATCTACATACTTTTCTATTATAATTTACATTAATTGGATTATTAAAGCTTTTCTTTCATTTCTTGTGGCATCGCTTTGGCTTTCTACCTCTCATTATCTGGCTTCTCCCTTTGTTTCTCTCTCCTTAGCTCTCTTTCTATATAGTAAATCAGACTCTTCAGATTTGCACCCTTCATGGATCTCTCTCTTTCTATTTCGCTCTGTCCCTCTTTATGGGACAATACTTTATCCCTATCTGCTTTGATGTAGTTGGTGGTGCTTCCTCGGATTCTTCTATATTTCTCTTTCTTTATTTATCTTACTTCTCTCTTCTCTCTCACTTTCCCTCTCTCACTGTGATCTACAAGTTATTCCAATGCTTAGGATACGTCAGTTGCTCTCTCTTTTCCCACTTTTAGTTTCCATTGAGAGATCTACATTTTTCTTATTCTTGGTTTTCTTCGATTTTTTTTCTCTCTCTCTCTCTCTCTCTCTCTCTCTCTTCATCTTGATATTACGAAATTTTTATTGTTTTAATAATGTCTTTATTCAGTCTTCACAATTCTCTGTCTCTCTCTCTCTTACTCTCGCTTTCTGTCTCTCTCCCCCTCTTTCGTTCTCTATATCCCCCTCCTCTCACTCTCTTTCTTCGCTCGTTTGCTTCCCACAAAAATTCATAAAGCACAGCCCCCATTTATCAAATGTTGAAAATCTGGCATTGCCTTTGGTAAAAATAAATAAAATAAGAAAATGGCCAGCAATGTGGGTCGTGTTTGTTTCCAGTATATGGTGTGTGCGTGAGTGCGCAAGTGTGTGTGTGTGTGTGTATAAATGGTGAACAATCGCTGGCATTGAGTTGCTGTCAAACGGCCATTCTGTGCTCCCCGGTGCGCTCAAGTGGCTCATTATTGTTGGATGGATTGCAGTTCGCTTCACTCCACGTAGGTCGCTAGACGCCACATTAATGAATTCAATGAAAATTGGTTCCCGGAATGCCAGGAACTTGTCGCAGAGCACCCGAAATTCTTGAACATTGAAGACTATTTTATCAATCGACATCGATTTAGCGGAGTCCACTGATAAATGCCCCGAGCATTTCAAACGTTAAATATGAATCAGACTCGAGAATTAACGATCAATGTTTATCGATTTTTAAACGAATTTGTTGGAGGGCAAACGAATCAAGTCGCCATTAGTTTTATAGCTATAATATTTCATATCAATTTAGAAAATTTTAGCTAAGATCGATAAATGATCGATATATACGTTGAATATTAAAAATATTAAAATATGAATATTTAAAATATGAAATGAAATGAATATATGAGAAAATGAGACAGATAAAGAGAGAAGAGAGCGAGGGAGTACTAATTAGTTCGTCTGAACACATAAAATACTCGATAATGTTATCGAAAGAGCTCTCTCTCGCTCTCTCCAAGTTCAATGTGAGTGAAATGTAATTTAGACATAAGTCAGAAGTCAGCTAAAAGTGCCTGTGCTTCAGATTTTGCTGCAAATGAATTTTTATTGAAACTCAACTGATATTACTTAAGATCCCCAAGATGGGAGCCATACCTAAAACCATATGTTTCTATGTATGTGTATGTGGGTACGTACTTATGTATAAATATATGCGCAATTTTCTCGATTTGCACAGATTCAGCGAAATTTTGTTGCAGACGTAAAGAGTGTGGAGTCAACTCGAGCCCCAGCCCCAGCCACAGTCACAGCCACAGCCAGAGCTGCTTGTAATATGAGACACCCATGCGATATGACGATATGGCTATATGGTATTTACTGCCACCGAAATCCGTACTGCTATATACATATATCTTCTGGGCAAAAAAATGAAGTAAAAATTGCACTCGCAAGATAAAATTCAGGCCAAAAACGAACGGAAAAGAACAAAACAAAAAAAAAAAACAAAAAACAAAAAACAAAGAATTAAATTATGAAAAATAAAAAATGAAAAATTGTTATATGAAAAATTGAAATGCGGCAAGATCTCCAACTCTGTGTTCAATGACATCAGAATCAAAATATTGCGACACTCATATATAAGAGCATTCATTTGTGTGTGTGTGTGTCTGTAATCGGATCGTAGATTGTGTGGTGCTGTATGGATGGATATGCTTATAGAGGGCATTTACAGGTGCATACATAGTCCATGTGCCGGTCATTGTCGACGCTCGTGAGCGCATGATTAATTATGCGACATTGCTGTCTGTCGACTGATAAATGTGTGGTAATTTTGCAAGTGTAGAGCGAGAGAGAAAGAGAGAGAGAGAGAGAGAGAGAGCTAGCTGGAAGAGGGGAGAATATGGGGAGATGTAGAGGGCAAGGTCGAAATTGAGACTAGATAAGGGGAGAGGTAGAAAGAGATGTTCTGTTAGAGATAGACAGGCAGAAAGAGAGAGAAAGGGAGAACATAGAGAGAGAGAGAGAGGGAGAGACATAGGGATACATAGACATAATCACAGAATGATAGACCCAGAGCGAAAGAGAGAGAGAGAGAGGTGTATTAGAACTTTACTCTGAGCTCGTATGGGATTGGTGATAGGTAGAGCAACAGTGAGAGAGAATTGGAGACAGAGTGAAGTTTTATAGAGGAAGACAGAGAGAGAGACATAGAGAGAGAGAGAGAGAGACAGGTGCTCAACTCTGGAACGAGCAATGGAGAGAGGAAGAGTTGAAGAGAAATGTGAAGCTGGAGGAGGAACAGCTCTACTGGGGAAAAATGAGCTCAACTAGCTGAGGGAGGCAGATAGGGAAAGACATGAATAGCACGTAAGACATGAACATGTGTTAAAGCAATTCGCACATGACTCACTGACCCAGCTCTACTAGACGGACAGACATGCATACATATATGCATGTTTCTCTGTTCATATATCTGTATGTAAATCGTTTATATCGGAAAGTGACAAAGTCAGATAAATTGAAAGAGATATATTGAATTAATGAGCTACGCTGCGGGTGAATGACACCTTCCCAAAATTCTAGATATTGTCATCAGTTTACTCCCAACTATTTGCCCCTCTTACTCGCTCTCTCTTTCTCTCTCTGGCGCTCTCTTTTTATTCTCGCCGCATGGGACTTTAGCTGTAGCTTGTGCATAATTCCTCGGATTACAGCTGCCAGCAGGTAAAGTTTACATTTTGAGTCTTATTTCCAGCTTTTTTCTTTCTTTCTTTTGAGCGTTTTTCATTTTCGCTGATGTTTCGCATTTCTTATATAGATCAATGCTCGCTGCTGTTGGCAATATTATCCGTATTTCTGATTTGATTTTCATTTCGTTTTGATTTAACTGCGCATTGACAGTTTTTGCGCCTTTCCTTATATGAATATGTATGTATGTATATGTATATAGTTATTTATAATTTTCTCATTCAGTTCTTTGAGCGTATTTCTTGGAAACGGCCATCATAATCGCAATCCCAATCATCATCGTAATCACTTGTTTTGGGCCTGTTCCCAGGGTCTCTCATGTGACCGACCACTCAATGCTAACAAGATGACCGCAAATTTTTGGTCTTATCTTCACAATTTAGTTAAGTCAAAATGTTGAAATAATCATAATGTTTATTTTCCCTATACCACACACAGGCCTCCCAGAGCCCCTCGCTCTCTCACTCTCCCTCTCTCTCTCTCTCAGTTTCTATCTCTCTTTTACTCTGATGTTATATATAGCTGTCTCTTACTGTTATATTCTGACATATTCCATGCAAATCTCCTGGTTAACCACAAACTATTGGAGTTGTCCTCAATTGTACGCGACTTACAGATACCCTTTAATTTATAGGTACTCAACATATTGAAACGTTTCATGTAGAGTCCTTCTCTATACAGTTAATACCTTATCTGCCTTACTTTATGAACTCAACCATCTTCCAACTATTTCTTTTCAAGTAAGTCTTAGTTTATAAAGAGTCGGAAAACCTTTTAATTTAATCAACTTCCGATTCCATCATTCCACAAAAATTCACAAAAACTACAATGTATATTGCCTCTACTATAATGTCTTATCATAAATCGGAGTTCAAATTACTATCGTAGGCTGCCTAGCAAACCTATATACCCCATTTGCCTTCACTTGTCTGCAACTGTATTTAGTTCAGTGGGAATATTTATATATATATTTGTTTTTTTTTTATCACTTGTGGAGCGCCATGTGTTCCGGCTGCTATCAGGGGGCTCTGGTCAGCGTTTGGATTGACCATCTACAAAGCGCTCGACCGCAAGTCTCAGTGCCTAAGTGTATGTATTAGGGTCTGGAATGCTGACTGTGGTTGGGATTCAATTGGAGCTGTGCTTGAGGCTGTAATGATTGGCCTGTCTTATTAGCCGCAGCACAGCTTCTGGGTTTGGTCAAGGCAGCTCAAGCAGATGTCACTGGCTTGACAGAGCCTGCAAGAGAGCGGGAGAGAGAGAGAGAGAGAGAGAGAGAGGGAGGATGAGAGAAGAGTGTTGCGGCTTATCGATCTACAGATATATACAGCCCGAGCTAGTGTCTCGCGACCTTCGATTGTTTGGCATTCGGTTGGCGTTCTCGTGCGAGGGGTTTACTTTGCGATGTTTACATAAACTCGGACAAAGTGCTTCCTTATGGCCATAATCTGCGCACTCAATAGAAACCGATTGCAGCCAATGGCAGATACTTTGGCTATGGCTGCGGCTTTGCCAGCGCCAGCGCCATCGCCTGCTGCCAATTGCGACTCGACTGCACTACTTATTCTGTTAGTGTGTGCGTGTGTGTGTGTGTGATTTTTATACATACCCTGTAATCGATTTGACGATATGAGTATATGCATTCATGAACTGCTTATGTGCATGCCGAAGCTCTTTTCTAGAGTTTATAAGCTTCGCCGGCATATCGATAACTCTGTACATAGCCACAGGGTATCTATGTAGCAGTTCAGATTCATCAATTTACTTTTCTTACAAATTTTTTTCAAATTTGGAACAGCTCAACTCTAAATATATCGATTTATATATCGACTTTGCTTAAGCTTCTGGATATTTACATACCTCATTGAGCTAACTTAGCTCAGTATATCGATAGTTCGATTCGTCGTGAATTTCCAAATGCGAAATTATTTTTTGCTTATTTACGGGATATTTTTATGTGGGACCCCCAATTGACGCAAATTGAATCTTGCTTCCGTTCAAATTGTCAACAGATTTAAAATCATAATTATTAAGCTCTTAAGATAAATAAATTGCATTATAAAAGTATAATATAGGGTATCTATGCAGCCATGCAAGAACATTTTAATGTTTTTAAATATTGTTCATGGGTCTATAGCTCTGCTGCTTAATTTTTCATGGCTGTTTGTCAACTCATTCGATAAATTTATCGATGACAATCAAATCGATTTGATTTACAGGGTATCTGACCAATCAAATCAGCCTGACTGCATTGCTATTGCTGTTGTTGCGTGTCACTAAAATCTTTGCGCGCATATTTTTTACAACTGTCGCCGTTGTCGTCGAACTGCAATTAGACTGCAGTCATTGCAATCGCCGTGCCGACCCCCTCCCCCTCTGGTCACTAGCTCGTACCCCTTTATAACTGTATTCTATGACCAGACCACTTGCTTCTGCACAATCAATGTCGCCAGAACAGTCGGATGGGCTTAGCAGCTTGGCATCAAACTTGTTATCGATAATGTGTGCTATCGAAGTTTCATAAGCTAGCTCTCTTTCGCTCCGTCTTTCTGCGCATGTTTGTTTAAAGATAGATGTACTGTGTGCGGGATAGCGTACTGATCGACTGGCGGACTGACTGACTGAATGGCTGATTGACGGTGTCGCCTTGCTTAACAGATGTTGCGCTTATCGGTTCTGTCGCATTTGCTTCGCCTCTTATCGACAGCATTTCCCATGTATTCTCTGTTGTTCTTTTATTGGTTACACTTTACCCGCTAGTAAAATCCAATCTGCAATTCATTGGCAATTGCCGTGCCCGATGCGTCATCGCGTCTCGTAGTGCCCATAGAGCTCCGAACATTTCACAATTGATGTTACTCTCCGATTTGGCCGGCCTATCGAAGTCAGAAACTTGCCGTGGGGGGATTTTCGAGCCAATTCCCTGTAAGTATCAGCCATACGCGATATATTTAATATATATTGAACTGGATGAGGCATTGCGTGCTTTTATGATGTCTTGGAAATATTCGTTTATCTATATAGAGATTCTTGATAGAAAAATTGTGATACTATGTATAGAATGAGAGTTATATATAAATTCCATGATTCAATTGCATTATACGTATGTATGTAGATTGGTCAGAGGTAATCGAACATCTGCTTTATTTCTTCTAAAGCTAAATATATGATTCTTAAATTCTCTAGGAATCTAGAGATATGCATGAGAATTTAAAGTATTTTAGAACATTTTTAACTCAATTTTAATTATTCATTACGATTTGAATTGGAATCAGCTAACTATAGCTCTTAGTGAAACTTGTCAGACCTTAATTCAATTCTGAACCAGTTCAATCTAACCTCACATATTAGCGCCTGCATCCTAAAGTGATGTGTCATGCTAGTGAATTGAGCTATGTGCATATGTATGTATAAATCGTATATATATTAAAGTATATATGTGTGTAGTCTCTGTTCATCCGTATTGATTTTTGCTGCCACATCAGAAAATGCTGCAAAAGCTGGAGGCAAAAAGCGCTCGTTGTGTCTGTGTGTGTACAGGTAGGAAACTTAACGCCCCAGGCACACACACACACATATATATAAACATGTGTATACATGTATGTATATATATGTATATATATATATGGAGCACACTCCATGGCGCAGTAGAAAAGAATTTATCAGAACAACATCAGAAATTCAGAAGAACTTGCGATGAGGCCTCCCCCTCTCAGGCTGGCTGGCTGGCCTGCACATGGCCATGATGTATACGTATATATATAAAGTATATAGAGAGAATCGGCCAAGGCAACAACAACAATGGAAACGTTGGCAATGTGTAACAGAAACAACAACAACAACAACAAACCAGCAGCAGAAGAGGGAAAAAACACGACGACGTCATCGTCGCTCATGATGTGAACCTAAGCTCAAGGGTGGTCGCAGGGCGCGGAAGGGGGTGGGCATGGGGGTAGGTGTGTGTGTTTGTGTGTGAGTCAGGTGGAAAGGTGGGCAAGTAGAGGTCACATAGAGGGTAGTGGCTGAGAGCTGCTGCGACCTGCTGCTGCTGTTGCTGTTGTTGTTGCTGCTGCTGCTGCTGCTGCTGCTGCTGGGGGTGGTTTGTGACGAGGGTAGTTGCTCTGCTCGAGAAACGAGAGAACCGAAAGCCGAGCCGCTGCCGAGCGTCAGGGAAGGTCGCAGAACAAAATTTCATAGATTTTTTCTTAGAACTTGGGAAAATCCAATTAGAAATGCGCACAGAGGGAAATAATTCACCTGTCAGCCCACACACACACACAAACACAGAGTGAGTGAGAGAGAGAGAGAGAGAGTAAAAGAGAGAGAGAGCACGATGGCTTTTGTATATAGCAAGTGCGAGCGAGAGCTTTGAGCGGGGGATGGAACTGACAAGGCAAACTGAAACTGACTGAAGGCTTCGCTGCCTGCGGAGGATGAGGCCAGTTGGAATGGGCGGCGGGCGAAGGGTGGAGGGATTTACGGCTGGCAGGTAAATTAATGACAGGCGAGGGTGGCTGCCCAGGCTGCAGCGCAGATAGGCAGGGGGGAACTAGTAGGCGGGGGGGAACTTGAACGGGGAGACGCAGTTGGCGTCGACGCCACGCAGCCAGACGTTAAATGATGGCGCGTCGCATTTTCGAGACTTGCGTCTCACTCTCGCTCGCTCTCTCTGTCTCTGTCTCTGTCTCTTTCTCTTTCTCTTGCTCTGCCTTTGGATATGTGTGTGCAACGGAAATGAGCAAACAGAAATACACAAGAAATAACAAGAGCATGCGAATGGGCTGTGCATGACGAGCTGATACCCTAAGGTCAAGAGCGGAATAGGGCAATAAAATAATAATGCGTCTTTAGCTCTTGTAAACTAAATCTGAGAGAGCTCCAGAATGTAGTCTCAAGTCTCTGAGTGATGAGTAATTTAGACTGTTTGCTCTAGACTTCGACCGCTGTTCCTAGCTCATATACCCCAGTCGACTCATATACCCCCTGCAGGGTATACTAAAAGCAAAGCCATGAATCTGAAATTCTTGGGCCTCTTTTTGCCTCAAAATCGAATGACATGCGGCTGACGTGAACGCGGCCTGATGAAGTGGCCTCCACAGAGCCCCACTCCCGCCACCCTCAGCCCTGCCTTATCGCGCCCCTGTTTTGTACTCCTGTTTCTTTTTATTCTATTTACCTGAGGACTGAGGAGCGTTTAGAGCTCGGCAGAGGAGAACTTGCAAATGGGCAGGACATTGTGTTCACTTTTTTGTTGGAATACCCTGCAGGTGTAGCTGCTCGAAATGGGGTGTAATTAGGCCCGCAGGCAGCGCTGGACATTAAACTGGGTATATCATAAGCGATATAGGGTATTCTCAGGTCTTGCACGTACTAGCAATGGTATTTGGGTGATTGCGCATTGATTTGGCAGGTGGTTGAAATCGTTAAGTAACCTCCACCCAACCAAAATGGTTAGTCATCAATACGGGAAGGGAAATTGTCATTTGGAGAGCTTCAAATTCAGACTCAGATAAGAACATTCCCGCATTCCTGTTAGATTGAATTAAGTCTTAAGGATACAGATGAGAAAGCTGTGATAGATTGTGAATATGAAAATGAAATAATGAAAATGAAAATGGTTTAATAATGCTTAAGGAAGACTTTGGAACATATTGTGGAGTCCATAGAAACTTGCTCAAAAGAGCTCAAGGGGTAGGTAGAAAGCTGAAGCAAGAAGGAGCTGAGGGAAACTTCTTAGGCATCCACTGCATCCAGCACCATATGAAGCTCATCATTTTGTACTCAAGCATTGCTTTCATTCTATCTAAACTAGATATACTAGAGACTTCCTGCAGCAAATGGGAGGACCTCACAACAATTTCAATTGGCTGCTGTTTGGGCTGGCCAAACATCCCCAGAAAACATTAGGCAGCGAGAAAAGCTCTGGGGTAGCGCCATTTTGTGCACAGGAAGCTGTCAAAGAGCTCTCGGATTTTGCAACCCTCTAAAAAGAGGAAAGCCATAAGAGTGCAGAAATAGCTGTAGCAATGGACACCCCCACCCAGATGAACAAATCAAAGCAAGCAAGAGAGAGAGAGAGAAAACTATAGAGAGCGGGTGAGGGCGGGGGTGAGGGTGAGGGAAGTCGAGTGCGTCGAGTGGTTGGATTCAGATTTTTGGCTAGCCAATAAGACGAACCTAAGGCCAACAATATATTCGCCAGAAGCCAAAGGCAATAAGCATTAATTACACACACAGGTGTAAGAACTGAAATGACAGCTGCTGTGGGTGTTGAGTGTGCGTATGTGTATGTGTGTGTGTGTGTGTGTGTGTGGAGGATACCTCGTTGAGTCGCGCGACACGCAAAAAAGGGCAAAGTCATCGCTGGGGCTGAGCAGCGGCGGATGCAGACACACAGCACACACGACCCGGATGATGAGGAGCCCACAGAGTGCTAGGGGCTGTGCTGTGTGTAGGGCGCAAGGGGGTAGCAACCCTCAACGTACACGTGTCCTTCGCCGTCCTCGTTCACGTTCAGACCACGTCAACGTCTGTCGCTCGGCTCGGCTTGGCTTGGCTTGGCTTGGCTTGGCGTATCTGCAAAATACATTTCGAGCTGTAACGGAAAAATCTATTAAATCAACGTTGCTGCGGCAACCAATTGCGGGCAAACGAACGAAACCACCGAAAAACCATCGCCTACAGAGAGAGAGAGAGAGAGAGAGAGAGAGACAGAGAGAGAGAGAGTGGGAGAGTGGGAGAGTGACGGGGGCGAGGGAGGCAGCGCTAGGGGTGGGTTGCCACCCCCATGTTCACTCGCATTGGTCTAAGTAGCGCACAGATACAATTTACAGCTCACATTTCGTATGCAAAAACCCGCCAGCAACAACAAAGAAGGTCTACAACTTTTCAATACCCCGTATTGAATATGAAATGTGTAAATGGGGTATATGTAGGCGCCCATTAAGAACAGCGCCTGTGATTTGGTTTTTCACGCTCAAAAGCTTCAACAGCTTGGCGTTTTATATTATATTTAGACAGACAAGAGTTGCCTTACTAAATACCTGATCAATCATATGAAGAAGTTCTAGATCTATACCTATACAATATTGATATTGAGGTCTACACGGATTAGGAAAGAGTTCACGTTCTCATTTACTGAGTCTATAGAGATTACAGAGAGAGAGAGAGAGAGAGAGAGAGAGAGAGAGAGAGAGAGAGAGAGAGAGAGAGAGAGAGAGAGAGAGAGCGAGAGTAGAGTTAGCCCCATCAAATCTGATATGCAGATACGTATAAGGTCTTTGCAGGGGGGAATGTTTTCATTTCTTAAATAACTCTCATCATCAGACTCGAGAGCTATAAGAGCTAAACATATCACATTTAATATGAAAGCTCTCTCTCTCTCTCTCTCTCTCTCTCACTCTCTCTTTATTGCTCTCTACTTATTTCTCTAACTCCCCCTCTCGCTCTCTTTTATCAGCAGCCTTATGTCTTACAAATAGAATCAATCTAGAAGCAAACTTGATTTACCCTAGGGTATCTGTTGGTCGTGCATTGCCTTTTCACATTTGCACATTTGCTGCACGGCAGCCGCTAGGGTGCATTGTGGTGCTGGCTGGAGTGGGCGGTGGGCGGGTTTTAGCGAGCGCAACGGCAATCGTCAGATACATTTCGCTCGAATTTATCGCTGCTGTAACTTGGACCTCAATTTCACTGTGTGTGTATGTGTGTGTGTGCGTGCGTTGGATAACTTTTGTAAAGCAGGAAATTGTCGCATAGGAACACCCCAACTGCACCGAGTGGAAGAGCAAGAGAGAGAGAGAGAGAGAGAGAAGAGAAGAAGAGAGAGAGGAAGACAGCGTGGTGCAGCCAACACCCAATCACCCACTCAGCGGCCTCTGCACATCCCTGCAGCTAGACGGATATGTTCGTTAAGCATGTCAAGATGGTAGCCAGAGGATTAAAGCCAGCTCACAGAGAGAGAGAGAGAGAGAGGAGAGAGAGAGAGAGAGAGAGAGTCCTATGATAGGCCATTTAAAAGTGCAAAGTTTCCCCAGCATTTGGTTGCGATTGCGGGGCTCAGACTTGACAGAAGATGTTGCCCTCCCGTTAACTCCAATGATCCCCGCAGCCTAATGAAACCCTTAAAGGGTATAGCTTATGTGCAAAGGAAACCAATGAGGAAGCTTGCTGTAGCTCTCTCACGGTCAGAAGGGGAACTTGATGGATGATAACCCAGCAAACTTCCTTTGGATCCTGATGTCCCAACTCTTAGCTTACTTTGCTTTGATGCAACCAATCGATATATGCGCCTGATGCAATCTAGTCTATGCGTCTAACCATTGCCCATGACCATTTAGCTGCAGCTCCAACTGCAGTTGCGAAACAACTTGGGCTAACGTTCACGATCCTTGAAGCAGCTGCCACAAATCCTTAAGAAAAACCTCAATGGGCGAATGGGGTTTGGGGCGCGAAACATTGACTGCATTGCTATGCAAATTTTTCGTGGCAAGACCACAAAATAGCTTAGCAGCTCGCTGGGGTAGCGTCGCAGCCAGTTGCAGTTACACATTTTTTTTTTTTTTTTGGGGTCATGTTTTGTGGACAGCAGCTGAGGGACGTAAATCATGTCGGAGGGGGCCCATTGGGCTTTTACACTTGGTCATAGTGTGGTGTGTGTGTGCTTTACATAACAGAGAGATACATATAGATATAGATGTATGTGGGGGTGTCCGAAATGCAGTGGAGAAGCCTTGAATTGCATGTCAACCAAATAGATCCAAGCCGTAGCTGCCGTAGCTGCCGTAGCCCCAAACCCAACTGGTCAAAGGGCAGCGACAATCATCATTACTCATATGGCCCAAAAGTCCCATCATAAAGAAGTCATGGACTGTACGTCACTGTCAGAGCGTGTGTGTGTCTACGTGTGTGTGTGTGTGTTTGGTTAGCACTCTCCAAGGACTCGCCTAATGAGCATGTCCATGTCCATAGCCAGATAATCAGCGGTCACAGCGCTCTCGGGTGACCAGGACTTTGGAGTTTCAGCTCAACTAGAAGCGGCTGCTGATGTGGAGCCTCATTAGCTGCCAGCCAACTAAGTGCACTGGAAAGCACACATACATAGCAATATACACGCATACATATGCGCATGCATGTCTGTATGTGAGCCAGCCCTGGCGCCGAGCTTACATTAGGCCAGGTGGTTGGAATCGTGCGTCGCTTTTATGGCGCTTTGTGTGCTCAGGGACAGCGAGTGCAAATCGTCTTTCTTCCTCTATCTCTCTCTCTCTATCTCTCTCTGCTGCTGTGATGCCTACTCCACACTTCAATTGTAGCTCCAACGTTGACTCCGCTCGCACCCTCTAGCACATTTTATTTTGAGGATTATTCATGGTCGCTGGTTCCGCGTTGTAAGCTTCAAAAGTTGCCAACTCGCTTCCTTGCCAACGCGGCTCTCTCACTCACACTCACTCTCTCTCTCTCTCTCTATCTCTCTCTCTCTGTGTTTTAGTAAGGTGTGTCATTGACACTCGCCTGGACAGCGGCTGACTGAATGCCTGAATGCCTGGCTGGCTGACTGTGCTGGCTGCGCTGGGTGCGGCATGCAACCTCCCTCCGGACAGCATCTGCCTGGCTAAGCGCTCTTAACTTTTTATTTTTGGCTATTGATTTTCCTTGCCCTGGACGCACGCGATCCAAAAAAAAAAAAAAAAAAAAACATAAAGCCCAACACACGCATGGCTCGCACCCCAGCTAGCTGGCCAGCGTCTGCTGCCCCCTTTCGTTGCTCTGGACGTCAGCAGCACCGTCTTGGCGTTGCTCTGGTCTCGCTGTGCACTCGAACGTAACGAACGAAGACTGGGCAAGCGGCTTGCTGGCTGTGCAGATGAACGTGCTCCTCGGACAGCTCTCGACTTAACTAACTCCTATGTCAGCTCTGACCCTGAGCTGGGCATAGGCATAGGATTATCATATTTCGATCTCGAAATTAGCTGGCAAGCTTTGTTATGGGGCCAAAAGCACGGCGTATCAAACTGGAGTAAGAATTGTATCTATGCTAAACTAATGCTTGATAGCATTTTTTCATGCTGAAGTAACTTTTGCATCTAAGAGATACTTTTGCAAATGAAAGATACTTTTGGATTCTTAAAGAGACCCAAATATTCTTAAAGAAACTTTTGTATTCATGATTTTGCGCCTGAACGCCTGAATTTGTATCCCTAAAGATATTTTTTTAGTTAAGAAATACTTTCGTTTTTTATTAAATATTATTTATGTAAACTAAATATATTTTTGTATCTTAAAAACTAAGTTACGCATTGTAGCTCAAAACTTACTTAATATATCTTAGATTAAGATTTGATTAACTCTACTGAAAGACTGCAGCTACATATCTGTCAAAACAACATATTGTTAATTGTATTGTAAAGATACTTTTGTATCTAAAAGATACATTTTATTTTATGTAGACACATATAGCAACATATAGATGAATAGAAGACCCGCCAATAAATTCGAACTCTATTTAAAATTGAACTTATGAGCTGCATAAACTCATAGGCGCCATTACATCTGGAAAATATCATTTTGCGTATCTATGAGATACATTCATAACTTTCATATTATTGACAACTTGAATGAGACAAGTTAATTTCATAGACACATTTATATGATCTTTTACTATAATCTTACATGGTCTTTCGCTGGATAACCTATAGATGCAATTGCCGCTAAAAGATACTTTTGTATCTCAGTGATACTCGTTGCCAAACAGAGCTGCAAACAACTCCCCAAACATGTCACAAAGTCACACAGATCGTGCGCTCAGCCAATCGCATCGAAGATGAAAGATGGAATCCAATAAAAGCTGACGCCAAAGATGAAGTCCACGATATGCCGAGCGGCTAATGGCTGCTGGCCCCCTCAATTCCACTCAGCCTCACCAGCCAGAGACAGCAGCATAAAATCACAGCCGCCAGCAGATACATTCACATTCAGTCACAGATACAGATACAGATACAATGTCGTAGACAGATACAAAGCAAAAGAAACGAAAAACAGAACGAGGGAGCCGCTGTGTGTGGAGCGCAGAGGATGGGTGGAGGAGGAGAGGGAGATTGAGAGGCAGGCAGCCGCGCTGACAGAGATTAATGAAGCACTTATGGGCGAACGAGACGCGCGCGCACACTCACACACACGCACACAAGAGCGCAGACAAACGGGCGTCGTCTGCTGCCGTCTGTATCTGTGTTTGTATCTGTATCTCTGGCTGTGTTTGTAGCTGTATCTGGTGGCTGCGCGCTGATCGCGTTGATCATCAGGCAGCAATTGCTGTTGTTGTTGTTGTTTATTTGCTGTTGCTGAGATTTCGACGCCTACATAACACACTCTTACACACACACACACACACACACGAATAATTATCAGCATTGTATCTGTAGCTGCTGTGGCAATGGCTGCAGATACACGCAGTCTGAGCTAAGATCAAGGCAAGCTATTTATAGCAACAGCTCGCTCTGCCGCACTGCTTTGCTCTCCCTCTTGCTCGCTCTTATCCGTTCTATCTCTCTCTCTCTCTACCTTGCTCTCTGTGTGTATGATGGCGTTTTGTAGGAGGAGCTGTCCCAGCTCGCCCAGCTACCAAATATAAATATATGCATATACATACACATATGTATCTTTTGGCCATGCAGATGAGCTGCTAAATCTGCACTCGCCACTTCTTTTTTTTTTTCACACGCCCACACACACCCACACACACACACACCTTGCCCGCTCTATTAATGAATGTCCAGTCGTGGGGCTGCCTTGGGCTCCAGTTGGCGGTCATCTTTGCATTTGCATTTTTCCAACGTATCCGCATCTGCAATTCGCATTCGCATTCGCAT
The DNA here is from genome assembly GCF_018153725.1 of Drosophila mojavensis. Classification (NCBI taxonomy): domain Eukaryota; kingdom Metazoa; phylum Arthropoda; class Insecta; order Diptera; family Drosophilidae; genus Drosophila; species Drosophila mojavensis. The sequence goes on along the minus strand of NW_025318667.1, from coordinate 3,722,233 downwards.
TCGCATTTGTATCTGTATCTTTATGTCTGCTTCTTGTTCCTCTTCTTTGATTTTTTGTGTGCCTCCATCTGCGCCGTGTGTAGCTCTTAATTTGCCATTGTCTGGCCGCGAAATTCTGTGAAAAATTCCAGACAGCGATTTTAAGCAAAGCAATCTGTGGCTACACTGAGAGAAAAATCTTTGTGCGAAGCTAAAGTAAATCTGATTTTTACTTGTATCATTAACATAATTATCCGCCCAAGTTATAAGATACTTTCCTTAACCTGCAACATATTATAACTTCCTCTGAGTTTCTTCAAGTGTCTCATCGGATGACTGAGTGTTTCACTAGCTCGTCGAGTATCTCTCTGAAATGTTCTAAGGTTATCAGATAATTTGAGCAAATTGCCAAAGAAGAGGAAGACGAACTTTGCTGAAAACCGGAACAGATATTTGATGAACTCTATTGACAACATTTCTCAAAGAGTTTTTATGGCTTTTGAGCTACAGTTTGATGCGGTTCGCTGGGGTTTATGATATCTTCATTTGTCTTCTGTTTCTGTATCTGTATCTGTATCTGTATCTGTATCTGTATCTGTATCTGTATCTGTATCTGTATCTGTATCTGTATCTGTATCTGTATCTGTATCTGTATCTGTATCTGTATCTGTATCTGTATCTGTATCTGTATCTGTATCTGTATCTGTATCTGTATCTGTATCTGTATCTGTATCGGTATCTGTATCTGTATCTGTATCTGTATCTGTATCTGTATCTGTATCTGTCTCTGTAAATGTATTTGTATCTGTATCTGTATCTGTATCTGTATCTGTATCTGTATCTGTATCTGTATCTGTATCTGTATCTGTATCTGTATCTGTATCTGTATCTGTATCTGTATCTGTATCTGTATCTGTATCTGTATCTGTATCTGTATCTGTATCTGTATCTGTATCTGTATCTGTATCTGTATCTGTATCTGTATCTGTATCTGTATCTGTATCTGTATCTGTATCTGTATCTGTATCTGTATCTGTATCTGTATCTGTATCTGTATCTGTATCTGTATCTGTATCTGTATCTGTATCTGTATCTGTATCTGTATCTGTATCTGTATCTGTATCTGTATCTGTATCTGTATCTGTATCTGTATCTGTATCTGTATCTGTATCTGTATCTGTATCGTGAGATTTCACGTGTATCTACATTTGTATTTGCAGCTTAGGCTTACAGGGAAGCTTGGAGTCAGCGGACGCAACGCCATTTACAAAGCGACAGCGCAGCCAGCGGGAGGAGTAGCGAAGTTAATGTCTGTCAGCAATGAAATGCCTGGAAGATCATCATCATGATGATGAAGATGATGATAATGATGATGACGGTGGTGGTGGTGGTGGTGATGGTGGTGGCGGTGCTGCTGCTGCTGCTGCTGCTGATGTTGATGGTGATGACGACGCAGATGTAGACGCACTGAAAGCAAACGTTACGCTTGGTTAAAGATCATTACCGGCAGCAACAACAGCGGCAGCAGCAACAGCAACAGCAACAATGTCAGCGACAGCGACAACAAACGACAACGGGGCGTCGTCAGCACTGCCAAGGGGCAATGAAAAGAGCCAGACTAAGGCCCAGGCCCAGACCCAGACCGAGACCCAGAGACTGAGACAGAGGCAAGCCAGCAGCGAGCCTAGGCCCAAACGATGACGGCCAACAGCAAATTTATAGATACCCAGTGCAAGTGCAACGAAAGGGTATGCCTAGCATGAAGTATTCCTCATATAAATTTAGGTGCATCCTTAGAATTGGCAAGAGAGGTCTAGAGCTGAGGGCTCACGGAAATATTAGGTAATATTAGGCAATGGTAGGGTAACATCTAGTCTATCATCTTGTTTTGCTGGCAGTTGCAATTTTTGTGCGCCGCATCCCAAAAACACAAACGGCGAAATATAAATATCGAGAAGAGAGTTGAGAGCCAAAAGCCGAGAGCCGAGTGCCGACCACAATGGAATTGCAGCTAAGCAAAGCTGCACAGCTGACTGACGTTTACCAACACTGCAAATGGCTGTGAGTGGCGCTGGGTGAGGTCGGCGGGCGGTGTGCAAATGGTAAATGGTAACTGGTAACTGGTTAAAAAAAAAATAAATAAATAAAAATGGGCTGCTGTTGACTGCGTCTCTCAACGGCTCAACGATTTTTGACCAAGAGCAAGAGCAAGAGCCAGAGCCAGAGCAAAAGCAGCGCCGACTCGACCTCTTGGCGGGCGGCTGCGACGCAGTCAGGCAGATCAGCGCGCACGCCAGAGCCAGAGACCAGACTTAACAAATATATGTGTATATAGTATATAGTCTGCACGTGTGTGTGTGTGTGTGTGTGTGTGGAGGCCCCGCATAGACCCCTATAGGTTTTATGGCCCCTGGCACAAGATGACGGATGTTCTCGCTCTCTGGCTGCCATCATTATCTGCAGCTTCTATTTCTCCCTCTACCTCTACCTCTACCTCTACCTCTACCTCTGTCTCTTGCTCTCGCTGGCTCTGTTTTGCTTTAGCTTCACATTCTGTTTCTCCCATTTCTGTTTTAGAGTCTGGCTCCGTTTTTGTTTTGTTGTTGTTGTTGTTTTTGTTTTTGTTTTACATCAATGATCACTGAACCGTTTACGTTTTTGAACTGTTTCAAGGTCTGCTCCAGTCTGTTTTTTTTTTTTTTTATTCCAGCGTCTTGTGCTTCTTATTTGTCTCTCTCATGCTCTACTCAGAAGTTGAGGGCGAGCATTTGCAGCTGTAGTATTTTACTTGATATTATGTAGGATTAGCCTTTATATACTTTTGAGACATTGGGGATCTCGGATCTCGCATCATGGATCTCCCTCAGTCATTTCTACATACCTCAAGCGCAAGCATTTCACCTGTGACTGTTGCTCACCTCAGACAGAGTATGGTGCAGTCGTAGAGACCCGAATTCTTGTCTTCTTGAGTTCGTCTCCTCCGCTGCTCTGCTGTTCCGCTGTTGTTCTGTTGAGCGCACTCTTCTAATTTTCTGTTCATACACAGTTGCTGCCGTTGCTGCCTCTCTATGCGCTTCTCAGCCGCTAAGCTAAAACTTTCTTTCGCATTGGAAAGTGCCATTTGCTGAACCGTGTTAAACTGTGCTAAACGACGCTCCAAAGTTCAGTTGGGGCCGCCTTTTCTGATTGATTAGCGGTTCGATGGGTGGGTGGCTCCATTGACCACTCGCTGCGGTGGGTGGTTGCTTGCGGCCGAGTGGCAAGTGCAGCAGCTGCCACTTGCAGCAGCAGCAGCAGCAGCAATGCCAGCAGCTGCCACAGACGCAGCTAGTTACCCCCGCAATGTTGCTGTTACAATTGTTGTTGCGGCAGGTGTTGCAACATCGTCGCCCCTGCCTCTCGCTCTCCCGTTCTCCCGCCCTTCCTCTCTCTTTCTCTCTCACTCGCTCTGCCCCTGTCTCAGCCGTTCCCTCCTCGAACTCGTGCTCATATTTGTTATAATAGTTTGTCTCCCCTCGCCGTCCACTCCTCGGACTGCGACGTCTTCGTCTCACGTGCATTTCACATGGCATGCGATCACGAATTTAATGAGCGGCAACGTAATTGCTTCTTAATGGAAATTGGGCAGAAGGAAACTGGCCACAGAAATGAAAATGAAAACGAAAATGTGTAGGAAATTGTGTAGGAAAATGTGCAAGGCGGTTGCAATAGCCAGCTGGGCAGCGGCGATCTAACGACAATTTCACAAGGAATTTGTCAGCTAAGCTGAAAGTGAGCTGAAAACGCCACCAGGAAAACCAGCTCAAAGCTTATTATATACATATCGGCTGAGCATTGAGTTGAGAAAATATTTATTAATTCATTTATATAGTTGAATAGTTGACTATAAACAATTAAGAAAACATATACATATATGCTATGTAGACTAAGGGAAACAAACTTTTCAATATGCCAAGTCGGAGGGGCTATGGGCTGAAGATGTGATCAACGTCAAAGCTTTTATTTTCTCTATAGCTTATCCTCATGGCAAACTCAAAAGCTCATATAGCATCAGCTATCATTTTTCAAGAAGTAAAACCTATTCAGTTGTCTTTAAATCAATTCACTTGGTAAATATGATAGAAATCCTCGTGCTTAGGCTCATGTTAAAGTTTCTTCTGCTGTTGCCAAGCTAAAGTACTGAAAATGATAAATTTGCTTTATTTTACTTTAAAAAATCCTCATGATAAACCTCATTGCAAGTAACTAGAGTAAGCATAAGTATATTTATCAAAATTAGCAATCTTCATTTTAAAATTCATGGTAAATTGAATGCCATAGCTATAACCAAAAAAGTCTTCCTGATAAATCTCGGCCTAAAACCGATGTTAAAACTAATCGATTACATAGTAAATGCCATGAAAATTGATTAGGTCAAGCTCATGGCAAGAATCAACCAAAAGCTCATGTTAAATGATTGAACTTTGCTATTGACAGTGAGAACGTTTGATGAAATATATCTGCTAGGCGAGCAGCGAACGCTATTGAAATACGAGTGTTTTGTGCCCCTTTGTTTTAGCACTTGAGCATTACGCAAGATGTGGTACATGGGGCATATAAGAGACTTGTATAACACTCAACTATTTCTGTGTGTAAACAAAGACAACGTTTGCTTGGAATTGAGAAACTGAGCGGATTCGGATTGGCTGCTCAAAAGCTGCCAGAGTCAGGTGTGTGGCACATATAATGTGGCACGTAGCCGCAGATAAGTCCCAAAATTGGGTAACTATTCTAAGTAGGTAGAGAGAACGAGCGGGCGGGAGGGAGGTGGGGACTTGAGAAACGCTTAGACGTTGGCTAGAATCAATTTTTGGTTTGGGGCGTGTTCTAAATTTATGTGTCTGGCTGCTAATGAAATGGAGACAACAAAGAGCAGACAACAGACAGCAGCCAGTAGGGTGCGCGTGGCAGTAGGGGCACTCATAACAGCTATTTTATTACTCAATCAGAAATATACGTTACCAAGGCATATATTGGATTTTAATTTGAATGAATTTGCTATACATGGAAGATACATATATATAATTCTTAATAACTTTGGAAAGCTTTTTCACCTATGCCGGCTGACTTCTTTTGCTGACTTCCCATTGACCTTCTTCAGTAGAGTTTCTTATTTGATCTCCTTCTGTTGACATCCTCCTGCTGATCTCTTCCGTTGAACATCCTTCTGTAGACCTCCTGCTGTGGACATTCTCCTGTTAACAGCCTTCTGCTGACCTCCTGCTGTGGACATTCTCCTGTTAACAGCCTTCTGTTAACCTCCTACTGTAGACCTACTGCTGTAGACCTCCTGCTGTAGACATTCTCCTGTTAACAGCCTTCTGTTAACCTCCTGCTGTAGACAACTGCCTGTTCATCTCTTCCTTTTACATATTTTCTAGTTCTACACCTATTGGCCTTTTCATCGGATAACAACTCTCATTTTAGCTTAAAGCTTTTCAGGCCTTGAACGAGTATCGAGCAATCGGTCATCCCAACTTAAACATTTTTATTAGATTTTTTCTAGCGCACGTACGCCAAAAACTAGCCTGGCCGATTACATTCAAGACTCGAGCTACATAAGTACAAATAAATATATATATATATATATATAGACAATCGATCGCTTATCGGCACTCAGCTGGGATTACAAACTTCGAATGCCTAATATATGACATTAATACACACACACATGCATATGCATATATATATATATATATATATATATACATAATAGTTGGGCTCGTGCTTTTGCGATAAGCAGAGTGCAGCATGCCTCGGGCAGAGGCGTCGCACGGGCGAGGGCGGGACGTTTGGGGCGGTGGACTCAATCGAAAAAAAGGGGGTTCGTTGCAATTGCGAAAAACATTGAAAATTGAATTTCAACACGTCTTCCTGTCTTGACCAATTACGTAATGCCTTAAACCTGACGTGCGGCAGCTCAGTTTCAGATAACTCGCAGCTGGAACAGCTTAGAGTGTGCCAATGTGTGCTGTCTTGCCTGGCAGAGACTTTCAAATGAAAAACGTTTAGTCTACAGCAGATTTATTAAGAATATATACACCCGCATGGTTGACTGAAGCTTCGATAGTCTGTGAGTTATGTTGAAAATCGATTTTTATTTTATATTTTTTATCGGTATCGTGAAAGACTTGAAAAGGAATTGATTCAAGATGAAGACAGTTCTAGATCGACTTGCGCTTTAAACTTGGTCAGGTATCTTGAACCAGCTCTAGATATGTAAAAATATGCCTAATGCTATTTTATGCATGTTACATACTCACGCTTACATCAAATATACCCTATATTGCAATAAGCAATAGCCTCAGTTTATTATTTAGAATGCAACTATTCCGAATTGGATTCCAATTGGACATCAATTCGCTGGGATTGAGAAACGAAGCACGCTCTGTCTCGCTTACACTTTTTCCTTTGAAACACACACGCACACCTTAAGTGGAACACAGCAGGCGAGCAGTCTGCCAGATTAGAGCGTTATGCTAATACGTCTATATATATTTACAATATATATTTATATATGCACGTATACAGGTGCTCCACTGTAGAGTTAACGGTAATGCTATCAGCAAATAATTTCATTGATTGCTCGCACACACACACACACATAGGAACACATACTCATTTGTTTTAGAATCTTGCGCAAGATGTGCGTCCAGCTGAAAAAGTACAGTTGCGTTTCGACTTTCGCACATACCCTAACCTCACCTGATCCACATCTGTAAATTGAAACCGAAAACAATATGGAAATGAATGCTCTAACAAGAGGTATTCGAGTTATACGAAGTGACATGATTAACTGATTGAATGACGATTGATGATTGAGCTAAAGCTCAGCTGTACTGATTAAGCTTAAATTGTTATTCTAGCAAATTTCATAAATAGCCTCTCTATGCGAATCTCATTATGCGATGATAGAGATGTACAGTATAAGTCGTTAGTACAGGCTTTACTGTTGTTGTCAATATCGCCTGAAGCTAAAGTAGCATAAGTAATACATTCTATTAAGCGCCTCTCTATGCGAATCTCATGAGGTATATTACAGAGCCATTGCCGTGTTAGAACATTTACTGTGCGTATTGCTTTCTCTCGATTCCATAGACCCCCGCCTGTCTGATAAATAATCGCTCGTTTGCTTCTATAATTGTGTCTATCAAAAAAAAAAAAAAAAAAAAAGAAGAAGCAATCCAATATCAAAATATCAAATACCAGAAGCCAATGGAACAGCAGCTGAGAAATCACACCTCAGCTCTCTCTGTGTGTGTCTATGTGTGTATGTGTGTGTGTGTGTGTGGGTGCTCTCACGTGGGTGCACTGCCACGCCCAGCCACAGTTGCTGCGCAGCTTCGATAATCTTGTGACTTGGCGGAAGCGGAGGCGGAGGTGAAGGCGTGGCAGCGCTAGAGGCGCTGAGGGGGCCGGTGCCTGTCGTCAGGCATTCGACGGTCGATTAGATAAGCGCCGCACATCAAAGGCGACAGAACGCTGAAGCAACTGCAATAGCTACAACAACAGCTAATAGTAGTTGAACTAAAAGATACCCTGTTCGGTGGGCTTTATAAGCAGCTAACTGAAAGCAGAGCTAGATTTGATTAGCATGATCCAAAATGCTCAGTGGGAAGTGCTTCACTTGTTCAATAAGATATACATACCTGATGGTATGCTTGTCATGCAACCAATATACCCTATTTGTTCATTTTCAATATATACAGGTGTCAGTATCAGGTGGCAGCAGCAGCCGTTCACTGATTTGCCTCCAGATAAGCGACAAAGGAGTCACACAAAATAACGCTGACCAAAAGCGAGTACCCCCCTCCCCTCAGCACCCTTCCCGCTTCATCTACTGCCTCTTCGCCAGCCCCCTTTGACCCCACCAACTGCATTTTGGCAGTGAAACAGCAAGTGAAAAGTGAGGAGCAGCAACAATTGCGCGTGGCTGTTGCTGCCGTTGTTACGCGACAGCAGCAGCAGCAGCAGCAGCTACACGTACTTGCAGATACAGATACACATACAGACACACACACACACTCACACACTGACATTGAGAGTAAGGGGCAAACATATTTTTAACTATTTATGGTTATTGCGCGTCGTTAGCGTGCTTTATTTTTAAAGTAGACCAAAAAGAGCGACGCCAACGACGACGACGACGACGACGACGACGACGGCGGCGACGTAACGGGCAATGGAAATTGGGAAAATTTGTAAAAATGGCAAATGAAAGTCGTGGAAATTGTGTAGTGCAGCAATTAGGCAAGTCGTCTGGGTCAAGGACAATAGAGCGAAAGGCGAAGAGATAGAGAGAGAGAGAGAGAGAGAGAGAGAGAGAGAGAGAGAGAGAGAGAGAGAGAGAGAGAGATAGGGAAGAGGGCAGAGGATAGAGCAAATGACTCAAATGGTAATTTGATTTTAATTTATAAGGAGCTTATCAGAAAGGGGCATGACATAGGAGATGGCGAAAGTAGACAGAGATCAGACAAAGAAAAAGAGGTAGACAGAGAAAAACGATGAGGAGAGAAAATGAGATAGATAAATAAAGAGAGAGAGGGATAAAAAGAAGAAACTGGGACACAGATAGGAGAGACGGTGAGAGAGAGAGAGAGAGAGAGGGAGAGAGAGAGAGGGGGAGAGAGAGCGAGAGAGAGACATATGGGTCGAGAAATAATCTGAGAGATACAGAAAGATAGAAGTGATACAAGAGAATTAAATATCACATGTATTAAAATCGATTAATTATCGAATAAATAAGTCATACAAAATATGCAAAGTTGATCGACTGTCATCGATTACTCCTATCGATATATGAAGCCAATTGCTGCAATGACATGGAAACTCCGCCTATAATTACTTTAATATAATTCTCTACATTTTATATGTAATTATCGGTCATTGATATCGTTATCGATAACTACTAAACATATAAAAATGCCGATAAGACACACTTTTTTCAGATAAAAACTAAATGTAATAGTAAAAGAAATTATTTACCGCTAACTGTAAGGCTAAGCTATCGATAACTACTACCTGCTACTTCTACTATCGATCAGCTTCTTTAAAGCAAATGCTCCAGATATTTGCCACCACTTAAACATATTTATTTATTTTCTATTTTTGGAGTCAACAATTTCCCACTATAATCAACTTTCCCTACAGCTTCATTATGGCCCAGCCCCAAAAGCAACAACATTATCATCTCGCCGTTTTAGAACGAACTCCAAAAGTACAAAAGTACAAACGAAGAAGAAGCTGTCGAGAAAGGCGAGGCGGAAAAACAATGAAAAAGAAAATGTCACTGATAGTTAATTAAAAAACAATTTAAACAAATTAGAGTTGAAGATGGAGACAAGCATAAACAGCATGAATAAAACAAGCGACAACAGTGACAGGGACAGACAAAGAAATGTATGCGAGAGCGAGTGAGAGAGAGGGCACTAAAGATGACTCCGAAAATAATATGTAAAAGGTATTAACAAAACGTAAAACGCAAAAACCCGTAAAGCTGGCGACGAAAATTTTAACAAATTTTCCAAAAAAAAAAAAAAAAAAAAAAAAAGAAAAAAAAAAAAAAAAAAAAAAAAAGTCAAATAAAACAAAACAAGCAGCAGCAGCAGCGACAACAAAAAGCCGCCACACGCTCATTACAATTCAATTGAAGTAGCGACAGCGACAGCGACGCTGCTGTTGACGTCGACGTCGGCAAACTGACGACGACAACGACGCGTCATGAGGCGCAGACACGTTCAACGACTTTGCCGAAGAAAACCCAAACAGCAGCAACAACAACAACTACTACTCAGGTGTAATCAAAGCGCATAGTCAGCCGCCGCAGCAGCAGCAGCAGCAGTAGAGAGCAGAGAGCGCAAGAGAGCGCACGTCGCACACTAGCGCAACCCGCACACAGATAAGCCACATAGATACGACGCTGAGAGCACGCTTGAGAGCGAGCGCGAGCACTTCGTGCACATGCATGAGAGCGACAGCGCTGCCGGCGTCGACGACTGCGTCGTCGCATCTTGCGCAGCAGGAATGCTGATAAATTGCTGCCTGGCAATTGGGTAAAGCGCGCGGCGCTGACGTCGTCGCAGCGGTTGCTGCTGCTGTCGCTGATTTTACTATTGCTGCTGCCGCTGCTGCTGCTGCTCTGTTTCCTTCTCATTTCGTTTTGTGTTTGCTTCCTTTGACCGTTGAGATTTGTTCTCTGGGCTAGGCGGCAGAGCAGCCTGCTGTGTGTGTCTCTCTCGCTGTGTATGTGTGCGTGTGTGTGTGCACGTGTGTGAACCAACCACAGCAGCCTCTCGGCTGCTGCTATCTCTGTCTTGGCGGCTGCTGCTGCGCAGGACCGACCATTTACAGAGCGTTATATGCTATGTGCGCGTGTGTGTGTGCATGCGTGGATGTGTGTGTGTGTGTATACATCTCTGCCAGCGCCGCGTGACTTGCGTTTTTGTGATTCGTTTGCTCTTTGACGCTGCTCTTGGCCTCTGCTCAGCTCAGCTCTGCGCATTGATTTTTCTGCCCGGCCAGATACACAGCATAATGTGCGATTAGTCATTGCTCATGCTATATGTACATAAGTCGCTCTGTCTCTATGTGAATGTGTGTGTGTGTGTGAGTGTGTACATATATAAAGTTGTATTCACTTATGTTTGTTTGTATGCATATGTGTATGTAACGCACACGCCCGCATTTAGTCAACGAACCACAAAACAGACGCAGCCGCAGCCACAGCCACAGCCGCAGCTGCAGATACATTTGATCGATTTCGTTGTTGTTGCTGCATCCAGCAGCAGGTTGTTGTTGCTGTTGTTGTCAGATGAAATCATGCGGGCAACCAACTGGCCAATGACAACAGCAGCAGCAACAGCAGCAGCAACAACAACATCGCCCGCAGAGATGGGCTGCCTTTCTTTGCTGTGGAAGGGATTGGGGTTAGCTTTGGGTGCTGCCTCATCCACCCCTATGTCAGTTAGCCCCCTTCCCCTTCCCCTCCCCCTTCCCCCACCTACCGTCTACCGTCCGCCCATCGGGCAGAGCTCGCTGTTTTGGTTTGTTATGTACAATTCTCATGGTTTTCGGTTGCCAGGCAACACTTGTGTATCTGTATCTGCAAGATACACACACATACACACAGACGCACGCACACACACACATTGATACGAAAGCAACCCCCAGACAAAACGATGTTATCCCCATTTTTGGTGCACCCACCCACAGCCCACATTTGTCGCTCTAGCTACTCTTCTTCAGTTGGTCAGGCTGGGCACGGCAGGCGAAAGAGACGGAGATAGACAGATTGGGATAGAGAGATAGAGATGCAGATAGAGCAAGAGCGCAAATGATACACTATGCAACATGAAGTGAACTCCATTTACAGCTTACGAAAAAAATGTCTATTTGTAAAGATTTACTAGCATCAGTCGGTATATGATATATATGTATGTATGCATATACCTATACAGTAGTTACTCGCTACAAACAATGCAAGAATTCGATGCAGCTTCCAGCGGTTTTATTATTTTGTACAGCTAACGATTTGTTTTACTTATATAACTGTATGTTTTAGTCTTTCTAAGCGTAATAACTAAGTACTAAACCATAAAAGCTAAGCACAGCACTAATTTCTAGATTTAATTTCACTGTAAGAATGTATACATATGTATGTATATAATTCATATACATACTTTTATCCCTTAACTCTTGATACAATGAGATTCGCATACTTAAGGAGAAGAAGGGTGTAAAGGAAATACAAAAAAGAAATTTACTGTATACATACATATGTATGTATATGATATCTTTATATATCTAAGAACTTTCCCAGCTTTGTCGCTTAGTGTATAAATCAATATGGCTACAGACCAAAGCAGTTATGATGGACAGCTGGGTCGTTCGGATGTCGAGGCTTCTCTGCTCTGGCTCTGTCTCCTTCGATTCGTCCGTTCGTCTCTGTCCGTCTCTGGAGGCAATGCTTATAAATTATGCGTGAGGTTTTTATTGATTCAGGATATAGAAATATGCCACAGCGATGGGCAATGCACTGGGCTGGACGATGGACACTGGACAATGGACAATGGAAGATGGGTGCTGGGTGTTGGGTGGTGGGCGTTGAACGGTGGGTGTGGCAGGAATATGAAACATGGCCTAATGCGAAAACAATTGGACAATTACATAATGAGTTTAACTGGAAACAATTTACGAGCCAAATGCTCGGACGAGCATTGGCCAAAGCGCGCACACACACATGCACAAGATAGCGTCATTTGGTCAAATAGATGAGACAAAAAGTGCAAAGAACAAGAGAGAGAGTGAGAGAGAGAGGGAGAGAAAGAGAGAGAGAAAGACAGAGAGAGAGAGAGAGATCGATAGAAAGAGGCATATATGCATATATAGAGACAGATAGAGACAGATAGAAAGAGAGAAAGAGAGACAAATAGAAAGAGAGAGAGAGAGGGAGAGGGAGAGGGAGAGGGAGAGGGAGAGGGAGAGAGAGGGAGAGGGAGAGAGAGGGAGAGAGAGGGAGAGGGAGAGGGAGAGAGAGAGAGAAAGAGAGACAGAGAGAGAGGCATATATGCTTTTATATATGTACATATATAACTGTAGAGACAGATAGAGAGAGAGAGAGAGAGAGAGAGAGAGAGAGAGAAGGCGAGAGAGTGACTGAGTATAAGCATATCTGTCGTAGATAGAGAGGCAAATAGTGGAAATTATTTTGGCACTGATACCAGACGTAATACCTAAATACGTGAATACCTCGAGCTGCCCCCAGTTCGTGAATCATTCGTTGACTCACAGGAAGTATGATCCCCGAAATATGATCAGCACTCGACTCAGATACACGCATACGTATATAAATACATACATATATGCATATGTATGTACATCGACTTTGGGAGAGCTAGTTGGCGATATCACGCGCTACGGCTCGATGCCGCTCGATGGGCTTAAAAATCGTTTACAGCGTCTTTAGGGCTAAGGCCCGAAGCAGACAAACAGATACGAGATACTTTTGTTATATTTTCCTGTTTTTTAGGCTTTGCAAGGCTCAACTCTATCTGACGACACACACAAGCTGCGTGTGTGTGTGTGTGTGTGTGTGTTATGTAAGTGTATTACAAATAGTGAAATACTGAAACGCCTATCTTGGCCACAGCAATAATATCTGTTATCTGGCCGAGGCCAATAGATCGATAGATCGTGTTCGCTTTATGGCAGCAGCTGCCTCTTACAAACACACAGATAATCGTAGAATACACTGCGCCAAATCGAGTGAGTCTTCTTTGTTTCGATTTCATGTGTGCTCCGTACTTGTCGACTGATAATCGTATAACTTGTATATATCCATTTCATATTTGATATTTCATTGTCGTTATTTGTCAATTGATCGATTTATCGAAATTTTCATTTGTAACTAAACTGATATACTTATGTACATATATTGATATAAATAGGAGTCGATAGATATCGATAGTGCGCTGGTTGTGCGTTTGATATATATCGATTTATAAGAATTATCGATTAACATTAAATTTTTATATACATATATATACCACACATTAGTACTACTATGAAAAAATCGATATTTATCGGTATCGGTATAGAAATGTCTGTTCATTCTTTTACCGAAATAAATGTATATAAATTGAATATCGATAAATATTGATTGAGTTTATCGATATTTATCGATATACATTTTCCTATACTAAATAGTGGAGCGCTTCGTAGAGATAAACATACAAACATTCGGTACTATTGCGTTGTTTCGATCATTGTCTGCCTTATTTCCGCCAGTGTAGCATTATAAACTCGCAGTATAAACAAGTGGAAAATAGTGCGGGCGTCATAAAATTGGCAAAAGGCGGGGAGCCCAGAGCAGAGAGCAACGAGCAGCGAGCCGCGAGCAGCAGATAGACGCAATGACAGAATGCATTAGAAATTGTTTATACAACGTCCCCCATATATCTTGGCCATATAATCGGGCACGTGACACGATTTTGCAGGCCAATCAATTGGGCGCTGTGCGTCTTAAAAGAGAACGCGAAGAGCCAAATAAAATGTGAGCGAATGTGGCAATGGGCAGTGGGCAAACAATAAAGATAAAACCCATGAAGCGGATTCCGGAATCGGACCAAACGATACCGAAATGCGGACCACGAAAGCAACTTCCAAATGCAATTCCCCAGATAGGAAATACACCTACACCGATGTGTGTGTGTCTGTGTGTGTGTATCGATATATGGGGTCTAAAGTTCGATAGACTAGTCAATAGATCATTTGTTCAGATCTGCGCACACTGCCTCCGAAACGAACTTAGGGTCGGCGGGTCCAAGGCGGCAAAATTTTGGAACTTCAAGCGTATTTCGAGCAACAGCCCCAAAGACTTATCGCTAATGATGATGGATCGTGAATTTGAGATGATCGATGATTTTGCCAGGCGATAAGCGTAACGGAAACTCGCTCGACGTGCACTCGAACCACCCGCTCGCCCAGACCCGAGAGGCGGTAGGTAAAGGTGTGTCGGGAGTCAAATAGAGCGGGGTTACGTGTGTGTGTGTGCTCTTGAGATTTAAGCCGACAACAGCGCCGAGAAGGAGGAGGTGGAGGAGCAGCAGAGGGTGGAGTAGGGGGCGGAGGCGTAAGGCGATGTTGATGATGGCTGTGCGTCGCCTGATATCAGGGCCAGAATTGGAATTTGTTGTCATTGAGGTTTTTCGGTGTGTTTAACAATAATTTCATATAGATATATACACTTGGCTCAAGAGTCCTATGCATCTGCTATGAACTATGCTCATGTGAGTAGTATCGCTATATGAAGCAGCTATAGATATTATAGTATCTATTGTATCTATAGTATTTATAGTATATGTACTATAGAGTATCTATACTATCTATAGGAATCTATACTATCTGTAGCATCTATAGTATCTGCAGTATCTGTAGCACTTACTTAGTATCTGTAATATCTATAGCATCTATAGTATCTATAGTATCTGTAATATCTATAGTATCTAATGTATCTATAGCATCTATAGCATCTATAGTATCAATACTATCTATAGGAATCTATACTATCTATAGCATCTATAGTATCTGCAGTATCTATATTATCTATAGCATCTTTAGTATCTGTAATATTTATAGCAACTATAGTATCTATAGTATAGTATCTATAGTATCTATAGTATCTATAGTATCTATAGGATCTATAGTATCTATAGTATCTATAGTATCTAAAGTATCTATAGTATCTATAGTATCTATAGTATCTATAGTATCTATAGTATCTATAGTATCTAAAGTATCTATAGTATCTGTAGTATCTATAGTATCTATAGTATCTATAGCATTTATAGCATTTACAGTACTATCTATAGGCACCTATACTATTAATAAGATCTATAGTATTTATCATTTTAAGTAACAGATTTGCTATATTTTATTTGTTATACATTTGTTAGAGTATTTAATTCTGACATTCGTGAAATCAATTTATATATATACATATATTTTTTTTTTTTTGTGTGGCTTTTTTAAGAATCAAATTGAATCGCGTCAGCCAGAGACGTTTGCTCACCCGTTATCTATTTATTCTTGATAATGTTACCTACTTACATAAACATACACACGCTCACACACGAGCGCCTATACATGTGTACATGGGTGTGTTTCGACTTTGGCTTATTGTCCGATGTTCGATACGATTTGACTTTTGGTTTGATATTGTTACTGCTACAGTTCCCCCTATCGCTGCCTCCCTCTCTGGCTCACTCTCTTATACTGCTTCAGTACGTCTAGCACTCTGGCTCACGCTCTTTCAGTTTCAATGCATCTCACCCGTGCTTTCTCTCTCTCTCTCTCTCTCTCTCTCGCTGTCATTCTCTCTATCCTTCTCACTTTTTCTTTCTTTCTTCCTTTCCTTCTATTTAACTCTCTCGCCGCCCTTTCTCTATATCTTTCACTATATTTTGTTCGTTCTTAGTCTTCACCTTTCTTCTCAATTTGTCCGCCTATTCTGCTCCTTCTTCTTTTACAAATTCTTTACCATGCATTTGCTTCACACTTTTCTCATATTCTCTATTAGTCTCATCCTTAAACGTTAGCTCGTCTGCCTTTTAGCGCGTCTCTTTTTACGCTTACCAAACAGTCTCCTCTTTTGTGTCTGCCCCCCCGCCCTCTCCTCACATCTGTCCACCGTTCCCCCTACTCCCGCGCTTCATCCCCTCGGTAATTCTCTCATCAGCTTGTTTGCTTAGTCTACATTTACGTTGCGCTCAATTTTGCGCCCCATGGCAAATCGTGTGACCCAGCTCCTCCTCCAGCTCCAGGCGGCTTTTCTAGCGAGAGCTCGTGCTGCGCTGCTGGCGGCTCTAACGGTTCGGATCGAACCACCGAGCACCACCGGGAACCACCCTCGCACATAGCCACAAACTGATTGAATATTCATGTGTTTGTTGTGTGTGCACCAAATAGTCATGGCAACTATCTAGACTTTTTTTTTATGTATCCGTATCTCTATCTGTATCTGTATCTACACACATGTCTCTATCTGTGTGTGGGTGTGGGTGTGTGTATTCCCTGTGCTAGGGACACACACATCAGGAAACAACAGCAAACACGCGCTCTTAAATGCATCTGCGTGCGTTTATTTTTTACCCGTCCGATTGCATTTCGAGCGCCTTTTGTTTCGCGTTGATAGCATATGCGCATACCCTGTAAATGAGAGAGTTTAAGGATGTAGTAGGGCAAGCCTTTGCATTGGGCTTGGGAGCATCTGTAGCGTAAGCCACTTCAATATCTGTATATGATATGGATTTTTGATCTAAATATAATCAAGCACACTTTTATGTAAAATGTCCTAGCTTAGGCAGAACAACTGCTAGTCGTGCATGCCCGCCTAGACCACGTAATTATTATTATTACTTTTTTTTGTTTTTTTTTTTTATCAGACAACTAAAATATTTGCTTACGGCCGAGACTGAAGCTCGAGTCCCAGTTGCCTCAGAGGAAGTGGAAGTGCGCTAAAAAGGGCACATGCAGCCGGCTAAAAGGAGAAGGAGAAGGAGAAAGAGATCGTGGAGGAGGAGAAGGTGGAGGTGTAGGCGAAGCAGTTGCCTGGTTATCTGAGTGGCTGCTGTTGGTGGTTGTCCCTGGCCTGTCCCTCGACATATTCAAATGTAACCGAAACTTGGCGCTCATAGCCGAGCAGAGGAATATCCGTTGTATCTTTTATTTGAACTGATTAAATTGTTGACACAGCGACGATTGGTGACGATGACGACGATGACGATGACGCTGACAACGACAGAGATGCCCTTCGAGACTAGCACACACACAGAGGCACACGCACACCTTGTTGTCTGCCAATCGTTGTTGTTGCTATTGTTGTTGTTGTCACTTTGCCAGGTAATCAATACCCAAATGCCACGCAACCCACCTCTATTTGCTTTCAGATGAGTTTCGGTTTTTGTTTTTGGGGTATTTTACGTTTTTGGGCGAGCTTTGCAACTGGCAACAGTCTTGCCCTCGTTAAAGCTAAGACTAAGCTAGAAGGGATTCCCAATTTGAGTCGTAACTATGAAACTTTGAAACGTTTACATATGAGTTGGAATGTTCTTATCCTTTGTTTTTCTATTCCTTACTTCTCTTTTGTGGCTACCTTTATATCTTTCATTCCTCTCATTCTATTTATTATCGCTGCTTCCTTTCTATTTCTACCTTTCTTTATGCATGCTCTCTTCATTATTCTATTTTGTTTTCTTCATTCTTTCTTCTTATTGTACGCTCTCTTCGACTTCCCTTCTTTTTCACCATTTCTGGAGTCTTTTCAAATCCTTCTTTCTTCTTTCATTTTTAATTTTAATTTTTTTTTCATTTGTTTTCTCTTTTTGTTCTCTCATTTCTAACTTCATTAATCGTTCATCGTTCTTCGTTTTGCGTCCTTCCTTCTTTCTCCCTACCGCCTTCCACCTTCCTTTTTCCTGCCTGCTTCCGTTTTTCCCAATTCTTTCACATATTCCTTAGGGTTTCTCTTCCCTTCTTTTCCTTTTCCCCATTTCTGCTTCGTTTGTCATTCTTCCTTACTTTATTTTTCTAACTTTCTTCTTCGTTTTTCTTTTCTGCCTTCTTCTTTTTCCTTTATCATTGACTTTCTTTCTAGGCTTATGGAGTAGGAATTTCAGACTTCTGAAAATAGTAAATAGTAAATAGATAGTAAAGCTCTTCTCCCGGCAGATGCTCTGTAAAATATGACACACTACATGTTACCCTATCCGCCCCTCCACGATGACATTGCATCAGTAGCTCCACAAATACTCTAGAAAGCTGTCTATTTATAGCCAAGTATGCATGTGCAGCTACTCTTTAGAGCCAGCTGAAGGCTGACTGGAAGTCCTTATAATTATGTAGGCAACTGCGTTTTATAGTTCAACAAACTGAGCAGCAGCAGCAGCAGCGGCAGCAGCAGGGAGCATTGATCCTTAGCCTAGCCATAAAGGCAGACAGACTGACTGACCGGCAGGTCCGGCGTCCTGTGGCAGCAGTTGAATGAACGCCGCCGCAACTGAAACAATGAGGGATGTGTGGATGATGGCAACAGCAGCTTCTTAGCCCCCCTCCCCCTGCCCCTACTGCTACTTTGTACCTGTTTCGCTGTCTCCTTCCTCTGCCGTCTACTTGTTTGGTATTTTTTTTTTTTTTTTTTTTTTTTTGCCCTCGCTTCGCTTTCGGTTTTATTATATTTTTTGTTGTTGTTTTTATGCTGTGACGTTCGACACACGTTTTGCATTACACTCGAGCGCACACAGAAGTCTGAAGAGCAACCCCTGGCTAGAGACAATTGGCTGCAGTTGCAGCAAGGTGCATCCTTGCAGCATGATCGTCATCATGAGCATCGGGGCATCATCATTAGGCGCTGCACCTGTCATTGCGGTAGCCGCGGCTCGGTTGCCAGCCTGGCCAGCAAAGATCAAGCGTCAACGGATCATTGCGTGGCATCAAATTACGTTGGCCCCGTTCCTGATCGCAGGTCCTGGAGCCAGCCAGCCAGCCAGCCAGCCAGCCCCTGACACATTTCACAGAATCGTTGCTGTTTGAGAGCAG
This sequence comes from Drosophila mojavensis, assembly GCF_018153725.1. NCBI lineage: Eukaryota > Metazoa > Arthropoda > Insecta > Diptera > Drosophilidae > Drosophila > Drosophila mojavensis. The sequence goes on along the minus strand of NW_025318667.1, from coordinate 3,703,123 downwards.
AGGGTAGGACGAGCTGAGTAGGGGCCGTTGGATAAAAGTGTTTAATCAAGTGGAAGGCGGCAGTTAAACTGGGACAGCAGGAGAAGCAGTTGCAGTCGCAGTCGCAGTCGCCGTCGCCGTCGCAGTCGCAGTCGCCGGCCATGTAGCAACTCCTTCTGCGACAGTTTCAGTTCCAGTTGGAACTGTTTTGCCCCCGTTCGACGTCCTGTTCACATTTCGTAATATGAGACTCGCATCGGAAGTCGGAAACGTTGCGCTCTTGTAATGCTTGATTGGACTTTGCACTTGGATGCCAGCGACCAGTGGCCAGCGGACAACGAACATTGGACAATGCGGAGTGGAAAACGGACGACTGCTTCCTCTGTTGGCCCGGCCAGGGAAGCTTTACAAGGCGCATATCCCATGTCACACGCCAGCTGAGGCTGCTCTCCAGGCACTGTCACAGCCTTACAATATGCTACACTCAAGTCGAGACCCAGCTCAATCGATGATTGACTGTCGAAATGTCAGTTGGATTGTTAAGCCAGAGTTGAGGCATAGACCAAATTCTAGGAGGTAGAGATTAAATGAAACCCTCTTCCTGAGCTCTATCTATTCAGGTTCAGGTATTCTTTATTCCTAAGTTCTCTAACCGATCTTCAGTTGATCAGTTTCGTAGCATCGATTCTGAACTGGCCATATATGGGTATGTAACTGTAGATGAATTCTTCGATTTGGTTCGCATTCGCCATCAATCATTGGCTAATTTCTACAATTATCATAATGAAACCACGTTGAATCGCTCATTTTTTTGTTGGGTCTTTTGTTTTTATTTTTTGGGTCAGAATCGTGTGCAGACAACTTTCACGGTCCACCAGTTCGTTGACCATAGTGTCCAACGTCCATGGGCCCATCCGCATACCCATACCCATACCCATAACTATGCACATGCCCCAGCCCCCACCCATACCCATACATATCTATGCATGCTTAATTTCTCCGACTTCGTCTCGCATAATGAATTTATTATTAAACAAATCTCAAACGCGCCACACACACCACAACAAGTACATATAATTTTTTAATAATGCATAGTTTGTCAATAAATTTCTTTTATGATGATGGGGCGACCGTCCAAAAAGCAACTCGACTTTGTCGCCATGTTGGTTTGGGCATCTTTCGAGGGAATACGCACGTCGAACCGATGATGGAATCGACCAGGGATATGAAGTTTTCATCTTATCGAAGTTTGATTTGATTTCTACAAATCGAATGAAAGTCTGATCGATAAACACATCGATAATACGTCAATAATCAACATTGATGATGATTATGATGTACATCATTTTCATTCGCTTGTCAAGAATCATAGTCTAACTCCAGCCTAATATCGATAGTCTTACGAATCGATAAAACTGATCGCGAACAAACATTCAAATCTGAGAGCACTAGCTCTAGCTGAAAATAAACCTATAGATCCACCAATTTTTGATTTCCAATACTTAATAATAGATATAAATGATAAACATCACATACTCATCGATACTTATCGATGACAGTGAGAGTTAGAGAATACGCCTCGTCGTTGTGTTGAGCAAATCGCTTTCCATTCTGGTTTTCTCGATGCGCTGCTGAGAGACGCGTCGCGCACGATTTCCAAATACATTAACATTGCGATGGGTGCACGATGGGCATGGGTCTGGGGTCTGGGGTCTGCTGGTCTGCTGGTCTGTGAGTCTCGGGTCCGGGGTCTGCGGGTCGCGGGTCCGAGCACTGTCGATCCGCAATTCACGATCGACAATGGCTGCTATGGCTATGGCTATGGCTATGGCTGCTGGCCGCCGGTCTTCAAACGCCGCGCCAAATACGAAATCACATCCAAAAAACAACAACAACAACAACAGCAACAAACAAACAAACTCAGCTCGTTAAAGAGCAACAACAACAACAACAACAGCAACAACAATTCGAATCTTACGGCTCAATAAAAGAAAATGTGCGGCAACGTTTATGGTCGTGCCCCCGGGGGCCCCCTAACTTGGTGATTCTTCATTAAAGATTCATGATGTGTGTTTTCTTTCCATCGAACGTACGCCATATGCCAAGCGGCGGGCCCAAACGCTGGCCATTAACCAACAGCTCCAACAGCTCCAACTGCAACCACTTGACGGTCTCCAAAGCCGATTCGTTGGCTGCTGCTGCGGCCGTTGCTGCTGCGCCGCCAATCTTCAATGAGTGATGGCCACTGAGGCAGCCAAAGCCAACCAAAATCAAAAGCCCAAGGCCCAAACGAAGCGCATTCCTCCATAGCAGACTAGACTGCCAAATACCCTGCAAAATACCCTGTAAAATGATCTGTACATGTATCTGTGTCTGTATCTGTATCTGTATCTGTATCTGTATCTGTATCTGTATCTGTATCTGTATCTGTATCTGTATCTGTATCTGTATCTGTATCTGTATCTGTATCTGTATCTGTATCTGTATCTGTATCTGTATCTGTATCTGTATCTGTATCTGTATCTGTATCTGTATCTGTATCTGTATCTGTATCTGTATCTGTATCTGTATCTGTATCTGTATCTGTATCTGTATCTGTATCTGTATCTGTATCTGTATCTGTATCTGTATCTGTATCTGTATCTGTATCTGTATCTGTATCTGTATCTGTATCTGTATCTGTATCTGTATCTGTATCTGTATCTGTATCTGTATCTGTATCTGTATCTGTATCTGTATATGTATCTCTCTCTCTCTCGCTCTCTCGCTCTCTAGCATACCCCATTTGATCAACAATGTAGGGTATTTTGAAGGCAGTGACAACGACTTTCTTTTTGACCAAATTGTCGCCGCTGTCAAGATCCAACAATATTCATGCACAAGGGGCAGCCCTTCTATGGACTGGGCTCTATCTCTGTCTCTGTCTCAGTCTCTCTGTCGCTCTTTCTCTCCGTGGTTGGGAGTGGGAGCGACAGATAGACAGACAGACAAACTTATGGCCGATGGTCGATGCCTGTTCAATGGCTGTGCAGAGCTCTGCAGAGCGCGCTTTGGCTTTGTCTGATTGGCTTTGGCTGCGAGCTGGAATTGGAATTGGAATTGAAATTGGATGTTGGCACTTGACGCAATAGCCGTGAGGGTGTAATGGAGAGGTGGTGGGGGAAGGGGAAGGGGCCATTGAGACTGAGACTGTGACTGAGACTGAGGCCTCGGGGCCGTTGTAGGCCGTTGGCCTAAAATAATAAGAAAATTTCTATATTAAAATGCTGTGCCATGCCTCAGCCTCGCACGCAGCAGCAACAGCAGCAACGGCTACTAGCAACAGTTGCTGCTGTTGTTGCTGTTGTTGTCCCCACAGTTGTTGCTGTCTTTGGAAATCTTAAGTTAGCAGTGTCGAGATCTTACCTAATTGCCCGCACTGAATATATAATGGATATGATGATAGAGTCCACAGGCTATACGCCACAGCGTATCAGTGCTCTGGTCAAACGGAAGTCGTTAGTGAGCGAGCGCAGGTAGGGCTTGAGTGGTGCTGAATCCTGGGCTAGGCAATGACATCTTTATCGAAGGTCATGGCCTGCATTTCCATGGATAGAACAGGAAGCACTTCCCATCTAGCGATTTTGGCTGCACTTAAGCCCAAAACAAATGTCAGATAAATCGAAACGGAACGGAACGGAAATTCGATTAGTTTCAGAGAATTGGCAATTTTGTAAATTTCTCGTTTCATTTGGGTTTCGGTTTTATTTTCTTGTTATTTTCATTTCAGCTCTGCATATTTTAAATGTTCATACAACCTTACAGGAGCCGAGAGCTGACTAGGGAGGGGGGCAGATGGCGGTATCACTGCGTATCTCCATAGGGCAAAGTGACATCGACAGCGACATCGACTCATTTGCATAGATCAGCAGCAGGCGACACGCGATACAATTGACGAAATGATAAGCAGTCGCAGAGCCAATCGACGGGTAACTAGAGATGAGCACCGTGTTGTAAGAGCTTCCATACTTGGTTAAGTGAGCGATCATACTGCGACTTAGGTGATCTGTGTGTTATAAGATGATTCTCACAAAAGATCGAATGAGATTAAAAAGATATTGTAAATTTGGATCGTGCTGCCTGGCCCATAACAACTTTGTTCAATATGTGGAAGCTTAACTTACAAATATATAGAGATTTTGAAATTGATTTGAAATTAATTCTGAAGTGTTCCGATTTTCTGTTTAATATTGGATGTGGAATTCGATTCACTTGACGATTTCAGTGCTGGAAAATACTTGAAATTTTTGCCAAGTTTTAATATCAACTTAAGTTAAAACGTGATCTAGCACTCATATATTCTTTAAACGTAATATGTTAGACTTAATTGTCAAAGTTTTCTAGAAAAGGTTTTTGAAAATATTTAAAAAATTTTAAATTATTTTGTATGTTCTTTTTTAGTGAACCAGTAATGTTAATTGAAAAAAAAAATATATTTTTTTTTAAATATATATATATATATATATACATATATCATTTTTAAAATTATTTGTAGTATTAAAATGAAAACAAATAGTTAATGATTTATTATTAACATTAAAGACAAAATTAAATTAAATTAAAAATCGGCATTTTGCATGTTAAATTACAAATTTCCATTGTGAGATGTTGTGTCTATATAGTTTCGACACGCGACCATCTCTAATTGTCGCAATTTAGCTTCCTCTCAGTCTGGCTCCCCCCTCTATCGCCCTCTCTCACCCCGTCTTCCTTCTCTTTCTTTCTGGCTGAGTAGCTCTTTAGGCCTGAAATCTTTTTGAAATTTGCTCGAATACATTTTGATAGATTTGCTTTTGTTTTTAATTAGAATTTTATTTTTAATTTCCTTGTACGGGTCCAAAATGTGAGCACTACGAAATGTATGCACATATGACATTGCTTGATAGCTGCTTAATACATATATGTATTGTTATTTAGTATCTGGTCTTGCCTCTTGCTCCCCTTACTCAGTCCCTCTCTCTGCCTCCCTGTCTCTGTCTCTGTTTTTCTTTCTCTCTCTGTCTGCTTCTCTTAGTCCATTCGTCTATCTGCCTATCTTTAGACTCATCAATATTCAACGCATTACAATTGCAATAAGCTGCCACAATCCGATCCAATGCGATCCGTTGAAATCATCAGCCCATCACATACGGATTTTTATGCTGATTTTGACCCAATTGAACCCACCCGAGCCAGCCAGGCCCCATTAATACGCAGCGTAATGCGTCAGCTTAAGTACATTTCGTTGATGTTGTCGTCGATCGCTCTGATCGCCAACGACACGCGACATGTGATCGTACATAAGTGCGTGACAAAATCTGTAGATAGCTTTTAGAAAATCTTCGATATCTAATTAATCAATATCATTTATATACTGATCGTTGCCTAAGCTTCATTCAATGATATTCATGCTGCTGAATAACTAATGATCGCATTATCACTCTTCAGCTGTGAGCCAGTTGGAATTGAATTTGGCATCGAAAGTGTGTTAGAAACCTGAACAGATCTTCAAACAGTCATGCAGTGATCTTCAGTTATGATGTGCCTAAGTCTATCGATCCACGATCAACTAGCTCAATAGTGATCTATACTTGGCTAAGCGCATGATCATGATGATCTACTATGACTTAAGTGAACTTTAACTAATAAGACGATCAACACAGAGGATCAAATGAGATTAATACTTATATATTAACTTTTAATCGTGCTGCCTTCAAGAATTCTTCATTTCAATCGATATACAAAGTTATAAAGTTAATATTATTTTAATGTATAAAGATCAGTGATCTTCAAATTCCAAATTCTATTAAAGTAAACCATGATCGCATCTATAGAGTGTGATCTTTGCCCAGCATCATGCCGTTTTGCCCAAAACTCAATGTTGATCACTATGTAGCCCCTTCACACAAAAACCGATCTGTGCATATATTTGATATTTGAGTGGGCTAAACAGGAACCAACAGGTCATAAAAGCTGTTTTGGCCACGCAATCGGCGTGACATGTGACAAGTTCCGGCCATAATGATGATCAACATCAGACTCAACATCTTTATGATCTTTATGAATATGGAGCATCGCACACATACAGAGAGCGAGCGAGAGTGAGAGAGCGGGAGGGGGGGATAGAGATAAAGCACAACAAAGCTGAAAATGCCGCCAAAGGCAAACAGAACCAAAAAGAGCGAGAGAGATAGAGAGAGAGACATAGAGAGTGAGAGACGTAACGGCGTCAAAGCTGGCAGATGAGATATTTAATATTTGCTCAAAAGATGTTGATAGCGCAGTTGCCCAAGTTCTCAGCAAACGAGACCAAAAGGCAGCCGACGCGACGCTGATCCTCACAATCTGATATCAGTGCAACTCCAAATTAGCTGGGCCACCCGTTTAGGCCCAGTTCACGGCGCTGGCTTTGTAGAGCCGCCTGCGTTTTATGACTCAATCATCAACCAAATATAATGACTGAGTGAGGAAAATGTCACCAGCTACCGGACTCTTTGCCCCTGTGTTTCCCTTCAGTTTATGATTTTTTGCTTTCGGTACTTGTTGCAGCCTTTGACCCTTTGTGTTTTGGGTGGTCCAGGCAGCTAGAGTGCACTCTCCCTCTCTCTCTCTATGATTTTCATTCTTTCCTCCTCTCTTTTTCTCTCTCTCACACTATCTGGCTCTGTCTTTCTCTTGAAACACTCTCGTTTTCGATTTCGCCCCCATTTCGAGCGAATCGCTGCGAATTGGTATGCAAAGTGTGCAGTCCGTCACAGCTACTTGGCTTAATTTGAAGCCGTTTCGTTTAATTGCTGGGCCACATTATGTGACAAGAAGCAGAGCACAGGCCCACTGCCACAGTCACGCCCCCTGCCCTCCCAGCGCACACACACACCGCTGCCGCTGCCGCTGCCACCGCAGCCGTCGCCCATCCCCCACACGGCCCACAAACCGCTCGTCTTCGTTGATAATACGCCGCGGGGTAAATAACTCATGTAATAAAATGCCAAGAAACATGAACAGCCAAAAACAAAAGGCGCACGCCGAACACTAAAATACGCTTTAAAGAATGCCAATTGATGGACGCATTTTATTTTCTCTCAAGTCAGGCTCAGAGAGATCTTTTGAAAATGTTCTTCAAGTGCTTGCAAAATAAATAAGAATAAGAATAATTTATTTTAATATAACAGAAATATGATAGATACATGTATGTATAATAGACATCTATGTATATGCATATATATTTTAAATAGTAAAACAAAATGATAAAATTTACAAAAAGCATATGCATTTGCATTATTTAAATAAAATATTAAAAATATGTTCTTCCTTTTTTGTATGAAAATCAATATTTTATTTTATTTCTTTTTTGTAATAATTTTATCTTATTATTAATTTTTTGTTTAATTTGACATAAAGAATAAATATAAATATATAAATTTAATATTATTTTTGTATTTTAATTTTTTATTTTTGAAAGTATAATATAATGTACAAGTTTTTTTAATTTAACATAAATTAAATATATTATATAGTTGCTTATTATTATTATAATATTGTTTTAATTAATAATTTAGCTAATATACAATTTTTTATATATATTTATTTGTGCAATAATTTTAGTTTATTTTTAATTTTAATTAATTTATAATCTAGTAACTTTCATCAAGACTTTTATATCGTATAACAATATTAAACCTTCAATATTACCCTAACCCTTATGTTACATTTGATATGATGAAATACGTAGTACCCCTAATGAATGTTAGTGTATGTCTGTCAAAGTCAGAGCCGCAAACGTTTTTGATAAAATAATTAAAATAAAATTAATCTCGTCGCTTCCCACGGTCTCACAGCCCATTTGCTCCAGTTTTTCAAAAAATATTCAATGCATGGGGGGCGCACGGGGGGAGGCACCGGGCTTCGAGTTTCCAGATAGTTTTCGAGAGCTACGAAAGACTTGTAAGAGCTTTGTGTCGACTATGCGCCAACAATTGGCACAATGATTACAAATTTAATTTTATGCTAATTAGACAAAGCGCCCAGCGTTTACTTCACCTCATTTTCACCAACTCCAATTCAGTTTGGGTTGGTCTCGCGTCTTGTGTCTCGGGTCTAGCGTTTCGATAGCATTTTCCACTTTTCCAATTAGCATGCAGCGTATCGAGTCGTATCGGCCATTTCTACATGGCTAAATAGATACTCAACTGGGTCTATGGGTGGGTTTAGCATTTCGTTATTCGACTTGGCGGCTGGCAGCTGGCGTCTGGAGGGGGCTCGACTCTTATCGCTCCAGTCTTATGTTTTCTTGTCACTTGGTTTTGCTCCAATTGCTCACAAGATATTCTCATAGCACTTAGCGTATTAATTCCCATATTATGTAGCTCGCAACAATACTCTCTTAATTGTCAATTACAAGCACACACACATAGATGTCCAGCTGTTTGTATGAGTAGACTTTCTATAAGTTTACCTAGAATCCGACGATAGAAACATAAATCTATCCAGTCATAATTGAAAATCGATTTCAGTTTAAGTGTTTGCATACCCTATACCATTAGACGTAATGGGCATATTATATGGTTGATTTTATGTTACCAACAGATTTAGACGTAGAGCCCAGATAAGAGTGTATATAGATCTCATTCTAAATCGACAAAAATCGATAGATAAAATATTAATATTTCTCGAGATATGCTTAGTTACTGAAAGATACTAGGCTAAGCATATTTAGATTAAGCATCGCATATAAATACTCTATGCATTTCAAACATGAAAACTGGAAACTTGATCTTTAGAATCAATTCATTTCGTATCGATTAGATAACAGACAACAAGGGAGAAGCATAGTGGGATCTGCATGCACTTACAGGGTAGCTAAGTCGATGCCTTGGCGCTCTCATCGCCTCTCACTTGAGAACGGTTGACATCGTTGATCCCACACCTTTTTTTCCTGCGAGTGTTTGGAGAAAAACTATGGAAACCCTATGCTTGCAGATTCTCAGGCAGACTCAGGCGGGCTCCATGGCCCAGAGGTTACACGGCACAGAGAAGTGAAGGAGATGAGCTCGAAAAGAAATACAGCCAGGCTTATCACTGGAGATCAGGTGTCGCTAACTAACCACCAAAAAAAAAAGATTAAAATAAAAATCAATACGCAGAGACGATGACAAAATGAGAAGGAAAAAAAAAGAACTGTGAAACTGGCGACAATAAACGGAAACAATTAGGCACCTGACTTCCTCAGGATGAGCCTCAATGAAACTGAGCACGTTTCAGGTGAAGGGATTCCACATCGCACTGGGATGGGGCGAGGGCAAAGGCAAGGAAGGGCAAGGGATGTAGGGATGGTGTTGATCAGTCAATGCAAACGATCCGGCCAGTCGATCTTCGTCGATCGGCCGAATGTTTGCGTACGATGTGTGGACATTGGACATGAAGATGGCCAACATTGGAGCCGTTGATAAGAGCTGGAGTACGGAGGTTGACAAAATGCGGGCGGGGGACGATCATACGATCATGCATACACAATGTGTATCATATTTCAACGACGGCGACGGCGACGCACCTGATGAGAAAACACAATGAGAGACGCGCTGAAGACCAAGGCAAGAGCAGCTCGTTGGGCAATCACTTGACCTCTTTCAGGATGTTGTTGTTGCTGTGGCTGTTGGTGTTGTTGTTGTTGTTGTTGTTGTTGTTGTTACTGTTGCAGCAGCAGCAGCAACGGTACTGGTAAGGTTCAAGTGCGTATCCGAGTGTTGGCATTGCTTGTTGTGCACTCAGATACCCTGTACTCAAGCAGAGTATATAAAAGTGTAGATGTGTTCAATTCTAAGTCAATATTAGACGAAACATAGTATTAAGATAATTATTAATTATCTTTATTTTTATGTTGATAGCTCGTTGGATACCCTGTAAATTATAAAATTATTTGGTAGCATATGTACACTTGATTTGATTTGATTTAATTATATATCTCCTCTCTATATATGCAAACTTTTCGATGCATTTATCTATAAAATCCTTTTTTTTACAATAGATGCCCTGTAAATAGTAAAAATATTTATAAAAGAGGTATATACACCTCATAAAGGCAAAAGTCAAACATGTCATCAGTTACGAAACCTTATTGGTACGCAAAAACACGCTGTTAGTATTCAGAGATACCCTGTAACTTGTCTGATGCTCTTCGGCTGCTGTTAGGTCAACAAATTGTATACTAGACTCCCTCGGGTGCTGTTCGTATACAGCCTATACATCCCAATGCCAATAGCACAATCACTATGTTTCTTACAGAGGGTATCTCGAAGTCGAGCACTGCTGATTTGCGAATTCGCAGTTGCTGTGCGATTATGTCACTTTGTCAATGCCGCAACTCCGAATTCGTATCAAAATCTAAATTCGAACACGAATCCGATACCAAATCTGAGTCCAAATCCGAATCCACATTTGAGTTCGGGTCCGAGTCGGAAACCGAATCCGAAGCTGAATCTGAATCTGAATCCGAATGTGAATGTGAATGTGAATGTCAGTTGGCGTGCGTATTATGAGGGCCATTGATGATCCGGCTGGCATATAAATAAGCCCAAAAACCTCTGCCCCGGAGAAAGGGAGAGCAATAGAGGCCGATGGCATCCTCACGTATTACCCATAAAATACATTTTCGACCGAAATTTGGTTTCTGTTTTGTTTCTGTTGTCATCTTTGTTGGTAGCTGTTTTGCCTCTTTAAGTGATTCCCACGAGACGCTACCGAGTGTAGGCGGTCGGCAGACAGATCTTCAGCTGCGGCCCGTGGCCTCTGGCTGGGCCTAACGCATCGGAATCGGATGCACAGATGATCATCATCCACGAAAGCCAGAGAAACAGCGTGCCATTAGTATGCAGCTCAGGCAACTACTGGCTTGCTGGCCATTAAATTGTTGAGCAGAGACGCAACAGCAGCGACCTCAAAAATGGCAACGGCGACAATCATCAGCGTGCTTATGATGACAATGATAATCACGCTGATCATGATCATCATCATCATCCTCTCCTGGCTCACATCAAGTACCAATTTAATGGCACACACAGACTCACCGACAGATGCCCCCCACTCAATTAGTATGCCAAGTGCAGCCCCATCGTTTCAGCTTGTCAGAAGGAAATGGCATCACATCGCTCTGCCAGAGGATGAGATGCTGCTCTCTCACTTCATCCACACCCTCGCACCCTCTCTCTCTCTCTCTGTCTCTGTCTCTCTCGCTCTGTAGGCCTGCCCACGCCCACGGCTTGACTTCTAAGCCAGACTGCGTTTTATGTTTGACACGTTTGACGCTTGGCTTGCTTTAAGTACCTTCAGATCCTCACTGATATATTCTTAATGCATTTCATGATCCAAGAAACGAATAGCTATAAACTCTGCCACGGATCATAAGCAGTTATCCACTGACTTTTAACCAACATTGGACTGATCATCAGCGATCTTTATTATCTAAAGAAAAGCAGGTATGATCACTTCAGATCCATTGGAATATACTTTGAAACAATATTGTGGCTCTTAAATAAAGTGGGATAGAAGATATTTAAGTAATCTTCACTTAACAAGTCGTTTAATTGCTCCATTGCTGTTATTGTGCTAGGTCAATGATCTATGGATCAACCAACTTGAATGGATCCTCACAGATGCTCGATCACTCAACATCATTTTGAAGATTTCTATTGATCTTCAGCCTGAAATTCATGCGATTTGATTGGTAAACTAAAAAAAATTCATACTTGAGTTCTATAGATCCTCACAGATATTCACGATCACTAAACAGATGCTGCTCCATCTTATGCTAAAGCTACAGACATCATTATTATATGCATTCTCCAGAGATCTCTAGAGTAAGAGATCTTTAGTCAACTGAACCCCCCATGATCTTCAGTGATCATCGTTTGCTATGCTATGCATACGAAAAGCCAACTGAAGGGCTAGGCATATTTTTGGAGTGCTTTGGGCAAGTAGCCAAATACAAAATGCTCAATAGACCGATGATCATCTGAAGAGCCTATTTAAAATTCTGAGAGCAAATCAGAGACCAGACAAAGGTCTATGGTCTATGGGCAATGCGCAATGGGCAGTGGGTAATGGATAATGGCTTGCCGCCAAAGTGCGGAGAAATTATCAAAGTGAAAGACGGGCCAAGCCACCAGCAAGAAGAAGAAGAAGAAGAAGAGGTAGAAAATGGAGAAGAAGCAGCATGAAGAAAGACAAAAGATAAGCATATTGTATGCCATATGGGTGGGGTGGCGTAGTGGGGCGTACTCTACCAACTTTACCTCTTAAAATGGACTTGGTGTGCGAGACAGAGACAGAGAGGGCGAGAGGGCGAGAGGGAGAAAGAGAGACAGCGCATATGACAATGCGACAGGAAATGCTCTTTGCCGCGATCAATTTCCATAATTAAACGGACGCAGCTGAAGACATTGGCCACTTGTAGGTTAAATGGGTTTGTTGGCCCCGTCGTTAACAGACTGTCAATGCACACACCAACATATATACACTAGATATATACGTATACCTATATATATATCTGTATACTATATTAAACAATTGTTAATTGTTAATTGAATTGTCTGCGTTTTACTTTTGCACCATCAGCGCTCTAATAATTTCAACATTGATTCCATTGTATAGATTTTTAATTGAATTAACTTTAAATCAAAGCATTTAGAAGTGTTGATCGCAATATGATTGACCAAGAGATACCCAGCTTATGTATATTGAAAAACAAAGTGAGTTCCTCAGAAATATTTAGAGGGGAATGCAAGCTCATGGTAGACTAGCTATAGGGCAGATCTAGATAATCAATATCAAAAATCCGGGAGAGATATATGAGGATATATTGCTCTCATAGAGGGTATCTATCGAACTGGCTGTAGGATTTAGCTGACTACCTTGACTTAAGCAGAAGCAGCTCCCAATTTGTCGATTGCTTCGCTGGTTTTCTCAAGGCGATGGCAGTGATTCACCTCGGAAACTGGCAGCTGGAATTGTTGTCCAACACCTCCAATATGCCTCCATGTCAGCTGGGTGGGCGGATGTGCTCGCACAGGCGGTGCGCTTAGACTCAACTCCAAATTGGCATTGCACGCGAGTGCGAATACGAACGCGAATACGAAACGCGTTCAAGGCATCGCCTGCGAATTCTGCGAGAAGCCGGTGAGCTAATGAGAACCTTCGGCTCGACTAATTAGCGGAGCTATTGGCTTAAGATTCTATATGAATATGGCAAATGACTTTGGATTCGGCTTCGACACCGTTGCTGGACCTCGACCCCAAATGCTTGACGGTCAAGCAATGGATTTCATTGCGAATCATCCAAGTGAGCAGCTCATGTTTATTTTAATTGATTAAGTTTAGTTTTTGTCATTATCAAAGTAATAGTAACAGTGATTAAGTCAAGGCCATCAGCCATGGGCTAATGCGACAGATCATCGGCAGTCTGGTAGACTTTTATTAGTATAGGAATGCACATCAGTATGAGTAATATAAGTAATAGTATAAGTATTGTACTAGTATTAGCATTAATATTAGTATTATACATATCGACAATATCTTTGAAATCTCCCGTTCTATTCACTCAATGTATCCACATATTGTGCACCCATCTCCTATCTATCACTATCTATCTATCGGATACATCTGGTTTCAGAAACATCTGCATAGATACATGTATGCACACACGTATAGAGCGAAAGGCTTAACGATCCGACCATCCCAGCAAATCTAGACCCAATGTTGATCTATGATTCGAATCGCAGTCGTTTGTGTGCTCTTGTTACTTATTTTCTTTCTCATTATTGACACTGTGTCCCATTTGCGCCAGTGTTGAGCAACGCGTGTGTGTGTGTGTGTGTGTGTGGGTGTCTCGATAAGCTCATCAAATATTGAAACAACTGAGTCGGGGTCTGCTCTGGTCTCAGCTCTCGGATGGGACACCTGCATGGTGTTATCTCTTATCAGCAGCGTGCCAGAAAGTCAATCGAATTTGTTTGCCTTAACTCGAAACTGAACTCAACTCCAGGCTAATACGCTCTACCTTCCTCTCTTTTTTCCTCTCTCTCTCTCTCTCTCATCTATATATACATCTATATATGCATATGTATTCGATTGTGTATTTATCTATCCAGCATGGGGCATCGGCATTGGCATCCCAGTTAAGACTGTGTGTGTGTGTGTGTGTATATCTTTATTTGATTTTGCTCAGATCGTGTGAATAAGGCAAAACCGAATTATTTTTATGGTCCGTTATCTTATCGTTATTATAGCTCATATTTATGACACTGTGCAATGCCTTGAGAATTGTTCCGATCGAAAGTGTTGAGCTACAGATGCCTCTCTCTGTCTCTCTCTTTCTCTCTTCTCTCTCATTCACACTCTATGTATCTCTCTCACTCTCTGTTAATCTTTGGCTGCTCTGTGGAGATCCGGACGGATGTGAGCATTACTTTTTATGGATATTTATGTAGGGAACGTGACAGTCGTTGGCTCAAACGAAAAAAAAAAAAAAAAAAAAAAAAACATTTCATGCGATCAAAACAATTCGAAACGAGTTAAAAAAGACTTCGAAGAACTTTTTTCTTCTTCTTCTCAGAGCTGTTACAGGGGTTTTGTTTTTGTTTTTTGTCGAACGCCAGGCGATTTTTAATTTCCAGTGCAGGAAATCCTCATAAGTACACCCTCAGCTCATCTGATAATATGAGAGAGTAGATGAAACAGAGGGAGAGAGAAAGAGAGAGTGGAAAACTAACTGTAAGCGATGCCCCGTGTGGCAGCCGAACCAAAGCTCTTCCCACCAGTTCCATTGACATCCGATAACGATACGAAAAAAATTTAAAGAAAAATGTGAATGTTGAGAAGAATACCCTCTAGAACACCCTATATACTACTCTTTAGAATACCACCTGAAAAAACCCAGAAGCAGATTATGAAAAGTTGTTTCAAGTAAAATTGTAGATAAAAAAGTTTGAGCGAAAAATTACGTAATACCTTCATATTCCTCTTGTATCTTATATATCATGATTCGATACTCCGAAAATGAATGCCAATTATATGGAGTTACTTAGGAGTTACTTACTAAATAATAAATATAGAGTAGAAGAAGTATTGAGTAGTTCTATATAAAGTCCTCTTTGTATATAGCCTACACACTTACTGTAAAATTCGTAATACCCATCTAGATGCTCTGTCAAACATATATCAAAATTGCTTTCGTCGTGCGACTCTTGATGCATCGTCTTACAGACAATCCCCCCGAGTTATGGAATGGGATGAAGCGTGTGTGGTAATATGAACTCTGGAACTGTAGTCCCCCAAAAAAGAAAGACCTACAAACTGCAACTTCAGCATAAAACTCAGATATCTGAGTTTTGATATATAACTAGTGGAAAGCGTACCAAGGCCAAAAAGTGATAATAATATGAAAATGATCATCAAATATTTATATGAGTTGCTTGGTTAATTAACATCTATGTATATCAATTTGAGGCTACTCTAATATAAGAAACATCTAGAGGGACTCACTAAGTTTTAGAAGTGTTTAGAGCTCAATGGTTTTAGGCTTTCCCTTCCCTTTCATATGGCATATATGGAAAGGCATAGAGCTAGACTATGAACCGAGATTATATTGAATATATGGGCAATAAGACCTACAGCTTATTGTAATTATTCGAATATACGTAACATCTGAGCTAATCTAATTCGCAGAATGCTTTGGTATTTGAAATAGATATATAGAAACGATCTTTCAATAAGGCCAAAGAGTATATATGTAGAATAATCCAAGTGTAGCAAGTGGTTTGCCTAGGCAAGCCTGAATGCCTTCTATGTGACTTTCTAAAGAACTCTCAATCTTCATTAATGAAGTATATATATTTTACACTCCCAATAGCTTTAGGAATGATCAAAAAAGTGATCAGTGCTTTGATCACTCTGAGCATTCGTAATAGTTGCAATCTTTTTGCTGCAATTGTTGTTTTCGTGCTGCATTTCTTAAGACGAGCACATCGCAAGGGAATGAAAAATGAAAAAAAAAAAAAAAAAAAAAAACAAAAATGGAAAACGAAAATGAAAATGAAAACTCAGTTGAAATCATAATAAAAATCTCGCATAAATGCAACAAATTTGTGGCGCATGCGCAGCCAACAGAAGCGAGCGACGAAGCTGCCAACAGCGCCCCCACCCCCCGCTCCCCGCTCCCAACCGCCACCCACTGCGGCTGCTCGGCTGCAGCAGCTGCTGCTGTGTAATTAATAAAAACAACAGGCTGTTCAGCTCCGCCTCCCTCTTAGCCGCATTGTTGCCGCCTTCACAGCCGCCGTCGAAGCTTTGCCGCTGGCGATGAGCTAACAGATACCCTGTAGCTATTGGGGCAGCTGCCTCAATGGGGTAGATTAGTTGAGCCAAAGACTCTTAACCTTTAGTTGAGCGATAACTATCGGCTTTCATTTAAGGTCTACTGGGTACAGCTCGGAATGAGATGCGAGTTATTTAATTCATAATACAATGAGCTAACTTATGCTATATATCTTCTTCTATATATTTTCCTCCTATGCAAGCAATAATTCGTGTTGAAGTAGCCCAACTTGGACCCGTACTCATGCTGTTTGTGTTTATACAGAGTATCTGTTCGTCGTTCATTCTTGTTTCGGCTGCTGCACTCTTTGTTGTTTTTGTTTCGTTTTTTTTTTTTTTTGCGCCTTTTAACTGGCATTTGGCGCGCGAGGCGCCGGCACGCGCTGCACCAGCGTTTGTATCTTGCAGATACGAAATTGCATCGCTCTACAGTTTGTTGTTGTTGTTGTTGCTATTACTATTGCTATTGTTGTTGTTGCTGTTGTTGTTGCTGTTAGCGTTTGTTTTTATGATTAACGCTCGTTTCGCTTTATATAATCGCAATCACTGCACACGGGCGCACTGCGCAGCGCCAGCAACAAACATGACGAGCACTCAAATGGGGTATGCACGACCAGCATGATACGCTGTAGCTACAAAAAAATAGAAAACGATAGCTAGACTTCTTTATAAATAGATTCACACACACAGAGACAAAGCCATAAAATCGCTTTAACTGTATTCACAATTTGTTATCGATAACGATAAGCAAGTCAACAATAATCGATAATTAGTCAGCTTTATGTCACATGCAGACATTTAGTAAGAGACTCGCTTGTTAAATGGAATACATCCAACTTCGTCTCCTGCACATACTCAATATACCCGGTTTGCCCATCATCCATGCAGGGTATGCCAACAATTTCATAATTGAAAAGTGGCGCAACTATTTTGGCTGCTCTTTTGGGCTTAACTCCGTCACTTACCATCCATCCATCCATCCATCCATTCATTCATCCCTCCCTCGATCTACTCAACCAACTATCCGTCCGTCCGTCCGTCTGTCCGACCATCTTTTTGGTCTGTCTGTACGTGTTGCATGTTTGATTTTAGTTAATGCAATGCTAAATCTTGTTGTTGCTGCTGCTGTTGTTGTTTCTGTTGTTGTTGTTGTTGTTGCTATTGTAATTAAACCGAAATGCCGCAACTGCAAGTTTAAGAGGAAGTTTACCCAACAAACTGCCCAGTAATGCGTCCATAACTGGAAGTAGACGTTCGACCACTACCGGTTTTTTGGAGTCTGACCAAAGCTGAATACAATACTGAATATGATCAGCACATGGAAGTGATCGATTGTATCTCAACAATTCCTATATAACATCAAATCAATCTGAACTATCTAGTTTTATTTCTTCATCGGAACTACAAGATCGGCTTAGATCTTGGCCTATTCCAGCTAGCCATGTATTATTGGATTATTGAGGAATGCTTGCTTCTCCCTCTCTCTCTCTCCCTCAGAGGTGTTTCTCTCTTGTTCTCTCTCTTTGTCTTTCTCTCCTCATCCCTTTCTACATTTCTCTCTCTGACTTTCTCTTTGTCCTTCCCTTTCCTAATCTCTCTCAGGTTTCACTCTGATCTGACGTAGATCTTTATTAATTCTTATATAGACTAGATTACATTTTCAAAACATAAATCTAACTCTACAACGTTTTAGATACAAGATACGACTTACACAACATGTAAACAGCTTCCGAATTGAGTTGATTTATTTGCAAGTACTTTGGGTACTTTGGGTACATTCATTACAAATGCTTTGGCTCCTAAGTACTTTTGGGTACTTTGCTAGCTGACCTTCACATTGAGATGGAAATATTATCTCTAAAGTTCCCAGCATTGGCTCCAGTTCAAGTGTTTCGCAAAGGGAAAACACGGACAGAGAGACAGACAAAGAGACAGACGTGGAGACAGCGAGACTGACAGATATCTGACACATAATAAAGTTTCTTTGGCATTTCGTTAAATATGTTTTACTTAATACGTTGCGCGCATTGCAGAGCAAACGAGTATATTAGCTTTGAATCAAATTGTCAATCATGCTTGAACTCTGATATAGTAAGAGCGCTACTTGATTGAGTTCGACAAGGTTGGTTTTCCTTAAAGTTTTTATCAGGTTCATAACTCAGCTTCCACAGCCATCAATGGGATGTATTTACTATAGTTTCTAGAGCTTTGTAGTTACTGAAAGATTAAAACTGGAATGGTCTTTAAGACGAGTCTAGATCATTCTACATGCGTATAGAATTGGCATAGGCTTGCGATTAGGTGAGATTGAATGATTTTTGGTAGCTTAATACTAAAACTAATTTGACACTTTGAACAGAGCATTGTAGAGTCAGCCATATCCGCTTTATAACGCCAACAAATCTAATAAAAAACTACAAATTCCACAGTTGGTTATGTAGTTCCAAACGGGGTATTGGACAGTCGAGTCCAGTCTACTTACGATTCTATAACTGCTTCATTCACATGAGCTAATTCAATCTGTAAACAGAGCATTGTTCAGTCGTGTAGGGTCGTTTGGATTTGGCGTCTCGTTCGCGTGGAGCGGTGACAAACCATTGTGAGTTATGGCCAAACGAGACGAGCTACAAGCCGAACAAGTTGGGAGAGTGCTAACGGAAACTGTTTGACCGCCCAGTTGGCCAGTTTCCCAGTTTCGGGGTCAGCTCGGCTAGCTTTCATCTACAATATGTTGGGTATCTTTAAGCGTTATGAGTATCTTTTTATGGCTATAAACGAACGAAACATGTGAGCTGGGAAATGACAAAAACTGAAACCAAAAGAAACAACAACAACAAAACCGCGCAAATGACCAAATGAAAAAACGAGACACCGAGGTGGGTCAAAAGGTGCTGAGAAAGAACCCCAACGAATGATGCTGAAACTTGTTTCATTTCGGGGAGCTGCTCGAGTTGGATGTTGAAATTGCAGCTAAGACATATAGAGACGACACATACACACACACACACATACACTTAGATACACACATAGCTCTGTTACAGTTTCCAGGTGTCGGAATCCACTTCTTTTTGGGCCACTAATTGGACAGCTGTAGCTGACCAGCAAGTTAGCCCAAATCTCAGCACACAATCCATCCAAAGGTCTTTTGACACGCAGCATCTTTGGTGTTGATCTGCGATCGACACGAGCGCTGCTCTACTTACGCCCTTTAGCTAAGGGGTTACGTGACGTCGCCAGGGGTTGTGCGCTCATAAATCAACAAGGCGAAACCCGTTTAGCAGCTTAACCCAAACTGCTTGCTCTTCGTCTTCTTCTGCTTCTGCTTCTCCTGCTTAGGGTTGTTTTCTGCTCTTCTGTGTTTTTCTTATCCATTTACCCCTTAGTCTTAAGCCCTTTGCGGCCTGACCAATGTCCCGGCAAAATGATGAACTTTCTAGCTAAAAAAAAAAAAAAAAATTAATTGAATATGTTTGCTTTTGAACTCTTGATCTGCATCTTGATCTTGAACCTGATCAACAGCAAAACATTTCATTAAAAATGTCCTCTCACTCGAGAGTTCAACATCCCCCTGAACTCTAGGGGTTGCTCGTCATCATCACAAATTCATTCAAATATGGCAAATTTTTGGGTTAGAAAATGTCAGTTTTTACCTCTTGAGCCATTTGTCCCGGAGCTGGAGAACTATGCGGAGTGCTGGACCAATACGATTCGCTCACAGCTAGAAAATGGCGGACAGTTTGTGTAACCTGTAGATAAAGAACTTTAAGAGGGAATTTAACTAGGTCAGTAATACACATTGATCTAACTAGTTCCAGTAAAATATAATATGTTGATATGTCTCGTTCTTCTACTCCTGTGACATACATTTCACATGGCTTTAGTTAGGGCCGTTTTTCTTTACCTTCTACTTCTTCTACGCTATTGTTTTCTTTTCCACGTTTGTTTTTCCTTCGCCTTGACCGTTAGAAATTTTGTTGTGTTTTTTATATTAATCCGAAACTTGTCCTGTCTTGCGTTGATCTAATTTTCGGCCCTTTCATTGAACCACGTCCTGTTTCAAGGTGTGGATATAAAAAGCCGTTACCGCTTAGCACAATGCCCCAGGGCATTTGCCCTTGCCTTGCCTTTGCCTTCGCCTTAGCATTTGCCTCAGTATTTGCCCTAACTGCCTGTCCAGCGAGCCAGCCAGCGCGAATGTCCTGTATATCCTTATTGCCTGCTGCTTCGCTCAGTCACTGACCTCATTTCGATCGACTGAGCCTTAGCTGCAGAGAGAGACACAGAGAGAGATAGTGAGTGAGAGAGAGAGAGAGAGCTGAGAAGAAGAACACGTTACTTCAATAATGCCTGAGACTTTTTTGAATATGCTTGGGCATAATTTGAATAAGCAGAAAGTAAAAACAAAATCGAGCCAATCTAAAGGGATTGATATCAATCAAATTTACATTAAACACTGCCAGGTACAGGTACAGGTATCTTTGTATCTTTATATCCATTTATATTCCTATAAACATATATTTACATTAATTTCCAATCTAACAGTGCAGTGCTACTTAAATTATGTTGCAATCCTTCTTCAAGCAGCTCCAATATATCAATCATCATCATCAATCCAGCTAAATATGCTTGATCGATTTTGTCATCTAAGTTGCATGCCAAAACAAACTCAATATCATATATATGTATGTATATATATAACTATATCCATTTTAGTGCGAGTATCATCTAGCCTTACTAATCTATAATTCTGACTTTATGAAAGTATAATAAATAAATATAATTTTGTTTATATTTTATTCAATTTTCAATAAAATATATATAAAGTAGAGTCCCGGTAATTCGAAAGGGTAAGATCAGTTTTTCTTTTTTTATTTACACAGAAATTCAAATTATTGACAATTATTGAAAACGAATTTCTTTCAAGGGAATAGAATTTTTTCAATTTATCGTGATTTTCGATTTAGAGGGCTACGAATTATCGAGACTCGATTGTATACATATATGTTTATTATAACCTTGATATTTTTTTAGCTTGATTTACATACTTTTACATTAATACCAATAACAAGTGCATCTAAGAACTAATGCAATTTATGTAGTAATAGTTTTTCCTGTTTTCTAATCTTAACACTCAACATGAATCAAAATTCTGAATTTCTTACTTCGATAGCTATAAAATATAATGTAGATAAATAAGACAAGAGGCATATCTAAGCAGACAGTGAAAAATAATATTAATAATATCAATAAACTCCTTTTACTTGCGGAAGGAGTATAAATGCAAAAAATTCGATGGCAATTCATATAAATTAAATATCTACTCATATTCATATATATTTCAGATAATAACTCTAAGTAAAACCGATTGGGCAAAAGCGATTGTAAGTTCTATATTTCTTTTATATCTGAAACTAACTAAAACTGATGGTATATCTAGATATAATACTCTCTATAGCAGCTTTGCTCTAACTAAATTTAACTAATACATATTTGAATTCCAGTCATATAGAATTTTACTCAATTTCACATGGACCCCCCGACCTATTTTTTATAATTATACGAACACATACAAAACTCTATAAAACTCTCAGTTTTTATCTAAAAATCAAATAGAAAATCATATACATTTCCGATGGCGAATTGCCCGCATTCATTTGAGTCGCATTTGCAGGGCTGGCTAATCAAGCGAAATTAAGGCGATAAACCAAAGCTAAAATATGTGGACCAAGGTTCAAGCTATCATTAACCCGGGGTAAGGGTCTGTCGGGCTCGCTATCTATAAATTATCATTTTAACGGACACACACACACACACACACGCACGCATACATAGGCGAAAAATTACGCAGTCATAAGACAAATTTTTATAATCAACTAAAGATGCACGGGATCAAATTGTAATACGCATGTTGACCAAGCCTAAAAAAAAAAAAAAAAAGGAACTGGACTTGGGCATGAAATATGAGTTCAGAGACAGAGGCATCGCGGGCACGGGGTTAGAGAGGCTAGAGGGGGCTTGGTCAAGCGTGTAATGCCGAAGGATGTGAGAGAATGCAAGGCGCTGGCAATTTCACAGCAGCAAATGAAGATGATTGACCAAACCCAACTAATATTCAAATGAGGTCGACCGGATCAGTTCCGGGCCAGAAGCCCAGAGCCTTCAAGATCTGGATGAGACCGTAAATTAACAGCCAACTGACCAATGCGAAGTTCCAGCCTGGGCCAAAGGGGTGCAGCGCAGCTCATTACAATGGGAGCAAACAGCAAAGGGCGCCGAACGCGTTGCGCGAAGCGCAGAGGCTAGAGGGTTAGAGTGGGTTAGACGTGCGCAAGGGTAGGGGGCATAAGACGCATAAATTGCATTGACCCGAGGATGCGAAACCACCCTTCCAGCTGGACAGTGGTCAGCGAGGGACCCTCGCCCTGGAATCGCGTCCCGTTTCGGTATAGCTAAAAAGCAACCTAATTTGCATTTGGCGCCTTCTACGTCGACGTCCATCTATTTATTTTATTGTTTATTTTGCGTCCGGCGATGGGAAAACTTTTCGCCGGCCGTTGGTCAGTTTGAGATCTCAGCTACGAGCTGATCCCATTTCCCTGCCCATTCCAAGTTCTGGGCTAGCTTCAAGTGCGTCGGCCATTGTCTGAGCGCTGGCCTTTGTTATCATATGTCATGTAGGACACTGGGTCTGTGACTGGACCCTGGACCCTGGACCTAGGACCTGGGACCTGGAACACTGCAACCTTCTTCTGGCGTCTCGGCAAACACGTTTTGCCAACCAAATGAGACATATTTCGCGGCAATCAGCGATCAACAGCTGTAGGATCTATCTACCTCTCCCTCTCCCTCTCGCTCACTCTCTCTCTCTCTCTATCTGTAGCTAAACAGTAATTTTATGGCGCCAAATTGTATTTACTAGAATTTGTTTCTCTTCTCTTCTCTATATATATGAATACTATAGACTATATATGTATGTATGTATATACTCTCTCTACCCTCTATATACATAAACTCTCTTCCGTTCGTCTCACACCAATTCAGTTCAGTTGGATTTTGGTTGTAGTATTCCTTGGTTTGCTTTTTGGGGAATCGTTAACATTGTTGTTGTTGTGGAGTATTACGAGCACCTCTTACTTTTGCTTTCTTATGTGCAACATCGACAGCAACTCGCCCCGGTATCCTCGGCCCCCCCTCCCTAGGTCGTCTGCTTTCATGGCTTGCACGTGATAATTGCCCGCTTGCATTTATTTTTATATGATTTTCATTGGTTTTTTTGTTCCTCGTTTATCTTGTTTTCATTTTCATTTCAGCTTAAGATACACATATAAATACATAAAGATATCAAAGTGCTCTGTAGCGTAAAAAGTTGAGCTGCAAAAATGCGAAGAGGAAGTCGCTTCCTGGTCGCCGTTGTGGGTCTATCGGCTGAGCGGAAGATCCACTTAGCGAAATGCCAGCGAACGTCTGGCACATATATCAGTTCCAGGAATTGCAAAACCGCGAGTCCAGACAGACAGACAGACAGGCAGCTCAGCTCAGCACAGCTGCTGTGGCAAATGCAATTATGCCAAAGTCAAAGGTCAAATGCACTCGAAATGCCAGCACCTCGGGGATTCGTTTCTAGATTCACAGATTCTCCCTTCCCCCCCCCTCTCTCTCTCTCTGTCGTCTACTGCCCCACAGTGCACCGTCCTCTGCATCTACCCTAATGCCAGGGCGCATTGCCTTTAGCCCGTAGCGCGCTAAAAGTCAAATTTAAGAATGAAAAGTCGCAGCCACCCTCGCTGCTGCACCACCTTGTCTGCCCCTGGCAGTGCCACACCCACTTCCACTGCCATCTCGCACCATCCACACAGCCATACAGCTTAGCATCACGGGTGGGTTTTACGGGCTTGGCCGAGCGGCTTTTTGGGTTTGGCTGTTGGCTTTTCGCTTCTGCGGCAACTGCGTGAAATGAAGCAATTAACTCTCTGTCAGTCCTTAAAGTTCAGTTCATCAAATATAACAAATGTCCTTAGATTTATCATAAATGATGCTCATTTCGTAGGAATGATATGATGACAATGCTAAGTAGATAATGAGAATAGAAGAGAAGAGAGAAGAGAAGAGATTGAGTTTCAGTATTGCTTATATCTGCTATCCTAGTCCTAGAGCCTAGGCTAGCTAAAATGCTAAATGGTAGAAAATACTTAGTTTTTGAATATATTTCACGAGCATAAGTAGGGATAAAGCAGCTTCTTAAGAGCCAGATAGAATTATTTACGAAGAGTATTACAAAGTCCATGAATCGAAAGTCTACGAATGGTCCATATGATAAATATTGCAACATTCTTGTAATTGTTGTATCACCTCTCCTATATATTCCATGATGTATGCATCTGGAATGCGTAGAACAGTTTTGTAAAGTATACGGAGATAAGAAAGGATATTTTTTATTTTCCTCTGGGGAACACAAGTTCTGTATGAAATGCATATACCTTAAGTCTATAGGTATATGCATCTGGAATGCATAGAAAAGTTGTATACAGTGAAGATAGGAAAGGATATATTCTACTTTCCTCTAGGGAACTCAAGTTCTGTATAAAATGTATATACCTTAAGTCTATGGGTATGCTATATATCCAAAGTTTTTGTTTGTGGTTTTTGTATTTCCCACATTTTGGGCACTTGATTTTCCCACGAATCGCTCCGAAACTTATCTCTGAAGCTTTCTTAGGCCCGCATGGCGTAGGAGTAGGAGTTCCCAAGCAGCCAGCTTAGCTGATAAGCTGCTACCTCCCACTCTCATTTGCCCTCTCTCTCACTCTCTCACTCTCTCTTTGTCTCTTTCTCTCTCTCTCTCTCTGTCACTCTCTCGTTTTCTCTTCCCTAACGTCTGCTAGTGGATTTTGCCGCCATTTGCGCAGCGAAGCGAAGACAACCGGCAAGACAGTTGAGTCCGCTTGTCGCGCAGTCCCTTGATAAGGCGCAACTGCGACAAGGGCCTTTCGTAACGGCTGCTTGGAAGAGGCAGAGCGAGTGCAACTGCAACTGTGCCACCGCTTGTGGTGGCTTATTTAACTGCGCCAGTTGCAGGAGTTGGCCAGCTGACGCTGGCGCGTTCCAATTGCCCTGATTAGAAGCCTGACCCGTGCACAAATCAACTGGTTCACTCAACCGTTCCTTAGCGTCACGTCTATCAAATGCAGCTCGCAGCAGATGAGCAAGCCACAACTCTCTATCTAGAGTACGCGACGACCCCGACGACGACATTGACTCCAACGCCGAGCCGAGTGCAATTGACCAGCTGCAAGGCGCGCGCCCGTCTTGCCACTTGGCTGCCACTCGAGCTCGACTTCAACTTGGACTCGGACTGAGGCAACATTTTGTCATCTTGATAATTATTAAATGTCATTGCATGTGGAAGCACTCGCTGGCCCCTATCCAAGCCCCTACCTAGCCCCTACCACCCTACGACAGAGAGACGAACACCTGAACGCGCAGATCTTGCACTCTGATCTCGTTGATCGTTCGCATTGAACGCTGCAGCTGATAGATGACACAGAGAGAGAGAGAGTGAGAGAGAGGGGGAGAAAGGGAGAGAACAAGCAGAGAAACTGCATCAAGTAGATGTGGCAGAAGATGAAGAAGCAGACAAAGTCAACATCTGTGGCCTGCACTTTTAGGGACAACGGCAAAAATAGAGAAGACGGGAGGACGGGAAGACGAGAAGAAGAAGAGGTAGGAAAATAATGTCATGTGGGTTCAACTGCAACAGAAACGGAGGCAGGTACAAGGACAGGAAGAGGGGCACGGCCAGTGGCAGGGGACATCGGGGCACCGGGGCACGTGCCCTCTCAAGCGCGAAACGAAACGAAACGAAGCGAATGACTAGCCAAATGGTGAAGATGCCTCAAACGGAGCTGCAGCCAGAGGGCATCAGCCAGGCCCTAAGCCAGTGTCTTAGCCTGTATACCGGCCTCTAGCTCTCTCTCTCTCACTCTCTCTCTCTCTCTCGCTGCCTCGACCTCTACCGCTCCGTCAGTCGCATCCGGCCGAGAGCTCTGTACTAGAGCAGAGCGCCTGTCGTGAGTAGGAGTCGTGTCGATAGTTAACTTGGCTAATTGACTTCGTTATTTAGCCAGACTCAAATCCCAGACTAGCCTAGGTCTGCAGTGTTCGTTGAGTAGAAGTAGAAATAGAGATATAGAGAGATGGAGACATAGAGATGGAGTTATAGAGATGGAATAATATAGATGTATAGGTATACAGAGATATATGCATATGGATAGATAGAGAGATAGATACAGAGATATATCTAGGTACCAACTTCAAGGTATATAGAAATATAGA
The DNA here is from genome assembly GCF_018153725.1 of Drosophila mojavensis. NCBI lineage: Eukaryota > Metazoa > Arthropoda > Insecta > Diptera > Drosophilidae > Drosophila > Drosophila mojavensis. The sequence continues at coordinate 3,676,429 of NW_025318667.1, read as the reverse complement.
GATATATAAATATAGATACATATATATATAGAGATAAAGAAATGTAGATAAGAGATATAGAGAAGTATAGTTACATATTCTTTCATTCTTTGGCCCAACTTAGTAATCGATATTTATGATTTTTATACTCATTCACGAAAGTGAAATGAGTATATTGGTTTGTCAGTCTACTTTTTCAATGTAGAGTTCCTTTCCTTTTCGTCTAAACTTATGACAACTCGCATTTGTGTTCTTCTCAATCATCAAATGTACGAAGCCTACAAATATTTCACTTAATATATACTCATCTTCCTTAACTTCCCCATTTGCTTAAAAAGTATGGAGCCTGTCTTAAGTATTTCTAGGGAGCAACTTACGCTTGCACCTCTATAATATTATAGTCACTCTCACTCCCCTTGTCCATTGGGAGCTATTGATAGTATATAGAGATCCGATCAGAGATCCTCTATAGTATATAAGGCTAACTATATACATATGCAGCTCGCTTTAGTTAACTTCTGCTTCGCCTTTACTTCCGGCGCTGCGGTTGGCTTCGCTTCAGCTCAGCCGTTACCAACTTCATCAGCATAAACATCATTGTTATTATAACCATCATCATTCTCATCATCATCATCCTCATATTCCTTTGTTGACATTAATTACTTTGGACTCCTCGTTCGACAGTCCTGTTTCCACATTCCCGCAGGTTTTTCCCTTATTTTCCTCTGCTCGATTACAGCGGGGTTTCTCTTACTCCTTCTGTTTCAGTTTTTTTTTATTATTATTTTTATTTCCTACTAAATTAGATTAAGCAGTCAAGCACATGTCCCGAGTGCCATTCGATTCGAGCCACGCGCTCCTGGAGACAACTCAAGAAGTCTAGGCAGAGGCTTCTCCAAAGGGTTGACAGCAACTGCAGCGGCAAAGGCAACTCCAACTGTTGTCATTCGCTAATAGATTTGGCTATCTTAGTCAAGGTCTGGGTCCTTGGGCACCCAACAGCAGGCAAGGCCATCCGGTTTATAGAATGGCTTGATGAAGTGATCATGAGATAATTTCCACATCCGCCAGCTATAATCCATTTGTACACTTAAATAAAGGAAATAAAGCCTAATAGACTTTAATATCAGCTGGCTATAGATTTATTGACTTCAATGATACTTGAACTCGTAAATGATCCTTGAATAGCTCGGATACTTGAGATTGAGATGAACTCTTTAGAAGGCGCTGAAAGATGATAATTTAGACTTAGTTTCAGAATTTAGGGGTAAATATATTCTAAATCCTTATTTGCCATGAGGTCGACTAAATTTTAGGCAAATTTCATAGGGCTTTACTTTTTTTGATAGCTTACTGGACTCGTAGTCTCAGTTGACAAAATATTTTCAATTTGTTTCAAGATGAACTTGATGTCCCTTGGAAATATCCTAGAGCAAGGCGCCTTGGTTAAACTGTTCATATGTCATACAGATGATCTCTACTCTCCCCCTTCTTGTTGTTGTTCCATCCCTGCCCTAAGATCTGCTGTTATGCAGTCTGTCATATGCATTGACAATGGACTGATCACCAAGGGATGCTGCCACATGCCGCACGCGGTGTTCGCAGTGCGTTGAACCTGACTCGAGTGTTTATGTGTGTGTGTGTGTGTGTGTCTGTGTGTGTGCCCCCTTTAATAGGCCGAACAGGTGCATTGGCAGCTCTCGCAGGACCCTCGCTCTCGGCTGTTGCACTCGCATCCTTGCAACAACAACAACAACAACAACAACAACAGCAGCAACGACAACAACAACAATAATAACTCGTAAATAAGGAAAACACAGGCGGCACGTGCCCCTCGGTTCTGTTCGCTGTGCCTCATCTTGGCGAGTGCAGCGAGTGATGTTGGCTGGCATCTCATCCGCTTACCGCTTGCCGCTTGCCGGTTGCCGCTTACCTGTTTACCTGTTCATCTGCTGCCTCTTACCTGTTTCGCGCCGCTCGCTGCCCGCCTTTTGCCCCATTTCACCGTTGCTCACATTTGCAGCAGGCAACATGCTGCAAGCTGCATTTGCCTCCCGTTTTTTTGTCCGTCTTTCCTTCGAATGGGGTATCTACAATTTAGCGCGTGCCACGATCAGTCACTCTCCGACTGTGTGTGTGTGTGTGTGTGTGCGTGTGTGTGTGTTGCCGCTTTATAATTAACTTGACTTTCGGCTTGTGCAGCATCCGAATGCTACAGTTGCCGCAGCTGCAAAAGTTTGAGCAATGAAATCGACTCGTACTGATCCTGACTGAAGATCAGCAGCTAAAGAGGGAGAGAATGTACGACCTGAAGATACCCTAGACACCCTTCACATTAGCTGCATGTCCGTTATATAGATAGATCTTGTAGATGAAGATAAAAATGAGCTCGCGCTGCACAGGAAATTCTTATAGATTTGCTTCCTCTTCTGCCCTTTATGGATATCTTTAATTCTTGGCCTACGATCAGTAATCAGCAAGTATAAGCATGCTCGCCTTGTAGATACTCTACATATCAGTTTATTCTTCTGCCTCTTCATAGAAAGATAGGAACCAACTTAGCCATTATCTTTGCTTAAGATAAGAAATTTAAGAAAAATCGCGACGAACTTGCAGATACCCTACATATTCGTATTAACAATTTAATGCATATGGATATACTCCATTAATGGTTAGAGATTGCAAATTGAAAACGAGCCCCGAGCTAGACTTGGATATACCCTAATCATATCTGCCTCTTCGCCTTAAGAAATAATCTAAACTAAAAATTTAGCTGCAATCCTGAATCAACCTCAGCAAGCAACCCTACAGATACTTCGACTTCTTCATAGCATTTTCACATCATTATAGAGATACACTATATATATGTTAAAGACAAATACAAAACTAATATGCTCAGCTTTCAGCTGTCGGCGCACAAAATTTGACAGTCATAAATTAAGTTCTAAATCTAAAAGAGAGAAACGAAACATTGAAGCATCATCCCCGAGCACTTCATCATTGTTTATGGCTTGAGCAGAGTATGTTGGCTACGTTTACGCCCGTTTTCAAAATCTGCTGGACATGGCTAACGGCATTAGACACACCTTTCAGCCAGGGCTGTGAGCCCATTAAACGCGCATAAACAATTCTAAATCCATATGCAGCTCTCCTTCACATCTCAGCATTATGCACATCATCAAACCAATTACGCATCCAATTATGACTAAATAGACGCACCTTTTTTATACCTGGAGAGAGGGAGAGAGAGGGAGGGAGGGAGCGAGAGAGGGTGCTCGAGAAGTAGAGCGAGAGAGGTAGAGGCACACGCCCACGCCGCTATCAAAAATCATTGCGTAACTAGGCGCAGACCAGAGCAGAGCAGCGTAAAATGAGAAGCAGTCAGAATCTACAAAAAAGGAAGGAAAAAACATCTGCCAGATATGTAGCCAGACCCTGGACCCAGAGACAAACCCTTGGCCAATCTGTCGACAGCAACTGGCGTTAAAAACGGCGAGGGTTGCCACACTCACACCTCGACAGAGCGAGGACGGCGGGGGCTTAGAGTAGAAGACGACGCGACGCTTAATCAATACGTGGCCATAAATCAGTAGGAGCTAACAGACTGCGCCACACGCGCTGGCATCAACGACTCTTCGAATGCCCTGTAAATGACAGACGTGAGCTTAGAATGAGTGGATAACAAACATATTCAAAGATACCCGAGCTTAAAAAGAAACTGACTATCGATAAATGTAAATCGATTAACTATAGCTTTAGGCATATTAGTTACATTATAATACTTTATTTTGTTTAAATTTGCAACTAAATGGCAAGCTAGATCTACTAATGGCTATCCTTTATGCTTGCCATCTAACTTAATAATATCGATAATTATCGATTTTCGTTAGGTATTTGCTTTCACCCTTTACCTACTTAATATACATATATCTTATTATATATTTCTTATATATATTATATTTTTTTGTACTTTATATTGTTATCGATAAATATCGTTTTGAAATTTACATAAACTTACAGCAAAGTTATAGGCATCTAGCGGGACACTAAGCAGGTCGTAAGCAAATTACTTTTCCCTTTGTGAATGCACACTTACAGAGCAACTGCTAGTCGAGCATGCCCTGTTGCTGTTCTGTATTGCAGTGTTCTCCTTTCGATTGTTCGAGTCTCGTTCCTTGGCTCGTGCTCCTTTTTCAAAGTGGGGCAACCGCAAAAGCAAATGAGGACCCGTTTCTTATCCACATGCCAATGACCTGCTTTGAGGACCCTTCTCGCAGGGCGCACAGCTGCAATGGGTCCTACTAAAGACAACAGACAGCTCAATTCTACAGATCAAAGACCTCCCCTGGCTGCAGTGCAAGAAACTCTTTCAGTTTGCCTATTAATTACATAGAATAGACACTGTGTGCTCGAAGGGCAGCAACTTTTTAACCACTTCGTAGCCCCCTCTAGATCCATCCGTTTCAGATTTCGCCAGAGACTGTAAATATTTGCACTATAAAAAACGCGTGCCACTAGCAAAAGTTACGAATCATCGCACGGTATCAATAACTAAACTCCGTAGCCCCTCGACCCACCGCGTTTACCATGCCAACATGAGCTCCCCATAAGCCACCCTAGTTATATATATATTTGCGCATAACACCAGAGCGTGAGAAAAGCAAAGTGAAATAAAAAAGAGAAAAAATTTGATGTTGCGCACTCGGTGTCCGGTTTCCCATGAGTAAGATGAATATTTTAGTATTAAATCTATAAAAACTGAAATTCTATGTACATATATAGAGCTAAGGGAATGAAAGAAATGGCATATAAGGATAAATATTGTCTAAGCCACTTAATTATTAATTAGGGCTTTTAAGTTTTAAGCTACAGATGGTAAGTTGTTACATTGTTTGATTGATTGAATGACTGATTGCTTGATTGCTGCAGTTTAATCGAGTCGAAATCGAAGCTAAACGCTTTTCAAGCGCCTGACACACATATAAGTATCTATAGAATTGGTTGTAGCTGACTGATTGATATGATTGATTGATAGACTGATCAGCTTATGGAATATCTATGTGTAGAAAGGATGTAAAAATCCATCATGAGGATGGAGAGAGATAAAGAATAAATAGACATGGATGTAGATATCTTATCCCTTCCCTTCATTTTATAGATCCGTCTCTAAGTATCTGTATATTCCACCTATATCTATAAATATAACTATCTATATAGGTTTCTTGCCCTCTATTTTGAGGCTGTGGATATAAAAATCCATAATGAAGATGGAGAGAGATAATGAATGAATAGACGGATATGGATAAGGCTTTGGAAATGACTATAGACATGGATATAGATATATAAGATCATAATCATCTCTTATTCCATCCCTTGCCTTTATAGCTCCATCTCTAAGTATCTGTATATTCATATAAAGTTATATAGATTTCCACCTTTATCTATAGATATAACTATTTATAGAGGTTTCTTGCCCTCTATTTTTCGGCTGCTGTCTAGAATTCTGGCATTCGCCATCAACATTTTTATTACCCTAGCTAACCTGACTCTAAGCCCACCCATTTGCGTCCACCCAGCCCCCGCCTCTTTCCAGCTGGTTGCAAACCTGATTCTCCATTATCCCTTCCCTCCACTCTCCACATTCCTTTCTGCACACACATATATTTCCTTCCCGTACTTCTTCTATTTTGTTGTGCTTTTTGTTTGCTGTTTGGGCTGCGCTTAACCCGCCCTCTACATAGCCTCCCCATTTGCTCCCACCTCCTGTCTCCTGCTGGCTGTCGCCTGTGCTCTTTTGTGTCCTTTGTGCGCACGCTTTTTATTTATTCAGCAAACAGCTAAAACAACATAAAAAACAAAAAACAAAAAAAAAACAACAACAACAGAAAAACTAAAACAACAACATTAACCGAAAATGGGCGGAAGCCAAACTAAATGCACCCAACCAAGCGCGCGCCTCTCTCTCTCCATGTGTGTGTGTGTAGGTGTGTCTACCTGTACTTGTGTGTGTGTGTGTGTGTGTGTGCGGGCTGAGTATCTTGTAGATACTTTTTGCCAACCTCACGAATCGTACAGCTGCTGCCTGCCTGGCTGCTGCTGCTGCTGCTGCTGGACATATCGATCCACTCTAAGCACACACACTCATAAACACACACACACACACACGCACACAGTGGTACAGAAGCGTTCAAAAAGCTCTACCTAGCTGCACTTACTTTTCTATTTCCAAAAAACCTGCAAAGTATGCAATACAAAAATTAAACAAAAATAGAAATTTGATGACAATAAGAAAAAAAAAAAAAAAAAAAAAAAAAAAAAAAAAATAAGAAAGCTGAAGATAATAATGGAAAAAGATATACATATTTAAAGATGTATTCATATGTAAAGATAAATGTAGTATATTATGGAGTATAATAGTTGCAATAGTATTGTATGCATGTATATGTATACGCATATATTATATAGCAGTATTTCACAGAATATATGTAGAATATAGTAGTATATAGTAATAGTAATATATATAGTATATTGGGCTGCTTTAGTATAGTTATATTATTGCTAAAAAGTTATAAAATGTAGAATATATGATAAAAAAATACATAATGCACATTTACATATTTAACACACATCTTTAACCACTGTGCGTGGTTTGGCTGCGCTGCGCCGCGCTGTGCTGTGGGTGTTTGGGAGGCGCACAGAGCTAACGGAAATGCCGCAGCGTCAAGCAGCAAATGTTCCCATCGCTGACATTTTAAATTGCGCTTGCTGGCGCCATCTGGCAACGGAAATCATAAACTAGCGCTACTCAAACCAAACTCCATCTCGCTCGCACTAGCTGCACTTTGCTGTCTGTTGCGCTGCGCCTAACTGCGTCTCCACTGCCCACTTCTTCGCCCTCTCGAGCTATCTCTCTTACTCTCCCTCTCTCTCTCTCTCTCTCTCTCTATCGTTCGGTTCAATTTTCAGCCTTGCGCTGGCCACGTCACGCGCCGAATAGCGGATTCATGTTACAGTTAGAATCGGGTAGCAGGCTCTTGCATGGAACGGGGTCGGGGACAGGGACGGAGCGAGGACGAGCAGAGCAAGGCGCAGGTGTCGCACATTTTAGATGAGTTTTTGACCACAGAAAATAATCGATAATGAAATTTTTACCGATTATTAATAATTTCTACAAGTGTCGTAACACCACAAGATTTAATTGAGCGAATTAAAAACGTAAAAAAAATACATATTTGAATTACAAAAAATTGTTGGTTTAAATAAATAAATACTTAAATGTCGAAGAAAAAAAAAAGGCATTTAAAATTAATTTCGTCGATTTAGGTTTCGCCTTGTTTTAGGCGGTAAATTTCAGATTCGTGCGCTTGCGATTGCCGAATTCACCGTTTCGCCGTGGCGATTGCTCTGCCAGCTGTGGCTGCTGCGCTGCGCTGCGTCCCAGCAGATTCCAGAATGGACGCGGCGTCGTCGTCGTCGTCGTCGTCACCGGATCCTTGTTGATGTAGATGCAATTGACGATCGGCTCGTCGCCAAAGTATTGCTGGCGATAGCCGCCGCCGATGCCATTTTGTTGGCGAATCTTGTTGCGGCGACGACGCTGGCGCTGCAGCTGCTGGCGGCGACGCTTCTGCTGCTGTCGGCGGCGACGCTGCGCCTCCGTCAGCTGTGGACGACGGCGTCTATAGCCGCCCATCGAGCCATAGCTGTAGCTGGCACTGGAACTGGAGCTGGAGCTGGGTCGGCGGCGTCTGTTGCCCACGCTGCTTGGCCTGCTCTTCTTCTTCTTCTTCTGCTTGGGCTTGGACTTGCGACGCTTAACGGGCGTGGAGGAGCCGCTGCCGCTGCCGCTGCTGCTGCTGCTGCTGCTATTGCCTATCGGCTTCTGCGCTGTCTGATCGACGCTGCTGACGCTGACGCTCTGCTGCAGCTGCTGTTGCTTGTTGCCCTGCTCTACGCCATTCATTGCCTGCAGTTCGTTAGCTGGGCGCTTCTTCTTCTTCTGCTGCGGCTTCCTGCGCTTCTGCTGCTGCTGCTTGCGACGCTTCTGCTTCTGTTGCTGCTGCTGCTTTCTCTTCTTCTTGTTCTCATTAACTGGTCGATTGGCCGGATTGACAACGGGCTGCACATCCTCATCATCGCCATCCGTGCTCCAAACGGCCGACGTGCTCACCGGGCTATCCTCGGTTATGAAGTGTTCGTATTCATCGTAGACGCCCAAGCCTTGATAATAGAAGCCATCGCTGTCGATATTATCCTCCTCGTCCTCGTCCTCCTCCTCGGCCGCCTCATCCCCACCCAGAAGCGGTGCGCCCGGCTGGTAGTAGGATGGCTGATTCAACGGCTTCAGCTCGAAGACCGCATGTGTATTGGGATTGACCTTGGGCGGCTCCTGCGACTCGACCACAACAATGCCCGCATCCCCGACCACATTGGCATGGGTCGCCGCATTGGCCACCACGCTGACGCCACCGGGCACCTTCTGTGTGAAGGCCACAAAGCTGTTCTGGCTTTGGCCTGGGAACTGTTTCTGTTGCACTGCATCCACCAGGAACGCCTGTGGCTTCAGCTGCTGCACCTGCTGAACCTGCTGCTCGCCATCGTCTTCAGCTAAGACCACCTCCTCGATCTCCAATTGCTGCTCATCACCATCGTCTTCGTCATCCTCCTCATCATCATCTTCGTCGTCCTCGTCCTCCGGTTGCTGCAGCTGCACCGCTGCCAGCGCCACATAGCGGCGTTTGTTCGAATCCTGCTCCTGCTGCAGCTTCAGTGGCTCCGTCCCTGCGTCCAAGCTCAGCTGCTGTGAGCTGACCGAGATGCTGGGCGCGCTCATCGAGCGACTCGAACGCTTCCGTCTGGTGACCACGCACTGCGATTTACTGCCCTGGCCATTCAGCTGCCGGCCCTGGATATAGAAGCGCTTCAGCTCGTACTCATCCCCGTTCTCGTCCACCTCGATCCTCGTCTCGCCGTTGACCTCTCGGCTGGCCAATGCCAGCCAGAGCACCGCAACAATCAAGGCCCACACGCAGCTGTGACTCCTCATGGTTCTCGACTAAACTGAGCTACGAGCGGTCGTAGCGACGGCTTATATTAGTTCGCTGCGGACGCAGACCTATTGACCCAAAGCTAATTGCCAAAATCTTCAACGATCTCTGATCTGCGATCTGAATTATTCATTAGCTTAGCCCTTTCCCCTCCCTTCACTCACCTATGTATGTTTGTTGTAGAATCTATTTAGCTACTTATTCATAGTTTGCTTTCTTCTAAGAACTCGTTTTCGCCCAAAAAATAGAAAAAAAAAATTGTTTTTCTCTATTTTTGACTAGTTGGGGTCAAAGATCAATCAACTATAACCCCCCTGGTACGACTGCCAAATTTGGCAGATGAAAGTTTTTAGTCAAAGGGCCCCTCGGCGAAATCCCAATCGACCTCTTGACATATGAGCACAACACAAAAAAAATCTCCGCTTGGAAATCATTTTAAGCATCGAAAGTTCGTAAAATTAATGATTCCATTTGTTAGGTAGCAAAGTGGGCTGGATGCGAAGGTTATCCCGGCGCCCAGAGCAGGGCGCTGCACTATTTCAATTTTGATATATAAAATATGTATTTTTGATATGAAAATAATTTAAATATTTACTATTCCAAATATCTCATCTTTATAGTCGGTATATGACTTAGTTCTAAATAGCTTCAGCCATATTCCCGTATTCCGTATTTCCATTGTCAAGCAGAGCTACATTGTACTAAATTACAAGGTTTTTAATCTTTAATACAAATCATTAAAAATAAAATCCCAAATATTATCATCTAACGTCAACAACGCATTAGGAGCTGAAGCAAAGTGAAATCCGCTCCTGTTCGAAATAATCGCACAGCGAATAAAAAGAAGAAAAGAAAGCGAATTTTGACCTATGACAGCAAATTGATATTCGAAATGCAAAAATTTCTAGTCAAAGCGACAAAGTAATCAATTTATAGCCACATACAAATACATATGTATTTCTAAATCGGAATCAGAAACTGTTTCTATTTGGTTTTTTTGTGTGGAGGCTGAACAAAAGGCCGACAGAAATAGCTTAGCAAAAGCGGGCAAAAAATGCGGCACCGCTTGAACTCACACGCACACATACCTTCGTGTCAGTGTGTATGTGTATGTGTATCTCGCTTCCCCCTTCTACTTTCAGCTGCTGCTAAGACTGTTTCGAGCTCCTTTCCTCCCGCTTTCATTCTAAGCATTTGCTTTGTGTGTGTGTGTGTGACACTCCTTTCTTAACAGTATCCCCTCTCCTTCTCCCCCTTACACTTTAGCATTTGCTGCGTGTGTGAGTCTATGAGAGACTACTCCCTGCCTCTCGCTCCCTCCGCTTGACCAATTGCTGTGTGAGAGTCAGTCAACTCCTTCTCCTCTCCACCTTCCACTTTAAGAATTTACTGTGTGTGTATGAGTGACTGCTCTCTTTGCGCTGCTCTCTCCTGCAGTCCACCTTAGCTTATGCTATGTGGATTTGTGTGGTTCTCCTCAGCCCGCGCCCTGCTCCAGCATTTGCTGTCCACTCTTTTGCATGCTAATTATATATCATAAATTTCTACACACACACAGCGAGAGAGAGAGAGAGAGATAGAAAAAGAATAGCACAATCAAAAAATAGCCAAAGATATGTAGTTGGCACGGGATGCCGCATGGCAAGGCGCAAAAGAGGGAGAAGATAGTGAATGGAGGCAGGGAGGCGGTTTATCAAGAAACTGAACAAAAGATCAATTGACAGAGAGAAATGTTTTGCGGCAGCTGCGCGCAACACTTGAATAATAATAATGTAACAAATATAAAAAGAGGCCATTAAATTACAAACATCTTCAACGGCCAACAAACAGTAGCAACAACAACAATAACCAGCAACGGCAACAGCTTCTATTGGCCTCCAAAACTGATTTGGTATGGAGAAGGTGTCGCCGCGATCGTCATTCAAGAGGGAACCCAACTCCAAGCAGCAGCAACAGCAGCAGCAACAGCAACAGCAACAGCAGCAGTCAAGTGCGATGCGCGTGCAGACATGCAACAAATACAACAACAAATACAAGCGACAACCACGCTGCCCGTCAATTTGTGACGATCGTATCTCTTTAATGTGAATGTAAGTAGAAGTGGGCGAGAGAGAGAGAGAGAGCGAGAAAGAGATAGTGTGTGTGTAACGGCCGGCAAACTAAAGCTGCGCTTGTATCGTGACACGATGGCACGAAACAAATATACATACATACATATATTAAAATTCCCTTCTATATAGAGCTCTGGCAGTAAACCACATTTAAATGGTGTATTATGCCTTTATATTTTATATGTTTACACATACAAAATCTAAATTCACTTCTCAAATACATCCTTTACCTACAATTTCCATGGCTCCTTCCATTTGCAGCTTGTGCTCGTGCTGCAAGCAACAAAACTTTCAGCACGTGCTCATCCCTAGCAACGGCAAAGCGTAGGCTTGAGCAAAAGGTCACATGCTTACACTTACACACCTATAGACTATGTTCGACTCTTTTGCGTGTGTGCGTGTGTCAACACACTGATTCAAATTTATATACAAAATGCATTTGCAATGTACACACTGTTACCCTTATCGATCGAAATCGATTCAGTGCAGTGCTGCAAAGCTATCAAAAAATCGCCTGCATCAAATATTAGGGAATTGAACGCGGTGAAGAACGAGGCAAAGCAAAAAATCTCAAATTAAATTTCATTAATAATATCAAAAGATACAAACGAAGCTGGAGGCTGGTCGCAAAAAAAAACATAAAAGTGTCAAATGCGAGCTCGAGATATTTATTTACTTATTTTTTGTGTGTGTGTTTTTTTTTTTCATTATTGTTGTCTTTGTTATTGTGTTCGCTTATGCTAACTACTTTCGCATAGCGGGCACCAACGGAATTTTTAATTAATTCATGCCCTATACTTTTGTGTATGTAAACACGTGCGTGCGTATATATATGTGCGTGTGTGTATGTGCGTATATACATATGTATGTATGTGTATGTGCACATTTTGTATTTAGTCACAAATCAATACTAACTGCTAGTCAACGCGGGGCAGCAAATGAAAAGAAGCTGAAGCTGTAGAAGAATAAATGAGAGGCTTAAGAAACAAGCTGAAAAAAAGCTATAACGACTTTTATTAACAAGTAACTATTTTTATTTAATTTTGTTTTTTTTTTTTTTTTTTTTTTTTTTTGCCCTTTTGTTTGAGTTGTTATTTTTAGATGCATTATATATTATATTATTATTCAACTGATACATAATATAATATAATAAATACAAATCAGCACAAATCCGATTACATCCATATAAAACTAAAACTGTCAACACTGTCGCTGTCGCCGTCTCAGTCGTCGTCGTCGCTGCTGCTGCAGAGTTTTGTTTGTGCCAAAGTTTTTTTCATGATTATATGCATGTTTTTTGCTGGGAGTGGAATGTGTGGCATGTGGTATGCGGCACGCAACGGTAATCAGAGGCCAATATGGCTGAAACAGCGACACAACAACAACAACGACAACTGCAGGCAACAAGTTTCATTTTATGCAGCAAGAAATCAATGCTACGGCACCCAATCAGAATGCAACTACACACACACACGCACCCACACATACAGCAATGCACATGCACTTGCATTGGGATGCTGCTGCACTGTCTGCCAGCTCGCTCGCACACACGCACGCAATTGGCCTCCATCACCCAGCAAAATGGCGGATCATGCACAGTGCACATAAATTTGAAGTTCGCTGGGACATTTTGTTGTTATTGTTGCTGTCCCAGAAATTGTCTCGGCTGCTGGCAGCCATCGAATATACAGTTATATTGTAAATATGTGCAATAATTCGCACTTGCAAATGCAATGCGACCCAACATTAATATGCTCAACGCGTTGATTTAATTTATTTGATTATTTGGCTGCCGTGCAGTCCAATCAGCAGCACATCTGCAAACCGTTACACGCTGCAACTTCGGAACTGGGGGAACAATCCCCCAAAAAAAACCCTAATTTACATAAAAATGATTTACTCTCATGGCCAATTAATGACATGCTTTAAAAATATATACGAGTATATGTATATAATATTATTAGCTGGGTCTTATCGGTTATATATAAAATAATATAAGAAAACTTTTAAATTACACAAAATTTTCAGATTCTCGCGCCAAACTCCCTTTCGGATATGATAGCGCCATCTACATGTCAATATCAAAAGTAAATATTTACTTGGCGGGCTGTCATTCGATTTGTTTGAATTTGAGGACCTTTGGTTCACGTAATCGAGCGAGATATCGATGCACATGTGCCATATATCGTAAGCAAATATTATGACGATATGTATGCCATATCGATATATTACCATCCCTAGTCCAACGAAGTATTGGGGTGTTTGGAAATGTTCGATATTTGCGTAGAAATTTTCAAAGTAAAACGAAAAACAATGCATTAAAGTTGCAATTAATTACTGCTAAAGGAGTGGTCAACATACATTGCAATCGTGTATCCAAAACGCAACAAACGCATTCGCATTAGGTGACGCCAGTGTTAAACTGTGTGTGCGTGTATATCCAAACCAAAGAAAATTGAAAGAAAAAGCAAGACCCAGCGCAGAAGATGTGTCTATACTACGGCCTAAATGAATGAAATGTGAAGTGTGTGTGTATATGTAGGCGAAGGCGATACCAGCTAACTGTGCATGTGTGCATGCGTGCGTGTGTATGTGTGTGCAATAGTATGTGTATGCGTATTCGCCTAACGCTCGCATCTGTGTGCGTGTGCTTGTGTGCTGCACACTGAAAGAATCAATAAAGGATGTGCTGTGGATTTTTGCAGCAGCAGAACCAGAAGCAGGAGCAGGACCAACGAAAGCCAACAAAAACCAAATAAAAAAACCAACGACAACAAAAACAAAGGACCGCAGCAAAGAATAAATTATAACATTTAATTTTTTTGCGATAGTTTTGAACACAGTAAAACTTGTAACGGTAAATGTTGCAAAAAGAAAATTTGATAACTGTAATATGTGTGGCTATTGTGAATAGTGAATTGTAAAGCGAAAAAAGAAGTGCGCAAGAGTGCGTGTGCGAAAAGGAAATTAAGAAAATTAACAAAATTAAAGAAAATCGAAATTAAACTTCAGTCAATCAATCAATCAATCAGCGCAACATGAAGTGCTGCGTAATAATTACGACGCTAATGCTGCTGTCCATTGCACGTAAGTGTTGCAAAACTCATTAGAACACAAATATCTATGCATATCTGTATGTGTGCGTGTGGGTGTGGGTGGGTGGGGCATTGATTGATTGATTGATTGATCGAATAATTGGTCTATTTGCAGGGCACATTGGCACTGTCGAGGTGCATTTCGAAGCACCTGACAGCGGTTTCTTCCTGAAGCACGCTCGTCAACCACCTGTGACGCCGGAGATTGCCAACATCCAAACCTCCTCCTCGGTGCCGCCCCTGAAGTCACGCCCCTCCTATGATTCCGTCTTATCCCTAGATCGCTTTACCGTCGTGGAGACCACACAACCCGTCTCTATACGTGCCAGCTACGGCCCGTTCTCGACCAAGCAAACGGTGCCCGCTCGCTACATTGTGCCGGACACCATGGAAACCAATCAAGCGGGCGACTATGTGAACGTAAGCCGCCATTGAGTACTGAAGTGTAATTTCGTTTGCTTAACCCGCATCCATCTTTCCCTCTCTCTTTCTCTCTCTCTCTCTCTCTCTGTCTCTCTTTCACTAACTTAGAATTCGACGGCCACACTGCTGGAGTTGCAGCAGCCGAACATGCATCTGGACATCTCGGCGCACTTGGTGCGCGCTAGTGTCTCGCAGGATTCGCCAGTGCTGCGTGTCCTCTTCCATGCTGGCGCCGATCCAGGCGGTCATTTGCAGCGACAGAAGGTCTGCGTGCTGCTCCACGTAGCCATGCCCAATGAGCAACCTTTGAAGGGACGTTGCATGCCCGAGGGCGAGGACGGCGTTTGTGTGGCCGAGGTGGTCATTCCACTGAACTGGTGGCCAGCTCTGCCAGCGCCTAGGCACAGTCGCGAGGGCAGCGGCAACAGCGGCGCGGACGGACAGCCACAATTGCCGCCCAAGGTGCCGCAGCGCTACGCTCAGGTTTCCTACAGCGTCTTCGAACCACCAGTGCGCAATCCGGAGCAATGTGAGCCGAAGGTCCAGATACAGCCGCTGACAACGTTTGCCCAGGTGCCGCTGCTGGCAGCCAAGACATCGTTCAAAGAGTTACGAGCGGATGATTCGGTTACGTTCCTGTTGCCCCAACATCCCCTGTATCCCATGTCCAAGTTGCACGTACCCGTCTTTCTGCATCAGTATGCGGATCAGGAGCAGCGCGTCGCTGCGTTTACAGTGCGCGCCCGAGTCAAGGCCGGGCTACGCATCTTGGGCGCCAGCGCCTCCAGCGACCAGTGGAGCATAAGCATTGAGAAGGAGAATCCCAAGCATACGACGGCGCGTGTCACAGCCTTCCGCAAGGAAGTCGACTCGTCCTCCTCATCCTCGGCCACATCCAGCATGGAGAACAGAGGCAGCTACAACAGCAGCGGCAGCAGCAACAGCAATGAAGTCTACGAGGTCTTCTCCTGGCTGCTCGAGGTCGCCGACGACTCCAACGACATTGTGGATGGCGGAAAGATCGTGTGGTCGGTCACCCATGTCTATGACACGCCTAAGGACAAGGATTCCGCCGAGCTGATTGCCACAGATGACACAAAGAAGCGCTTGATTGCCAAGCTGGAGATCAACAAGGATGACATTCAAGCAGTATTGCCCATGGCCAAGATCTGGGAGGTGATGAACACTGCGGTGCTCACTGGCCGCCAGGTGGCCCAGGCCATGAAGGTTTTCATTGTCTCGCAGGCGGGCAAAGTGGCTGATGTTACCCTGCAGAGCTCCTGTCATGCCGAGGACGAGAGCGTCATCAAGGTGAAGAGAGAGAGCGAGAGCGAATGAATGTATTCTCATTTTACGCTGTATTCCCATTTGCGTAGGTCTCCTCGTCGTGCAGCTCCGTTTATGTTGATGGGTCCGAGCAGCGCGGCTCATCCAATGCGTCGGTCATTGTTAAGTATGGTACCTATGTGGGCGTGGCCAAGTTCATTGTCTGGATGCCCGAATTTCCGCTTGAGGTTTACATAGCCGACTTTCGTCTATCCCAAATCAAGGGCTGGAAAGTAACCGATGACAGCCATTATCTGTAAGTGTGTAACGAGTAGACAACAGTTGGAAAGTAATGAAAGATTAGCGAGAATTGCGATAAAGCAACGACTCAAAAATGACCTCGAAAAACCTTACCATGAGCTTATATATAGCAAGTTCATCGTAAGAAGAATCGAGAATGAAATAGACCAATACAAATTAGCAGCAATTCAATATTCATAAGAAATAGCATTAAGCGATTCAGCGAGAAGCAACGCACAGCATAGTTTAATTGATTTTCCGATTTTCACAGCCACAACAAGCAGTCGAGGCGTCGCAAGAAGCGCTCGTATATGTGGAACCAGCACGGCACCAGCTACTACAACAATGTGGGCGGGGACAAGAGCATCTGTCGCGCACGCTACCAGCAGAGCCCTGTGGAGGTCTACGCCAAGTTTCTGGCCATCGATCAGGTGAGCAAGTGGACTCTCGATGCACCAAGCAAACTAATCTACATACGAGTCTCTGATCTCTGTACAGAACTCTGGGCGCACCAGCTACTTCATTTCACGTCGAACTGGACTGCGTGTGACGGATCTGGTGCAGCCGCTGCTGCGTGTTGCTGATCCAAAGATCGCCTCGCTGAAGGGTCGCATACTGCAGGGCAAGTCGATGGGTCGCACCGATGTCCAGGTGCTGTCGCCCATTACGGGCCGCGTGATTGGCACCAAGGAGATACGCGTTGGCAGCGACAAGGTGAGTCTCTCCCGTCTCATTGTGCGCGTCATCTCCGGACTACAGCTGACCATTACGCCGGAGAATGCCATCGAGAACGGCTATCTGGCAGAGACGTCCGTCACACACAAGCTGACGGCCCAGTATCAGGAGGGCTTGCTGGACATCGATCTGGAGTTCAACGATGGCTCAAAGACGCCGTTGCGGTAAGCGATCCATCAGCTTGAATTATGCGTGCAGATCTTTTCAATTGTTGGCTCTTTGCAGCGACATTGCTGTGGAGGATTACTTCCTGCTGGTGGAGAGTCTCGATACGGAAGTGGTGGCCTTTGCCCCCATGCTCGCCTCACATCATCCGCGCGTCATCGCCGTGGGCGAGGGCAATGGCAATCTGCTGCGCGTTACGCTCTTGCTCTCCGAGGAATGTCGCATGCGACGCGGCCCCGGTGGCTCCTCATCGAGCAGTTCCAAGCCGAACAAACCGAATGCGGCCCCATTAGCCAGCGCCCTGGCCTCCATCGAGGTGGACTTCAACAATGTGGACATTGTCAGCAAACAGGAATCGATACAGAACGACGGCACAGTGGGACGCGAGCGCAAGAACTATCGCAACACGGGAGACTTGGCTGACATTATAGGTAAGCGCATTCATCCATTCAGCTACTCAGCTCGTTTTACTAACGATCTGCTCTGACCAGTTGGCATTCCGCTGCGCGACTCCAGCCAACAGTACGAGCCGACGGTGCAGGCGCGTCAGCACCGGGCGAGCATTCAGGCAGTGCACAAGTCGCACTACGGCAATCGAGGCGGCTTGGGCAGTGGCAACATGTCCTCCATGGAGCTGGGCATGTATGTGCTCCTGACAGCCTTCTGCTTTGCCATTATTGTGTTTGTCATCTCGTGCGTGGTTTATGCATCGAAATTCCGGCCAGCCATGATTGAATCTGGTCTCGATCCGCTCAGCTCCGGCAATGGCAATGGCAACGCTGGCGGTTTCCGTGACGTACGCCTCAAGGAGTCCACCACCAATGCCCACGACTGGGTCTGGCTGGGACGCTCCACCATCGATAGGCAGTCGGTGGCATTGAACGACAGCAACACTCCGCAACCACAGCCGCAGCAGCAACATGTGAATGCCCGCGGTAAGCTTCAACCCGCTGCACATAATCCCCTCCAGAAATAATGGTATTAAAACGGGCTATTCTGCCTTTTAGACTCTCGCATGCGCATCACCAGCAATCCGATTATCAACTACGACAATGGACGGCGCGTCAGCTCCTTTGACCAGCCGCAGCCCAAGCTGCAAACGCACATTGTGCCCGCCTCCAATCTCAACAAGATTCATGCCGAACAGTAGGTGCACCCATGCCACATCTTTGAATGCAACTAACCAGCTTTGGTCTCTCTTTAGCTATCTGTCCAATGACCGGAAGGACGCTGCCCTGGACTACAAGCCCCCAGTGCCGCCGCACCGCAATGTGGGCACACGCGCCATGTTGCCGCCACAGGCAGCACCCGTTAAGGTAGAGTCTGAGAGAAGCTGGAACATCTTGATAGCTAGTATTAATTGATTGTCTTTTATATAATGCAGGACAAGGAGTTGATTAACAAGCGACACAGTCAGCTCTACAAACGCGAGCATTTGCAAAACAACGAGAACAACAATGCGACGCAGCAACAGCCGCATTTGGCGCTGCAACAGCAACAACAACAACAACATCAGCCGCCGCAGCCACAGCCGGAACGTCAGCCAACGCATCAGCATCACCCGGAACGTCAGCATCAGCGCAGCCACAGTCATAGCCACAATTTTATCCAAGAGCCAGCGCTCAGAGCCGCACACTTGAAACTCAAACAGCATCAGCAAATGCAACAGCAGCAGCAACAGCAACAGCAACAACAGCAACAGCAGCAGCAGCAACAACAACACGAGGAGTTGCACAATGCTGAGAAGCTAGTGGAGTACACAAATCCGCATCAGAAGAATGCATTTCAATTCGATTCGCTAACACCAAAGAGAGTAACCAAATCAGCAAATGCTGGACCAGCTTCAGCAGCAGCAGCAGCATCAGCATCAGCCGCCGTACCAACAGCACCAACAGTTGCAGGCAACAAAATATCGCCAGCTGTAATACAAATCAAGGGTAGGTCAATTATAGATATCATATATAGAACAAATTGTAATCAAGATTCCCTTGCTCTTCAGAGAATCACAACCACAGCATTTTGAGCACTGTTGCGGATGCGGCCAATTCGAATGCCACTGATGAGATTGTCCGGCTGCCGACATCGTCCGGTCACACGGTCACGCCCGTTAGCAGTGAGCCAACAACAAAATCGTCGCGGGTCAAACGGGCCACAGTTGTTGGCAATCCGATGTTCTCGTCCGCCGTGGATGATACGCTGGCACCGGGCGAACGTTTGGGTCTCGATGATCTCGACATGGACTACGAGCAGATCATGCACTATTTCGACAACCTAAAGGTCCGTCTCCAAAGATTCTTCTCCTTATTATATGATAGATATATGCATAAATTTGTATTGATTGATTGATTGCAGGAGTCAAATGCCTGAGTACAGGAGATCATTGCTAAAATTCGCGAGATATTGTCAACATTTCAACAACGATATCAGAATGTCGTTACACCCCTACCAACGCCCACGCGAAAGCAGATCCAAATGCTCGACGAGCTCGTCGCCGTTGGAGTCGATGTTGGAATTGGAGTTGAAAAGAAAGCAGAAGCAGGAGAAGCAGCAACGGGTTTGCCGCCAGAGCCATGTCTGCAAAATTTTCAAATTCCAAGCAAATGCAACTAAAGGGTAACTAATACACACATACACACACAAATACATAAACACATACACACAACATATAACCGCAATTCTAGCAATCCAAAACTTAAAGAATACTCACAGCATAAAAATGAAATCCAGAGTTAAATGCGACGCTGAAAACAAGAAAAATATTTATTGCCTAGGCTAAGTTCATAACATATAAAGCATATACATAGATATATATATATATGTGTATATATATATGAGTATGTATATGTATATACATATATCGTGCATAATTGATGTTCATATGTCGTAACAGCTACTCAAATGTCTCCTAGTCCTCATCCTGGAACACTTCCTTGCCAGCACAAGTGGGCAAACGTTTGTTAATCGAATACGTCTAGAATTAAGAATATATATAGGCATATATATATGTATGTATATGTAAAAGAGAGCATCAAAGCATAGCTTATTCAAATTGCTTCCCAAATCTTCTTGCTTAGGCGCTTGCAATCATCCCAACTATATATATAAAACAAATCAATATATATATATATGAAACTTAAAACTTAATCTAGTAGCAACAATTGTGCCCTCAGTGGGTGTATTTGACTGTGTGTGTGTGTGTGTGTGTGTGACAGAGTAAACAACACACACACACACACACACACACATATTTTGTACGAGATCTCGGCCATATATGCATATCTCTTATTAGAACTATGAAATGAAATCAACATTTATGCTGAAATTTTTGCATTTGTTAACTGTAACTCCGTTTATTTTTCTTTTGCCGAACCTATTCACAAAACCAAAACCACTTGTGCTGAAAAAGCGACATCAACTAGTGCTGTATATATATATGTATATGCATATGCATATGTATATGTATATGTGTAAAACCAAGCATACTATCAATGTATTTAAAAATGGCAAGACAAGAAAACATCGCTTTATATAAACTCTATAAGTTGGCTGCTTTATGGCCCCAAATATTGCAATCATAATATTATTATATCATTATTATTATTATTATTATCATTATTATTATCATCATTATGATTATTATAAACCCTAAGAGAAAACTACACATAAATTATAATAATATTAACAAATAATATGCAAACACAAAAACAATTATGAAATTACCTAAACGAACTCGAAGAAAAGTATATAGACGCTTATGAGCTTTATTTGAACGATTGCATTAATGGACAAGCAAATAAAGTATGGAAAATGTGTAACCAAATATTATATGATATTACGGAGCGATTAAGCTTTACATATATACATATAATATAATATAATAATATGTATTATAATATATTATATGTATATATAATATATATATATAAAATTATTATTGTCATTATTCTGATTCATGTTTACTGATATATGTATGTATGTGCATATATATATATATACATACACATTGAGAAAGCAAACACATAAATCAATTAAAAAAAAAAAACAAAAACAATATATGTGCTGATGCAACTAAGGAGTTATCCAAATTTCGCTATGCATATATATATGCATATGTATATATATATGCCACTCACGCTCTATACGAATTGCAATCTTATATATGTGTGTATCTGTCTAACAAGCTAACTAAGCTCTGTTTCTTTTCATTTATATATATTTGACTTCTATATATCTATATAGAGATATAGCAACCCAGCAGCTAATTCATTCCATTAGCAAAAATGTTCATCATATATATTATATATATATACATATAACGATTATGTTTATTCTTTGTTTGTGTTTGTTTCTGTTGCCATTTTAATTTGTAGTTTTGGCATTTGTCAGGCATCTAAGTATTACATTTTGTTAGATCATTAACGCATTGTTTCATAATCATATGTTGTAAATTGTTCCGTCCAACAAAAAACAAAAAAAACAAAAAAAAAAAACAAAAAAAAAAGAAGAAAAAAAAACAAAAAAGATAACAAAGAATGAAAGCAAACATGTAAAGCACTTGCAAGTTTCTTTGTATAACAGCGGCCATAAATAACATGAAAACTAGAAACACGATTATGATTTGTATTATGAATTTGATTGTAAGACTCTGTAGTTCAATCAGCATCAATCAATTGCCATTATTCTTGCTTTGCAGTAGACGATCTCTAGATTTGTAGCACATATTGTAAATAAGACAATATCTATATTGTATTATCAAATTCAACTTTGTTAACTCTCACTCGCTCACTCATTCGTCCTCTCCCTTTCGAATCGAATTGAATTGTGTTGAACTGAACTACAGAGTGAAATATATATATATATATATACATACTTATATATGATATTTAAAATTCTTATATCACACACACACACATCACACACACTTATCGATGTTTTTGAATTTATTTTAAGTGTAACACTAATTTTGATCTATTTAAATTGTATAACTCGTAAACTCGTATCTCAAATTCTACACGAATAGACACGCAGACAGATCGCATTGCCTTGATAGCTTGCAGAGTCCCAGTGCTAGTGCTAGTGCCATATAAACGCAATCAATCATTAGTTGTAGAACGTGCATCGCATCATCAATCAATCATCAATCAATCAATCAACCATTTGGGGCATGCCTAGAGCTTAACACGAGCAAACGCTTGTTCTATCTCCCTCCAAACAAAAACAAAACAATTAAAATACAAATTACTATAGAATGCGTAGTTATATAGAAGATGATAAACCGATTGACTGACTGAGTGAACGTGAATTTGATTGATGGTAGGCAAAAATCGAGCAATGATTGATGATCAATTTACATTGATTGTACAACAAATTAGCAAATTATTAACGAAACCTACACACCTACAGCACACACACAAACACACACTCACATGCACACACAAACACACACCCGCACACAGGCTGCTTGTATGTGTGTGTATGTGTATCGATTCCAATGCAAAGACTTTATACATGTGTTTTTTTTTTTAACTTTAAATTAATTATTATTATTACTATTATTATTGATATATATGTATTTATAATAACGAATTATTATGATTGATGGCATGATTGACACGCATCGTACATCACGTTAAGACACTTATTTCGAATTTCTAGTCAGTTAGCAGCGTACAAATCGTTTTGTTACATCACTCACAAACATACACCTTGTATACATTATATATATATATACATATATATGTGTATATGTTTTTTTTACATATATATATATACACGATCCAATTATATTTTGCCATGCTTTTTACCAGGCCCAAAAACTAAATTAAATACAAAAACAAAACAAAAAAAAACCATACACAATCCTAAGGCTAAGCTATATATGAATGTATTTGTATGTATTATCAAAAAAAAAAAAAAAAAAAAATGAATATTACAAAGGTAAAATTTTCAAAATAAACAGATTGCACACAAAATTCAAAAATAAAAAAAAAAGTCAAAGAAAATTTCATTTTTGGTTCTCTTCGAGTCTCTTTCGTTTTAAGCTAAACTAAACAAAACAAAATGAACCATATTTATAATATAGTTAAAGCAAAAGAAAATTATATATATATATCTGCTATATATATATATATAGATATATAATGCAAATTCGCTTGGCACTAATATCTAAGAATTAGATAAAAACACTGATATAAAAAAATAAATTCCCAGCATTCACTCTCGCGCTCGCACAACTCTCACTCACTTTAGCTCCCTCACTCGGTCTCTCTAATCATTTATTGATAAACGATATATATCGCAATTCGTTAAGTATGTAAGTTCTATGAATGTCCCACCTGCTGTTCCACTTTCCCACACACACACACACATACCTTTTGATCGCCGCTTATTTTGCACCAGGCCTAAAAATTTTACAAAATTTTGCACAGAGAGAGAGAGAGAGAGTGGGAGAGCGAGATACAGGCAGAGTGAGAGTCAGAGAGAGAGAGACACAAGAGAGAAGTATAAGAGAGCCACCGCCGCATAATTGTTAACATTGTATCAGTTATAACGTAGTTGTTGTGTATCTATTGTATGTTTGTAAGTACTCCAAGAAAAAACAATGAAAACTCGATTAATCGCTAATCGATGTACGATTTATCGATAATTGCCACACATTCTTGCTGTTGCATTTGGAGTTCCCATGTGTTTCCCACTTGACAAAGCTAGTGTGATATATGATTTCACTTCATTTCTCTTTTAGTTCTTTTCCAACACTGTGCAAACAAATACATATATATCTTTATACATGCAGATAAGCCCTCAATCTACACACAAGGCTTACAATATATATATATAACAATATACATGACATATATGGGCATTATATATATATCATATAAAACGCTTTTACAACACTGTTTGTCACTTGCCTTTCGACGCTCTCAGTTCTCCTACAAGTATTGCCGATCCCTCCTAACCGATTCTTTGTACCTCTTCAACAATATATTTCTATATGCTTCTTCTTCTACTCTATTCCGTTATCTATGTAAACCGTTAAAAAATATACTAAATAAAGTAAAGGAAATGTCGAAAATTCAACAATTTAACTGGAAAACAAAGAAATTATAGTTGCCATGTAAAACACTTGAGTAGAGTCTATTATTATTATTATTATTATTATTAATATTATTACCATTATTATTATAATATTATAAGCGGAACACAATTTTGTTTAAACGAAACATTGAATTCGAAGCAAGCAACAAGACAAAGAGAAGCAGAAGCAAAAGAGAAGCAAACAGCAAACAAAAAAAAAAAAAAAAAAAAAAAAAAAAAGGAAAACAAATGAAAAACAAAAATATTATAAATATTCAAAAACTGAAATATTAATTTAAATAAAATAATTTATTAATAAACCACATATTATGAAATGACATAAAACTTGAATGTGTTTTTCTTTCAAAATGGCGGGGAATCGATTGACTGTTTGATTGAGTCGACTGATTGAACAAAGCGAAGAGCAAAGATTGTGATTGATAGATTGTTAGAGCTGCGAGTGTTGAAGTTATTGCTTCAGAATCAATATAATGATGTAAATATGTATATACATATATTGATTGATGATTGATGATCAACAGATTTACACAATCAATAAGGGCTTCAATGAAAGATTGATTGATTGATTGAGCTCAAGAACTAGATAGCTCCATTCCAGAGACTGCAATTGCCCATGATGAATACGGATCAGAGTTGTACACAAATCAGATATGTATATACATACATAGTATATATCTCTGCCTGCCCTAACTCACTTGCAAATGGAGTTCGACGATCGCAAGCGAAGCGTCTGTGTGGTTTTTCCTCTCGCTCTCAAATTGGATCGAGTGGTAAGCTGAGTTTGTTTCGACTTCGGTGCTATTTGGCTTGTAAATGTATCATATTGTGCGATTCCATGATAATTGGATTCGATCGCAGTTAATTGAGCTCTGTGAGGGAACATTTGTACGCTCCATATGCGAATAGTTCTATCGAAATTTTGCCAGTTGCCCTTATAAAGTCGTGTTCTTGAAATTTACGCAACATTTGGCGCTTCTTTTGACGCGTGATCTTGACAATTCTGACGATGGCGTCAACCTGCATCATTATATACAACTGCCACGCCCCCGTCGTTGCCTCGCCGAAGCCTCGCATTATCCGCACCCAAACCCACCCACCCACTCAGACAATCGCCGCGGCCCCCTCGAGTGGGCGAGGATCCATGTGGAACGTTACGTTTTTTAATAGCCTTTAACCTAATGGAATTTTAATAGAATCGGGTATATTGGCAGCGAGTATGGGGCAAGGTATGTGAGGGCGAGGTAGAGATATATGGCTATATGGATGACCTGAAGAGCGGGAGAGCTCCGATTCTGATTTACTGAGATCCAAATTAATTTTTGCTTTTAAAACTGAGTTGTAAATTGACTTCTTAACACTAACTTCTCTAACATACTCGAAACCCTTCAAAACTACAGAGCTCAAATTTGGTATGTGGATTCGTTGAAGAATTTCTGAGCTGCAAAGCATTTCCTTTTTTTTTTTTGCAGTTATCTCGGAACTTGATATCTAAACATAGCTCGAGAACTTTAGAGGCTAGAAAACTAAAAGTTGGTATATGTATTCTCGAAATCTAAATACGTTTAAGAATTATTCCATTTTATAGATAAATATGCTATAAGCTAGTTTAGAACTTGGTAATCTCTCTATAAGTCGAAGACTTTAGCTAGAGAGCAAAATTTCAGTACGTAGATTCAAGTAAGCTATGTACAATATAAGACTGATGTAGTTCATAGTACATAGTTCTCTGTGGAGTTTGATCAACGATAGTATCGTATTCTATTCTTATGGCAATCGTAATCGAGAACTGAACACATTTACATATCTAGGGTATCTGCCAGCCGGGCAGTCTCAGCTGGAGCGCTCTTACTTGTTTTAAAGTGCGTTTCACGTTTTAATTCCAATTGTAAGAACTTCCAATTTGAGCGATAGACCGACATTTTGCCACACCAAGATCTGGCTGTAACTGTGTGTGCGGATGTCTGCGGATGTCTGTCTGTGTGTCTGTCTTGACTTTCATTTCAGTTTCAGTTTCAGTTGTGTGTTGTGATGTGATGAGCCAACGAAGCGTATAAAAGCCTAGCGAAGATGCTTCAACGTTTCAGTTGCTTTCAAAAATTCGCGCGCTCCTCAAGTGAGATCCGATTTGAATTTTGTTTTATTTTTTTTTATTATTTGTTTGTTGGATTTATAATCGATTCACGCACGGAATTATAATGTCCTATCTCGGCAACGCATCGGACGTGGAGTGTGAAAAGAACGAGTTCCCCAGGCCCCGCCCCACGGGCATCGTCACCAAAATGGCCGCCCACAAACTGTCGTCGGAGCCGAAGTGGGCCGACAAAAGGGAGGATGATTCCGATTCCGAAGTCTCCTCGCCCGACAATTTCCTCACCAAAGGTGAACTAAGAACAACATTGACAAATGAGCACCGTTAGAAGTCGCAAATTTGGAAAAAGGATTTATATGCATATGATCATATATCATACATACATATATAGCCCATAAAGTGACTCCTATATGAACAATCTTGAGGCTTCAGAAGCCGTTTATACATGTGCATATCGTATAACAAGTATAATTTTCTCGAATACACTCTTATATAACTGTATAACTGTTCTATATGCTTCGTAAAAATAGTTTAAAGCCAAAGTTTTCATGTCTGACCGATCTCAAATCAAACCTAACCTCAAATTAACTGAGAGAACCGCATGATGTATCAAATTTCTATAGCATGCTCTGTCATATATACATAAATATCAATGCATGGCTTATTATCTAACTAAATCTTTTGAAAGATCGGAGTAAGCTCTCTCAATTCCCAATTCAAGCTGAAAGCTAACCTCAAATTCTGAATCTTTGCATTAGAAATACTGCATGGTTGTAGCTCCTAATACAATGCTCATATCCGCAGCCATATTCATATTCATATTTAGAACTATATTTACATCTATAACATCTATTTTCATATCAATACATCAATATTCATGCCCATATCAATAACGGTACTAACTGCATCGTAACTGCATTACAGGAGCATTTCTATTGACACCTTCGTATGAACTATCCATGGAACGAGCCGCATTGATATGCGAGAAGATGAGTTTCAAGGGTTGCTTCAGCTTGACCAAAACGGCAACTGGAATTCTATTTAAATTCTCACATCCAGATGATTATCAGGCGGTGTTCAAGAAGGGATTCCACAAGGTGACCGGAGCGCGCTTTTATCGGAAAGTAAGTGAAAGACCAAATACTCTTGCTTATGCTTACATATATAGAGATCATATGTATAATTATCTCTCTCTCTCACACACACACACAAACGCACACTCTCTCTCTCTCTCTCTCTCTCTCTCTCTCTCTCTCGCTCTGTGTATATCCCTGTCTTTTCATCTGTCTGCTTCTATTTCCTTGTAATCAAATGTAGCTGCCTATTTATTATTAGATATCATATTTGGAATATAAAATAAATCGCATTCACTCAATTTATGAAAGCGAAATAGTTCCTTATACAATATACACTCTATCTCCCTGACTCTCTCAAGAAAAAGAAAATTGTATGTATCATGAATATATATTATATATTATCTCCCTCGTAGTCTATCTCGTTCTATCTCTTTCTCGCTTGCTATCTCACTCTCTTGCTCACTCACTCTCTCTATCTCCTTACATCACATTTGCACTTGATCTTTATCTGTACCGCTCTGTCCCCTCTCTCTGTCTCTTTCTGTCTCACTGTTGCTATCTCGTCCTTTGCACTCACTCGCTCGCTCTCTCGCTCTCTCATTGTTAGTAAAGGTTAACTTATCATACGATATCATATATAGATGTCTCTCTCTCTCTCACTTTCTCCATATTCTACATTCTCCCTCTCTTTTATAAGTATTATAATTAGAGCTCATCCATAGAGCATCAACTCTCTCTATCTCTCTCGCTCTTTCATTGTTAACTTATCATTAGATATCATATATAGCTCTCTCTCTCTCTCTCTTACTTTCTCCATATTCTACATTCTCCCTCTCTACTTTCTCTCTCTCTCTTTCTCTCCCTCTCACGCACACACACTCTCTGTCACACACAATCTTTATCTCTCTCACTCACACACACACACTCTCTCTGACCCGCTCTCTCTCTCTCTTTCTCTCTCCTTCATTGAATTGTGAAATCTTTTGAAAATCTTTTAACATTTTTCCAGCAAACATTCTCGCGCAGCGTGAGTATTTCCTATTGGCAAAATCCATTGGCAAACCATATACATACATAGTAGTACATATATGTAACATATGCTCACACCTGTATATATTGTATGCATGTACATGCATACAGTAGATACATATATGTTCATAGATAGTAGAAATCAATTCTGCTCGCTTCAGCCGTAACACCTTTGTGTGCATCTGTGACCTTTGTTTCGTTTGTCAGTCTGTTGACCCTGTTTGCCTTGCAGATCGCCATTCCGTGTCGTCCGCGAAAGACGTTTACGCTCTATGTGCTGGATGTGCCGGAGGATCTGCCCGTGGAGGATATACGGCATGCCATGTACAAGTTCGACTCGGTGGTGGAGGTGGTGCGCCTCCACATCTATTCCAGCCCGGGTCTGGCCAGCGGCGGCTCCGCCAGCTCCAACCCGGACAAGGTTGAAGGTGAGCAGCTCACAGCCTCTCCGAGCCCGGGCCAAACTCTGCGCCGTGCGGCCATACGAAGTAATGTCCAAATGCCAATTGAACACACACCAACACACACACACTCACACACACACACACACACAGAGAGAAGAAGTTCATAAATTTGATTCCAAAACTCTTTCAGGCAGCAGCAGCGCCAAGAGCCTCGTCTCTGGCATTGTGGGCGAGGCCATTGAGAAGGCGGAGCGTCCGGAGCGCCGAGAGCTGCCGCCAGCTGTTATACGTATAACACTCGCCTCCATGGACGAGTACAACATTCTGCTCCAGAACGGACTCAACTTCTACGACGCCACATTCTTTCCCACCGAGGCCAACATCTCCCTAAAAGGCGCCAAGATTGATTACAAGAGGCGGTAAGACCTAAGCCCAACTAGCACGATCCTCACTCGCACATGATACACTGAAAAAAAACATGCAAAAAATAGCTAAATTTAATAATTATACCAAAAAATTCACAATTGAAACAGCTCAACTTTTATAATATATCTATATTTTTTATAAATTACTTTTAAAATATAAATTTGCTAATATCCCAAAAAAAAAATAAAATAAAATAATAATAATAATAATAATAATAATAACAATAAAAACAAGTTGATATTTTTTAGTTAACACTTAAATATATAAATAAAATATTTATTTTTAATTTATAAATAGCAACAGCAAAGATAATAATAATACGATTAACAATATCATTTTTTAATATAAAAAAAATCCAAATTTTTTTTTTTTTTTTTTTTTAATAAATGTTTTTTATTATAATAAGAAATAACAATTTGGCAAATAATTATTTTTAAATCAATTTAGAATCACTTTAAAAGTAAAACAAAAAAATTTTATATTTTGCATTTTAAAACTGAAGCAAACACTAAATATTTAATATACAGTTATGTCTTATTCTAAACTTTCAAGGATGAAAATGCCTAATATGTATATTTCATATCATTTTTATACACTTCATTTAATGACTACCAAAATTTGAAATCCATTAGCTGTAATTTTGCTCAGCATTTGCTCACAGCCTATCAACGGCCTCACTTCCATCCATCCATCTCACTCACTTTCGCTCCACTCCCACTCAGCCACACTCACACACAGCCACACAGCTTTGTCTATATTGCCTACTCGCTCTCACTCAGTGCCTTTTCATTGACAGCATGCTCGATGGCTCGATACCGGGGCGTGTGCGTGAGCTTTTGCCCGTGTTCGATGCAGCTGGCTTTTGCAAGCTGCCGGCGCCCACGAGCAAGCTAATTAAGCCGCCGAGGTCATAAGCGACGACGACGACGACGACGGCGACCCCAGATGTTCCGGCTAAATAAGCAGCCAGTCAGCAGAAGACCCCATGCCCGCCCCCACTAAACATTTGACGAAAGCAGCAAAGAAAACAAAAAACAACAAAAATAAACATTCTCGATTTGATTTTGAACGGATGCTTGGAAACGTTTCCGCTGCCAACCAACTACAATCTATAATAATTCCTCTTATGGACAAAAAAAAAAAAAACTATTTCTCATCTTGTGAACTCTATTTTTTTTTTACAATTTTTTTTTTTTTGCCTAGTTTTATTATTAAAGGCCCATAAAAGGCTTAGCGTCTAATTTGTTTGATTGTCTAACAGCAAAAAAAAGAAAAAAGAAAAACGAAAGAAAAAACAAAATTAAAAAAAAAAACAACAACAACAAATAATAAAATAAAAATGAAAAATTATTTTCAATGGCAAACGGAAATCAACTAATTCAATTTACACGCCTTATATAGTATATAAACGATATATAATAACTTGTAAAATAAATATATATACCTATATACATATATATACCGATATATAACCCCTTCACATCTACAGAAAAATTTATTGTTTATTTTCTTTGATTGTTGCGACTGCGAATGTCTTATAAGAGGTTCTGAATTCCAATAAGATTCTCATATGGAGTTGGGATTGGGGCAAAGCGTAGTCTGTCTTAAGCAGTGTTGCCAGAAAGTTCAACAATTAGGAAAAAAAGCTAAAATGAGCTAAAAGACTTGGAGATAAATTTAGCTTTAGATTATTTAAGTAATGTTTAGGCAGAATTGAAAAGTTCATCTGAAAATCTATATAGTGATCTAATTCAGACTTTTAATTGAAACTGTGTGAATGTGTCTATTTGTATGTGTATGTGTGTGCGTGTGTGTGTGTGTAGAAGACTAAATTGAAATAAGAACAATTTGTGGATTCGTTTAATACTTTTTCACTTGATTTTTATTTGTTTTTTCTTTATTTTTGCACTTTATTTAGGTAATTGATTTAGATATACATTATATGTGTACATACATACATCTACATATATATATATATATACATATATATATATATATAGATGTATAGCATAGATCTTGATTGATTTAACAGACAAAATTGTTGCACAAAGTTTAACACAAAGACATAAGTAAACGCGCACACACACACACGCACACAGAGACACATAGACACAGGAGGTACGTGTGTGCATGTGTGTGTCTGTGTCTATATATAGATTATATAGAATATATAGTTTATATAAATATATTCTCATAAGCATATAATTTATCATACTGCAGAATGTCTTGTATATATATATATATATAATAATAATAATTAATAATTGATTTAAAGCATATATAAGTAGTAAATATACACACACACTCATACAGGTGCATATGCATATATGTATAGGTATAGTATATATATATATACGTGAATATACATTGGTAATATATATATATATATAGTCTGTTTAGGAAATACTCATAGAATTTAAACGAATCGAACAAGAATTCGTTAATTAGTTATTTTGTTGTTGGAAAAAGAGACGAAAACAGCAAAAAAAAATATCATTATTATCATTATCAACATCATCATCATCATTATCATCATCATCGTATATAAGTATATATGTATGTAATAAAGAAATATAATAATCAACATTTAACAAACAAAAAAATTGTAATAAAATACGCACTCACACCCACCCACACACACACACACCCACCCACACACACACACACTCATTACACACCCACACACACTCACTCGCACACTCACACATACATACAGTAAGCACATGGTACATATATTGAAAGATTTAAAGCGAAATTCAGATTACACAGACAAAGGACACGACGGACACATAATTAGTATACAAAATATGTTTATGTTTATGTTTGTTGTTGTTGTTGCTGTTGTTGTTGTTGTTGTAGTAGTTGTAGTAGTTGTTGCTAGTTTTTTCCTTCCTAATACACGGAGTGCACAATATTATCTTTCTCGACCAGCAGCCGCACCTTCATGCAGCCATCGGAGCCACATGAGAAGAGACGCCCGAATGGATCCACATACACCTGGCTAACGCCCTGGCCGGTGTGCTTGAAGAATCCGTTTTTGGCATGTTCATGCGGGAACGTATTGATCAGCATAAACTGGTTCATATCCCATATCTGCAATACAAATCAAAGGATCAATCAAAGGAACATGTATTATAGATATAACAGAAATAATGCACAAGACTTGAGTCTAGATGGAAATAAATGAATTATATAAGAGTCTTAAAAGTCAAGTAAACTGTCTTTTAGGTATATAGATTTGTAAATGATCAACAGATTTCTAATCATGACACCATCAGTCAGTCAGTCAGTCTGTCAATCAGTCAATCCGTTAGTAAATCAACCCTTTAGATTACATTGCATATCAGACTATCAAACAATTTTCGCTTATATAAAACGGTTTCATGCTTTGCCTCTAGTCTCAATCAGTCAATCAAGCTGTTGTTTACCTTGATGTCGCCCTCAATGGAGCCCGTGACAAAGAACTCCTCGTGCGGATCCAGCGCAATGCACTTGATGGTGCTATCGTGTGCCTGCGAAAATCAAGTCCATGGCAATTAGCTGAGGATAGCTGAAGCGTGAGCTTCGAAACTCACCTGATAGCGATGCCGGAGTGTGCGCTGGCGCACGTCGAATACGCAAACGTCGCCGCGCTTGCCACAGGAAATGAGGACCTGATGCTGCGGTGCAAAGACCAGACAGGATGAGCCCTGATCGTGGCACGTGAAGGCTGAGAGCCGGCGAGAGAGAGAGAGAGAGGGAACAATCATAGTCAAATTACCATAGGTCACCAGAGAGAGAGGCTCAACACTTACCCGACACGCAGGACTTCTTGTGCGGCAACAGTGTGTCCCAAATGTTAATGTTCTTGTTCTCGGAACTCTGACCAGCTGTGGGAGAGAGCAAAGGGTAGTTGAGTAAATGGTTTACTTGCTTCGGAGCTGGCCCTTACCGCTGGCTAACAAACTGCAAGAGCCGAGGAACACGAAATCGGAGAGCGCCTTGTTGTGGCACTGATAGGTCTAGGGAGCAAGAGGAAGCGAGTGTTAATACAAATATGCTTATAAGTCCGTACGTATATGGTGAGACTAACAATGAAGGATCGATTGTTCTGGGAGGCTGTGCCCGCTTGCCAGAGGCTCAGATTGCCATCGCCATCGCCGATGCCGAATTTGTTGCCCTGCTCGGAGAAGCGACAGCGCGTGACCTTGGCAAAGGTGCCGGAGGTGCGTGGACAGCAGACGGGCTGCTGGTGTCCCCACTCCCAGATCTGCACGGAGCCATCCTGGCCGCCAGTCAGGTAGAGCGGCATCAGCGGATGCGCGCTCATGCGCTTCACGTTGTCCACCTTGTGGCGCATCACCTGGTGGAGCGAGACAGATTGAGTATAGATGACAGAGATGGAGACAAGTGGAAACACTCACCATCGATGTGCCACGGCCGGACTGTGAGGCGCTCTGCGTGCTGACACTGGCTTCGCTGTAGCCGCTGCTCGTGCCAAATTGTGGCCTGTGGAGCATACAAGATGGGGATTAGGATTAGCAGGGGTTTTGCGGCTTGCATTGAGACTATCGACTCACTGATCCTGCGATTGAATGATGAGAAAGGCGGAGCTGTTGGTGTCCGCATCTTTGGACATGTTCATCATGTCATATTCGCACTCATCCTCATACCAATTGGGCGACTCGAGCAGCAGCGATATATCGAACTCCTGGATCTCGCGCGGATTGGCAAAGGCTATCATCGATGAGCTGTTGTTCTTCAAGCAGAATGTGAGTATCGATTCGTGATCCTTGTGTATGATGCGTATCTGGTCTGTATTCTCGTTTGTCGAATGCGATTGGCCTATGGCGAGGGATGGCGAGTGAGACATGAAACGGAAAGAGACAGATATAGAAAAAGAGCGCAAGAGCGAGATAGGCAAATGCAAGCAAAAGTGGTTAATACAAATTATAGCTAAGCGAAAGCGTAAATTTAATTAAATTAAATTATAATTGAATATTTGTGATCAAATGAAATCTGAATCAGCGATTCTCCTGTGTTCTCTCGTCTCTCCTCTCTCGTTTCCCGTTTCTCGTTTCTCGTCTAACTGCCTGCCAGGTGTTAAGCGCTGCTCTTCATTCAATTGACAACAAGGTGTTAAGCGAGCCTCGTCTTTACGATTGCGATTATCTTATCATCAAGTCTATTATTTGGTAATTGCCTGTTGACGCAGTTGTTCAGTTAACAATTAACAGCTGGCCGTTAACAGAGCCGCCAGCAAATCAGTGCCACTTCAAGCAGTTCAGCCGCAGTGCGCCTCAAGCAGTGCAAATGTTATCGATTAACGGCTTATCTCCGTCTCTCGACGAGTTGGAAGGAGATCGAGAGGTGAATCAAGGCTCAGCACTTCTCAGAGGAACGGCAACAACAACAAAAGAAGAGAATACAACAGTCGAACAAAAATAATATAACTACAACGGTTTTTGTTTCTATTTTGCTTTAATACATTTTCACTGGTAAACGAAAAAAATCACAAATAATTTAATATACAACAACAAAAAAAACAAAAAAAGAGAGAAAATACGAAAATTAAGGAAGGAAACATGGAAGAAGGTTTGGGATACTTCTGCGTAATACTTCGTAGATAACAAGTTTAAAATTAAGTAACATCTGCCACCTCAATACTAGCTAATTAGAACCGAACAACAACAGCAACATAAAAAAAAAAAATAAAACAAAGTTGTTAACAAAAACAGACTTACAGCCAGGCTGTAAATGCCCAAGGCGTGCATTAAACAAACGAACAAAAAAAAAAAAAAAAAAAAAAATAGGATAACAACAAATTACAAGCGACTGCTAAATATTAAGCTAATAAAAGTGATGCGTTAGAACTAATTAAGATATATACATTGGAATGCAAAATACATATACATATACATATATATGTATATATCTATATGTATATAAATATCAATATCTAAATACATATATACACACACACAAGTATATACATATATATATATATATATATATATACCATATAGGCATGTATAGCTACCAACTACTCTACTTGACCCTGACTCTGTGGACCCAGGGCGGTGCGGGGGTGCTTACTTAGAGGAATTTGCAACAACAACAATTATAATAGCAACATTTTGGTACGGAATACACACCTTCGTCGGTGTCGTTATCATTGTGATGGCTGTGATGATGGCTGCTGCGCGCACTGCTCTCGGTGCTCTTGCCAAAGATGCTCTTGATGAAGACCTCCTGTGTGGGCTCCTGCCTGACCAGATAGTTCCACAGCCGTCGAATGGGGCCCGCCGCCGAGCCGGAGATGAACGGCGTGTTGTCCTTGTTCAGCAGCGAGCGATACTTGTGTATGGCCAGGCCATTGATGCCGCTCTCCGCATAGCAGCCGGGTATATAGTTTCGTGAGGGCGGGCCACGGCTTATCAAATCGTTCAGGGCGTACTCCTGCCAGCGATTCAGTGTGCGTAGCACCTCATGCGACAGCGGACTTATGACGGGCAGATCTGCCGGGGCAATCGGAAAGTTGTGATTACAAATGAAATCGATAAATCTTCTCGGCTAGCAATGCCGCCTGATGCTCACCCTGCAGCTCGATGCCGGCCACCTTGACAAACTCCTGAATTTTGTGGGTGCTGAGCTTGATGAGCGCCAGGCGTAAGATGCTCCACGAGTAGGACATGGGATTGGTGTGCTCGGTGTTGTCCTTGGGCTTCAACTGACTGCGGCTCACATTGACATCGTCATCATCATCATCCTCCTCCTCGCCGTCCGATTCATGCGAATCATCCGTGTCGTAGTCATCGCAATCTGCAAATGCTCAAATTTAGTCGGCTATCGAATAAATCGAACTCTATGCAAGATCTGTACCTGTATTGGTTGGCTTCATGAGGAAGTAGGAGAGCATGGATGTCTCTGGCGGCATAAACTGCTCCCTGTACGTGGGCTTGTCCTCCTTCATGTTGCTCGAGGTGCTGTTCTGGCTAAAGCTGCCCAGGATCTTCATATTCAGCTTCATGCGCTGCTTCGTTATCGATGTCACCGTATTCCAAACGCTGTTCTCATCCGACGCATCCTCGCCAGCAGCAGCCGCCGCAGCAGCCGCTGCCTGTGCCTGGGCCTGGGCCTGGACGTGGGCATGCGGCTGTGCAGCCGGCTTGATCAGCAGCTTCTTCATGCCGCCGCCAAAGAGGGTCGACCAGGTGTCGTTCGTAAAGTTCTGGCCGCTGAGGCGATACAGCAAGCGACTGTCGCAGGTGGACAGCGAGTAGATGAACAGTGCCATGTAGGTGGATACAAAGGACTCGAGCAGCAGCACATTCAGCTTCGGCACATCCTCGTCCTTCTCGCGCGCCAGCAGCGCACGCAAATTGGTGACGCCCGGCCACTTGGAGGGCGTGGTGCAGATGCCCGCCGGCTCATCTGTGGAATACTTGCGGCGTCTGTGGAAAGCGTTGCGACTGCCCACCAGGTAGCTGCACTCGAAGGACGAGTTGATCTTGGCTATGTTCTCGATGCCCGGACTGGGATACCCATTGAAGGTGGCATTGTTAACCACAAAGCTCTCCGAATCGCACAGCGATTGGTAGATGCACGAGGAGAGTGCCACGGCCAGGTCGCGCAGCACAAAGATCTCGCTGAGGGCGCTCGTCTCGAGGCCCGGGAATGGCATCAGCTTAATGATGCTCTGCAGCATGTCCACCGTCTGCGACTGCAGATACTTGATGGGATCCGCTATCACTGTCTTATTGCCCGCCACGCAGGCGCTCAGCAGCGGCAGCGTGGTGGGGAAGGGCAGCGGGCTGAGCAGCTGCTGCTGTGTCTTTTCCTGCTGCAGCTCCTGCAGCAACAGAACCAGCTCCATGCGCACAGAGGCCAAGCCGCCGCCGCTGGCGCCATGCAGCGAACAGTAGCTGAGCAGAGTTCGCAGCAGCGTCTCATTGGCTAAGGGATGAGAAGAAGAGTGGGTGGAACATAAGGATAGGGTAAGACATCTAGGAGCCCCATGTGGTTAACTGACCTTTGAGCCAGCGCTTGCGCTTGGCGGCCCGCATCACCTTGGCCTCGAAGTCCTGCTTGTCCTGCATGAGTATCTCGTGCAGTGTGGGTCGCTCTGTGCACGGATAGATGCTGGCATTCATGTCCTTATCCTTGGTATCGTTGGCGTCCGCATCGCTCGCGTCGTTCACCTGCTCGGAGCTGCAATAGTTGCACAGCTGCTTCAGTGCCTCCACCTCGCGTTCCAGCCACATGTACAGCTGGTAGCGCAGCTGGCCGCCATCCACCTCGAAGCCGGTGGCCAGCGTCGACAGCTCCTCCATCAGGATCTTGAGGCAGGCCACAAACTTTAGCTGCTGCGCCATGATATCCATCTTGCACTCGTTTGTCCGGCTGGCTTTGCCCGGCTGCGGGGTGGCCAGCTCTGGATCTCGATCAGCGTTGTCGTTGTCGTTATTAGTCGCTGCTGCCGCCACTTCACCATCCCCATCGTCGTCGTTCTCGTTGTCTTCCTCGTCCTCGTCGTCCCACTTGATCTCGAACTTGGTCTCCCCGACGCTGCTCACTGGAGCGCTCCAATCGAATAGATCGGCCTTGGCCGACGACTGCCACTGATCCATGATGCCCGAATTGATGAGCTCATCCTTGGCCCCGACCTGCTCGCCAGTGTCGGCGACGCTGCAGCTGCTCGAGACTGGAGCCGCGTCGCTGTCGCTAATCTTCATGGGCAGCTTGTTGAGCACCTCCAGTGCCAAGGCCGGGCAACCGGACTTGAAGTGTCCGTGGGCTGTCGTAAAGTACAGCTGACGCTCGATGGCCGTAATCGAATCCTCGAGCTGCAGCTGCTTATCGGAGGCCAGCGGCTTGGAGCTTGTCTCGCCGGCATAGCTGAAGCCCGAGAGGACCACGTGCGCGATGCGCTTCTCCTGCGCCGAGATGGCAATGTTCTGCCGGATGAGCAGCGGATGGGTGCGCAAATAGATGTAGAAATTGAATACATTCGGATTGGTGGCATGCGGCGACTCTGGACGCAGCAAGTCCTCCTCGCGGTA
The DNA here is from genome assembly GCF_018153725.1 of Drosophila mojavensis. Classification (NCBI taxonomy): domain Eukaryota; kingdom Metazoa; phylum Arthropoda; class Insecta; order Diptera; family Drosophilidae; genus Drosophila; species Drosophila mojavensis. The sequence continues at coordinate 3,638,145 of NW_025318667.1, read as the reverse complement.
GCTGCTATGCAGACTGCCCACGCCGTTGAGGAGCAGGGTGTTGAGGCTCTCCTGGTACTTCTTCAGGTTCCAGTAGGTCATGGAGCGCAAGAAGGGATCTGGATGGGCACGCGTCAGATCGCATCGTCCCGTCTCCACGTCCGTGCCGAGGACATGCTCATTGAGCAGCTTGTGGTAGTAGCTGCCCTCGGCGTCGCCCTCATAGAGTCGCGCAATGATCAGGGCCAGCTGGAAATCCTCGAGCTTGTTCATGCACACCTCGATCGCATCGTTCAGGGAGTTGGCCAGCAGAAAGAAGGCGACTGCATGCTCGAACCTCTGCTTGCCCAGCAGCACAAAGGCGTTCTTCAGCGCCGCCTTGCGCCAGCGATCCTCGGCAAAGTTGTTGCCAAAGAATGTGGTCATCTTCTCGTCGCGCTTCGAGCGGAACAGGCCCCACACCAGCGACTTCTTCTTCATGGCCAGATAGTAGATGGCCGCGTCCAGTGGATCCTGCTTCAGCTGATAGGCGCACTTGGCCAGCTTCTCGACGCAGCGGCGCAGCGTATTGATGTTCTTCAGCCAATAGCCGACGCCCAGGTCGCGCAACGTGGCCCAGCGCAGGTCGCCCTTGGTGTAGCTGGGTATCAGATGCAGCAGCTCCTCCTCGCTCTCCGAGTGATAGGCCCACACGATGTTCGCTGTGCCGACGCCCTGGCGCTGGAATTGCGCCCGCTGCTGGAGCGGGAGGCAGCGCAGCAAATACGTGAAGTGCTTCATGGCGAGCAGGAAGCGGAGACCGCAATCGTCCAGCGATTCGGTGGCCTGCTCCTTGGTGCCGCTAATGCCGGCGCCGGTGCCAATCTGGCCCTGGTTCTTGCCCATGTCAGCGGCAAACTTGTCCGAGAAGTCCGTGTTGCACGTGGCCACCGTGTCGGCCAGCGCCAGCAGATGCATCTGATCCAGCGACGACAGGCCCGGCAAATGGGTGTGGGTCAATAGGCGCGACAGCAGCTGGCCCTGTCGCGGTCCGAAATGCGAGATGGAGTGCTTGTCGGGCAGCGAGAGCCGACGCTCCTGACGCTTCTGCTCGCCATCGCAGAGCAGCTCGTCCAAATTGTCATCGGAGTTGTGCATGTCGAACAGCTCATCGTAATCCTTGTCCCCATCGCCCGCATTCGTCGCCTTTCCCGGCTGCTCGCGATCGGCATTGAGCAGCACCCAGAGCGGCAGAGGTGGTATCGAATTGATTTCCGCATAGTCGAGCATCAGCTCCTCCGGTATCTGGGTGGTGCTGCCGCGGTGCTCCGCCTGAATGTTGCTCGTGTCCGCCGTATAGCTGATGCTGAGGGTGCGCGAACGGGACCAGCTGCGCTGCCTGCCACCAGCACCGCCGCCGGCACCGCCTCCGCCCCCGCCACCAGCGCCGCCGCTGAGGCTGCCGTCATCATCGTTGGGCAGCCCGTTGGTTGAGCTGCTGCTGCCGCTGCCGCTCATGCAGCGCACCAGATGGGCCAGGATCGCCTTCACCCAGCGGATCTTGCCGCAGTTGAGCAGCTCCATCAGCTGCTTGGGATGGTATTGCGGCAGCACGGGGCACGCAATGCGCGACGCCTGGAAGAGGCCAAAGTCCGTCATATAATCATCATTGGGCGGTGCATCGCCCCCGAATCCAGCACCCACGCCATCCTGGCCATGCCCATTCATAGTCGCCATGCTGCTGTTGGCAGCGAGACGACGCTGCGACAGCAGCTGCAGATTCGCCGTGCTCACTTTGCTGATCAGCGGCATCGAGGCGACATTCTTCAGGCGCATCTGCGTCGACTCGTTGGCCAGGGAGCGCAGATCTTCGTCGCGCAGGTTGCGCGTGTCGGTCATATCGTCCATGCCGGCTGCAGCCGCTGCCGCCGCCGCCGCTGGGGACATGTAGTGGGCGCCGTAGTGGGGCTTCCATTGGGAGTAGACGTGCATCTCCGAGTCCATGGCCACGACGAGAATGCCGTCGCGCACCCAAGAGATTTGCATGGGCAACGGCGGCAGACCATCGGCCGTCTGCAGATCAATCTGGCGCAGCTTCATCCAACGTATTTCGTCCACAAAATTGGGCTGAGCCAGGGAGCTCGCCTTGCGCAATATCGGACGATTCACGGAGCGCGACTCCTTCATGGCCTTGATGTTCGCCTGGGCAATGTCCGAGCTGACCGGCGTGTACAACAGGATCTTGCTGCCCACCGCGACGGTCAGGATGTGCGAGCCATCCTCCTTGGATACCCAGTCCAGCTGCACCAAGTGCTTCTGGGTCAGCGGACAGGTGTTCCCGTTCTCGGCAATGCTCTTCCTCAGCGACTGCAGCGTGCTGAAGCTGGGCACGGTGAGCAGACCCACCGCAGCCGACTGCTTGGACGTGGCCAGCTCCGGCGTGGTCTCGCCGCTGCGTGGCGAACGGCTGTCCTGGTCGTGGGCGAAGGTGTGCAGCACCTGGTTGAGGCGCTGCTTCTTGGCCAGCAGCCGGTGGTCGTGCAGATAGCTCAGATCGATGCCGTGGCCAATGTTGATGCGCGGCAAGTGGACGTTCTTCAGATGGATCGTGTCCTCCAGCACCCATTCGCTGCCGCCGCTGCTCTCGCACTCGTAGATGGCCACGCAGAGATTGACGTAGCGCGAGTCCGGATCGCCGCGATTGGGACGCGTGAAGCTCTTGCCGTACTTATAGGCGCACGCAATGCGGCCGGAGTAGGCGGCGCTGATGTTCAGCGGCTGGCCGGGTATCTCGATGGCGGACTGCTGGATGCGGCTGAACATCTTCCACTCGGACCAGTGGTAGGCATCGCTGCCGGCGGGCTCGCACTTCCAGAAACGCGATATGGAGTCCGAGCAGGCGGTCACAATGATGTACGGCGCAAAGCAAGCGGGATAAATGCTCGAGCTGCTCAGGTGCCCGGCCGCCGGGGAGGCATGAATGACATCCACACCCTCCGGCAGGGGCAGCTCCTGGGTGCAGACCTTCTTCGTGGTAATCGAGATGTGCGGCGCCTCCACGTGCGGCCCAAAGTGCTCGGCGCCCGTTAGTGTCTCCGCGCCCTGCGACATGCGTCGCGGCTGGCCCGTATTCTGGTCGGCATCGTCCGGCTCCTGGGTCAGGTTGCTGTCCGGCACATACATGGCCGTCTCCGAGAGGAACGAGCTCTGCTGCTTCGAGCTGATGACAATGCGCCACATGTGAATCGTGCTGCCGCGCAGCGTCTTCTCGATGTTGACAATGTAGAAGGGCTCCTCGAAGTCCACATTGCGCTGCAGATCGACAATGGCGTCCATGTCCGACTCGAGCAGCGCATTCATCTTCGGCTCCTCCAGGTCGTGCATGTCCGGCACGGATGTGCGCTGTCCGCCCGTAATTAGCTGCGCCTGGAACACGTGCAGAAACTGTGTGTTCTGCCAGTCGTGCTTCGCATCCGAGATGGCATCCAGCTGCAGGATGCAGCCCGGCCGAGCTGTTGACTGCTGCGAGACGACCTTCAGCTTGTCGTGGAGCGCCGAGCGTTGCGCCTTCAGCGTGGACGAGGCATTCGAGATCATCGAGGAGAGCGAATGGGATTTGTGCAGCGTGTTCAGATTCTCCGAGCACGAGATCTCCGCCAGCAGGGTGCGCGCATCAATGACGGCTTGATAGACACGCAAATTCTCACCGTCGCTGGCCACAAAGCAAGCCGACGGCGAATTGCTATAGCTGCCCAGTGTGGTGCTCGGCAACAGGGTGGGTATCCAGGCCACATTGCTGAAGGCGGATATCTCTGGTGAGTTGATGCGGGCCAGCTCGCTGACGCCGCCCGAGTGGCACAGCGGGCCCACCGAGTCCACACGCCACAAGATCAATTCCGAGCAGAAGCCGGTCGGCGTAAATATATCCTTGTCGCCGTTGGGCGTGCTGCTGCCAGAGGCGCTGCCTGCGCCGCCTGCGCCGCCAGCAGCGGCAGCAGACGCAGTGGAAGAGGCCGCTCCAACGCTGCCGCCAGCGAGTGGGTGCTCGTAGGGCGACATCGGGGACTTGGCCTCCGTGTCGGACAGATTGTGATGCGAGGTGGAGACGAGCAGCGGCAACACCGGATGGCAGGTGATGTCATTCACACGGAAGCGATGTCCCGACGCGCGACTGACATGGCCGATGCTTAATACTTGTGTGAACTTTGTCTTGAAGGCGAACGTCAGCTGCCACAGGTTGAGCGTGCCGTTCGAGTGCTTCGTCACCATCGACACCGATGGCGACACGTTCAGGGGCAGGGCGGAGCCGAGGGCGGCGGCAGCGGCAGCAGCTGCTGAATCCTGTGAGCTGTTGCTGCCAGCAGCACCAGCAGCGCTGCGCTCCCCGCCATCCTCCTGCTGGCCCTGTCCGGCAGCATCGCCATCGTCCTCATCGTCCTGCTGCTCGCGATCCTGCTCCTCGTCGTGCTCGTCATGCTTGTCGAACTGCTGGTTGGAGTTCTGATCGCTACGCAACGAGTTCTGATCGCTGCCGCCCTTGTGGAACTCATCCTTGCTGCGCACATTGTTGGCAATGTCCCGGAAGGCCAGCGGATTGGTGCCCGTGTTGAAGAGACTGACCGTGGTGGACATGGACATGGCGTCGCCCAGTGGAAAGGCCGACGGTATGCGTGTCGAGAACGACACCTGCGCCTGCCTGTACGACCCGGGATAGTAGTCGTCCAGCCACTCGATCACCCATATCAAATAGCTGCCATCGACCGGATGGATGGCGAATAGCAAATCCGGACTCTGATGCCAGTCACGCAGCAGGCACTCAATCTTATTGTCCAGCGAATCGGTCAGCTGTGGCACCTGGTTGTGTTGGTCCTGGTTGAGGGAGTTCTGCGATGTTGTGTTCGACATGGAATTCAAATGCAAACCGGCGCCAGTGGCAGCCGTGTGCTGCGAATACTTGCTGTACTCCTCGCCGCTGTCGTCCACCGAGACGGACTTGGAGTTGCGCATGAATTTCCTGTGCGACTGCTGGGCATCATCGGGCAGATCGACGCCCGAGGAGGCGGCCGCACCAGCTGTATGACTGCCCGCTGCATGTAGGCCGTTCTCCTCGTCGATCACCTTCTTGGTTAGCTCCTGGAGTATGGCCTCCGCTTGGAGTGTGAAATGCATCTCCTTGTTGTTCAGCCAGTGCAATATGAAGACGTTCTGATTGGCCGGATCGGAGGTTTGCATCGACGGCACCAGCGGTATGTCTGTCTCGGCGTTTATCGATGCCGCCAAATGGAAATGCATGCCGGGCGTTACGCCGGATCCCTGAAACCCATACGAATGGAAATCGTGCACGCTGCACGACGAGGGCAACGATGGTATCGGGCCCTGATAGTTGCTAAAGCTGGCCGGTGAGCTGCCCATGACAGCGGCGGCGCCACTACCAGCACCGCCGCCACCAGCACCGCCCACGCCGCTGCCCGAGCTGCCTGGCAACGAGCCAATGCCCTGGCCACCGACCACTGCGGACGCAGTGGCGCCAGCCTTCATGTGGCGACGCAAGTGGAAACAGGTCTTCATGTGCTTCAAGCGCTGCATAAATCGATGCTTGTGCCGGTGCGTGCGAAACTTGGGATTCTGCGAGGCGAGCGGATCGTACTGTGTCATATTGACCATGCCATCGTCCGGCAGCACCGTCTCAATCCAAATGCGACAAATGTTGTCCAGGCACGACGTGACCAGCATATTGGCCACCGAGCCCTTGGGCATATATTTGCTTGTCTTTCTCCACACAATGTTCGAGACGGCGCGCGGATGTGCGATGTACACATATGTGAAATTTAAATCGCCAGCTGAGAGTGCGCCGCCGACACCGGAGCCCGAGGCGACATCGTGCGCCGCCTTCGATGGGAATAGCACCTGCTTATTCTCGTACCAGATCTTGACTAGACGATCGTTGCGGCCGCAGGTGGCAAACAGTGTGCCATCGGGACTAAATGCCATATGGTAAATGGGTATGGCCGTCTGGCAGGACCATATGTTCTCCCACGTGGATACATCATCAGCTTGCGAATTGGACGACGGTTTGGTCTCCTTGCTCTCGCCAATCTCGAACTTGACACCTGCCAGGAGGGGGGGGGCAAAAAAGATTGGCTTAGCTATATTTCCTTCTGCATCGGACTATCGAGATTCTCCACTTACCTGTGTGCTCCTCCTCCTGGTGTGTGGGCGACTTGCTCTTCCAGAGCTGTATATTCGTGCCACCTGTTAGAAGGCGTGTGCCCTCCAAGTTCCACGACAATGTCACCACATTCGAATGGCTGGTAAACGAGCCCGTTTGCACCCATCTGAAAGATCGTTCACCAACGTGCCTCAATCAGCGTCAATCAAAGCTCGTTCTTTTACTTTATTTCTGTACGCACCTGTAGTCTAGAAAGTGTGTATTTTGTTTGACCGACTCAATCACTGGCGTCGGCTCGAAAATGCAAATCTTATTCTCATAGGCAGCCGCTATCTTGCCCGTATCGGTGCTACAGTCGAGGGCCGATATCTTCACATAGCCATGATTGGCGCCCGGTATGATCTGGACGCGTTCGAAAGTGCTCGCTAGAATGACCACATTACAGCCGGCGGCATATGCCTGTTGAGGAAACGAATGAAACGTACGCTTAGTCAATCATGAAATATATCTATATCTTGATTGATTAACCAAATGACAGACTCTGATGTTCATCAATCGTAATGTAATGCTGTATCACCATAGTTACATTTAACTGTTCAAAATATTCAACAGTTTATCTCTTGATTGATAGACTGACTGATTGATTGATTGATTGACTGACTAGATTAGACACGTGTTTGCATCATTTATGATTTCAGCTCATCAATTTATTGTTTCACTTAGATGTAGTAATAAAGACTGATTGATGATTGATTGATTGCTTGATCGGTGTGTACAACATGTCATCATTGCACATATGATCTCATAATGTTAATGTTACATATAGTAATTAACTAATAATAAGCATATTATGCTGATTGATTGATTGATACTTAGATCATTAATTTATAATAAAATTGATATCTTACTAATATAAAATAAATTATAGATTGATTGACGCATAGATCAATATATACAGGCTCATATAGCAACAAAATAAATCTGTTTGTGCTGATTGATGATTGATTAATCGATTTTACCAACTGTTTGGCCACACCTATAAATCATATCTTATCAAGAATTAAACAGCTTGTGATTAGATTATTGCTTAAACAATAATAAATCTGTTTTAGTTCTCTAATTGATGAAAAACAAAACCATTTTCGCTGTCTGATTGGCTGATGGACCGACTTAACTGATTGATAGCGACAATGCATGATTGATATAGACTCTAGAGCTGGAATGACTAAATATCGAAATGGAAAAACCTAAAAACTTATTGTCAATCCACTTAAGAACTTGTCATAAGACATAGCCAGTTGGCTTACTTGAGCTAGAAACTTTTGGCCACTTAAATGAATCAAATAAACAACAATTTGATGACAAATTCTTTTGGGAAAGCAAATGTCACGTGCTAAGCACATAATAGCAAATATAGTATGCATCATTTACCATATCTATAGATTGATTGTAAAGATAACGCACGATTAGATGTGTGTATGCAGAGAGAATCAAGAGCAGGAGGAGGGCACGGGAAAGGGTGAAGGTCGATGGGGCTTAACAAGTGACCGTGGAGGACCAACTTTGAGCTGTGACTCAGAACTGGGACAAGGCTGTTGTAAGGAAGAATGGGTCATCAAGTGATGTAATATATATATATATATATGATGTGTATACTACATAGTATATATTGATATATTCGCATACAGGTACAACATCTGTGTTACCCATTAAACTATAATAATTGAGGCGATAAATGGCTATGACCAAAAAAAAAACAACAAATGTTAAGAATTCATTTGAATAGTCATCAAATTCGTATGGATGCAAATTAAAATTGAAATTCCGGCACAAAGCTAATTTAGACCAATTTGGTTTCATACCGGATTGTACAGGAAAGGTTTCGCTTTTCGATATCATAAAAACAAAGTTGAGAAAAGTTAAATTAAATCGTTGGCCTTGTATAAGAGTCGCTTAAATTTCGGACAGCAGCAGTTATGTTCGTTCTTCCTTATCTCTATTGCTTTCTTTTTATATTTGTTTCTTGTTCTAGTTGGGTTTAGTTTTAGCTACTTCCCCCACGCCCCACCTCGCCCCTCTGGTGGTATGTGTTTCATTATCTTAAGTAGGAGCCAAAGCAAGATATGGTTGCGGATATTTTCTTGCGTCAAGGCCAGCAAGGCTCAATGCTATAAAACTTGTGCCGCCCACTGCCAGATGGCGCCACAGTATAAGACAAATATACGTGTGCGTGCGTGTGTGTGTGTGTGTGTCTGCCCATTTTTCAAGTTCAGCTATGCCTCTTCTTGTTTCTTTATATTAATAGTTGGTGCACACACACACATGAATATTATAAAAATACAATTGAAATGATGGCATTTACATACATAGTTAAATGAATGGGTGGCAATGTCAACAGCAGCGGCGACGGCTCGCAGCTCATTACAGAATATAATGCAGATGTGTACACACTGTAGGCATACAGACACACACACATACATACATACACACAGTCATGTGCAGCTGTTGGCAATTTCAAATTAATTCTTTCCTTTTTTTCGCAAAAACAATAAATAATATGAATAAGAATAGTGTGTGTGCGGGCAGAAGGGGCAGTGTTGCCATATTTATTTCTACATATTTATTATTTAACTATTCAAGTTAATTATGATTGCGACTTCTAAATTACAAAAACAAAATATGCATAAGAGAAACGAAGAGGAAAACAGATCTCAGGCGCTGGCGGTAAACAAATAAGCGCAAACAGCGCCTCTGTATGGGTGGGAAGGGGTTACCGTTAGTAATTAATATTTGATATGTATGTATGTATGCTTATTTGTATGTATATAATAATACACACACGATCATAAAAATAAACGACTCCAGCTACAGTCGCCACATTATAAATGCGTGCTCACGACAAAACACACAAAATAATAATAAAAAAAAAAACACAAAACCCAAAAAGCAAAAAAAAAAAAACGATAAACGAAAAACGAATTTTTGCAGCATTTATGGGCCGTGTATAATTTATTTGTTATTGACGTTTTGATTGTCTGACAATATTTAGCGAGGATTGCATTTACAGGCTGCAGGGCAGCACACACCCATACATACATATGATATATTGATGTGCCTAGTTGTCTGTATGTTTAACGAATTTAGGGCATCAGAGGCCATTTGACCAATCGAATTTTACATATACAAATATATATATGTATATACGCACAAGCTGCGTGTGCATGCCTTCGTGTTCGTGTATGCATATGTGTATGAGTGCGTAAGGCAACGTGAGAGGCTTGTTTACAGCCAAAGCACTTGACCTTTAAATGTAATTAAAAGCCAGAAAACATGTTAATACATTGATTTCAAATTGGAATACCGTGAAAAATTGTTTGTTTGCAGTATTTATCGAGAAAAAAGAAAGAAAAAAAGCAGCACACACGCAAGCATTCAGCGAAGCCAACAACAATAACAGCTGAAACAGTTAACAGTTGTTATCGAATTTACACGAAATGAAAAAAAAACACATTTGCTTTGGATTTAATTGACCACAGCCAGACAAACGACGGACGGATAGACGGCGACAGCCAGTGACAGCCAAGCATCATATTTATTTATATGTACTCGCACACACACACACACAGGAACGCACAAAGCCTGTGTATACAGCGTGCATGTGTAAATAAAAACATTAAAATCCCCTTTGGGCCGATCGAAATTGGATATTCCAATTGGAATTCGCAAAACGGCAGCCGAGTTGGAAAATGTGGTACACACAATAGTTGTACCCTTAAGTACCTAACGTATATATATGTATATACAAAAATTAATATATATATATATACTACATATGACTGTCGCGCACGTACATATGTAGGTGTTTGCATATCTGTGCATGTGTGTGTGTGTTTGCAGGTTGTACAATATGATGGATGCGTGATAAAAACGAAAACGAACAGCAAAAAAATAATGAGAAAAAACTTGGTAATCGTAATCGCTCGTATTCTTACTGTAAATGGTATGCCTTCCACGGAGCCAATGGCGAAGCACCGGTCACCTGCATTGCAGGCACCGCTCAATATTTGATGACAATTCATTATTTGTTACAATTGGATATCACATCACAGCGCACAAAGTAATATTCTTGGTTCTTTGGTTTGGTTACTAGCACGAATTTTTCTTTGTAAAACGACAACAAAGTGATGAGTGACATTACATAAAAATGTAGGCCAAATAGTGATGGACGCTATCGACTAGTGTAGTATCGAACGGTGTTAGTGTCTAACTGTCGTATCGATACGTACACAACAAGTTATGGGGTTCTAAACAAAATACCTTATCGATATCAAATATTTGCTAGCATATTTGACATACTTTTCTATCGATATATTGAAATATCGCCAACTTATTTGCAACACTGTGACAATCCAAACGCCGTGTATGGTTTGACTGCTTGCATGGAGTTAGAAATTGTAAAATCGTATTCATTGGTTTTGTATTAGTTTAGCATATATTCCAATAGCAAAATGGCCGCTGGTCCAATTGCTGAACGTAACCAAGGTAAGCAATCGCTACACATATACATTTACTTGTTAAACTCAACATTATCGCACACCTCTAAAATAGATGCCACCATTTATGCCGGCGGTCTGGACGACAAAGTTTCGGAGACGTTGCTGTGGGAGCTCTTCGTCCAAGCCGGTCCAGTTGGTAAGTTAAACTGATTAGGCAGCATTCCGTTTGATATAACTGTTGTATCTCGCAGTCAACGTGCACATGCCCAAGGATCGTGTCACTCAGATGCATCAGGGATACGGATTTGTTGAGTTCCTAAGTGAAGAGGACGCTGATTATGCGATCAAAATCATGAACATGATTAAGCTGTATGGCAAGCCTATACGTGTTAACAAGGCGTCAGCACATCAAAAGAATCTCGACGTTGGCGCCAATATATTTATTGGTAATCTGGACGTCGAGGTGGATGAGAAGCTGCTCTACGATACCTTCTCCGCATTTGGAGTCATCTTGCAAACGCCAAAGATTATGCGTGACCCAGAGACGGGCAAATCCAAAGGGTTCGCCTTCATCAACTTTGCCAGCTTCGAGGCTAGCGATGCTGCCATGGATGCCATGAACGGACAATATCTGTGCAATCGCCCCATCTCTGTTTCATATGCCTTCAAGAAGGATCACAAGGGCGAACGCCACGGCTCGGCAGCTGAACGTTTGCTGGCCGCCCAGAATCCCTCGGCGCATGCGGATCGGCCACATCAACTGTTTGCCGATGCGCCCGTACAGAATATGATGCCAGTTATGCCTGGCCAGATGATGCCGCCACCAATGATGGCACCGCCGCCACCAGTGGTGCCCGTGTCGGCCACCAATATGGGCATGATAGCACCACCGCCGCCGGTGCCGCAACCGACACCGTTCCCAGCTACCATACCACCGCCACCGCTACCGCCGATGGGCGGTGGGCAGCCGCCACTACCTCCCTCCATGGGCATACCGCCGCCGCCACGCATGCTCCAGCCTCCAAATGCCTGGGCACCACCCGGCATGCCAGCACCGCCGCCACGTCCGCCGCCAACAAATTGGCGTCCGCCGCCTGTGCCCTTTGCGCCGGCTCAGTTCTCTCGTCCCTATCAACCCGATGGCTACCAGTACTAGGTCATCCCACTATTGTATAGCCTTAGTTCGTAGTTATACAATTTTTAAGACGACCCAATAAAACCGACAACAAATTTTTATAATAACACCAAGAACACCAAATGCGATATTTGATTTATATAACTTGATGGCTTAAACGAAATCCAGAGCTTTGGGTGTAAATAATTTGATAGTTTCTGATTTAGCAGGGAAAGAGAGGAGAAGAGATAGAGAGACGGTGAGATGGATCTTACCTATGGCTACCAATATCTAAGATACAATGGTTAGAAAGAGGGGAAAGATGTCAGAGAGAGAGAGAGGAAGATATCCGTAATTAACTGAAATATCTATATAACTTGAATATCAGTTCCTAGTCTCTAAATAGAGATAGAGACAGAGAAAGAGAGAGAGAGAGAGAGAGAGATTCGTATCCGTATCCATCCATTAGCCAAAATATGTACAATATTGTAGAGGACCTTATATCATGTCCTAATTGATATACTATAACAAAGCAGACAGAGGGAGAGAAAGAGAACTCATTATTTTCTTAGTTTCTTTTCTTTTTTGATGAATTATTTTATTTGTAACATTTTGAATAAAGAACAAACAATTTACCCCATATCCGAGACTTGGTAGATCACAGCTTAACTGCAGATCAAAGCCGATCGGATAGGATCGAATCATATAGTACAATATTTATAATATCGATTTACTATATCGATATAGCACATACAACATTTATAGCATTAATAATATAATATATCAATTTTCCTTCTTCATTTCTTTTCTTTTTTTAATAATATTGTCACCGAAAAATGTTCACAAGTTTTTTGTTTACTCAAAATAGTTGTCCAAAAAGTTATTTCAAAATGAATAAATACATTTATTAATAATTAACATTAACATTTATAAATAAATCTTTGTTTTTTTTTTTTTTTTTTATATTTTATTTGGATAATGCAAAAAGCGAATCAAATGCCAAATGCAAATATTTGTGGAACAGCGCAAAACCCGATTTCGATTTGGAACAGATGCGTATAATATACACACACATCGGATTTATATATATATATAGAAATATGTGCATATATGTATTTACATTTGCCTTAATTATAATTAAATCAGCATTAGCGAATTTCATTAGCTAACTATAACATTGGATCTGACAAATCCGGCAATTAATTACAATTAAATATATAGTTATATATACATATATATCAAGAAATATATATATATATATAGACAAAATTTAGACCGTTGTCTGCACGTTTTGCACGGCCTTGGAGAGCTCCACCTTGGAAGGTATTAAATAAAATGCGGGCGTCATCGTCTCGCCGCAAGGACACTGGCAGGCTGCAAATACAATAGATATATTAATCAATCAAAACAGTATATGGTAAGATTATAAGATATTTGTATAAGAGTTTTGTCTCCAACAATTCGTAATCAAACAGATTATAAGACACTATATTATAAGACAGCTCTATAACTTAAGTCTTATACCCTTCTTATGCGTACACATGTTATACGAAAAGTATAAGACATTATATAAGGAAAGGCCTTAGCGCAGCGAAGCTTTTGCCGATGAATCAAGCTGAGTATAAGAATTCACCCAGCCAGGGCTATAAGAAATAAATATAAGAGCTGTCTCTACAAATATTAATCTCTCTCTCTCTATCTCTTTTACAATGCTTCGAGCTACATTTGTGTATGGATTGGCAATATATGAGATAGATACATAAGTCAGGTATATATATAAAAGTCCGTGCACCCACCATTCACCCAGCTAAAGTTGCCAACCTTCTGCTCGCACTTGGGACAGTAGAGCCGACCCTGGGTGTTGAGCATGATGCGGTGCATCCAGGCGATGGGCTCCACAAATAATAAACTGCGGCAATTGTTGTTGCCGGAGCCAGAGACAGCGGCGGCGGCAGCAGCGGCAGTGACGAGGTTCTCGTGACTAGGCGATCCGAGCGAAGCTTTCCGTATGCGCTCCGCCAGCTGATCGAGCAGACGTGGCTCCGAGGCCGATCCAGTGGCTCCTGCAAGCTGTTTTTGCTGCTGCTGCTGCTGCTGCTGTTGCCCTTGCTCTTGATCCCGTTCCTGCTCCTGTTCCTGGTGCTGTGGTGTGCCACGAGGCCGATGCTCCAACACATGCGACTTGGAGGCGAGCACGCGTCGACAGCGACGACAACGAAAGACAATTGGTTCAGGATTCTCGCGTGTGATATCCGGATCGGGACGCACCACATTATGGAAGCTCTGTGGCAAGATCTTAGCCTTGCGCATTTGTTCACCAGCAAGACGCAATCGATGCATCTTGTAGCGCTGATAGTTGGGATCTATTTTATAGCCCATGCGACGGAAGAGCTTCAGCTGGGCAACAAAGCCCGCATTGGGCTGCACAAAGCGACGCTTGGCCAAGACCAGCTCATACGCTGCCTGATAGTCCAGCCCATGACGTTTCATTATGTAGGCAATTACAGCCGACGAGCTGCGACTGACGCCAAAGTAGCTAAGGAATATACATAGATATACATATAAGAGAAGTTGCTCACTATATATAAATATGTCTGTTATCTATACCAGTGGACGAGCACGTTCTGCTGCTGCTCCAAGGCTTGGGATATGAACTCCACGCAAGCCTCTAGATGTTGCAAGATATCTTCGCGTGGCATGTCCGAGACTACAATGAATCAAATAGACAATTAACACTCCTCTAGGGCATGCATATGGGGTATATCTAACTCTCACATACTCTGCACGTATTTGGTTGTCAGGAAGCTCGCCTCCACAATATGCTGCGGCAGTGGCACCGAGTCCAGCGTCAATATGTGCGTTATCTTAAAGGATTTCAGCGTCTCCATGTGCGTAGCTGCCGTCAAATTGCCTGCAATAAGAATAAGAATACAATTAATGGACATGATGTATTTATAACATACGTATATAAATATAGCTATATATGAATATATATCTGGCCAGTTGATTACTGCTGACTTACCCAGAAAGAGACCCGGTTCGATTTCATCTATGCTAACGGGTCCGCCATTGAAGTCCTGGCGCGTTAATGTGCCACAGTCCTGTCGCTTGCCATGCGCTGTCGTCGCGGCCTCCATGCTGCACGCTCAAGGACAGCAGCACGCTGCAACGACGAACGACCAAAAACGGCAACAGCAACAGCAACGGCAACTGTTGCGCTTAACGGTTGTGAAATGGCGCTCACAGTGTTGCCACTGGCAGCTGCATGGCGATTGGAGCAGTTTTTTTTCCTTCTTGTTGCACTAATTACCGCTCCTCGATTAATGGCAGCTCCTCACACGCCGCGCCCGCAGCAATTGAAATGGCATTGCGCTGTTGCTGCCTTCTGCTTTTGCTGCTGCTTCTGCTTCTGCTTCTGCTCGAGTAGCGCAAAATCTCATGCTGCCCTGATCCGCAGCATAACGAGGGCCACCAGACAGCGCCAATTTATGCGCAACTCTGCTGGCTCGCTCTGCGCATGACGTCACAAATACATGCAAGTGCCAGAGGCAGCAAGTAATTAATTATGTATGATAATATCGATAGGTATAGTATGCAAATATTGTATAATAATTTTTGAAGAGCCATCATTTGACAGAGAAATTAGTGACTTTCTTGCAGTGCACAACAGCTGTGACGTCATGCTTATGAATGACATACAACACACCTGTACAATGCATTACCATGTGTTCTAATTCTAGTGTTCAAAGAAATATCGATATCCAATGAAAGCGATGTACCATAAGACGACCGAAGAATTGCTATCCAGCTGGAATACTCTTGTACCATAGCCATTAAATGGCTAAAACATACAGGAGCTATATAAATTTTTTGTTTCAGCTTAGTTACGTATGCCTATTCAATGTGAATGACAAACTAAATAAACAAAGTAGTTTCAGTTTATACCCAGCAGTTTTATTTTCATAACTCATCAAATATTCACATTTTTATATCTATATAGTAAATAGTTTAGCTTATAAAACCCCGATCAGTTGGAGGGAGCCAAATGTGTAACACTGATACACTATCGATAGCCGGCAAATTGTTCACCTAGTATAATCGATAGACAATAACCCACCAAATAATATAGAATATATATAGACAGCTCCGAATCAAACACAAAATAGACTAATTTATTACAAAACTATTAACTATGACTACGCTGCGACCATTTACCTGTGATGATCTATTCAAATACAATAATGTGTAAGTAAGCAAGTGTATGCATAAGAGCGTCAAGATATATATGGTCTATTTCAGGAATTTCGATCCGCTGACAGAAACATACGGTCTCTCATTTTATACACAATATTTGGCCAAATGGCCGGAATACTTTCAGCTAGCTGAATCGCCCAGTGGACACATAATGGGTTATAGTAAGTACACGTTAATATGGACTACCAATCTGTTATATCCAAATGGCTTACAGTTATGGGCAAGGTTGAGGGACATATGGACAATTGGCATGGACATGTAACGGCCCTAACCGTTTCGCCCGATTACCGGCGATTGGGTCTGGCAGGGCTGCTAATGAATTTTCTAGAGGATATATCAGAGAAGTAAGAATATACTTACACATACATAAACTTGGCTATATCTAAATTTGGCTATATTCCTGCAGAAAACGCGCCTACTTCGTGGATCTTTTTGTGCGTAAAAGCAATAAAGTGGCCATAAATATGTATACAAATTTAGGCTATATTATATACCGTACGATACTAGAGTATTACTCGGGTGATCAGGATGAGGATGCGTATGGCAAGTCCTTTGAATTCAAATAATTGAAAGATCCACTGGCTGATTTCTTAATTTGATTTGGTTTGATCTTCTTGCTTGCAGATATGCGAAAAGCACTGTCGCGAGATGTGTATAAGAAATCGGTTATACCTTATACGCAACCTGTACGATTGGAAGATATAGATATGAATTGATATCCACCCACTGCCCGCATTCGCATTTATGTTTAACTCTTATACTGATTCATCGATCAATTGCATTTCGCCTACAAATTTCTAGTTCAACAATGACAACTAATAGAAAATCAAACAAATTGTATCTAATCTGAAGTTATAAGTCCCCACAAAACAATTTGCTAACTATCCAAAATGAAAAACAAAAACAAAAAGCAAACCTCAAAATTGAAACTCCCCAAAAATTCCCAGTTGGATTACAACACATTTTGCAATCCATAATTGTGTCAATAATATTCCTTAAACGCATATATATACATAATTTTACATGATTTTGTTATCAGTAAATAAGACTTCTTAATGCCGATTACATAACTATTACAAAACGAATGTTCTCACTGAAACTTCAAGGTAAATAATATTGTTTGTCCTTTACGAATTGTATCTAACCTTATATCATTATCTACATATCTATCTATTCCAAGTATTCTAATCTGATCAATGAAAACTTTTTGTCAATCAATCAATTCTTGCAGATGACAATGCGTGAGCTGCGCCACCAAATGCGGCATGAGGCCAAATGCGAATAACGGAACATTTTCTCCACTTGCAAGAGAAGGAAGCCAATTAATTTTTAAAAATCATTTTTTTATTATCAATATCAATTTATAGGTCAAACTTATCAAATTTTTAGTTTCTCAATATGCAATCTTTTAAAATACCGTATTTATACATATGTGTGCAAATTCATTTTTGAAACAAACAAACAAAAAATTAGAAAAAAACGCAATTCTCTTTTCCCTTTAGAACGCTGCCAATTTTCTGATTGGTTCTATAGCTATTTCGCTCTAGCAAATTGCCGTTAGACAAGCCCTTGTGATTCCCAACCAATTCATAGGTATTGACAAAAATATAAATTGAGATTTTCGCTTTGTGAGCGCTGCTAATGACGGTAGTTACCATACATATTAAATTTAAAACGAAAATAGTGCAGAAATAATGCAGCCAAGGTCAAAACGAGCAGCTAACTTATTCATAATGTAGCAAAGAAAATGACTTGAAGTTTTGGGCTAATGGAACTAAAATAACGGGTTTTCATAACCGTTTCAAGCGTTGCAGGTGCCTAAACCCGAATAAAGGAAATTATTTGTTAGTGCGCAGCAGGTAAATAAATATCCCTGTGCAGAATGTGTGTGTGCGTGAATGCGTAACCTAACGGTTCAGCAACTGAAGCTCATAGAAGAGGAAGCACAAATGAAGATGAATGCATGCAAAAGTACTTAATAAATACACCCATATGTACATATGTTTGTGTTTGAATGTAAGTTAGTACGAATAAAAAACTATATGAGAAAATATGCTGTACGTAAAGCCATATGTATTTTACATATATACAGGCATATGGTATGTACATGAACTCAGGTATTAAACACATTTCTATGTACGCAGAGCCATTTGTACTTGGCTCTGGATCTAAACAAATTTTCAATCCCAATATATTCGCCGCTTCGGCCACAGTACGAAGAGCGGCGGACAGCAACAGTGGATTGCCTTCTCTCCTTGTCGCGTGTGTCACGCTCTAGCTGTGCATGTGTATCTGCGTTTGTGCGTGTGTGCCTGTGCCAGCGTATGAGTGTGTATCTGTGTATGTGTTCTGTATCTGCCGCTTTTACGTCTGAAGCAGAAATCCAGCTTGCTGTTTGCTATTGTAGGGTATCTTTGGCGCAACGAAGCAGCCGACCATTTGTCTTCTCATCTAATTATCATTAATAATTTTGCGGTACGAAAATCTGGGCATGACACAGCCACATTCAGATTCAGTGTGAGATTAAGACTCGGTTTTTAGCCTCATATTCACATTTCATGCATGTAAAACTCGTTTCAAGTTGAATTTTTGTTCGCAGTGTGGCAACGCTGCGCCCCACAACACAGCAAAAGCAGCAGCAGCAACAACGCTGAACATGACGGATACTGATGTGCCATTGTATGCGTGCGTGTGTATGTGTGTGTGCGAGAAACCGAACATAGGGTAAAAATAAGCGAACCACAAACAGTCAACAGCTACAGAGCTAAATTGCAGCTGCTATACGCGTCGCCGACGACGAATAGGGTAAGTAAAAACAGGCAACAGCAACAACAACAACGAACCAGGCGGCAAAGCACAAATGACGATAAAGCCGAGGCAAAGACATAGATGGTAAAACGAACGAATGCGAACACGAACGTTACAGAAACAACAACAACGGCATCAGCGACGAACGTACATACAGTGTCGAGCGTATGTATGAATGCAAGCATACGAAGCGATAAACCGCCAGGGGCGTTGCGAACAGGGTTCAGCAATATTTGTACACATTGATGGATGTTCGGATGAGTGTACGAATCGTACATAAATTGCGCACTCATGTCAGAAAGTAATTATTTGTGCTGCTGCTGGTGCTGCTTGCGTCGTTGTTATTGTTCTGAATAGCATTTGGCATTTGGCATTCGGCAATGGTTGCAACAACCCCTATAAATGGTGGCTGCGACGCCGCTGTCGCTACCGCTTGTAGCGAACAGCGAGCGACAAGCACTGAATACGAATGAACGTTCGAAAGTGGAAACGACGATAAAGCGGTGCGCACACAGTCGTGCGGCAACGAGGGGTGAGCCGTCGCTGCTGCTGCTGCTGCTGCTGCTCTTGCTGTTGCTGTTGCTGCCACTGGCCACTGGCAACTGGCAATTGAAAGACACACAACTTCAGTTCCACTCATAGTCATTCGGGGCGAGTCAGAGATAAGGCGCTCCTGCAGTTCGGAGTAGTGTTCTAGCGCGCACGCACACAGCTGCATCCTTGTTTGTTTTTTTCTTTCTGTTTTTTTGTTTTTTCGTTAAATTTCTTTTTTCGTGCTCGTGCAGCCCCTGCTCGGCGACGCCACTGGCATTCAAGGCAGAGGCAGCGACTACTGCTAGCTTTATAGCTGGCTGGCTCTGGCACTGGCTGTTTTGCTGACTGCCTCGCTGTGGACAGAACGAAAGACAGGCGGCAACTAAAGCGGCGGTCGCAAACGAAATTTGTTTAATATTAAATACAAATACAAGAATAACAACAACAAGAAGAACAGCAGAAGCAGCAGTATCGACGACGCTCGACGTACTAGAAACAACTATAATAATAAGAATAACATACATAAAATAAAATACAAAATAACGGCAAATCAAAAAGAAACGAAGACGACTAAAAACGGCGGTAGCGGAGCACACAGGCTATACGAAACGTTTTTGAAAAACGCCAAAAGGTAAGCAAGCACAAGCAGCTGCACTCGCATACGACTTGACGAATATTCGCGTTCGCGTCCGCATTCGCATTCGCAATTCGAAATTCGCAAATCGCATTTGGGTGGCCTCCTCTAGGCACTGGGCAACCCGTGTCTGCGACTTTGACAAACAGCTCTCAAACAGAAACTGCAGCTGAATGATGTTATGTTTTAGTTGTTAGTTGTGCGCAAATACAGAAATGTACAATATATTTTAAATTCGTATCGCGCTTCGTATTATTTCCCATTTTTATTCTCATCTTTTCCAAAACACAATATATATACATATATATGTATATATATATATGAAAAGAAATTTCGTTGCCTCGTTTCGCTTTAATGGTGGTAGTGTGTGTGCGAGCGTGCCTGTTAGTGTATGCGTGAGTCGCTATAAGTATATATAATATATTATATATATATAAATGTGTATGTGTGTACAAGCGAGTTGTTTGCATGTGTGAGTGTGTGTGTGCATGCTTGTTTTTGAATGTGTGCGTGCGAAAGACCGACAACGACGTCGACGACGACCAGTAAAAAGAACCCGACTGACTGTTGGTGTGGACTGCGACTGCTGCGGAGAGTAAAATTCGATTTGCTGTGCCCTGAAAAATTGCAAATTGCAAACGAAATGTGATTATCGGTATTGAAAAATTCTGCTGACAAATTGTCAAAAGAAAAAATCACAAAAAAACAACAAATTGAATAAAAATAAATGATAAACGGACAGTGAATAATAATTGTAAATTATAAATCGGCAATTATTTAACGGTGCATGCAAACAGCATACGGCAACGCTGTCAATTTTTTTCTTTTATTTGTATTTTTTCATTTTTCTTGCTGTGAATGTTTTTAACTGTAATGCTAATTTGTGTGTCGCTTGTTTTTCGCGTTGCCTGCTATATCCATCTTCTTCTTCTTTATTTTCATGCCAACGTTTCGCCGGCAACAACAACAACAACAACTATAACAACAACTGCTGTGACGGCTACATCAATAACAACAACAACAACAATCAAATCAAATCAAATCAAATTGAAATTGTATCGATAACGATAGTAGCCGTAGGCTTATCGATAGACATACTGAAGAGGCAAAGAGAACGTCCCATACAATCTCTAACACATACACTCACACACATACACACAGATACACAAACACATACATATACAAAGTACATTAACGTATACAATTCAAGATTAATCGATAAACGATCAACAAGAAGAAGAACAACAACAGAAAAATGTCAAACGGCAAGGCGACGGCTTCGTTCTTTGAGAACGGAAGCACCAGACAGTTTGAATACTGCTACGAACTGTATCCGCAGGTGCTAAAGATTAAAGCCGAAAAGCGCAGCAAGAAGCCACAAGAGCTAATCCGCTTGGATCAATGGTATCAGAATGAACTGCCCGGCTTGATAAAGGCGCGAGGGAAAGATGCCCACTTGGTATACGATGAACTTGTTCAGGCCATGAAATGGAAACAGTCTAGGGGTAAATTCTATCCGCAACTGTCATATTTGGTCAAGGTGAATACGCCGCGTGCAGTAATCCAGGAGACAAAGAAGGCCTTTCGCAAGCTACCCAATCTGGAGCAGGCGATCACAGCGTTATCCAACCTCAAAGGCGTGGGCACCACAATGGCATCCGCCCTGCTAACAGCCGCCGCCCCCGACTCAGCCCCATTCATGGCCGACGAATGCCTGATGGCCATACCAGAGATCGAGGGCATTGATTATACGACCAAGGAGTACCTCAACTTTGTGCAGCACATTCAGGCCACAGTGGAGCGACTGAATGCGGAGGTTGGCGGCGATACGCCGCACTGGTCACCGCATCGCGTCGAGCTAGCGCTCTGGGCGCACTATGTAGCCAACGACCTCAGTCCCGAGCTGCTCGACGATATGCCCTCGCCGACAGCAACACCTAACACAAACGGTAGCCTGAGCAAGGCGAGCAAGGTGCTCGATGGCGAGGACACCAACGATGGCGTCGCTGTCGATGTGGATGAGGACGAGAGCCTCGGCGCAGGTGAGATCAATGAGCTAGAGAAGAGAGAGAAAGCATATTCCATTTTATATATAGATTCATGATCAATTGAATGATCTAATTAGATGTGAAACTTGGCTTAGCAACAGATTGATAGAAATATCGATAGGTCGATAGTTGCTTAGTTTTCAATTTGTATACTTACATATTTGAAGTTTGCATTCATATTCTGTGTACTAATCGAATCATCTTTTGCTTCATTGAAATCCAGGTGGCCGGAATACGGCAACAGAATCGGAGACAGAGAACGAAAACACCAATCCGACATCGTTGACGCCGCTGGGCAATGCGAGTGGTGGCGTTGGTAGTGGTAGTGGCAAGAGCAACATTAACAGCAGCAACAACAACAACAATAGCAACAACAACAACACTGCCGCCTTGCAGGATGGCGACTCAAACTTTGTGTCGAACGATTCCACCTCGCAGGAGCCGAACATTGATGACAACACCACACAGACAACGGCCACAACCACATCGACGGAGGACGGTGAGCCGATGGGCGTGGCAACGCCACTGGCCTCCGACTCGGAAAGCAATCTCGAGGCACCGCTCAAGAGTCGCTTGGCCGCCGTTGGAGTTTGTGTTGGGGCAGGAGTAGGAGCAGGAACAGGAGCAGCTGTAGCTGGAGCAGGCACAGTGGCAGGAGCAGGAGCAGCTGTTGCCCAATCGCACAACAACAACAAGCAGATCAATAACAACGGACAAAGCGCTGCACAATCAGCAGCAGCCGCAGCAGCAGCAGCAACAGAAGGATTGGGTGGACCAGCAGCACCAGCGGCCGTGCCAGCCGCTTCAACAGCAGCCAATAGTAATGGCAATGGCAATGGCAATGGCGTGCTCTCGCTTGGTGGCAGTGCGTCAGCAGCGAATCAAGTTGATGATGATGATGAGGAGGAGGACGAGGATGAGGATGAGGATGAGGTGGACGAGGAGGAGGATGAGGATGAAGTGGACGATGAGCTAGAGGCTGATGAGAGTAACAGCAATGGCAGCAGCAATTTGCGTGCCAGCAAACTGCAGCATTTGGCTGCAGCTGCGGCTGCGGCGACAGAAGCGACAACGCTAACAGCGCCATCTATTGGACAAAAGCGTACGGCGCTGCATTGCGAATTGGACGCTTCTGCTGCAACTGCAACTGCGGCTGCTGGTGAGAAATCGCCAGAGTTGAAAAAGCTGCGCAGCGACTGAGCTACATGCAGTGCAGCGCCGCAGCCGTCGCTAAGTAGCATCGTTAGGCCGCGTATATCTGGTGGAAAGACATGTATGTAGTGCAGTTGAGTCGACATTTGAGAGCAACATTACCTACACTTTGCCACAACAACATTCAAGAAATTTTACTATTAAGCAAAACTAATTATACATATAATATATAATATATATATACAACAAAGAGAAAGAACACACACAAACAAACACATATAACAAAAAGCAGCACACACACACACACAACGAGAACATAAAAGGAGATCGAGAAGCAGCACAGCAGCAGCACTTAACATAGGCTTAACAGGCAAAAATATAGAATGAGAAGAACAAGGAGAAGAACCCCACAACAGAGAGAACATAACACACCACACCACACCGCAACACACCACACTCACATTAAATTAGGAACATAGTGCGGGCGCGTATTAAATGAAGTTTAAGTTGAGCTCGAGGATAAAACCGAGTAATGTTGGATGATGATATGATGATGATGATGATGATGATGATAATATGATATAAAGAGTAATAGCCATACGGAGTCCCCAATTGCAGCAGCGATTAACATTATACATGTGAAGTGAAAACGATAAGCAAATACATAGTAACTATTAAATCAGATACAAATTGATATTTTTACACAGTCAAATGAAACCAACATTTAAATATTAAACGAAAAAAGAAAACAAAACAAAAGATAAAAATTTACAAATGCCGCAGTTGCCCACTACATACAAGAAACGGAAGAAAAAAACAATAATTATAATAAAAAGTAATTTATATAAGTATTTAAAATTAACAATAAATCAAAAAGAACTTGTCGCATAAAACTCGAAACATCGTCCCCCGATTGATCGCCGCCTTCCTCCTTGACCACCACTACAACATATATACACACGCGCTCCATATCTCTTTTTCACCCAACCACCTATCCATACACGCTCACCAAAACTCACCAACCTCATGCACAAGCATACATCTACACACATACACATCCCAATCCAAGCGGACGACGCCGCTATCGACGTCGATTAAGCAAAAACAAAAACAAGAAAAAAATACAAAAACTCATTTAAAACAATGCGAAATTTTTGTGGTCGTATTTGTAATAATATAATTTTTAATTTATGTGTACAACTTACTTTTTTTTTTTAATACTATATATAATACTGAATTTTTTATAATTTATACGATAATATTTTTTCAATTGATTTAAAGAAAAGAAAAAACTAAATTTAAATTAATTTTGGAATCGATCTACCTTTATCTGTTGGGCTGAAACATCATTATACGATACTTTTTTCAGCTTTTGCTATTTTCAATTGGTATCGAAATCGAATCAATTGTCAGAACACCATCTTTCAAAATTATAATAATTTTAATTGATATAGCATAAGTTCAAAATAAATTGTGAAAAATATTATGAGTACAACCGAGCCAGATGCAAACCAATGAAACCTCCTTAAAGTACCTGTCGAATCAATTTCTCAATTTTTATAGTTACAAATTGTGAGAATTCGCAAATACTTTTTGAATATTGTACACAAGCGCGTTAAATCGTGCTATCGACTAGCCGCCACTTTTGGGCGGTTATTTTCTGCTACGATTGAGGTGCATGTAGCTTACCTCAAGCATTTATTGTGTTTTGGTATGCAACAGGAAAAACGCAGCATAATTTTAAATATTGTAAAATTCTGCGATAATAATAAAACAAAAACAAGTGCTGCATTAATCGAGTATTTTTGCACACCCTGGGCATATGCTACAAAAAATACTGCAGTAAACATATCGATAGTAATGATGTGCTATATTTGA
This sequence comes from Drosophila mojavensis, assembly GCF_018153725.1. Taxonomy (NCBI): domain Eukaryota; kingdom Metazoa; phylum Arthropoda; class Insecta; order Diptera; family Drosophilidae; genus Drosophila; species Drosophila mojavensis. Next base: position 3,613,100 of record NW_025318667.1, on the reverse strand, counting down.
AATATCGCTCGAGAATAAGAATATCGATAGGCCTACAACCCTATTTTTAGTATTTTGTTATTTATTTATTAAAATAAGAAAAGGAGTATATAAAAAAAACCTGTGTCATCTGTGTGCTGTTGCGCTGTGCCGCACAATGTTTAGCAGATGTCATAATCGCAGCTATATGCTGTGAATATGCAACACACACGGCAAAAATACCCTCCAATACAATATTAACTAGCTGCCGTGCACACAAACATACACACACCCATACACACAAACATAGAAACCTTTGGACGCCACGGTTTAGCAGCAGGCGAGCAGGACGGAAAACCAGAGATTAGAGTGTCGACACGACGCCATGCTCCTGGTGCGTCAGCTGTTTGGCTCATCATCCAATTCGTGGGTGCGCGCCCTCATCATCTTTGTGCTCGCCTGGGCGGTGCTCGTCTATGTGTTTGTGCTGAAGCTAACCAATAGTCAGGCCCAGAATCAAAGCCATCAAACAATCTCTGCCAGTGATAATGAGCACAATGCGCGGCGCATCAATCAGGCGCTGCAGCTGCTGGAGCACACGGAGCGGCGCAACGAGGAGCTTAAACTGCTCATCGATGAGCTGATGAGGTATGTATGTAGCGGCCATCAACAATAGGAACAATAACTTCATGAGCATCATTAGCATTATCTGCCACAAGTAGACCTAAAGCTGCAGCGCCCACTCCCCACTGCTCCACTCCCCCATCTAACTCATTCCAGCCTGTTCTAATCCGCTCCAAGTGCGCCCCATTAATGCGACCTTTCATATGTAAAGCGAGCAAATGAACTTCTCGTTTCGGCTAGCCGAACTGTGAATACCCTTGCAGGCATTGCATATGTAGCTCTACTGGGCGTATAGACACATATGTATATATTATAATCCTATACAGATTCAGTAGCCTTCCGATACACTTGCTCAATTATATATATATTTATAGCTATATATTCATACGTCTGCCATATACTCGTGTCATGTGTTGTCGATATGCTCGCTGCAAGGGTATGCAATCAATGCTCGGTCACGCTTGCACACGTCGGCGTTGAAGAATGACGAATGACAAATCACCACGCACAACCTGGGTCTCTCTGCGTGTGTGTGTGTGTCGGTGTGTGCGTGTAATGGTGTGTTGTTATCTTCTGTTGTTGTTGTTTTTACAGCGAACAGCTGGATAAGCAGAGCGCCATGAAGCTCATCCAAAGGCTGGAAAATGATTCGCACAATGCAAAGCAATCAATGGGCGATGATACGCTCTTCGAGGTGATTCCAGCCGATGCCGCTGGACAGGATCAACAGCATCAGCAGCAACAGCCGCAGCCACAGCCGCAGCAATTGGGCGCAGATGCTGCCGGCCAGCTGCCTGGCCAGCCGGGCATTGAGCCCAGCTTGGAGTACGAGTTGACGCGGCGACGCATCCAAACGAATATCGCCGAGATTTGGAACTACTTCAGCAGCGAGCTGGGCAAACTGCGCAAAGCCGTTGGGCCCGGCAACTCTGAGCTGGAGGAGTCCATACAGCAGGTGCTGCTCCAGGGCGCCGATCACAAACGCTCGCTGCTGAGCGATATGGAGCAGCTGCGGCGCGTCGATGGCTACGAGGCCTGGCGCCAGCAGGAGGCCAAAGACTTGAGCGACCTGGTGCAGCGGCGACTCCATCACCTCCAAAATCCCAGTGACTGCCAAAATGCTCGCAAACTTGTCTGCAAGCTGAACAAGGTTCAAGCGACAATTACTCTACTCAGAAGAGATGCAGTGCCTCAACTGGCATCCACTCAAGCCTATCCTCACGCCATTGTCTATCACCTACTCTGCATGTTCAATTAATCTTTTTGTCATTGGTTTTTCTCACAAGCATGAATATTGTAAACAGAAAGAGAGAGAGAGAGATGGAGATGGAGAGAAAGTGAGAAAATTATTATTGACTTTGCTGTATTATGTTCTTTCAATATCACATGATCACAATCTCTTTAACTGCCCTCGAGACTCTAAAACTCTCTTATCTCTCTCTCTCTCTCTCTCTCTCTTTGTCAGATTTATATTGTTTCTTTTTTTTTGTTTTGTTGTAACTCTTTTATTTTATATTTTATTTTTCTCTTGGTTTTTTATTTTTGTTGTGAACGTTGGAGAACGTTCACATCTTATGCTTGCTCTCTCTTCCCGTTTGCTCTCCCTTACCTTTTTTCTGCCCCTCCCTATCCAGTTCAATTTTCAGTTACTTTTCTTCTATTGCATTTGCCCTTTTCTCTGTTCTCTTTTATGCTGCATTCGTAAACTTTGCTTTCACTTCAAATTTCTCCACTTCAAATTTCTTTTTTACTATCTATTTATTTTCATCAATCTTTTTGTACCATTTTCCCATTTTATTCTCTCCCCATTCGTAATCGAAAATGTTTTTCACTAACTACTAAATTTCAACTCAAACTGTCATTTGCTATTTATTTCGTATTTACTTTTTGTGTTTTTCTTACTTCTGACATTCGTAAACGTGCCTCCAAGAGCTCTGCACTCAATTAACCTACCTGAAGAGGCACTTTAGTCTAACAATATTAATTTTAACCCATAGTCTGATTTCTTTTTTCCGTTTTTCAGCTATTTTCGTTGTGCTTGTGGTTTCGTAAACGTTACACTGGCTGCTCTGAGCACCTATTTAGCTATGCACTCATTTCATTCCGTTTCGTTTCGCTTGATTTTTGCAGGGCTGCGGCTATGGCTGCCAGTTGCACCATGTGGTCTACTGCTTCATCGTGGCCTATGCCACAGAGCGCACGCTGATATTAAAGTCGCGCGGCTGGCGCTATCACAAGGGCGGCTGGGAGGAGGTGTTCCGTCCGGTGTCCGATAACTGTCAGGACGCGGGCACAGCGTACGCCTACAATTGGCCGGGCAAGCCAAATACTCAGGTGCTGGTGCTGCCGATCATTGACTCGCTGATGCCACGCCCACCCTACCTGCCACTTGCCGTGCCGGAGGATTTGGCGCCACGCTTGAAGCGCTTGCACGGCGATCCCATCGTCTGGTGGGTCGGACAGTTTCTCAAGTATCTGCTGCGTCCGCAAACGGAAACGCGCGACTTCCTCAACTCGGGCATGCGCAAGCTGGGCTGGGAGCGTCCCATTGTGGGGTAGGCTATGACCGCATCCTTATCCTGACCATTTTCTCTATTTGTATCTGTATCTGCTTGCAGCGTTCATGTGCGACGCACGGACAAGGTGGGCACCGAGGCGGCCTTCCACGGCATTGATGAGTATATGACGCATGTGGAGGACTATTATCGCACTCTCGAGATTAATGGGAGCAGCGTGGTGCGTCGCATCTTTCTGGCCTCCGACGATGCGCGGGTCATCGTGGAGGCACGCAAGAAGTATCCGCAATATCAGATCGTCGGCGATCCGGAGGTGGCGCGCATGGCGGCAGTCTCGACGCGGTATACGGATACCGCCCTGAATGGCATCATTCTGGACATTCATCTGCTGTCCATGTCCGACTATTTGGTGTGCACCTTCTCCTCGCAAGTCTGCCGCGTGGCGTACGAGATAATGCAAACGATGTATCCGGATGCGGCGTATCGTTTTAAATCGCTGGACGATATCTACTATTACGGCGGACAGAATCCGCACAATCGACGGGCGGTCATTCCGCACAAGCCGCGCTCGCACGAGGATCTGCAACTGAAGGTCGGCGATCTCGTCTCGGTTGCGGGCAATCATTGGGATGGCAACTCCAAGGGCAAGAATACGCGCACCAATCAGGGCGGACTCTTCCCCTCCTTCAAGGTGGTCGACAAGGTCGAAACGGCCAAGCTGCCAGTCTATCCGGGTGTCTAAGCTCTCTACCGAATGTCGGATATCTGATATCGAATACCGGATATCCTGGATAGCCAGCCGACCCCATCCAGAACCTTCTCTGCTGAATCTCAATTTAAAATTCTGCTCCGCCGCATTCCAAGTGTTTGTGCATCTTAAATTCTGGTTAAAATCGCCAAAAGCTAACAAAAGAACAGAAACGGAAAATCTCAAATCTATTCAAATGCTCTAATCTCTTTTCCTGGAATGTGGAATCGATCAATGTTCCACACGATTCCATTTGTTGCACTAATTCTATGCATTTTCCTAAGCCGAAGAAATTAGAAAAAAAAGAAATAAGAAGAAATGTTGACAACATAAAGATTATGCATATAGAGAAAACAAATATATATATACATATAGATTTACGTATATGCACATATGTATCTATATATATATAGTATGTGTAAGCATGCATGTAGGGTTCAAATACGCGCAATATAGTTTATCCTTTGTAACATAGACGAAACTCACAAATAAATATAGTCAAGTTTTAATTTGCAAGTTGCAGTTCAATTTAATTGGGAGTGCACGAAATTCATTTAAGGCAAACATTTAAATATTTGTTTTGGTTCTATTCAATAATAACGTTGCATCGTTTTATTGATTAAAAATAACTAAGAGTATCATTTCTAAGCGGGATGCCTTACAAAATCTACACAAATTATCGATTTTAATCGATAGTAAGCAAATGGGCCTCCACTGCGTATACATGAGTTAAAGTTTAAAGGCGCTAGTTATTTTACTTTACACACGGATAGGCGGACATAGCTGTAACGACTCCACTGGTCCTTTTGATAAGGAATCTATACAATTTATATACCCGGTCATGCCTGCTCCTGCATGTTACATACATTTTCACATGTACATTACAATTACTCTTATATACAAATGGTGAGTACATTGACTTTGGTACCATTTACTGCTACTTTACGATGCCAACAGTGTACCTTAACAGAATTACTTCATTGACTTTGTTTGAAACGGGTTACTTTAACAGAATTACTCTTATACACAAATGTTGACTTCATTGGCCTTGGTTCATTTAATGTTAACCAACCAAATATCAGAATTCATCTTTGATGTTAGCTTACGGTATCTTATAACAGTAGCAGCGCTGTCAATGTCAATGTCAATGACTGAGTCGTTCGATAACATTGGCTTGGATATGCACTTACACTCTTACACTCGCTCTCTCTCTTACACACACATGCAGGCACACAAAAGGCTTAATGTAGCGTACTCCTCGATCGCTATTTTGAACCTTGTTTTGTTCAGGTTCAAGATCCCTGCCGGTGAAAGTGCACGGGTAGCCTGATGATGATAATGATGACGATGATTTGTGTGCGAAAACAAAAATTCTTTTGAGTCAGCGAGAAACGAATTTACACCCAGCCACAGGAATGCTGCTTTATAAACAAGAAACAACCAACGAAAATTCCCAAAAAATGTGAGAAAAAAACCAAACAAAACAAAATTAAAAACAGAACAGGCGCCAATTGACAGCGCGACAGAGCGAAATGAAAAACGTGATAAGCGCTCGATCGAAAAAAGAGAAGTAAATTAATAAAAATGTATATAATGTATATAGTATATAAATTAAAGCTCATCACAAAATTATTTATATGCGTAATATAATTAAGTACTCAATGAACCGCAGGGAAGTTGCCGCAACAACAACAACAACAAAAAAGTTACCAAACAGGCAGCTGCCGTTAAACCGGCATGGGCGCGAAAAGGAGCGGTATATGGCGAGAGCCGTGCGTTGGAGAAGGTCAACTTGGTTGAGCCTCAGCTGACGGCGTTCGCGCTCGCACTGGCGCTCGATAAGCCCGTCTCACACGGACTTTGGCTTATGATAACAGGCAGCGATTCGGTATATAAGACATTGCAGCTGCCTTCCAATCAGCAACACTTGTGAACTTACATCCCAATCGACATCACCTTCCAGCGGACCTCCAGTCGAAAATTCAACATGTCGAAATTTAGTTTTGTCGCCCTGATCGCCTGCGCCGTCGTCTATGTTCTGTGCAGTCGCAGCGCCGCAGCGCAGGTCATTGGCAAAGGTGTCCTCAAAAATCCCAGTGAGTATAAGAGTGCGAAAGAGAGGGGTAAGGAGTTACGTATATCTAAATGTATATCCTTTGTTACCCCCTCCAGCTTATCCCGGCAAATGTGTGGTGAACTCCAACCTGATTATGTCGGTCGGACAAGTTGCCAAAGCGCCCAATCATCCGTGCGCCAGCATAACCTGCTTGGAAGGCAGCACAGTTGAGTTGCACACGTGCAAAGCAGTGGCGATACCCAAGGGCTGCAAGCTGCGCGACTTTATCGACACCAATCGTGAATTCCCCGAATGTTGTCAGCGCCACTACGACTGCAACAAACACATCTAAGTGTCTTATCGTTGTCCATAATAGTTCTAAAATCTTGTATTTTGTTTTTGTTGCTCTTTTTTTTTTTTTGGTTTTTATTTATTTTTTATACTACAACATAACAATTAAAAAGTAAACGCTTAGCAATACAATTAAATAATTTAATAAAATCATTAACAGAAAATACATATGCAACTATGTATGTATGTATGTACATATGTATGTATGTTGTTTTCTCTTGTGGGCATTTGGGCAAAGGCCACGCTGCTAATTAACTACACACCTACACACACATTCGCATATCGCTGTTATATGTATATTCATATGCATATATGTGTTTATGCATGTGTTGCTCCTTTTAACTATATACATACGCATTACTCTAGCGTACTTAATGCCTTCCAGCAGAGCACGCAACTGATTGTGTGCGTGTCTGTGTCTCTGCTGTGTGACGAACAGAACAAACTAAATCGAGAGCGTGTGAAAGGAAGAGGAAACCCGTTAACTTTTGATACTTTCTGCATGGTATTTTGGTGTCTCTTTCATAATTTGTTTTGCTTTTGTGTTCTTAGTAACTTTCACTTGTTTTTGTGAATATGTGTACGTGTTGTGTCTCCTATCGACTGAGATTGTTTATATAGAGCGCGTGCAGTTCGGTGCGCGGAGTATTCTCGAATAGGGCGGCACGATTCTGGCCCTCACCCTTCTTCACCCAATGACCATACACACGGAAGGCGCAGCCATCGATAACCTGTCAACGATAAATGTTATTGATTGTTGTTACCAGTGATCGATATATGTATGTATGTATGTATGTGTAAATTCAAGTATTTCTGCAGTGTTTTAGGTTTACCTTGCGCAGCACCTTGACGCGATAAGGATCACGTATGGCCTCCTCAACGTGAAGCGGCTCGGCCGTGTAGCGTAGACGACGTATCCTAATAACCGCGCGTATGACTAATATGGCAAATTGGAACTTTTTGCGCGCGTTGAAGCGACTTTGTTTCCGCAGCTAAATATGCGAAAATTAAAGAAAAAATCACACATAGGATGGGGGTTAATTTTGTTATAAGGTAATTACTTCAAAATTGTTTATTGTGTTAGGGTTTGTTTTTTTTTTGTTTTTGTTTTTTTTTTTTTTATTAATATTTGGCTTTTTACGTTTTAGTTCATACGCCTTGGGTTAATACGGTTATCGTTAGCGGATGTTCAATACAACAATTCTAAAGTCGCGTGTGTGTGCGTATATGTGTTTGTTTTGGTTTGTGGCATTTAAAAACTTTACGCGAACACATCTTGCATTAGGCGACTGTATGTCTGTGTCCGTGTCAAAGTCAATGCGTGTGCGTGTATGAGAGAGACATTACATACATACATATGTCAAGTTAATCTTAAGCTGTTAGTTCCGTGCTGTTATGTGCATTTAACATACTTATGTCAAGAGAATGAAAGGCAGAGAGAGAAAGGTACACAGTTAAATTCACCACATTGTCATTGTACGGGACGTGCCAAGTTGTGTTTGTGAGATGTCGCAAAGCAAAAGCAAATAAACAAATACAGGATTGTAATGAACTCAAAACAGAAAAAATAAGTGCGGTGTAATGGGCGAAACTGTTAAATCCGTGAGCGAGTGAAAGAGAGCGCATGCGGAACGCGCTCAGGGACAGAACACACACAGACAGAAATATATAGATATACATATGTATGTACATGGATTATAAACATACACATATATGGTGGATAAATAAAATATATATAGATATAGAATTGAACAATGGCATTTTAAAATGTATATATACTGTATAGGTAACTAATTGTTTTATATATGGTTTTGCGCATTTTGACTTTGGTTTACTCACAAGGGAGTCTCCACAACACCGACTTATAGACACACATCTTATAAGGGCGTTGAGACTCTGACAATATAGAGAACATGACACACAAAACAAAACGTGTATATCAAATCATACAGAGGAGAAATTAAAAACAAAACAAAAAACATCGTCAGTGAATTGGTAAGCGTAATCGTTTTTTTTTTTTTTCAAAATTTTTAATTTTTTTTGTTTTCATATATTATCTATGGTGTATGTATGAATATGATCCAATGTGTACTTAACGGTTAAATTTAACATAAACAGAGGCCATGCAAAAGAACAGAGAGAGAGAGAGAGACAGACAGATGGAGGTATATAGAGAGAGTGCCAAAACTACAACAGCATTATGATTAGTGATATACAACATATTTAATAATACTACCATAATACAAACGGCAAAAGCGTTTTTATTTATTTTTTTTTTCCCATATGAAAAAAAACCAATTGACCCAAAGATATATACTACTATACTAAAAAGGTGCATATAATACAAACATTTTTTGGTATATATTAAATAATATTATATTAAGTGTAAAATTAAATGTTACAGACTAAATAAAAATGTGCGTTCCATTTACCACAGGGCTGGCAAATGCAATATCAAAGTGAGGTGAGTTCAGTGGAGATGAGGCGTGGTGAATGCGCCCTGCTACATGGCTACAATATTTTTTACTGTGCTGTGAGTGAAATTAATGGAATTGAAATGTGAGCGATGTGTGTGTGTAGGGGCCGCTGCCAAAGTTAAGTGTGTTGTGTGTGTGTATATGTGTATGATGCACTAATCAAATACAACTAAAAGCGCTTTTCGTTGAGAGAAATAAGGAATGTGTTATATAACTAAATTGATACGTGAACATATTGATAAAAGAAAATAGGAAAAACCTGCCTGCACGGATGAATACAATAAATGTTTTGCATTTGCCGCACTCTCATAATTATCGTTATCGTTATCGATGCCCAAATGCTGCCGCGCTTTATTAGCTGCTGTTGATTGCTGTTGCTGCTGCTCCTGCTGCTGCTGTTGTAGTTGTTGTTGCTGCTGTTGATAGTATACTGTGGCCGTCAAGGTCATGGACGACGCTGTATTCGACGTCGTTGTGCTTTCCAGCTGTTGTTGCTGTTGCTGCTGCTGCAGCGGTTGCTTCTGTTTCGCATGATCAGGCGCAAAATAATTGCTGCTACTGCTGGTTGTAGCGACATCGCGTAATCGATTCGATGAATACGAGCTCTGCGGCGCACTGCAGTAAATATAGGAGGAGGATGCGCCGCAACTGCTGCCAGCGTTTCCACTGTTCAGTCGATTATAACGGAAGGCTGTTTGATTCTGATTCTGGCGGCTCGAGCTGGGACCGCTACTATTTGTGTTAGCGTTGCCCGCATTGCTGCCTGGATAATGTGCAACTTTGGCATTTGCATGCAAGTGCTGCATATACGTCATCTCGTTCAGTAGAACCTAATTATCGCGTCATTTGTTTTCAGATAGAGTGCGGCATAGACAGAGGGAAAGAGGGGGAGAGCGAGAGCGAGAAATTGGCAAAGTGCAGGCAGCGCGCATGTTGGGCAGGTCAAAACGCAAAAAAAATGAGGAATACAAAATTGTAAAAATGTTAAAGGAAATAAGTCAAATGAACAAAACCAGACAATAAACATTAAATTAAAATTATAAATATATCTAAATTTGTGTACATAAGTACATATGTATGTATAGTAAATCTAAGTATGCTTAACTTAAAGACCTGGTATAAGTATAAGGCTTTGTATAAGAGTCTGAATGTGCCTAGCCTACGCTTTATATGCACCTTCTTAATTGCTCCTCACTTAATAAACCTAGGTAGACATAACGAGTGGGTGTGAGAGGGAGAGAGGGGGTGACGGATATACATGTATAAGAGTATACCACGAATGTATACGAGGTGAGCTTTTTAATGTTAGACAGAGTTTTCATGCATTCGCTTTTTGGCTGCGGCGTCTGCGGTTGATGCTGCTGCTGCTGTTATCGTTATCGATATACATAGATATGTTAATTATTATCGCAATCGCAATCGCAATGCACACGCAACAGGGACAATGACAACAAATACATACATACATACATACATAGATCAACAAGCAAAGATATATATGTACATACATATGTTGTAATTATTATAAATTAAATTAAATGCTAGAAAAACGCACATGAGACTATATTGAATGTGTAAATGGAATAAAATGCAGCTGCATTCAATCAAAGAGGGAGACAATAATAAACGACAACAAGCCAACACGATTACGATAACTAAGTGAGTCGATAGAAAAACACACACATACGAAAGGAAAAAAAATATTTGGTGTTAATTGAATCGAATTGATATCGGAACACAATGCAAATACATATACATTGAATATATATATATTTATATAAAAACAAACAAAATGCAATATGATATTATTGTTGGTTTCTATATATTGTTGTATTTGTTGTTGTTTATTAATAGTTTTTAATAGTTTGAATCGTTTGGCTGCTGTTGTAGTTGTTACATTAGAATTGGGTGGGTTTGGGTTAGTCCAGTAATAATTCGTTACCAGTGCGATTTCAGTGATGCGACTCATTCTTCTGGACTTGGTCGATAGGCTGCGCTTGAGGCCATCAATATTTTGCTCGAACAACTATCGATTTGTTATCGAGTTATCGACAGAAGATTTGGGTTTGTTTGTATTCATGTGTTTCGTTTTTTTTTTTTTTTTTTTTTTTTTGTAAAATAAACAATTTATATATTTTCGGTATTTTTCAGTATTTTTGCGGTATTTTTGTATATTTAAGATATGTAAGAAAAAGAAAAAAAGGTACGTATATAATAAAGTTGAAGAAAAATAAGAGAAATAAATAGGTAGAGTAGAGGAAGAAGAATAATGCGCTTAACTTAAATGCAAAAACATAGGATATATATGTATGTAAATATAGTTAAGTATCTAGGATATAAAAAGCTAATACGAAAGCCGATTTTTAGAACTTAAACAGGAAATAGAAAAAGTACAGTAAACACTCGATAAGAAAGACATTTTGAAAATGAATTCAGAAATGAGATATAAAACGTAACAGATATCGCTTAGCGAGTGCTGACTGTAGTTGTGTGCGGCTTAGCAGCTGGAGCACGTGTACAACTGTTAAGCGGATTAACTTATTATCTTATTTAAATAGTATATATATAAATCATATATTATAGAGTGTACAAAATAAAGCAGTTATTATGCTGGGTGTGTGAGCAGTGTGTGAGTCACAGTGGCGTGTGTGTGTGATTGAGGGGGGCGATCGGGTGTATCATAGAGGTTTTTCCTTTTAGAGACAATTGCGCAAGAAGAGGAGCTCATACTCAGCGAGTACGGCGGGGGAAGAAGGGAATACTTAGAAGGGTATACATAGGTCGTGCTCGAATGTGGGGAACTTAGGTGGTAGATATATACATATACATATATAGCGATTTATATTAAATACTTTTATGGAATAGGGGTTTTCTTTTGCTATGATACTCTAGGAGACTGCAACCGGCCCTCTAAACGTTATGGCTAATCATACTGACTAACATAGTGGTATATATGGTATAGTTGTAATAATAGTAATGCCTAGCAGTATCGGGTGTATAGATTCCACATGGACGGGCGGCGCCAGGGGCGCCGACACTTACCATTTGATTGAAGAATGGATGTCTTAATACTTCCTTAACGGTGATACGTTGCGCTGGATCAACGACTAGACATTTACGTATCAGATCTTTGGGATCCTCTGTATGGAATATAATGATACATTGCTATAATTTATGCATACACGCATCGAATAGATGTTGGGGACTTGACCTGAAATATCGGCCCATTCGGGCGAGGTGAAACTGTATTTGCCCTCCATGATGTTGCGCAGCATCACCATCTGCTTGCGATGCCAGAACGGGGGACAGCCGACGAGCAGGGTGAACATTATGACGCCACAGGCCCAACTGGAAAGCGTATCAAATACATGTAAATATATATGTATGTGTATCAACAGTAACTATGCCGTTGCTTACATGTCCACTTCCTGCGAGTAGCCCGGGGAACCCTCGAACATGTTGCACTTGAGTGTCTCCGGTGCCAAATAGCCCGGAGTGCCGCAAAGATCTGTTGAAAATGACAGTTATAGTAGATGTTTTATAATATCGTTTAGAGGGAAACAATAAGTGAAAGAGAGAGATAGCTATATGCAAATACCTTGACATGAACCGTTTATAAGAGTTCTTGAATTCTTGTTTAGATTTAGTTGGATGTCGATACATTTCAGTTGGGCGAAGCCTAAAGAGGCCCTAGAACTTATAAAAAGTTCTTCTAGGTATTGTGCAATACAATTTTGTAAAGATTGCAACATGATATTTTACCGTATCTAGAAGTTTCTTATATAGCTCAAAATATTTCTAAGCAAATACTTCAAGGAGCTAAGGCAACTAGGGCCATGTATATGGACATCGACTATACATATATATGACTAAATTGTACACTTATATTGTTATATACCAGTACTTCTACGACTATCTGCTTTTACTATTCACTTTATATATCTCTATATATAGAAAATCAAGTGATCATCTGGAGTTAATGTCTTGAGTTTGATGAATATATATTGTTTCTTCTAATCGTACATTCATCACTTCATAATATCTTCGTATTCATATTTTCTCTCCTTTACTTTATAGCGATCAAAAGGGCTTTAAGGACTTCTGCATAACGAAAAGACAATTAGATCTAGAGACATAAGATTGACATATCTCATAATATATACTCTTCTACTCCTCATTTGATATCTTTAAAGACTAGGACCTGTAGACATTCATATATAGTTCGTAACATCTATGCACACTCCACATCTTCAATGCCTTATAGCCTTATTGGTTACCTGCGCTACACCTTAAGAGTTCACTCCTCGATTGCAAATGATAAAGAGTATATTTTCCTACAGCTTAGCATTCATCCTGTTTTGCCTTTATCCTCATATGCTTTCCCATTCTTATTATCAGCCTTTAACTCATTCACTTCTTCTTCTTCTTCTTCTAGTGCTGCTGCTGCTTCACCTGTAAGTTTCTCGCCCTCGCCCAGCTGCCGGGCGAATCCAAAGTCTGTGATCTTCACGTTGTGATTCTCGTCGAGCAATATGTTTTCGGGCTTCAGATCTCGATGCACGATGTTCTTGCCGTGTATATACTCGACGCCCTCGAATATCTGCCGCATGATGGTGCGTGTCTTCTTCTCGGAGAGCGTCACCACCGATGTCAGATAGTCGAACAGTTCGCCCTTGGGGCACAGCTCGAAGACAAGAAATACAAATGCATCCGATTCAAATACATCCTGCAAATCAACTGCAAGACAAAGCGACAGAGAGAGAGAGAGAGAGAGAGAGAGAGAGAGAGAGAGAGTTAGAGCTTGTAGAGCTATATTTATATAGATATTCTGGTATAGTTACTTATGTAGGGATGCCCCATCACTTGGCGTAAGATTGAGATTTCCTGCCTGGTTGCTTCGAGCATATGATATGGATTCGTTTCGCCCGATTCCGTCGTGGCGCCCAGATCGATAATTTTCGCTGCAAACTCTTTGCCCGTCTCCTTCTCAATGCAGCGACGCACCGTCGAACTGATGCCCCTGTGAGGATGAGTTTATATATTGAATGTATTAGTAAGATATACACATATTGTCCTATAAAGTTACTTTAACTGTAGTTACACATTGGGCCTAGTCATTAAAGAACAAACACAGCTTCAGATCACGCATTCTAAAGTCATTTTGCAGTCTTGATCGGAATGCACACTGTATAAAGATTTGGACTATCTGAATCAGATAAGATCTATTCAAATGCGCATTAGAGCTTTACGAAATGTTTATCCAGCCGATGAGTCTTGTAATTCTTGTAAACAGATGGAAGAGAGAAAGGGGGCAGATGCACATATAGAGAAAAGATAGACTATATAATCTATCCAGCACCTGTGTCTGAAGGGAGGAGGAGGAGGATAGACTACAGAAAATATAATCTGCAAACTCATTTCAAGTTCAACTCAAGGTGATATTTGTAGATCTATCCTAAAAGAAAGTTGGATGTTTTAGCCGTCTTCGACTATTTTTCTGTCTCTTTTTCAGTTTGACCTCATTTCAACTTTGTTTTTTAGTTCCTAGCTCGTTCGATTCCCATGCATTTTTTGGAGCATTACGCGACAGTTCACACGTCGCGTCATGTTCTCACTGGCACCCAATGGAACAGGCCATACAGCTTTGAGTCATAGCTCATCAGCTCATAAAAAAAAAAAAAAAAAATTCAATAAAAAGTGAAAAAAATAGCAATGCAAAAACATTTATAATGAAATAAACAAAGTTTAGAATTCTGCAATGTCAACAGAAACAGGAAGAACAAGCAACAATTGCAAGAAGTAAATAAATAATGAAATTTAACTATAGATTCAGGTCGAGACGCCGAATGCTCTATGTAGAGATCCTTAAGGAAGCGAAACTGAATGAAATGAACCGGAATGGAATCACAAAGTGTGACTGAGAGCGAAGTAGAAGCAAGAATTAGTATTTGAGAATTATTAGAATTAGCTTCGACTCGAATCATAGATGGTTAGCGAAAAAATAAACTGGAACTAGGTCAAAACATAAAAAAGATTTTGTCAACCAATCACTAAATACTCAATTGAGTCACATAACTAAACAAATCAAAATGTAACTGGATCTAAAATGATTATATTCGTGGCAGTTCTGGGAACTGCCATTTAATCTATATTGAAGAAAAACAAGTCAGATGTTTCGAATCACAGATACTTGTTTGGAACTAGAAAAAAAACTGAAGCTAGGGCTAGATGATGTTTTGAGCTAGTCAATCAGTTTCGAGAACTAAACATTCAATCTACAAATCCTTCAAAATGAAATACTATGTGGCTCGAATCAAAGATCCTTAGAATTGATAGTATCTATATTTTTGCGATAGTCAATCAATCTATCACGTAAAGAACTATTAAATTAGTTCGAATCACGATGATGAGTTTCGAGAGTGTATATTCAATCATATATAGCTTGAATTCTTCTTTGACTGATATTCAGTATTATATATATATATATATAAAATTTAATACTTGTAGTTCTTACATTGGTTGCGCTACGTTTTCTTTATCTCTTTCAACTAAATGTGTATGCATAAATGTTAATATTAATCAATATGTATATATATATAGAGATCAATACATCTTGATTGGATATTTGATAAGAGAAACCGATAAATGAAATGTATTATGTATTTAAACTAAAGTCTCTAGCTTAAACTCAAAATGAGTAACAGCATTTCCTAACTGATTTCAAGTAGAAAACATCAGTTAACATTAGCGAGTGATCACTGTACTGCACAATTGCAGCATTGTTTGCATTCTTCAATGTTTTGCATAAGTCAGAAAGCTTTGCTTCGAGCTCAACATGAAATAGTATAAGTCAGCGTATAAGACTGTTTCTGTTTATGTTTTCGTCAGTTTACGACTCTTATACTTATTAGCTTACCTGCCCAGTATTTCTTTGGGCTCATATTTGGCGTAGAAGCCCTTGGCCGCATCCTTGTCGGGCAGCAGATCATCCTCCTCGTCTTTGGCCATTAGATCGAGTGAAATTTTGGCGACGTTCTCCGACGACGCTGTGGCAGCACTTTACTTCTTTTTATCGTTGTTGTTGTTGCAGTCGTTGTTGTTGTTGCTTGTAATCCAAATCCGCACTTGGGTTATTAGCGAACGATTTGAATTCCCCAATAATCCCCCGCACCGTTCAATCTCAAGTTCTTCTACTGAATCTTTCTCCTGTTCTCTTTGGTGTGCGCGCTCGCTCTCGTTCTCGCTCTCTCTCTCTCTCTCTCTCTCTCTCACTCTAGCTCTCTCGCTCTTTGGTGTGTTGCTATTTTTATAAACGAATCGACGCGATGCGATGCGATCAGTGCACGAATTGAATCTGTTCCGTTATGTGCCGACAACTGACTGAATGTCCGCTGCTGCTACTGCTGCTGCTGCTGGCGACTGCGTCGCTGCCTTTTCTCTTCTTCACTTTTAATTACCAACAAATCGGTGGCGTTGGCGTCGCTGCTGCGCCGTCTGAGAGTATAGCTGTTGTGCCGGTGTTTTGCAGCTCTGGCTGGTGCTGACTTTGTATAAGAAGAAGCAGTAGCAGTAGCAATTGTTGTTGTTGTTGTTGTTGTCGTTGTCGTTGATGTGGTTGTTGGCTGTATAAGTCAAATGTGGGCTTCTGCTGCTGGTGCTGCTGTTGTTGCCCTCTCATTCCCACTCGTTGGCTCGGTCGCACTCAGCTGTTGTTACGGCTGCCGCTGCGGCTGCTGATTTAATTAATAACGAATGCCAGCTACAACAAATCGATTTAAACAGAACAAAAAACATAAAAAAAAAAAAAAAAAATCAAATCAAATAAAATAGAATTAACATTTTTTCCTTAGTTCTGCGCTTATAAATGATTACACAACGCATGGTCCAATAAACGGTGACAAATGCGTTCACATGTTTAATTACATGCACTCACACTCACACTCCCTCACACACGCATACACGCAGACATGCAAACCACCCCCCTGCTGACTGGCTGCCTCTCACTCTCTATCACTCACAATCTTTGGCGTTTGTTTTGATCGGATTAATGCACATTTACTAGCACTGGGACACGGCCATCAGAAGAAACTGAGCTCAAGCGCTGCGTCTCCGCGGACCGCGGCCACTGCCTCAGCTGCTCTTGCAGACGACGACGGCAGCGACGTCGCTATTTTGCTTGCGTGTTTTTGTTGCCGCAGGTGAATTTTAATAGCGGGCTTGTTGTTGTTGCTGCTGCTCATTTTCATTTACCATATATTGAATTTCATTATTAATTTTTTTTTTTTGCTCAATTTTTTTTTGGGGGCTCGTTGGCCAACACTAGGGGGTCAACGCTGCAATTGTAGCAGATCTCGATTCGAGGTTTGCTCTCCTTTTCTAGCGCACACAGCACAACACTAATGGGACAGCAAGCAAGCAAGCAAGCAGCCAGGCAGGCAAGTAGCCAGACAGACGCACTGTCTCCGCCTCTAGCGGGTACATTTCAATGTCAACTAAGGTTAAAAGTAATACTGTTGGCCAGGGGAGTTTGCATTGCACATACACCGGGCGCACGAACAGCTGCTGGCGTGTCGAAACTTAGCGGGCATAACTATCTCTGAGTTGTATTTTGTAATATTAAATAGGCAAAACAAAACCCTGTATTTTGAACACAATCACAATACTACCGAAACAACTACAAGTACCACAAGTTAAGCAGCTATCGATATCGAGTGCATATGCACCGATGCCGATATGGTTGCGCAAGCAACCGCTATTGTTATCGCATGCATGCGATATCCAGCACGAGCGATATCTGACAACACGGCCAGTGTTGCCACCGTGGATAGAGAAAAACTGTTGAAATTTGAATTCTAAATTTGAATTTCATTGCAATTACTTTTTTTCCGTTTATTTGACATACATGTATATTTACGTGTTTATGTTGTTTTCTTCGAATGGAATACAATTGTAAAAAATATTAAATAGTCGCTAAGGTGGTCTTGTAATAATGATGAGGCAAATGTATACAAATTTTGTCGTTTCTTTTTTTCAAATGAAGCCGTTTTTGTTTTTTAAGGTTCGAAATTTGATGAGAAACAATTTAGTTTTTTATTTTGTTTTATTTTTTCTTGTTTTTTTTTTTTTTTACTTAATGCTTATGGTTTATTAATACTCCACAATGGGGCTTGATGTGGTTGTTAATTACCTGTGGCTCAACCTCGGTGTTTACAATATTTTTTTTTTAATAATTTTTTGTTTCCTTTTTAAAGTACACAATCAAAAGTAAACATATCATTATATTATATATATATATGTAAAGAGACGTACTAGAAAAAAAAATTTATCGAATACAAAATACAAATAGACTTGCAAAAAAAAAAAAAATAATAATAATAAAATAACGGTTGCTCAGTGCCAAAGATACATTTACAATAATATATATATATATAATATTATAGCATTTTTTTTTACATATATATATAATATGCATGTATATTTCAGACAATATATGTATATATATATGTATATAAAAAAAAATAATTGATTTTGCTCTTCGCAAACGAATTTTAGGCCTACGACTTATAAATAATATCTATGTATATATATACGTATTTTCTTTTTCTCAAATTTTTTTTTCAGGATCAGGACCGAAACGGAGTGTGGGGGACACGCTTCAGTTCGCTTCGGGGTTTCAGTACAATAAATCAGTTTTCTGAGTGCCTTCGCTATAGACAATGCCGCCCGCTGTTAGAAAGTCATCGACATCGTCATCTGTTCCAGCCGCATCCTTGGCATCGTTGACTCCGCTCTCGCCGTTTTCACCATCCTTGAGCAGCCCCTCGCTAATGCCCACAATGCTGCCGTTGCCATTGAAGCTGCTGCTGTTGTTGCTGCCACCGTTTGTGGCAACAGCGCTGGGGGAGCGGGTCACGCCCAGTTGGAACAAGCTGTCCATGGGCGACGCCTTGACGGGGGTGTAAAAGCCCAAAGCTGTAGAGCCTGTAATTGAGAGATCGATTAATCCAAATGGAATTGGCTTTCACAGCTAAACGATTAATTACTAAAGCCGAATTAATTGATTTAGTGGCAGAATGTGTGAACCAGTGTTGCATAATGTGCAAATTAAAGTGAAACAAATTTCAAAGTGTCAGTGTGCGTGTGCGTGTGAGTGTGTGAGTGAGTGTGTCTTCAATTGAGGTTAGTTACCTTAGGAGATTAATATGAATTGGCGATAAGTTTAGTTTTTGTTTGTTTTTGTTTTTTTAAGCTTCAGTTCTGCGTTAGCCAACACCATGAAAAGGTTGTTGCTGTTGCTGTTGCCGATGTTGTTGTTGTTGTTTTGATTGTTTTTGTTGTCAGACTGACAGCAGCGCTTCAGTGTGCGAGCGAGAGCGTGAGAGTGCGAGAGGAAGAGACGTTGCTTTACACCTGGTTTGGCCGCCTCATTTTTTTTTCTTTTTTTTTTTTGCATTTGTTTTTAGGTGTTCTTTTTAACTTTGATGTTTATATACATATACATATACGTATGCACACATACATATATGCATTTGCATATGTAAATCGTATTATGATTATTTTTTGTATTATTATTATAGATATTATTTGTAAGTATTATGTTATTAGTTTTAAATAATATCTGCAAAAGAAATTAGTAAAACACAAGAGAGGGAAAGAGGTGTGAGTAGTGAGAAGGGAATAGAGAAAAAAAAAACGGAATTCTTGTTTAAATAAAGTTAATATTAGTTATATAGAGATATTATAGAGCTATACGAAAAGTGCCAGGCAGTTATTAGTAATATATATATATATACATAGATGTGAGCTAAATTCGAATTATGTGTGCTGCAGCCAACTTAATGCATATGTTATGTTCATTCAGTGCTGCCACATCTTTGAAATATTATGGGTATTAGTGCAAGATGTTTGAGAAATGAAAACATTTAGTTAAGTAGAAGATATATTATATGGATATATGATAAGCAGGAGTAATGGGAAACTGAGGCAGCGAGTGGCCAGATAACTCGTTATTTCTGCATAACAGGCTGAGGGAAGGTTAAGTAATCTATGAGAAATGGCGAATCGGGAGTAACGAGTACAGAGTAGTAGGATAAAGGACTATTGCTTATTGCGCATATTCTCCAAAGGATTGCGGAACCAAGTGTGTGCGAGACAGGGCCTTTACCATAGTAAGGAGTAACAAGTAACGAGTACGAAGATATATCGAACAAGCAACACAAATCGAGAAAATGTATATGGGGCTGACCGAGCGAATAACGAGTAACGAATAACGATTGGCGAGTAAGTACAAGCTATACACGGCATGTATTTTTGTGTTTTTGCCAAAGCAGGAGCTGGGTAAGGACTACTACTACATGTACAAGGGTCTGAGCCACAACCAAAACGAGTAGCGAGTAGCGAGTAGCGAGTGAGTTGTGTAATACAGTTAAATCCAAATGGATGATTATATTAGCTCCCCAGGAGTTACGAGTAACGAGTAGCGAGTGAAGAGACAACGAGTTGTAGCTGGGTCGTATCTCTATCCGTACACAAAATCTATACAACGAATTTGAGGAGATGGGATCTGGGCCACAACCTTAGCGAGTGACGAGTAGCGCAGCAGCTCGTTATGTTTTAACCAATTGGTAACCTGGGAATAGGGCTTGATAAGTATAAAAAGAGTATCCTGAACCGTACTGGAATCGGGTCTGGGCCACAACCATAGCGAGCAGCGAGTGCGTAGGACGAAGGACGTGGGAGCAGGGCTTACACAACGAGTACAAATAAAAAAAGCTTGAGTTTGCCTACGTTTCACAAGAGACAGGATGGAACGGAGAGCAAAGACAGTTTAGACATAGTAGAGCGTGTTGCCTGGAATGCGAGCCTGCAGCAGGGCGTTGGATGCGTTGGGTAGCGCTAGCGAAGACGACGACGATGACGCCGACGACGCCGATGACGACGAAATTGACGACGGGGATGACGTCGTTAGGTTGTGGGTAGCTAAGGGCAGACTGGCGCGACGGCGACTCAAGCAACTTCCATAGCTGCAGGCAGTTGTTGTTGTTGTTGACGTCGTCGTTGCTATCGTTGTTGGTGCTGTTGTTGTTAGAGTGTGTTTGGTATATTTACTCTGCAGCTGTGGCTGTTGCAGTTGCAGTTGCAGATGGAGTTGCGGCTTGGCGGCATGCGAGAATGAGGCAGCTTTGCGCTTAGCCAGATGTGTTACAGGTGTCACTGCTTCATTTTGCAGAAAGCACGCATACTGCGGCTTTAATAGAACCGAAGGCCTACGACGTTGTAGCTGTGGTTGCTGCTGCTGCTGTTCTTGCTGATGTTGTTGTTGTTGCTGCTGCTGCTGCTGCTGAGCGTCCATTGGCTGTGGTTGAGACTGTTGCAAGATAATACCCCTCCCTAAACTTGGGTAATCTGCAAATATGCGTGATCCTTAAATAGAAATCCTAACAGCTGATGCTGTGTATGTGGTGCAAGGGGCATAGTTGGGGCTGCAGTGGGGCGGTAACTAGAGGTAGCTAGATAGTTGGGCGTGGTTTTGAGGGGGTGCCTGGCTGCTTGAGTAGCTCAACGTAAGTGCACTACACCCACCTGAAGAGCTGAATTAGTTTTCGGAATCTTTTGAGCAGCTGCCGGCCAGGTGGCAGCGCCAATTGCCAGCAGCAGCATGCAGCCCTGGCATGACCTAGACAGCAGTCCCTAGAAGACATGCTAGTAGAATTGCAGTTAGCGGCAATCGCTATGTTAACTGTAACAGTGGCCTTTTCTGTAAAGTGCAGAGATATGTTGTTGTTTTTGCTGTTCTTGCTGTTGCTGTAATCAGCAGGCATGCATATGCAATTGGATCGTATGCGTGGTCAATTGTGCGTTGAGTATGAGTAGGTGTGGTGAGTATGCTATAACAGGATGCTGTGTGCGTGTGTAAGAGAACGTGTTAATGTGTATATTGATGGCTGTCAATTTGAATCCCCCGCACAGATGGCGCCAATAAAAAGTGTTAAAACTCAAGAGCTCAGCACTACGACTAAGACAGATCTATATATGTATGTATGTATAAATATACATACATACAATTGTGTTTATATATATAGACACAAAGGCAAAGATAGAGTGAGAGAGACAGAGACAGAGAGTGACAAAGGCACAGAGAGAGAGAGATAGTTGCGGCTCTTGCTAAGCATGCACACGCATACATACACAAACATTTATATCTATACTATATATGTATGTGTGCATATATATGTATGTGTGTATATAGGGTGTATGTACATGACAGGGTTGCCACACTCACCTAATGGTAAATTCCCCAGCATTGCGCTGGTCGCCGACGTTTTATGCGACGTCGAGGATGTTGTTGATGCTGTCGGAAGCTCTATTATCTCATCAACTGTTACATGGTGATGCTGTTGCTGCTGTTGTTGCTGCTGCTGCTGTTGCTGCTGATGCTGCATGCGTAGATGCTCCTCATAGAACAGCTGATGATGCTTGGTCACATTACCGTAGGGATCGGCATACGGCTGATCGTCAACGGTTTGTGATGCCTCGGAGGGATATTCAAACGTTGAAGTTAACGTATCGTTAAATTGTACGCGGAACTGTAAAAAAAAACAACAAAATGTTATTATACATATGCATATCTTGTACATAAAATAAATGTAAAATGTTACACATATTTTCGCATACATAATACATATGTGTGTGTGTGTGTGTGTGTGTGTGTGTTTATGTACATATGTAGGTATGTATGCATGTATGTATATATGATATCTGTCACACTGATGAAACGCACCCAAGCCCAAGCCTACCTAAACTTCTCCCCCTGCCCCCCTGGCACACTGTCACGCTTCACCCCTACAGAGAGATCGCCAACAAAAGCCACTTTTAATGCATTTTGATTAATAGCGACGGCACAAATAAATAAATATGATAACGCAACAAGGAAATGAAAAAAAGACATAAAAAAATCAACAATAACAATAAAACTAGTTAGAATAGTTTATGCTGCTTGTAGTCGCCAGTTGAAATACCCTAACATACATATGCTTATGTGAGACTATTCTCAGTTTCACTTTCTTATCTGGGCATTTACGGTTATAAGACTTGACTGCTAATCAAAAATATAAGATTTTTTAAATCAATAAATGCTCTCTCTTGCTCTTAATCTGTCACTTCCTGGCTTTTACTTGTCGCTCATTTAGTCAAATATCCTCTCAGCTGTTCAGCGCTGCAACTAACATAATAGATTAACAGCATGTTAACAGCGCTAATAGCATGTAAACAATTTATAATCTACAGTTAACATTTCTTCTAGTGCTTTTTCCGCTCTTTTGTATTGCTGCCTCTACTGCTGGAGATGAGCGTGTCGAAGAGCAACACATAAAAATGATAAACAACAACAAAGCAAATGAAAGTGGCTCAAGTAAATTTTCGTAAGCTTCTTTATGCCCTTAATGCAATAAGCGAGCAAAACAACATTTTCGACAATAGGAAAACAAAAATCACAAAAGGAAATTTTTATAAAAAAAAAAAGTTGAAATAAAATAAATAAAACACTGACCCCATGAGCTTTAAGAAATAATTGCTGTTAATTGTTTTGCATCAGTTTGTTTGTTTGTTGCTTTTTATTTTTTAAAGCGATTAAAAGCTAAAAAACGAAAGTGAAATTAAGGCCAATAGACTGCAGCAATTTAAATATATATATAAAAAAGAACAAGCGGCAGATTACCACAAATTGATAAATCTAGTACAGTGAAAGCACGCTTAAGTGCATAGCGAACAGTTAGGAGATGCTCAATTTGCAAAATGATCAAATATTATCAATTAGTTCTTCGATTTCTTTATAATTTTATTTTAAAATAAAATGTTTTATCTGATTTGACGCGGTTTCCATTAATTTATACTATAATACTCTACAAATTGATTTGATATGCGATAAGACTGTGTTTTCATTACAATGCGACAGAATCTTCAATCATAAAAAAAAAATAGAGTCGCCGACTTCGTTACAATTAATATTGGTAGCCCCACACACACACGCGCACGCACACTGTACAACAAAAATAATCTTATCTTATCCTTGCCAAACAAAATACAAAAAAAGAACCTGCACAATCAGAAAATACTCAAGTATTTTGGTGAGTGTGGAACTGTTAGTCATGCCTTACGTACTAACAGTAGTTTTACGTACTATAATATATGTACATATGTGTGTATGTGTGCATATATACTTATGGATGCATTAGTCACGAAGAGGCATATAATTGGCTGTATGAAATGAAATGCATTTCCGTATGTGTATACATATGGATGTATGTGTGCATGGTGAAGGTGAATGAGTGATGAACGAGCGGGGGGCTGTTTATACTCACCGATGAATCTTTGGGTTTCTGTCGTATGCTGGACTTGCCGTCGATCACAATATTCGCATTCTCGAACTCCACATCGCAGGGCGACGGCGGGCACATGGAGTAATCATCGTAGTCCGTGTCTGTCGATGTCTCCACCGAAAGGTCGCCCAATAACACGAAGCCCGGTTCATTTGGCTGGAAAGTGAAAATTAACAAAAAGTTCGAATCAAATGAAATATCTTAAAAGCTCAGTTTGTAGATAGCCAGAGGGAGAAAGAGACAGAGAGAGAGAGAGAGAGAGAAAGGAAAAGAGCGATGGAAGGGGGTAGAGCTGTTTCGAGGCCGATATCGTTTGCTCTGAATCACAGCTGTCCCATTTCTCGCCATGTCGGACACAGAACCTAATGGACAGACCCTACATACATACATATACCGAACAAGAGATAATAAACTTCAGACACAGATAACAAAAAAAAAAAGCAAATGCATACATGTATGTATGTATATACGAGTATTTATGTATGTATATACATACATACCATACATGAATACATAAAGACCAACAAAAACTACATCAACAACAAACATAACAAGAACAACATAAGGCATAAAGCAAAAGCAACCAGAATTGAACGTCAAAAAAGAATTGACAAAATTGAGTTCAGAGCGGCACAAAAACGGGTTTACTATTGTCAATAGCAAGCGCGAAAGAGCGAGCGCTTGTTTTGCACATGAAAGGCAGAGTGGGAGCGCGGAATAGACAGAGAAACAGAGAGAGCAGCAGCAGGCAGCTTTGCGTTGAGCAGAGCACTTTTATTCAACACAGCTGCGTTCAGAAACAGCTGTGTAAGCCAAAGTGCCCTGCAGACCTCTCTCCCCCCTGATTCTGCCTCTTCCCACAGCAACTCACCACAACACCAAAGAGCTTCAACATGCGCTCCGCTCGTTCAATGCTCTCCTTCATAAGTCATAATATATCTTTGTCTGCTTTAGCCCATGTACATACATGCATATGTATGAATGTATATTTATATGTACATGCACATGTGTATGCATGTATGTATGTATCAGTGTAGTAGCAGGAAGCAAAGAACAAATGAAGAATTATCGTAATATGTGTATACATACATAGGTATGTATGTTTGTATGTACAAGAACGGGTTTGTGCAATGCAGTCGCAAGCAACAAGAGGAAGAATTTGCCAATCGCAGCAGCAGCAGCAGCAACAACGCGTCCAACACTTCTTTTTTTTAATGTTAAACAAAGAGTCTGGAATACACACACCCACTTAACTGTATGGATGTATGGATGTTTGCTTGCATGCTTGGAAATTGATCAACACAACATTTGCATAATTCGCAATTTATCGAACACTGTTAAGCATATCTGAGCAATTTCCATGACGCTCCCTGTTCAGAAGTCAAGCTTGAGAAAGCTCAGACGACGGCATTGCGGCCTCTCACATGGGGTGCGCATCACTCTTGAACATTTAGAAGGTCACTCGGAAAGCCGCGTCTGCGTCACGCGTAGTACACTCACATATGTATGTGTATGTATAAATGTGCTTATGTATACACTCATATAAGGAATTGAATTTCAGATGCTACAATACGATATTTAACATTGAAACTAGAGCTGGAAACTTGTCGTGATTTCTTGTAATAGGCACTGTTTTTTAAAACAACTTATTAAACTACATGTTCTCAGAATTAACTTATAGAATGTACATACATTTCGTGTGCAAAATTAACACGTTGCCATCTCTAGCTGAAATTAAAACTGTTTTGTAGACAACAGGATTCGCTTGATGTGACATTTTACAGTTTTGTTTTCAATGGAAGCGCAAAACAGTGTTTTGACATTCTTAACATTTTGTTGCTATTGTTGAACTTTCCAAAATGCGCATGATCTTCCATGCTCTCTCACTCGCTACCGCTTCATTCTTTTTCACTCTCTCGCTCTCTGTTGGTGGGCGCTTTGTTTCGCATTTGTTTATATGGTAAGCGAAAAGTACAAGCCACAAACAAAAATTGTATATGGTTGTATTGGGGGCCTTGTTAAGCCAAGTCTGTGTGCGTGCGAATGTGAGGCCGTATGTGTGTGTTTGTGAGTGTGTGCAAGGGGGCTTGCAAAGATTAAGAAGAAATATAATAATTCATACAGAAAATAAGCATGAATAATGCGCAACGGCGCCGCATTCCAGGCATAGCTGGGCAGCACTGGCCTTTGTGTATTTGTGTATGTGTGGGTGCGAGGGAGAGGAGGCGATGGTTTGCTGATAAGCAATGAAAGCAATAGCAAACAGCTGTCTAGGCCAACGTAACGGGGTGTGGTGGGATTGTGTGCTGTGTTACTCACCTTTGGCAATTCCCGTTTACGTCTGTAGATCACAACATCGCTTTCAATATAATCTGGCACCTCCTTGGTGCTTTTCGAAAAGTTAAACACCATGGAGGTGTTGTTGTCCGCATGGGAGCTGCTGCCTACGCCGCTGCTTCCATTGGCGCCACCTGTCGGCTGACGGCGCTTGCGCAACGGCCAAATGGGCGAAATGCCGCTGCTCGCTGCGTCCGTTTCGCAGCCATCCTTGGTGTTTGTATTTATCACGGTATCCAGACTAGTTGCTGCTGCTGCTGCGGCGGCGGCGGCAGCTGCATCTGCAGCCAATGCTGTTGACTTTTTCATCTCATTAATGCGATTCTTCTCAATCTCGCGACTGGTCAGCGGCGTACCGCATCCGGAACTGGTGCTCGAATTATTCAGCAGCGGCCTGATGACACCAATTTGCTTCGTTGTTGTTGTTGTTGTTGCTGTTGCTGCTGCTGCCGCTGCAGCTGTTGTGGATTCACTGTTATCGCTTCTACGTTGCGGAAGCTTTCGACTACTGGAACTCGTGCTGGAAGCGTGTGCGTTCTCTTGCAAGGCGACAGCAAATGAACGCTGGGCGCTGCCGCCAACGCCAACGCCTCCTGCTTCATCCAGCTGCTGCGCTGCCGTCGACGCCGCTGCTGTTAACTTATCGCCATTGCAAACATCGTCGCCGTCAATTTCAGCCTCAGCTGTTGCTGCTACGTCGCCGTCCCCGTTGCCGTTGTCGACGTCATTTTCGTTGCCCTCGTCGTTCGCTTCGTCTTTGCTGCCGCCGTCGTCGTCATCGTCGTCGGGCTCGTCAGTTGCCGCCTGCGTGCGCTGCTGATCGCTGACTAAGCGCTGATTGCTGCCGCCCGCAACCACCCCAACGCCGGACTCTGGCTGCGCTGCCGTTCCCGCCGACGCCGCCGTCGTCGCTGATGAGCTTTCCAAGTGTATGCGTTCCAGCATTTTGCTTATGTTCGTCACAGGCGAATCGTAGGTTTCCAGCTGCCTGGGTATGATGTCTGGAACGACGGCACTGGCGACGCGCTGCTTGGGCGTCGACGCAGCGAAACCAGCTCCAGTCGACGGTGTTGCGCTCGCGGTGGCGACGCCATCCCGCTTGATGCCGCCGAGGGTGCTGTTGCTTGGTGGCTTCTGCTCCTTGATGATCGACTTGTAGTTGGCCACTTTGCTGGCAACGCCGCCGACGCCGTTGCTGCGCTGGGTGGCGCGAGGTCGTCGGTTGGCGCTCGCCTCGAACATCTTGAGGGTCTGCTTGACGAGGTCCGGAGGCGGACGTTCCGTGTCATCGATGATGGAGGTCAGACGCTTAGGCGGCGTGGCGTCGGTGCCGCTGTGCAGTCGCTCGCGTGCATTGTGAATCTTATCCTCGATGCTGACGCAGGTGGGCGTGCCGGGGGCAGTGATGGTAGCTCCAACTCCAATGCCAGCTGCAGCGCCGCCTGATCCAGTGATAGCAGCCGACATAGCGCTGCTGTTAACCACAGCCGATGCCTGATAACTGGCGCGCTGCGTATTCCAAGGCGACTTCTCGCAGAGCAGCGCTTCGACAGAGCGAGCGCGTTTCATTACTTCGTTGCCGCGCTTAAAGTGACGCGAACGCAGCCCATTACCGTTAACCGGCGACGTCGCCGTCGGCGACTGCACTGACTGTTGCTCCTGCGTCGCCCGCTGCTGCTGCTGTTGCTGCTGGTGTTGCTGTTGGCGTAGCTGCTGCTGTTGATGCAAGACATTCACGCTTTTAATGTAACCGCTGCTGCTCGCTGGCTTGGCGCTTAGTATGGGGGGCGCTGCAGCGCTGCGCGTTACATTCACATTGACTGCAGCATTGACTGCGCCTGCGTCGCTGTTTACATGCTGTTGCTGCACATGATGATGATGATGCTGATCATCCTCGGCGTCGTCGTCGTTGCGATCGAGCAGCGTATTGAGGCTGGTGGAGCGCTGCAGTCGCTGCTTTTGGCTCTGTTGGCGTGACTCGCAGCGCAGGGCTAGATTTAGATAGCGGCAGCGCAGCTTGGACACAATGCCGGGGCCATAGCTGAACTCCTCAGTTTGATCGACGGTATCCAAGAGCGTTGGCAGCGCACTAACGCCGACGTCCAGGTCGGCGTCGGCGCTCTTTAAATGCAGCTGTTGTTGCTGCTGCTGATGGTGATGATGATGATGATGTTGATGATGATGATGATGATGACGCTGTTGGCCATTTTGTGTGGTTGTCTTTTTCATTTCTTGCATGGCGACCATTGTCGTTTTTACCGCTACTTTTGTGGGCGACGCGGCCGTTTGGCGTTCCAATTGCTGGTATTGCTGTTGCTGTTGTTGTTGCTGTTGCTGCTGTTGATTTTTAATGAACTTGTTGCTCTGCAATTTATCGGATATTTTCGTTTTACAATTTTTATCAATTATAATTGGCGTAGTGTTGCTAAAATTATGTAGCGCTGCTTCAGCAACGCTCTGGCCTGGTTTGCATTTCGTTTGCAACTGATTTGCTGACGACGACGAAGTTGCCGTTGTTGCTGTCGTTTGTTTCACATTTGCGCTGCCGCTGCCGCCGCCGCTGCCACCGCTGCCGTTATTGTTGCTGCCTTTTGCTGTTAATGCTCCAGTTGTCGCTGTGCCAGTTTCAACTTCACCAGAGCGCCCGCTCGCATATGCCATGCCAACGGCAGCGCTATTCACCTCAACGTCACGCTCTCCGCACGCTCGCTCGCGCTCTCTTTCGCGCTCTCTGGCATCCAAATTTAGAATCTCTTCTTGCTCCTTGCCAGTTGATTGACTTCTTGTGTTGAATAAACTTGATCGCTGCTTTGGTATTGGTGGTGCTGCTGCTGCTGTTGATGCTGCCGTTTCGGCTGAAAAGGCCGTGGCTAAGTCTTTGCCTTGTGTACTTTGGGCTGTTGCTGCTGTAGCTGCTGTTTCTGCTGGAAGCGTCTGATGACCTCCACTTCCAATAAAACATTTCTCAGACTTTTCCTCTGTTGTTGGTGAAGTCTTAAATGCTGCTGCTTGCTGGTATGTTTGGCTTACATTTCGTTTCACATGCTGCTGCTGCTGCTGTTGACTAGTTATTGTTGTTGTTGTTGTTGTTGTCGTTGGTGTTGTGGCTGAGGCTGCGGCTGGGCTGCCGTCAGTTGCACCTGAATCTGCAATTGAATTGGCCATAAAACGAGAGTCCAAATTGATGACAAATTCGAAATACTAAAAACTATGGAGTGAAATGTATATATATAATATGTTATAGATTCTATTTCCTACGTTTGTGACTAACCAACAATGGGTTGCTTTGACTTCTAGTTCAATTAACAATTGATAACATTCGATAAGAGCAGGTACAAGCAAATACGAGTTTGGGTAGTCGTTGTCAGTGGGCGGGCACAACTAAGCATTATACCCTGTGTGGTGCTACAGAGCTCAATATTGATTGATAGCGTAAAGATGTGTTAGACTCTCTGGTACCCAGAACGACCCATTTAGAGTATGTTGGACTACCTGATACCCTATATTCATCTATAAAATTGGTTACCCTGTATTGTGCTACAGGACATTAAATTGATCCTAAATTGGTCCTAGTAGATTGTAGCAGATTCTCTATTGGAGGATACCCTGTATTCTTGTATACCCTGTAGAGCTATACAATATATACATAAATACATTTCTTCAGTTTAGCGTATTCGACTATCTGTTACTCTATATTGTGCTAGGAAATGCATGCTAGAGAACGAGGTATGCCAGACGGCATCATACCCTGTATCAAACTAATTTATGTGTCGTAATAGGTACACCTATCAAAATTATAGCTGCTGATTTGATTGTTAATCATTTTCTAATGAATAAAGGATTTCGGAACAGACCTCGCTGTTGTCACCGCAATTGTTATCGATAAACGATTACTCACAATAGTAAAACCAATTGTGCATGTGTGTGCCTGTGGGGACTTTTGATATTCACAGGTGAAATAACATCGACCCAGGCAAACAGCTTTCAATAATTATAATTTCATTTTTTAATCAGCTCAACGTATTAACGTGGCTAATTATACACCCCAGCTGTAAAGCCAATTGCAAGCTTACACATCTCACATACTATATAAAGATATTGATATGGATATAATACACATTATTACATACACAATATGTAAGCATACATATTATATACATAGATATGCATATGGCATTGCAACTGCCTATTGCCACATTCAGCACATTTGCGATTTCATGAATCGATATCGATACCTCCAATTTGTTTTTCCTTTTCTACATATTTTTTCTTCTGAACGAACGAATCGTCTTCAATTACAGAAAATCAAAAACCAATTGTATATACATATATATATCTGCTTTTTTGTATTTATTTCTAGTTACTGCAAACAAGCCTTTTAGTTTGATTTCATATTTGATTTTCTAGGTATGATAATGCGAGAAGAGTACATTGGTTTTATTGAATGTTTGTCTAATCGAGTTTTTGAAACAATCGGGATATACAATATCTGGTATGACTAATTAATTCTGGTGATACTCGCGTAGTTAACCCAACATCATATTATAATTATATATATATATATTAGTATATGAAAATACATTAAATTGATGCAAACTTAAGTCCTTTCAGATCTAGTATAAAAATTTGATTTATATATATCCAGATATACTCAATCTATACGATTTAGCAAAAACTGTTGTACAGTTAAAAGATTTTGAAGACTATTATATAAATACAATACATATATATCTATATATAGCTGAAGCTAAAACTCAGGTTAAGCACCTGACATGCTTGAACTCACCTGCGGGTTCAGTGAAAGCCGCACAACTGCCATCAGCTGTTGGCACCGCTGAGGTGGGTGAGCTGGCGGCGGCATTGGTTCGAGCCACATTCGTTTTGCGGCGCTGTATCAAGTCCTTCTTCCATTGCGGCATATCCGGCAGGAAGCCCGCCGAAGGAGTCGTAGCTGGCGACATGATCTCAGCTCCAGCTCCAGCTCCAGTTCCCGACCCAGTTCCAGTTCCAGCAACGTCCGCAGCTAAATGCAATGTGGGTCGCTTCGGTGGCTCCAGCGATGACATTTTTGGCTAAATTTAACGCTGCAATTGGCATTCTGTGTGTTAGTGCATCGCATCAGCCAACGGACTTCCGAGGTTTTTCAAATAGTTTAGACAAATAAAAAACAAAACAAAAAAATCAAATGTCCCGTGCCCGATGCCCGCTGACCGTTCACCGTTCACCGTTCACAGAGACGTCTCGACCCAAGCGCTCGACTCGACAAACTGAAGCGCGGCTCTGACAATGCCAAATGCAATGCATTCCACATTCCGCTACCAAAGTGCGGGCCTAAGCGAAGCATTAACTCAATTGACCCAGCTGATACCCTAAACTGAACTGCGACCAGCACGACTCGGCTGGAGCTCTAGCGCCAGCAAGAAAGTCTAGAGTAGTAGGAGTTTCGCCAAGTCATTAAATAGCAATAAAAATATCAAATAAAATAAAATGTACGAAAATATATATATTTACAAAACTTGCATGAATACAAAAACACATATACTAAATTATTAAAAATATATAAAAAATAAAAAAAATACATATATAAATTTATTTATTTTTTCATTTTAGCAAACATATTATATATATTTATCAAATTTTACTATAGAGTATTTCACTTAAATTTTGTAAAATTCAATTTTGTTATTGTTTGCCAATTTAATTATTTATTTTCACTTTTTTTAGTTCATTTAATAATTTACTTGTTTTTTTTTAGCCTTCTTGTGCAGCGTATGCAAAAGTCGGGTTCATTCTGTGCGCTACACTCTTTGCATTTTGCGTTAATTGGATTAACTGTATTTGTTTTCTTTTTCAATAAAACCAAAAAAAACCAAAGAAACCTCAATATTTGTTCATTGTGTAAAAAATAAAGCATAATTAAAAAAAAAAAAAAAAAAAAAAAACGGTGAAGAAGCAGAACATAAATGAAGAATAAGCTAAAAATATGAATATATAAAAATGCAAGTGAATTACTTTTCATTTCGTTTTGCTTCATTTTTGGGCATTGATTTTCTCCTATGCTCGCGATCGTTCCTTCTGTGAACGTGTGAGCGAGGGAGGGGTAATGATAGTGGGTGAGCAGGTGAGAGCGAGACAGCGAGAGTGAGAGAGCGTGCGGCAAGTGTCAAATTGAGCTCAGCTTAAATCATAGTTTTTCATATTTGCCTCTTACTTTCGACTGTGTGTGTGTGTGTGTGTACGTGCGAGCATGTGTATCCGTGTATGACTGCTGCATGTGTGTGCAAGGGTGCAGAGCGCAGGAGCGGAGCAGGGGCTGCAAATCGCAGACGAAGCATAAAGTAAACAAGCGGCAGCGGCGTCGCTGCGGGCTGTGCATATTATCGATTTTTACAAGCTGCAAGAACTTTTGAGCTACACACACACAAACACAAGCATACACAGGGAGTTAGATGCCTGCATACATACATTAATAGATCTGAATGTATGGGTGAAACAACTTTTGCTGTCTGGCGTCGGGTTGAAAAGAAAGCGTCTAACAAAAAAAAAAAAAAAAAAAAAAGCCGCACAAAGAACATAAAAAGCATAGGTAGCCTGCAAATTAATGAACAGCCCCTCTTTTTGGGAATGTCCAATGGGCTGGTATTCAAATTAGTCAGTGCTGACGGCCAAGAGCCGGGCTCTGTTTATTTACACACGCATCACACACACATGAACACGCACGTACGCACACAGATGCGAGTATAAACATAAACAATTTGCTGAGAAGTTGCTTACTTTTGCGTCCGATTCAGTGTGGTAGGCCCTTAACTTGTATGTGTGCTCATATGTCTGATAGTCGTGTGCATGGATGTAATTGATAAGCAGCTCCTTAAATTAATATTATATACGCGCACTTTCTTTGCACTGCACTCGGTATAAATGCAATTAAGTCGCCGTTCACTGCGCTAAAATGCTCGGAGCAACTGAGCAGTGTTGTCTTACACGCAAAACTATCGAGCTATTTATCGATAGTCGGCTTTGTATACATTTTGATAGTAGGTGGACTTCAATTGAATTTGATATGATTAACTCAGAAAATTAATTTAAATAAACGCACAATTAGTATATTGCTTTTTTTTTTTTTGTACTAACTTTTCATTGAATAAATAATATAAACATTTCCTAAAAAGCGATAAAAAGGAGCTGATAGTATCCGAATTCAAATTTTATAATTAGAATGCTATCATTTTGCTCTTTCCTTTTTATATATTAATAAATAAACACGAACCATTTTTTTTTTTTTTTTGCACTGTATGAGCTTCTCCTAGTATAATCCTAACTTGTTTTCAAATAACTGAATTGGCACCATTAATCAAGATCTCAAAATAAAAATAAAAATTGAATGGGAACTCATATGGCTCATTTAAGTATATGAAACTTTGTTTGCATAGAGCGTTGCTTATGAGTTATTCTCAGATTCGGGTTTGTTTGTATTTATATTTATTATAAACAATTTACGTCCGAATGCTGTCGCCAGATGTTGCCTTCAAATAGGCAAATGCGCGGTTTTTTGCAGCCGACTAATAGAATGTTAACTCATATTGGTCATGTTAAACGAATGCAGCCCTGGTACTGAGCTTGCAATGAGTTGGCAGTGCTTTCTATGCATTTCTCTGTTTCGTGTTTATGTTTTTAATTGTTAAGAGAAATGAGTATTAACTGGATTAAAATAACCGAGCGGTAATTTATCTAAGATTTCATTCATGTGAATTATCACTCATATTCCTTACATTTGCCATTCAGCGCACGCGAAGGAATCAAAATCATCAATGCTCTGCCCTACGATACGTTCACCACAGTTTTGCTCTACGTCCACCGCCAGATGAGTCCGGGGAGCTCTGCTGCAGTTGCCTCTGCTGCCTCGGCCGCTGGCGTAGCGAATGCAGCCAACAGCTCGGGCAATGCCGCAGGCAGCACGACAGTGGGCACCAGTGTCACAACCACCGAGCGTACGGGCAGCAGCATTGAGACGAGCCACACGAGCAGCGAGCCCGAATATACACTGGAGGAGCTGGAGCGTTTGGTGGGCGTGCCCCGGGCAGACTTTTTACTGTTGATCAAGACTTTCTCGTATATTTTGCGACGAATTTCGACGTTTATCATCAAGCCCAGCCATTTGCAGCGCGAGCTGCGTGAGAAACTCCAACTGCAGGATGAAGCCAAAATCGATGCTATTCTGCGGCTATGGGTGAGGCAGACGACGCCAATGCTCAATAATTTGGCCAGCGACCGGTACGAGTCGAATGTGATTGAAGATATGGCATGGAAGCTGAATGTGGAGATTGCCTCGCATTGCCAGCAGCGCGAGAAGACAGCGCTGGCCGTACTCCAGTTGAAGACGGTCGCCGGCGAGGATATTAATTTTGAGATGACACAGCCGGAGCTGCTGCAGCTGTTCAATCAGTTTGAGCACATTCAATCGGAGCTGGATGCCACCTTGGCCAATATGAAAGGCAACGAGGGCGAGCACTGAACGAACTGCATTCGACCCATATTTATGCAATATTCCCCAAATATTAGCGCAGGCTGTTTGTAAGACTTATGTATATATTAAATTGTTAAATTTGTTTATTTTTTTTACGTAATTTAAATTAATTTTATTTAGAAATGAGCTACAATAAAATTGCATTCAAAAATCAAATAGGAATAAGGGCAATCGATAGCATTAACGATAGCTAATATCGTATTTAAAGCCGCTGCTAAACGAAATAGTCGGAAAAGTGTTTGATAACGTTTAACTTTCGTTAAGTTGTGCGCCCCATCGATAACAATTTGCGCGCCAATAAAAGCCGTTGATATTTGAAATGAAATTCGAACTGGTTCTTTTGGTTTTCTTGCTTTTTAATATGTTCTTTTTTGCTTGTTTCATAATTCTACTGATAAACATTACAAATTATTACACTGATATAGATGTACCTTTTTATATATATATATGTATATATTGTATATGCATATGTATTTTCGTTTATGTATAATATATATATATATGTGTATATCAAGTCGAAACTCTTGCAGACTTGTTAGTTATTCATTCATGCATATGTATTTAGTTTATACTCGTAAGTAATTAGGTTTGTGTGTGTGTGTGTGTATGTGTCTTTTTAGTGTGAATTGCACATTTGTGGCCTGTGGGTCAATGGGGTATCGTTGTTTCCATATAGTATTTATAACTTTTTCCTGTTTCCTAGACTAAAAGCAAAACATTTCTATTGCACATTATCAACTAATTTCAACTAAGCTGGAACCAATTGTGTGTTGGCAACTGAAATTATACTACATTCGTTATATTTGTTTCTCTCTTCCTATTGCTAAATGTTTATTGTTATTGTTAGTTTTTAGTTACTCTTTTCTGCTTGCTACTCTCGTGTGTGTGCGTGTGTGTGTGTTTGACTATGTAAGTGTGTTTTGGCACCGGCTAAATGCTTATGTTAATTCGCTTACTGTTAAGCTACAGAGTCTACTTTAACATTCGGTTGTTTTTAATCATTTTATGCATACATACAAAAACCATAAACGAAATTCTTTTGTTTTTGTTGTGTAAATGATTATCGCCTGGCAGTAATGCGTTGGTCATTTGTGCTTTTATTGTTATTCTTGTTGTTGCTGTTGCTCGGTGTACGGTTTCTATTTTGTGTCATTTCATATGCTTCTCGTAAGCTAACAGCGCCTTGTGCATTGAACAGTACCGCGCGCTGCTAGCTTAGATATGGCATGTTAAACGTTGTATTGTGTCTGTTAGGCCAACAGCGCCTTGTGCATTAACAGTACTGCGCGCTGTTAGCTTGAATATTTTAGATAAAACGAAAAATTTGTTTCAAAATAAGAAATAAACACAAAAATTTATAATTTTTTTTTTTTTTTTTTTTTAAATAAAATTCTATATAATTAAACAATATTAAAGTAGCACATACACATACATCAAATTACACACATATACAAAGGTATTGTTTACATATATAGTATATCAATTAAAAAAAAAAAATAATAGAAATATATTAAAAATTAGATTGATACAAATTGTTTGCTTTATCATATTGTTTAAAACTATGTAACTGAAATATTGCAATTTTTACATTATACATTTTACGTATATGTACACAAGAATGTGTTATATATATATATATCGTAAGCAGTGCTTAACTTTCTTTTAGTTTTTTTTTTTATATATATGGAGATATATATATATGGTATAGTATATGTATATAAAAACCATTTAGCGCTCGTTCTCCTCTTCGTCTTCAACTAACATTTAGTGTACAAAAAATTGGAAGTTACATATAGATTTATATATATGTAGGTATATATATGTATATGTTTACAAAAAAATTGTGGCTAGCGATAAAAATAAGTTGTTTTTCGTTTTCATTTCTTTTGTTTTGACAATTAGTTTTATAATAGTAATAATAATAATAATAATAATAATAATATCGGTAGTTTCCATTAGCAGCGTTTACAGAGTACAAGACGAGACAGGATTGGATTGATATATATGTATATTGTATCTATATATAAAGGGTATATAGTATTGTATTTGGAAGAAAATTTGCAACGCCTTACCACATACATACGTACATATACCTCTATATATATCTATATATGTATATAGCTCTTCGACTTTGAAATCGTTCTGCAAAGCAATTTTTCTCTAAAAAAAAATTGTTTTTTTTTCTCACATATACATACATATATATAGAAAAAGTGCTCCAATCCAGGCAAGTCGTACCACATACGATATACTTACATACATACTCATATGTATGTATATATATATATATATATATGGGCTATATCGATAGCATAATATCAAGCGTTACTTATCGAGTTGATCTTAAGTAAAAATTTAATTATTTAGTTTGCCACATCGGATTCATCGCATTGCTTCTACGTTTCGGTTGCAGGTGGGCGTGGGGGTAGGTGGTGTTGCAGTTGTGGGCGTGGCTATTGTGTCAATCGTCAATCGTTCAGCTCACATGCCCGATTCCGCAATGCCCTCGTCATCTGCAAGCATTATCTAATATTAGCATTTGTTATCTAATTATCATTTCAATGGAGCAAGCAAAAACATAAAAACGGCTTCGTCAGACCGAAGCTCAAATACCCTTGCAGACAGAGCGATGTGTAATAATATATGTGTAGATATATCTGTTATCTAGGATCACTTTGGCTTAAGAATGGCTAATGAATGGTTGTCTATGCTAAGTCGGGCTTGACTGACTGCATAATACTCGCACTAACAGTTTAGGCTGCACTCTCTATATGTATACGTATTACGACTTGCCACGCCCCTAGATTTATAACTTTAGCTATGAGCTCAGCTTTGATTCTTGGCTTTCTCTACATATATAGTCTATGAAGCGGGACAATAGCGGCAGTCGATCTTAACTATATTAGTTACTTGTACGTGTGCTTGGCCGTACTTTCGCCCGTTCGTCTGTACTTTTACTTGTCTGTCTGCCTGTCCGTCCGTCTGTCTTTCGATCTGTTCGTTTGTTCGTCCGTCTCATTGAACTTCTGTTTGTCTGTCCGTTCATGCGACT
The DNA here is from genome assembly GCF_018153725.1 of Drosophila mojavensis. NCBI lineage: Eukaryota > Metazoa > Arthropoda > Insecta > Diptera > Drosophilidae > Drosophila > Drosophila mojavensis. Next base: position 3,575,080 of record NW_025318667.1, on the reverse strand, counting down.
ATCCGTCTGTCCGTCCGTTTATCTGTCTGTTCGTCCGTTCATTTGTACTTCTACTTCTCCTCCCGTCCGTTTATCTGCCTGTCCTTCTATCTGTCCGTTTGTTCCTCTCTCATTGAACTTCTGCTTGTATGTCCGCTTATCCGACTATCCGTCTGTCCCTCCGTTTATCCGTCTGTTCGTCCGTTCATTTGTACTTCTATTTCTCTGTCCGTCCGTTTTTCTGCCTGTCCTTCCATCTATTCGTTTGTTCCTTTGTCTGATTGAACTTCTGCTTGTCTGTCCGTTCATCTGCCTGTCCGTCCGTTCGTCTATCCGTTGGTTCGTCCGTCCGATTGTACTGCTGCCTATCTGTACGTCTGTCTATTTGTCTGTCTGTCCGTCCGTTTGTTCGTCCGTTTCCTCGTCCCTTTGTCTGCTTGTCTGCCTATCTGCTTGTCTGTCTATTTGTCTGTCCGTCCGCTCGACTGTCCGTCCATTCGTCTATACGGACTAACTTGAAATTCTTGAAATCTATGCACATTTGCTTTTTGGTGTTGCATATACGCAAAATTGTCTAGCTTAAGACAGCAAAAAGTACGGCTAACACCGACTATAACAATACACTTCATCAGGAACTCAAAAGAGATGAAAATGACTTGAAATTGAAATATATATACTTATATAATATATATAATATAATAGATTCAAAATAATGAGTGGCAAAGCTCATATAGCCTGCAGCAAGGGTATTACAACAAAATTAATAAAACAAGGTAACATGCAACGATAAAAACAACAACAACAACAATAATAATAATAACAACAAATACAACGTGAAACATGCAGCCGAAAGAGTTAGCTTTAAGTGTGTTAAGCATGCAAGAGCGAGATAGACTGAGAGACAGAGCGAGAGAGAGAGAAAGAGGTATTAAGCTAGAGATAGAGAGAGAGAGAGAGAGAGAGAGCGTATTACAAACCCATAAATGGATTGGCATAGATGATGCCGCCATTGCCATTGCCAACATTCGAGCCCGGCTCCAAAGCGCATTTGCCCAGAGCAGCCGCTGCTGCGCCGCCGCCCATGCCGCCCATGCTGCCATGCCCACCGGGCAGGGCAGTACCCAACCCATTACCGACACCACCAGCACCACCGTTAGCAGCTGTTGTCGCGGCAGCATGGCCCTTTTGCCCCTTGACCAGGTGATCGTTGTCGCCGATTAGCGTTGCCAGATCGTCGTCGTCGCCGTGGCGCGTGTTGCAGCTGCTGCCCAGCAGCTGATCGTAGCAGCTGACATCGGTGCTAATCACATCCACCTCGATGTCGTCGTCGTCCTTCTCCAGGCTATTCCGATTGCTGCCGCCCAGCGAGCTGTGCAGCGCGTGGGAGTCCTCGTAGCTGCCGCCGCCGCTGTCGTCGTTGGCGTTGTTCGACTTGGCGTCGATGTGCGTCTCGAACTCGTCGTGCATGTAGAGCACATCTTCCACATCCTCAACAACTAGGCCGTCCTCCACCTCCTCGTCGTCCTCTTCAGCCTGCTGTTGTTGTTGGTGTTGCTGTTGCTCTACCGCCTCCTGGGCCTGCTCCTCCGCCTCCGCCTCCTCCCCCTCCTCGTCCTCCTCCAGCTGCAGTGCGAGCTCCTCGCCCATCTCTAGCGAACGCCTGCTATAGACTTCCTGCTCAGCAGTGGGAGTTGATGCAGTGGGCGTGGCAGGAGCCGCCGGCTGCTGCTGCTCCTCGGCATAGCTAAGTCGACCGCTGGCCGTGATCAGCTCATGGCTGAGGCTGTTCTTGATGTCGCTGGAGCTGGCGCTGAACGTGATCAATTGGGATTTGCGACGATGCTGGAGCGTATTGTAGCCATTCGGCGGCAGCGAACTGGTCATGATGGGCGCTGCAGCCTGCTGCGATTGCATACCCTCCTTGGAGTCGATGTCCACGCGGCTGCCCTCCTTGCAGATCATCGAGCTGGGCTTGTTGTCAACCAGCACGATAACCACCGAGTTGTTGTTATCGCTCTGGTTGACAACCGCCGAATGTCATCTGTCCGGCGCATCGATGCCGAACGAGCTCATCGAGTTGGACCCGAGACCCATGCCCATGCCCATGCCCATGCCCAAGCCCAAGCCCAATCCCAGCCCCAAGCCCAGCCCGTTGCTGGTGTTCCCGAAGCTGCTGCTCGTCAGCGGCTGCTGTTCGTCGTGGTGGATCGCCGCGTTCTCGTCATCGATTGCCTCCAGTTGGTGGTGCAGTTGCTCCTCGATGGTCGCCAATATGGCGCCATGCTCATCCAGTTGACCATCTCCGCCTACTTACACACACATACACACGCATATGCCATATTTGGTGTGTGTGTGTGTGAGTGTGTATGTGTCAATGTGTTTGTGTGTATGTGTGTGTGTGTGTGCGTGTGTGTTAGAAGAAATTTGCATTTTTGTTAGTCATGTCACCGAACCCAGCACCAAAATGTGTTTAAAATGAACTCTGCTCACGTGCGGAGTGTGCACGACTAGTAGATACCCTATAAACACTTTTCAGTTTGCTCTCAATTCTTCTATTTGTCATATTAAGCAGATTAAGTGCTATTTCGAGGCTATGCTGTTAATCGATATTTTTCGATTGGCCCAAAACGCTGCAATTTTCTATATTTCCTGATAGTTTGTATGCCAAAAACGTAGGTTTCTTCTTAGAGATTCTTATTAAAAGCTGCTAAAGAGCTCATAGTTGCATCAGCATTGTATCGATAATTATCGATTTTACGTATACAGAAGAAGCCCACAATAGTTTGCTAAAAAATGACAATGAATAATCATAAATCAGCATTGCTTGTACATATAGCACTTAAAATCGTCATGGAAATCGAGCTTTGACATCGATATTTATCGATGCACGTGCTATCAATGTTTTATTGAATATTAAAAAAGAAAATACTGATTGTATAACATCAAACTTTTAAATCCTCTGACTCATCTCTTCTATAAATCAATGGATTAAAATAGATATTTATCGATCTATCTATATCGTATAGCTTTATTTACTTTTCTATTGCCCAAAACCCATTCATATAGACCAGAAATGAAAAGCTTGTGCTCATCAAATCTGTACGATAGGCTGTAAAAGCTGGGCTTACAATCGATACATATCGATAACACAAGCATAGTGCTTATTGTGCCTATCTATAGCGGATATATTGTCTATGCTCAATAGTGGGATATGTCAAATTATTCTCTCAATTCAATATCACATCGATTGACTTCTGTGATATATTTCTTCGATTACAGGGTATCTGCAAGTCGTGCCCTTCACGTTCTAGCACACATTTGCTCACACTTGTGAGCAGAGTATTTCCAATAAACAAACTAAGCACAAAGTCTGTGCAGCATTTGTGGGTTAGTGTTAAAAGAAACGAGGCGTTTCGCAACGAGCGGCCCAGCACCAGGCAACAACGGGTCCTACGTGAATCGCCGCACCTACCTTCGAAGCCCTCGTTGTCGTCCATGACACGGGCCGGTCCCACAATGTTCTCCTTGCCCTCGAGCACCGCCAGCAGGCACTGATGTATGCAGATGTACTGCTGCTCCGTTTGCACCATCCAGACGCGCTCTGCACAATTGGATTGGAGTTGGATTAGCTGGGAGCTGAGTGAGAGAGTTGCTATGTGGTCTTACCCTTGCGCATGGCATAGACTATGCCAAAGATGTCCACATAGTCGGACGTATTGATCTGCTGCAGTATGCGATCCAGTGTGATAAAGGTGCCGGATCTGCCAACGCCAGCGCTGCAGTGCACCAAAATGGGACGCTGCTCGGCGCCGATTCGATCTCGGAATGCCCGAACGAAACGGACGAGCGTCTGGGGAGGATTGGGTACACCAAAGTCAGGCCATGTGATGAAGTGGAAGTGCCGCAAGATGCGCTGTTCACTGCCCTGTAGGTGAGAGAGAGAGAGAGAGAGGGGTGAGTGGCATATAAAAGCTAGAGTTGTTATATAGTGAAGAGTAGGGCCAGAATGTAGGAAGAGCACCGAGGGATCCCTTGAATGTAGGAAGTGTCGCAAAGACAGTCAGAACTGATGCGAGAGGGAGAGAAGGGAGAAGAGCTACGACGGATCTCATGGAAAAGTGAATATAGAAAATGTCGAAGGAGAGTCAGAACTGAAGACAGAGAGAGAAGGGAACGGAGCCCTGAGGGATCCCTAGGTAAGGTGAATGTAGGAAGTGTCGCAAAGACTGTCAGAACTGATGCGAGAGGGAGAGAAGGGAGAAGAGCTACGACGGATCTCATGGAAAAGTGAATATAGGAAATGTCGAAGGAGAGTCAGAACTGAAGACAGAGAGAGAAGGGAACAGAGCTTCGAGGGATCCCTTGGTAAGGTGAATTTAGGAAGTGTCGCAAAGACTGTCAGAACTGATGCGAGAGGGAGAGAAGGGAGAAGAGCTACGACGGATCTCATGGAAAAGTGAATATAGGAAATGTCGAGGGATCCCTTGGTAAGGTGAATGTAGGAAGTGTCGTAAAGATAGTCAGAGCTGAAGAAAGAGAGAGAGAGTGGGAGAGTGAGAGAGGCAGAGAGATACAGATGGAGCAGAGCACCGAGGCATCCCTTGGTAGAGTGAAAGATCAATTCGATGTATGAATCACAGTCAAGTGAACTTCAAGGAGGGGCTAGACGGAAGCTGAGGCTACTTACTCGACACAGCATAAACTCGGTCATCACCCAGTCAGCGTAGTGGCTATCGTTGAGTATTTGGACCTTGATGTCGCCATAGAAGACGGGCACCGTATCGTTGGGCCAGTACTGATCGCACTTCTCGCGGCCCTTCTCGAAGCAGCGGGTGAGCATCACAATCGCCCGGGAGTTGCTCTCCCAGCACATGCGCCAGAAGTCGTCGCGTGTGGAGTGCAACGGCCCCTGGGTGACAATGAATTCGCGTGGCGAATTGTGACCGGGCACATAGTTGGCATTGATGTAGTCAGAGCCCTCGTCGTCGTCGACGGGCTGCAGCTTGAAGCGCGAGTGATCGTAGGGCAGAATATTGGTGAAGCGATTCTTTGGCCGATTGCAGGGCAGGTCGGCGAATGTGCAGGGCTGGTCCCGGCCGACATGCTTCAGTTCCTCGAACTCCTCGCTGAAACGGAAGTCCGAGTCGGCCGACATGAGGCGGTAGTGCTCCGCAAAGTTCTTGATCAGAATGGGACGATTCTGTTCGATGACGCTGTCCGGCAGGGACATATTATCATTGGCCCGCGAGTCCTTTGTGGTCTTGCGGCAATTGTTGCGACGTCTCTTGTAGAACAGCACCGTGAAGAGCAGCACAACGATGATCGTCAGGGGCACGGTGATGGCCACAATAACCGTCGAGTTGCCTTGGTCTGCAAAGAGCGGGACAGCGAGATCGCGTGAAAAAGAAAGAGATTGGATTAGTTACATTCAATAGCAGTTGAATTGATTTATCCTGGATGACGGCTTACCCGGTGAGCTCAGCAGCTCTATAAATATGATTATAGAGCATGCCGTAGGCAAGACATGGATTAGAATCGGATTAAATATAAGTTGCAGTTGGATTAGTTATTTATTATGTATGAATGAATCAGTCAATCAATAATCAGTCAGTCAGTCAATGATTCAATGAGTCATTTCATGTATTGCTCAATAACTTGAGTATTGTGTGTCAATTAATGAATATGTCAATCTATCAATCTATCAGTCAATCTGTACTCAATTACTCTCTGAGTAAGGGAGTCAATCACTCAATCTGTCAGTCAATCAATTGGTCAATCTGTCAGCAATCAGTCAATAAGTCTTTTAATAAATCACTCACTCAATCGATCAATCAACAGCTTAGTCAATCAGTCAGTGAGTCAGGCAGTCAATCAATGATGACTTGGTCAATCTGTCAGTCAACTACACCAGCAATCAATAAGTCATTCAATGAGTTTGTAAGTCAATCACTCCATCTATCAGTCAGTCGATTTATTCATCAGTTAGCTCGTCAAACAAGCATTCAATCAATTTCAATCAGTCTTTTTGTCTCTTAGTCGCCCATTCAATCGATCAGTCACTCAATACTGCTGTCAATCAATCATTGAGCATTCATTTTACTTTAATTAAGGTCTTACGAGTTAGTTCGGGGAATGAAAGAAGTGAGCTCTACATAGATACGTGAGCAACGTCTCACCTGTTTGTATGGGGAAACTGTAGGCGGTGTCCGTGAACTTGTCGGGGCCGGTGAAGGCGCGCACCTTGACCCGATAGGTGGTACCCGATTTGAGGGGCCCGTTGCAATAGCCGAGCTTGTGATTGTCACAGTTCTCGGTGCCGATGGTAAAGTCCTCGACGGAACGGTTCTCGAATGGGTAATACGGATCGATGGCCTGGTAGGGCAACCAGACGCTATAGGACTGTACATCCATCCAGCTGGGCATCTCCAGGCCGGATGCATTCTTTGTATCATCCTCGGCCACGATGATCGTGTACATGCGCACCTGTCCATTCTGATCGGAGAAGTAGTTCTTTCGGAATCGGATTTGTATGGTCGATGAGCTGCGATACACCTCGGTGGGCACCACCTGGGTGGCGGGACGTGGTGGCGCCAGAATGGGCATCGTTTGCTTGTATTCTCGTTCCGGGCCGTAGCCCACAGCCGTCTTTGCTTGAATCTTAAATACGTAAGTCTCGCCGGGCTTCAGGTTGCGGATAACGCCAAAGGACTCCTCCGAATCGAAGTCCTGCACACCCGAATCCGTCTGATTGTTGATGTTCGTGTACGCAATCGAGAACTGCCGAATGATGCCGTTCGCCTCGCTCGACGGCAGCGACCACTCAAAGTTGATCTCACTCGGCTGCACGTCCATCGGATGGAAGCGCTCGACGCGCCCTGGCACAGCTTCGTTCGTCGTAAAGCTGGCGGAGAGCGGAGCACTACTACGTAGAACTGAGGACTCCGTGCCGGAGCGCACGACTACGGTGAATGTATAGTTGCGATGCGGACGTAGGTCGCTGATGGTGATCTCATTGCGCGTGGTCATATTCTGAGCCAGCACATTGTCGGCTGTCAGGTAGGCGATGTCAAAGTCGTTGTACTCGCCCTTGGGCAGATCCCAGCGCAGCGATATTTCCGTATCCGTAATATTTGTCGCATGCAGCTGTGTTATGGGCTCCGGATAGAGGCGATCCTGTCGCTGTATCGGCAAACTGGCAACGCCTCCGCTCACCGTCCAGACGGTGATGTTGTAGAGGCGTCCCGGCACCAGACCGGTGAAGGTAACCTTGCGATCCGTATCGTTGGCCAGCTTCTCCTTCTCCTTGATCTCCGAATCGCCCAGCGAGAAGCGATAGATATCGAATTTGGACGAGGACTGAGGGGTCGGTGTATAGCTCAACGTTATCGTATCTCGCTCATCCTCTTTCTCCCCATTGGCCACTACCACATCGGACTGGATGAGGGGCATGGTGCGCGGATAGAGGCTCGTTATGCCCGACAGTATGCCATACGATGTCGTCTGTATATCAAATTTGTATTGTACACCCGGCATTAGGTCGCCAATCAACACCCGTACAGTGGACAAGTCATCAGCTGTGGGGGTGCGGGGGGAGAGAAAAAGGATTCTGATTAGTACTATAAAGTCTTTGCTTTGTACATTGAAAAGCTTTCTGTGTTGACTATCTTTAACTATAAAATTTATTTTCAGATCTATTTTAATTCGGAAAATAGGCTCTTTCCTATGCTTAAGGAGGGATCCATCTTGTACCTCTTGCTTTTCTACAGCTTTTATAAGCCAACCTTCTTCGGCACTTACCCGATTTGTTCTCGGAGACATTTTTGGTTTGCACACGAGTTGGATTATCGGTGGGCCACCATTTAAGAATGTAGGACTCCACTCGACCCTCCGGCTTGGGCCACTCCAGTGTAATATTTCTCGAGTCAACGAGCTGGATGATATTGGAGACGGGATTCGGTGGCACAGTTGTGTTCACCTCCTGGGGATTGGGACTCTCGACGCCAAAGCTAACCGTGTTCACCTGGATGGTGTACTTCTCGCCCTTGGTCATGTCCGTGATGTCGGCCTCCGTGGAACGTACGCTGGGCAATCGCACCCATTGCTGTTCGCTATCCGTGCGATAACGTATGGAATACTCAGTGAACTCTCCGCTCTCTGGCGGCGACCAATGGACGAGCACCGAATTGCTGCGCACCGTTTCGATGGTCATGTTGCGTGGCGGATTGGGAACTGTCAAAGGACAATGAGATTGAAGATCTTTAATCGTTTTTCAGTGATTGTGATACTTACAGACTGCCTGGAAGTAGGCGTGCGGCTCGCTGCGTAGATCGTGGCTGACGGCAAAGACCTTGAGCTCATAGCCGGCGCCTGGCTGCAGATTCTTGATGACCAAGCGGGACTCCTTGGTGATGAGGGTGCTCACTTCGCTGGTGCCATTGCGTGAGTAGAGCACCTCGTACTGCTCTTGCTTCGAGTTGACATCGCTCTTCCAGCTGATGTTGAGGCCCATGCGTATGCTCTTCAGATCCTCAATGATGGGCGACGATGGACGGGTGACCACAAAGATGCTCGTCTCATTCGATTCCATCTTCTTGGACACCGCCTGCACGGAGAGCGAGTAGTTGCGACCCGGCAAAAGACTTTCGAGGGTGAAGCGTGTGCGGTCTGTGGTCAGGGTGCTCGTATCCCCATTGAATGTCTCCAGCTCATGGTAGCTAAGGCAGAGCAGGTTAGTATTAAGTCTAGCAGAATCTTCTCTCTACTTACACAATGCGGTACTCATCCTGTGTGCTAGCCGGGTCCGCCTCCCACGTTATGATCATCGTATTGGTCTTGTCATCGTTGAAGCTACGCAAATTGCGCACGGGTAGCGGCCGCAGTGTAACATCGCCAGTGGCCGGCCACGAGGTGACCTTACCGGACACCGTCTTCACAATCACATTGAACGTTTTGCCCGGCTCGGCAATGTCGCGGAAGTCGAAGAAGGCGATTGGCTCGTTGCTGCGCGCAACCGTCGATTGACGACGCGTCGTGGCAACGGACACCTGATACTTGTCGAACTCGGAAACGCCCTTGGGCGCCTCCCAGAGCACCCGGAACGAGTTCGATGTGATGAAGTCCTTGTCGAAGGTGACATTGAGTGGACGCAACGGCACCGTTCGATATTGTGCTGTTGTTGGCAATGAGATCTCATCCTCGGACATTGTTTGCACGGATATGTTGTAGGCACGTCCAGGGACGAGTCCTTTAAATGCCGCCTGAGCCGGACCCGGCGGCTCGCCCTCCTTCTCCACATAGAGCACACTGTCATTGGCATCGGGCGGCTCTATGGACACCTTGTAGTGCGTATAAATCCCAGCCGGATACGGCGGCTGCCAGAGCACCAGCAGCGTTGTCTCATTACGAAACCATACAATAAATTTCCCCGGCGTATTTGGTTCTACGGCAAGGATAAGATGCAAACAGTGGAAGAAGAAGAACAACAATGCAAACGAATTGCAATTTGTTAGTTAATACGACCAACAGATTTCGTCTAAAGTATATATGCATAGGGTATAGGGGTGCAGATATATGTTTGTTTGCAGATATATATGTATATATATTTGCCTAGACATGGGCTGTTCACATGCACAGTGGTTAAAACTCGAGTTTACACATTTCGCAAATTAGTTATTGTTTAGTCTTAGAAAGTAGAGATATATATTTCTTACTTAGATGATGCGATAAAAAATTTATGAAAATCAAATATAAAACTACGAGGGTTACTCAAAAACTGTCCCGAATATCGTCATTAAGCGTGTTACGTATGTGAATTTGTCGTATATAAACAATACAATTATATAAACAATAATAGTTACACGTTTATGCCATAGTTAGCGTATTACCTAGACCCCTAAAAATAATTTAATAAAAATTTATTTCACAAACCATTTTAAAAAAATTAATATAATTTTCAACAAAATTTTATGACAGATTTTATTTTTTCAATTTACTAATTTATTTTCTAGCTATTATACATATATACGGGAATAATTTCCATCTTCTCAATATTGCCTTAAGCTGTTTTTGCTGTGCACGCAAAGCCAATTGGGAATTATAACAGCAGGCAAGAGATGTTGCCAGTGTTGCCAGATGGCAGGAGCATGCAAGGCATTAACATGAAGAGCAGACCACGGCACGTATACATGTGTACATACACACGTATGCATGCAAGTTTGTGTGTGTGTGAGTGTGTGCAGTAGTATTTGTTATGCGTTTGTCGACACACGGATTCACACGAGATTTGCATGAGCGTGTGTGTGTGTGTGTGTGTGTAGTCGCACTTTGTTGTGGTCTTGGCGTGGCTCGGCGAGCGAAAGGGATAGAGTCGTTGGGGTGGGATGTGGGGGCGAGTGCAAAAGGGATATTTGCAATTTGAGGCTAGCCAAATGAATTTGGAGCATTGCCAACGGAACCCCGCCTAGGTCAGGGTTGTTTTTTTGACAAAAAAAAAAAAAAAGACAAATACGAAATAAATAGAAACGAAATTCAGGCAGGCTTTGAGGTTAGTTATACATGAAAAAAAGAGAAACTGATCAAAACAAATACAACTAAAAGTTACTTGAAATGCACTTGGCATGCAGTAGTAGTGGGAAACCGTTATGTGAGCTTTACTTTACCTCTCAGGATTTTGATATCCAGCAATTCTTTATGCCGCGTCCTTCGACCTTGTTTTAGTTTTTTTTTTTTTTTAGTTACATTTACGTTAAAAAGCACACAAGTTAAGGGCAGAAGAATGAAATATGGTTTTTTGTTTGTTTTAGTTACATTTTAGGCACCAACACCACGGATGAGAAAATATATTGAAATTAGGAAATTAGGAAACATTTCACTTACTTGTTGTAAAGTTGCGACTCGTATAGGCCACAGACTCCTTGCCATCGTATATGGTGTAGGCCTGCACCTGGTAGGTGGCACCTGGCGTCAGCTCCTTGACACTGTGCTGGAATGTATTGTCGTTCACCTGGAAAGTGCGATTGTAGCTATTGGATGCCTCCGATAGGCCCAGCACCTTGATCTTAAATGCCGTATAGCTGCCCTGTGTGGGCGGTGACCAGAGTATGATGGCATTTTTACCGCTGCGCACCTGTACGGATAAATTGGATGGCGGGTCGGGCGCTGCAATTAAGTGACAAAAAAAAAAAAAAAAAAAAAGAAATAAATAAAATAAAATTAATTTCATTAAATTTATAAAAAGTTACAAGTTGAAGTTTTTGTCTAGGTTCGAACCCACGCCACCGAATTATCTCAGGCGAACACACTACTAGCGATGTTTGTCGATCAAAGCTCAATTCGCTGCCGCTGCCGCTGCCGCTGCTGCTGCTGCTGCCACTGTAGCTGCTCTGCTACTACTTAATCGCTGCCTGCTAGTATCTATTTTTAGCAACAGCCGCAGAGCTAATGTGCGCGCGCCTCTCTCTCTCTCTCTCTCTCTTTGTGGTTGTCGCTGTCGCTCTGTTAATGGCATCTTGATTTTGTTACTGCTGCTGCGCAACTGGTTTTTGTTTTTGTGCGCAGCGATTTTTCACTTTCTACTTTTGACAGCTTTTAATGTGGACAGCGAGAGGAGGGGGCAGGAGAGTAGCAGTGTGTGTTTCTTTTGATTGCATTCAACGTAACGGCACTTTAATTATTGGAATTAATCGATATATGTATATATACGGGCAATAATATACATATTATTGGTTATACTCGCGAAACAGACCAGTAAAATGTTGCCTTTGAGTGGCATACATTGCTGACATTGTATGTCAGCCGAAAAGCCCCTTTTTTCTTAATCTAACATTACATTTGACTCACGTATGCATTTCGAACTGCTCAGTTTGACTCATCAACAACCCATAGGCAGTGCCAAAAAAAAAAAAAAAAAAAAAAATTTGTTTGCATCGGCCGGGAATCGAACCCGGGCCGCCCGCGTGGCAGGCGAGCATTCTACCACTGAACCACCGATGCTTGATGCTCCAAGCATCTTAAATGGCAATGACTTAAAGCTAAACTCTCTTTCTGCTAGCTATCTTTCTACTCTCTGCTTTAGACTGTCTATTTATTGTATAAAATGGAGGAAATTGGTTTTTTTTTTTTTTTTTTTTTTTTTTTTTTAAATAATCAGCTCATTAAAGGCAGACATTTGGTATCTCTGTCTCACTCATTCCTTACGAAATTCTAATAATCTTTTGTAATTGTTCTTTCTAGTTTCCCAGTTGAAATCGCCTGCAACTTTCCAGTTCCACTTGCCTGCGGCTAACATTGCTTATGAACTCACCTGTTGTGATGGTCACCGTCCAGGTGAGCCAATCGTGATGCGTAAAATTTGTGTAATATAGCCAGAAATTGTATTTGGTGCCAGGCAGCGCGCGTGAGAATTGAATCTCGTTGCCGATGTCCCGCGAGGCAATCGTCGTATTGGGCTCCGGATAGCCAAAGGGCGGGCTATAGTCCAGGCGATACGAAGCACCATCGTCCAAGCCGGGATTATTGGGTATGCTTATGGCCAGATCAGCGCCATACGAGCTCTGCAACATAATAAAAATGTAGATAAATAAATGTTGTTAGCCTAGACTCTAACTAAACTTGGCTCATTATATTCCCGTTACTTGCGGAGTTGGAACCACTAAAGAGCGGTTTTACCTGCCGCAAGTTGTGCCATTTCATAATAATTACTATAAGTAGTTGCAATCATTTGAAGTGGGCCACGAGGGAAGCTCCCTTGTGTCAGCTCCTAGGTGGCAGCCCTTCTCCCTTCCCTCGCCCACACCCCGCTTTGTCTATCCCCCCCCCGAAGTGAGGCTGGCCCAACACAAAAAGTGCAATGACATTCGCGAAATGCAAACAAAAGTAACAACTGACAATAAAATGGCGCATGGAGTGCATGCAGAGCATCATAATAATGATGACGATGATGATGATGATGATGCTGATGATGATGATGTCCTTGTTGTTGCTATTGCCGTCCTTCGGCTGGTGACAGACGCCAAATATTAACAGCGCAAACAATGCGATGCGGCGCGAAAAAAAAATAATGATAAACAAATAATAATGAATGCGCTTTCAGCAGCCGGACTCGCAATGAGAGAGACAAAGACAGAGAGAAAGAGAGGGACAGATAGAGAGAGCAACCACATTGTAGGGCTAACGGGGCACAGATTTGCCTCTAAAGCCCACTCACAGGAGTATGCACACGAATGCATGAACAAACATGTGTGCTCTAGTTGGGCATGCACGACTAACAGATACCCTAAGGACGTTTTATGAACTTAATGAGTATTTGAACTAAATATTGGTGGAAGTGTGGAAAATAGATTTCAATGAAGAGCAGCTGAGCACATGGAAGGGCGGACTGATGGAAGGACGGACTGATAGACAGACGGAAAGACGAACGGAGGGAGGGATGGATCAATGAACTCAAAGACTAGACTGTAAGATGAACAGAATTATAGACTTACAGAGGGACTATAGACTAGAGGCTTCTGCTACAACAAAACAGAACCTGTATAACCTAAATTACAATTTTGAATGGAGATTTTCTATCAGCTCTATATGAATGTTAAAAATGGAAGTTAAAAAGCAGCTAAATCGTCTTCTTTTCGCTTCAAATGATACAAAAAGGAGCAACTGCATAGCTTGCTGCTCCCATTAAGTTGGCTGCGCTAGACAAGTGTAAGAACAAGCATTAAGTTGGCTGCGGCTACGTGTCAGCTGCATGCCCGTTAAGTTAGCTGCGCCTGAAATGTACTTGGCTGGCAAATGCGTTGGCTGCGGCTTTCCACTGCAGCGACCGCACGAAGTTGGCTGCGAAAATGCAATTTGCCTTTAAACCCGAGTAATTGAAGTAGATTTAACGTGCACTCAGCCAAAGTCAATAATTCACATTTACGTAATGCCCACTCTCTGGTGAAATTTATGTATTTCGCTGTAAATTTAATTTGTTAAATTGAATTATGGGCGCATATAAGGTCAGAGAGACAGACAGAAAGCGAGAGAGAAAGAGCGAGAGAGATGTAGAGAGAGCGAGGCAAAAGAAAAGCGAAAATGTCGCACAAAATGGCGGCAAACAGCGGAAGTCAGCTACGTGCTGATATGATTGATGACTGCCAACAGCATCAAAAGTCAAAATGCAAATAAAATTACCAATTTTTTGTTGGCCCTTTTTCGAGTGGTATGTAAAAAAGAGCCGTTAGTTTTTCACTTTAGTCTGGCTGCGCTACAAAATTCACATCTATTTCCCATCTATTTTGAAGTGACGCCACTTGCTGGCACGTACAACCGTTAAGAGTTGCCATTTTACGTTAAGTGGCAACGCCAACCCACAGAAGCATCATAAATTAATTGGATTCTGTTTTACTGCCTGACTACAAGCTATGCTCATATACTATATGTCAATTGGTTGTAAATTCCATGTTCATGCTTCCAATTCAGTTTTGTGCTATGTTCGTAAACGTTTTACCAAGAGGCAAAGTTAGTTGGCATTGGCAAATTTCCAACTATGTCCCTAGCTCCTCTTCATCGCTAAATAAGATTTGCCATATATCCTTTTAATTTCTGTACCTTTATCTGTCTCACTCTCTCTCTCTCTCTCTCTCTCTCTCTCAATTTCCCCAACATACTTATTCAATCAGCTAATATCTCTCTTATATTGCATTACCACCTACACCCATCCACATTTAACTGTCTCTATTTATAGCTTTTTTTTTACACTTCTTAGTTTTATATCACTTTTTTATAGCCAACTCATTCTGGAGTAATTCATTTAAGTCCCCTTTCCCCTTTCTCTTTCTTTACATTTCGTCAGGCTGTTGGTCAGTACATTAGTCAGTCAGTCAATCAGTCAATCAGCGAGTTAATTGCTTACTTTACAACACTCAAGCATATGAATTAGGGGCATTCCCCCATTGTGATCAGTGCATTCTCTCTTTCACTCTCTCTCTATCTCACTCTGTTTGCTTGCTGTCTGTCGTCACATAATCAATTTACTTTGTTACACTTTTTTACTTGTTGCTGCTGATGTTTTGTCAGTTTTTTTTTCTACATTTTTCGCAACATTTTTGAGCAACGAATTGTTGTTTTTATTATGCTGGGCGGCAAAATTCAATTGCAATTTAAGCAAAGCTTTCGCTACAGTTTGTAGCGCGCACACACACAGACGCACGCATGCGATAAGTAGGTAAAGAAAAAGTAGAAACGAAACGAAACGAAATGAAATGAAATGTAGCTCAGCTATAATATTAACAACAACAGCAACAGCAGCAGCAGCGGCAGTCGTAGTAAAAACTGTTGTTAATGGTGTAAAGCGCGTGTTAAGCATATGCTGGCAGCAGCTGCTGCTATCTCGCTCACTCCAATTGATTGCATAATTGATGCGTTTCTTTTTGTCTTGTTGCTTTTCTTTACATGTTTCGCATTTGGGCATTACATGATGCGCGCTTTGAAGCAGCGCAGTCTCTTGGTGCTGCTGCTGCTGCCTAATGATAAAGCGCGCCTGCTTACACACACAGGCACACTCACACATTCATTATGCAATTCTCCAATATTCGGAGAGCGAAACTCTACAAGAACACAGCGAAAATGGCTCAGCAGCACGAGCTTGGATTTAGCAATTCTGCTGCTGTGCTCCTCACACGCATACAAATGCTACAATTGCCAGACAGAGATCTCTGCCACCGATTAGCCAATGTCAGAGATCTACGACGTTAAGTATATTTAGCCATGACCGGTGAGCCAAAGATCTATGGCGCTCCATACATTGTAATTAGCATACATTAAATATACATACATACATCCGCATATATACATAATTTCACAGAAAGCTGTATCTCAAATTCTTATTAGCATTCGTACAATACCTGCAGCCATTCCAATTGGAGCGTTGCTCTACATGATATAAAATCAAGTTTTTTAGCAACCCAAGAAAAAAATTAATAACAATTAACAGTAACAACAAAGCGACGGTCAACCTTCGCTTTTTGATTTTCGCTTTGGCTTTGCCTTTGGCTTTGACTCATTCAGGGTCGCTGCGTTTTTAACCGAGAGGGAAAGAGAGAGTAAGGGGAGAGAGTGTGAGTGAGAGAGAGAGAGAAAGAGCTGGTCATCTAAGTGAAGGGATTTTTGAATAAGATTTGCGTATGCAAAATTATTTTGCAAAATTTATAAAAAATATTGATAATACGAGATATATATGTATATATATATTTTTTATATATGTACATATATCTATATACTGATTAATTGACTCTAAAAACGTGTGTACTGATGGTCAGATTGATGAGCTACCGAATTGATTGACTGACAGATTAAGTGCCTAACAGATTGATAGATCACGAGGTTGATTGATTATCAGATTGATATATACTAAGGTTTTGACTAACTGTATATATGTATATATAGATATAACTGTGCTTTCAAGTTTACTCTAGCCTTTGTTTGTGAAGCATTTCAAATATTGTTTTAATCAAATTTATTGTCTTCAAGCTTGACTGACTGGCAAATATTTATCATTTCTGAAAATGTTGCGCGTTTATAACTAATTATTCAAAGAGATATATACGACATATATGTATATACATTTTAGATACATATATGTATTATATATAAATATATACATATACATACTTATGTATATGAACAGGCCTTGGGTTAGATGAGGGCCAACACAACGCGATAGCCAACGCAAACAGAGGACAAGACAAACAACATATTAAATAAACAAACAAACAATTTTCAAGCATGAAAACGTCAACAAAAATATTACTTAAATAATTTAAATTAAGAAAAGAAAACACTCCAAGAGAATAAAAATTGAAAAGTTTGATGCACGTAAAGCTTAAGGCTTAGCATGCCAAGACTTAAAGCTCCAGGAATAAATAATAATACCCTTATATATAACAATTCACTTATTAAATTTGCTTTAAATAAACTCACAATAAATTATGGAATTCAAATAAAAATTTCGCAAAATATGTTCTAATGCAAATAAGATAAGATAAGACTTGGCCCACAAAAGTAGACTGCATCATTTTCTGCTTGTTTTGTTTTGTTAATGTTGATAACGGAAAATGACACGATAAGAACTTGCTGCAATGTGAAAGGCTAAACTTAAACCATATTCAAGCAATTATCAAAAAAGTTAACAATATTTGTTTATCAAAAAGCACAAAGTAAATTTGTTTACCTGCCTAAAGGTAAACAGACGAGCTGCTACTGCTGCTCTTGATGAATAAAATGCGTTTGCGCCGCATATCAGCTGCTCGCTATAAAATTATATAAACATTTTGAATTTAACATTTGTCAACTGCGATTTATTGGGTGTAAATTACCGAGTAATCAATCCCTCTCTCGCCTACTCGCCCATTCATTCTGACGCTCAGTCAACTCTTGGCGTGCGCCATCTCTCTTTTTCACTTGCACAGCTGCACTTAACATTTGTATTGGGTCGGAGCAAAAGGCAAACGCGCAATTAGCATAAAGTACCGGGCAGTCCAACAGCGGGACAGACAGAGACAGACAGACCATTGCTGTTGTTGTTGTTGCTAGTTTGCAAGTGTGAAAAGAGTTGGTTGCAAGTTTCAGGTTGACTGCCTTGACGATGGCTGATGACGTCAACAAAATGCAAAACGCAGCGCATAATAACTGAACGAGTGAATGAGTGAGTGACTGAGTGACTAACTCACTTAACTTGAGTGCGCGAGCGAGCCAGCGAGCGAGTGAGCGACTGAGCGAGCTAGCGACTGCGTCAGTAATTCTCCAAGTGCAGGTTAGTCGGCGCACAGTGGTGTGCAACATAATTAGCAAGCACAGTTACAAATTTGTTGATATTTCATTGATTTTCAAGCGTAAGCAAACACTCAATCTCAGTTTATATACATATATATAGAGTTCATCAGTTCTTTAGCAATATTCCTATTATGAGCTGGCAGTATGTATGTACATATGTATTTGTATATATTTATATGTATATATTTGTTTATATTTATATGTATTTGATTTTCTACCTGCTGAGCTTACTTGTGCATTGCTTGTCTGCCGGGTAATACCCACACATATACACACACACATACACGAACCATTCCACAGCTCAATTCAGTTACCGCGCGCTTAATTTATGTTCATTTATTTAGTTATTGTCTCTCTTTCTATTGCTGTTGCTGTTTGTTTATTGTTGCTTTATGGCGATCCCTTTCCCATGTCCCCCATTCATGTTTGGCATGCGCTGCACGTATCTCTGTCCCTGTCCCTCTACCCCGCCACGCCCGCAGCCAACATCAAGCGAACGAAGCGTCGCACTGAGCTGCGCTTAGTTAAGTTGAGCGCAACGGTTAAACTGCAGCGCTCTCGCTCTATTGCTCTGCTGCTCGTTCGTTAAATCACTCTCAGTTAATGGCTTTGCGTGAGTCTGTGTGTTTGTGTGTGTGTGCGTGCAAAGAATTGTAGCTTGTTTGTTTGTTTATTTATTTTGTTGTCGTCATAACAGCGCCTAGTTATCGCTTTAACAGCAGCTGCCGCCGCCGCCGCAGCGACTACAACAATTACTTTAAAGACAGTTGCATAGCAATAATAACAACATCAGTGCCAAACAACAGGAAGCTTTAATTCAAATCAAATTACCTCCCACACTCGCCCTGTTTTCTTGCATAAGTGTGTCTGTCTGTGCGTCTCAAAATGGCGCCTTTATAATTGAAAGCTCACTCATAAATTGCTTCGATATCAATTTTTGATTTATTATTGAAATTCAACAATAGCAAATCAATTATCATAACAAATGAACATTTCACAATGGACAAAAGATACATAGACTACTCAAGCTATTGATATAACAATGCACACTGAGTTACCCACACATATGTACATACACAGATAAACAGACGCACGCACAGACAACACATGGGAAATGTCAAAGGCAATTGCGGTATTAGTAAATTCCCTCAAGCAAAGTTTTGAAAGGTTTAGTCCTTTAGGCATTTTGACTTAGCAAACAGACAGCTAATATATATACACTGTACAAAATTTTACGATACTTACAACAAAACATTTAAATATTTTATTGCTGTTCTATTTTTTTAACTTTTAATATTTATTTGGATTGAGAAAATAATAATAATGATCATTTGAAAAACTTGTAAGTCTTTGTAAAAGTAAACAACTTTTCTTACAGTGTGCAAATATATGCATATGTATGAGCTTAGAGCAGTAGCAGTGGGTTGGGCGTTAGGAGACGAAGAAATAGGGAAACTTGAAGACACGTTGACATGACTATACACTTAGACAGTGGCACATGGCAGCAGGGGTCGAGGATTGGGTCACAATTTTGCAACGCAATTTGCAAAGTGTTGACAGCAGACACACACGCACACATACACATCAAATACGTGTGTGTGTGTGCTGAGAAACTTGCTATCAAAGTGGAGCAGAAAAGTAAGAGAATTTATTAGTTGCCTTTCATAGCAAATATTGTGACAAATAGGCATATAAAGGAAGCATTCGCTGAGTGCTTCGAGTGTGTATGTGTGGAGAGTGGAGACTGGGAGAGGAAGAGAGTGCAGCAGACTCTCCTTGCTGCTGTAGGCAGACAGCGTTGTGCTGTTTATTAGCTTTAGCTAGATTTAGCTAGTTCTTTCTGGCAAGCATAGCTAAAGTGGATGTTTAGCTGAGCCGTAAAAGAGCTAAGAGTTGAATTTAGCTGGTAATGCAATGCCTTCATGAAAAGCTGCACTGACAGCACTGACAGAAATACAGCTAGTTTTATGTGCATGTATGGAAATAAAAAGCCTGACGACTTAAGTTTTATGCTGAATGCGTTTACAGCACGAGGCGCCATGTTGTTAATTGACATACGGCTCTCCTTCTCACTCCAACAGAAACAATCGAGACACTTACAGTGGTGGCGTCATCAAGTGTACCATGTGCAGTTGCCTTTGAATGCGTTGGCACTTCTATGCATTTAATTGTTGCTGTTGTTCTTGCATACTTTTCAGCAACTAACCTCATATCTGTCACATGCTTAATCAGCACTTTGCATATTTTATTATTGCATTTAACGTGTATCGCTCATCGATTATCGCATTCGCACAAAATTGACAGCTCGTCGGGCGGGAGTTTCGTCTGTTTTGGGAGGCATTGCGACTGCACCTCATTGTCAAATGATGTGGCGCGACCACACCTTCCGCCGCCTCCTTTGCAAATAGCCGTCCAAAATGACATGCAAATTGAAAAGCCATGCAAAAATCATTGACTTGCATCTACTCATTAAAAATATGACAGACGAAGGGTGTAATAGCTTAATGTAATGTAATATAAAACTACTTATTATAAGATGTGTAGCAGTAAGCCAATCTATAAGCTTTTACTATAAGATATCTGCTTGATAATAGGCTTTCATTTTTATTATTACAGGGTATCAAGCTTACATGTGGCATACATCTTATTGGGTTTTTATAGGATATCTGCCAGTTAGGTTATTTTCCAACAAAGTCAATACACATTAATATAGCAATACACTCTATTTATCATTTAGCTAATTACTACAGGGTATTTTCAAGTGTTGCGGCTCTTGTTAAGCATTTAACGAGTCTGGCTGCCTCTGCCTTTGACAGCCCGCCCTTGCCATGCACACAAACATACATATATGGGTATACATATATATATATAGAGATATATAGCTTCGACATATACGTATGTATGTAGTTATAGCAGGGCAGGCGTCTGTTGACTTTTCAGTCGCACTGTTGCCCAGTGCAAATTTGCCTGCATTATTGAACACTTTGCGCGCGCTCTCTCTTTTGCAGGGGGAAAACAAACTGGCAGCTGGCATAAACGCTTTTCCATTTGCACATTCGCGCATTTTCACAATTTCCCTAACGTGGTGAAGGAGGGGCCGGGGACAGGGCGTGGCACTTCATTCCTTTTTTTTTCAACGATTGAAGGCGAAGTTTAATTAAACAGCGAAACATTTTCCTTTAAAATTCCTTTAACGGAGCTTAAAGCTTAATGGTTCTCGGGAAATTATTTGGTATGGCATATAGGAAAGTTCAACCTCGTGTGCATATTCAATTGCAATTTAAATTTTGCCATAAGCGAAACTTTTGCCCTTGCTCAAGTAGAGCTTTAAAGCCTTAAAGCCTTAAGCCCTGAATTTAGTACAGGGTATATGCATAGTACATCAATAGACAATAAAAAGAGCCTGTTGAAATGATGCGATCGAAATCTTCTCATGTTTATTTGAACCAAATAACTCTTTCTGATATTCCAAAAGAGGTTAGGCTATATATCGATATCTATCGATTATTGTTAAAGGCATGCAAAAGTTTGCCAATCGCGGGTAATACACATTAATATGTAGATCTTCCATCATTTGTCATATTTACATTTTCCATATCTATATATCTATTTATATTCATTCGAAAATAAGTTTAGCTCTATATCGATAACTATCGATTGTAGTTAAAGTGAAGCGAATGTTTTGCCAATTGACAGTAATCGATTATATGTAGATCTGTCATCATATTTGAGCTATTTCAAGCTTTTATATCTTCATCAGCATATCTTCTATTCGCATTTATATCGCACTTTATGCCAAGTCCTTTTTGGCATCGTTTTTGCCCTCCACTTTCTGTTCAGGCTTTAACCAAGAACTTGGCAAAGGACGAGCAACTGGCAACTGCCAAGTTGCATTTTGCTCTCGAATGCATAAATTATAGTCGAAGACCAAGTGGAAGGTGCTCTATGAAATGTTATTGTAGTTATGCCCGTTCAAGCCGTGGAAAAGCGAGTATATTAGCTAGCAGATTGTACAACTAGTTTTTGTTATTGTAGATAGAGTCTAGAAATGGGAGATATATATGACACAAACACATATAGGCCCATCTTGGGGCGTGGCAAATTGAGTAAGGCATATATTTCTCAGTTATAGAGCCCTCATACTTGAATCACTCTTCAACGTTTGCTCATATTCATCTCGAGCTAGTGTTAAATGTATTCAGGTGCTGAGCGAGTATCGGACAGTCGTTCATGCCCGAATGCAATGCTTTTACTGGTTTTTTATGCAAATATCAAGCAGAAATTTGCATAGAGCTTGGTAATAAAAATCGATACTCGTTAAACGAGCAGAGAGCGGAAGGGAAGGTGAAAGAAAGAGACAGAAGAAGTAGAGGAAGTAGAGGAAGAGATGCAGAGCTAGAGAACTTCCGTTTCTAAAAAATCGCTCGTTATCATCCCATTGTATTCCGAGGCACGCACAAAACATAGAAATTGAAAAAGCTATCATCGAAAAAGTTGGAAATATCCTAGAACTGCCTCAGTAGATTCTATATCATATAATAGCTTCAAGGGAAAGGGAAATAAAAACCTCACTGCATTGCTAACATCAAGTTGAACATTCAGTTTGACTGCATGTCAAATATTTGTCAGTTAGCAACTTCCATAAATATAGTTATTAAGTAATTGAAAAGCCGTTTGATCAACAGCTTCACTATTAACTATAATTAACGAGCGCAACTGTACTTTAATGCATTTGGAGAAAAAAACATTTTCAAATTGTTTTTATTTTTTCGTAGTTGAACGAATGATTAATATGTAAATTGATTGATGGCTAAAATCGTAAAAAAAAAACAATAACTAAAACAAAATTCAATTAAGTGAAATGCGAATATGGCCATAAAAGAGAGACAGCAACAACAACAACAACAACAACAACAACAAGCTTTGGCCTTAGCTAATGGGCAGGCTGGCTTCTGCTTTTGGCCTTTTGGCATTTAAACGCGTTTTGGCTTTCTTCTGCTTTCAGCTGCGACTGACTGACTGGCACTCAAATGTCAGTTAGGATTTCAAATGGCTTATACCCACTGAAGTATTGCCATACGACAATGGGGTATATCGAAGGCAAAGTTAGAAGGGGGAGACAAGACTTATTTTAGCATACCCTTAGCATAGGGCTAATAGCTTCAAACCTAACCTCATTGCATATTTGATCATTGCTAAACCGATAAATATAGACAAATATCGATTTAGATATATATTTGTTATGCGTTTAGCGCTTAAAAGAAGTTCGATATTTATCGATTTTTATTAAATATTTCCAATACTCCCCTCGCAAATGTTGTATGTAAGCTGTTGAAAGACACATATATTCCACCAAAGTTTCTGTTTGCTTCTTATTGATATATTCTCATTTGCATAGCTCCGATATATATCGATTTCCAATCAAGCCTTTTTAAAATATTTTCAATATGTTATTTAAATAAAAACTTTGAAATTCCATATATAGATTAATATGCATAAATGACAATGCTTGCTCATATATGTCTCCTCGATTACTTAACATCGATTATTATCGATTTTTAGTTAAAAGTTATATATTTATAACATATACATTTCTTAAGTTAACTCTTATATGCCCATTCAAGTACAATCCTATGACTCTTTATTCGATAGCTTGAACAAATTCTACAGTTATCGATTTTTAATCGACGAGCTATAGTCTACATATTTGAACTAGAGATGTTTGTCATTCTGAAGCGTTTACCCAGCTTGAAGCAGAGATATTCGGTTAAAAGTTAGAGCCTCTTTGCTTATGCAGGGTATTCAGTAGTCGAGCACAATCGACGATTGCTATTATGCTGGTTATTGTAGACCGGGGCTAAAACTAATTAAGTCCAACAGCCAAATTTGACTTTGATGAACTGCTCGCATGTATATAACGGGTAGATTAGGTATATCTAGACGACGGGGAATGGGCTGGGGAGTGGGGATTGGGGGCGGTTGTTCATGCAATACGAGACGCATTTGCATAACAATCGAAGGGGAGCCGGCTGGTTGGGGAGCAGTGGGGGTAGCTCCCATTTGGAAGGGTTGCTTGTGTGTTGTCGGTGCCACAAATTGTTGCAGTTGCATTAATCTTAATTAATGCCATGTTGCAGTCGCTGTCGCAGTTGCAGTTGCTGCCTGCAGTTGCACTTGCCGCTTGCTGTTGCTCTTGCTGCGTATTTCAAGAGCAGGCTAATGGGAGCTTGCAGTTGGAGTCGAGGGGGGGTGTTGGGGCAACATTCTAATTAGGCGCGTGCTTTGCCGCTTCAACTTGCAAGGATTCGATTTGGCTGAACTATTCTTAAATGCCACAAGGCACAAGGCAAGTGCGGTGCAAGCTCATCTTAGCCCAGTTAATAGAGAGAGCGAACACACAAAAAAAAAAAATAAATAAGAAGGAAAATATAAGCTCAGCTGCCGCTGCTGCTGCCTCGACCCAAATGTCATCGAAATGGCGCTGAGTTCAAAAACAAAGCGCATGGCCCCAATATGCAGAAGCTGCGCAAGATTAACTAAGCAAAAGGCAAACAGAAGTGCAGCTGAATCTAGTGTATAGGAGGGAGTGCACGACTAGGGTATACCCGGCCGGCAAATGTCAGAGTTTTATACAACACTTTGTAGTTCCTATCCATACATTTCTAATCTACCTCTATCTCTATCTCTATCTCTATCTCTATCTCTATCTATATCTATATCTATATCTATATCTATATCTATATCTATATCTATATCTATATCTATATCTATATCTATATCTATATCTATATCTATATCTATATCTATATCTATATCTATATCTATATCTATATCTATATCTATATCTATATCTATATCTATATCTATATCTATATCTATATCTATATCTATATCTATATCTATATCTATATCTATATCTATATCTATATCTATATCTATATCTATATCTATATGTATCTATCTATATCTATATCTATATCTATATGTATCTATCTATATCTATATCTATATCTATATCTATATCTATATCTATATCTATATCTATATCTATATCTATATCTATATCTATATCTATATCTATATCTATATCTATATCTATATCTATATCTATATCTATATCTATATCTATATCTATATCTATATCTATATCTATATCTATCTATCTATATATCTACCGTTATATACCGCATATATCTTCTAAAATGAATTCAACAGCAAAATGCATAAATCTTGCCTCTAAAACGGTGAAAATTATAGTTTTTTTTAACAGCTTGCCACGCCCACACATAATTCTTAGTCAATATTGAGCAGCGGTAAACAGTAGTTCACTTATTAAAATAGAAATTACTAGTTATAGAATTGCTATACAATTATTAGACAAGTTAAACCCAATTTACCACGCCTACAAAGGGCGTATATTTATTTATAGAGAACTGTCTATGCCTAGTAGGGCTTTCTCTACACGAACGTATAATCAAAATGTCAAATCCTTAGCAAAATACTTTCCCTTTCTAAATGAGAACAGCACGACTTGCAGATACCCTGCAAATAAGAAACTAGCTAATTTCATATAACAAAACAAATATTTAAATATGTATTCACATATGTATATATAAGCTACTCCTTTGCTGTTTTTAGATCAAAGAAATATCTATGGGCTTTACTTGGGCTCTAAAGAGTTTATTGAGCTCTTAAAAGCTTTCATGGCATAGATTTCAAATGTTGCAGCTCTCAGAAATACTCGAAAAAGACTTCAAATTTGTTGTGAAACAAAAAAACAAGTGAAAAAGGTATAAAACGGAATTGAAACTGCGCGGAAACGGAACATGGCAGCGAAATACGTGCAGAAATAAATAAAAGAAAAGAAAAGAAAAGTAATTCTTCGGCTGCAACATTTTGTTGCCATGGCGGAATGCGATAAAGTTTTTAATTACTGGAGAGGGCGACACATATTTTACAGCCATTAAAAACTTGCCGACATGGCAAGAAGAATACCGCCCCGTGCCGTACCATCCTGCTCCCACCGGGAGTCCTCCGGCCTCCACACATATGCCAAGCGACACATTTGCCACCCACAGGCAAACAGACAAACAGACACCCTTTCGGGCGAACAGAACTGTTTGCTCTGCGAGTTTCAATTAACTGAAACATTTGCACATATATATATATATATTCCCACAGCCGAGCCCCATCGGACTCGGAGAATATTCAAATAATTCGCATGTGAACAATTAAGATGACCTAGAAAACAATTGCTGCAAAAGTTGGAGCTCTTGTTGGTTCCATTATTAAGGATTTTTGTCCAAAGCTCTGAACTATGCGAAATTAGGAACCAAAAGAGTTCTACCTAAGCTTACTATGGAGGATATTTAAAAAGTAGATTAGTTTGGCCCAGTTCTTTAAACATTTACAGTTTGCAGACCGAAGGACCTCAGGAACTATGAGAATTACAACTTTTAGATACGGTATGTGAGCTCTTCTAAAGCTGACTGTGAAGTATATATGCAAAACCAACCCATTTCAACATATTTTATCCGAGATTCTCGTCCAATAGACTCACGGAACTTGGAAGCTACGAGACTTATAGTTCGAAAATTTGGTATGTGAGCTCTTCTAAAGCTGACTATGAAATATATATGAAAACAAGTTCAGTTTTAGCTATTCTTTTGAGATTTCCATCTTGTAGACCCAAGGAACTTAGAAATCATGAGAGTAAAATCTGTTAAATTCGGTAATTTAGTTCTACTTATGCGTACTATGTTAATAACTTCATATTTACTCATTTCCGAGCAACCCTTCTGAAGGCACTCACGAATTGTAAGAGCTACAACTGTCAAATTTTGGATAGATGAGCAAGAGCTCCAATTCGATATGTGGTTAGGGGTGATGCAGTAATTCAATTACAAATTGAAGGAGTAGAGACATTATCTAGTCAAAATGTTAGAACATATGTAGCTAGGCTAATATGTTCAAAAAAACAGAATTTTTTTTTTGAAAAATATTTATATTTTTTTAAATTTCATTGTAAAATAAAAACAATGCTCATATTTCGTTAGAAAAACAGCAAATCTTTGGGAATATCTATATAGACTGCTCATCGCTATAGTTATTCATATGTATCAACGGCAAGAGGAACGATTTCATAATCTGGCAAGATGTGCGAGGTGCAGATGTTGCTGGAAGACCTGGGCCATACGTTCACCAAATTCAAGGAGCAGCGCCGCGTCGAGATGCTCCGGCTGGTTGGGCAGGTGCGTTGCTGTGAATGCGGCCACAAGATGCGTATGCTGGAGGCCCAGAAGTCGGTGTACAGATTTTCGATGGGCCGCAGGAAATTTCTAGCGATTTGCGTATTATTCCTGCTGCTGCTGGCCATGATGTGGATCTATATGACAAGGCGATACAACCAGGTGGCCGCCCTAGGCAGCGGCGCCTGTGTCGCCACATACTTCTTTACCCATAACGGTTGCGATATCTATGCTTAGCATTGTTTTTATTTACATATTAAATATGAATTTATTTCTTACGCCGTGCGGGTCTACTTCTTGGATAGTTAACGATGATATCGATAAATACTGTTTTGAAGGCTACTGAAATGGCATTATATCCAGGTGCTGACTCGTCTACTGTGTTTATCTTTACTTTTTTATGAGTAGGCTCAATTTCGACAATTATCGACGTGGCTCTCATATAGTCGTATTTTTATTTCAATTTTCAATGTTCATGTTCTTAAAATTCATTCCTCTTGGAATGTCACTATCGTTAAATATCGATATTTGCATATATCGAAAATACCATTTGCTACAATGTGATTTCTCTCTCTCTCATTTCCATTCTACTCGCTCTCTCTCTCTTTGTCTCTAACTCTCTCTCTCTCTCTGTCTCTCCCTCTCTCTCTCCCTCTTCTTTATCTTTCTATCTCTCTGTCTCCTCCTGTCTCTCTCTATTTCTCCCACTCCTCTCTTTTCGCCCATTTTCATTTTGCATTTCTCACTTTATGTTTCAAATTTTAAACATAGTCTTCATCTATGGAACTTACAATTTCGGGCATTCAATATCAAGTTGTGTCTGAGCTTTAACTTTTCGATATCTGCAATAATGCTCATTTCTGCTTCTGTATTTCCCCCAAGCGATTCCAAAAATGCGCAACAGAGGGCGCAACAGCTACACCAAGCCAAAACCGACAACACGAAAAAAAAAACACTTTCTAACATCTAACAACAAATTCCTTTACAATTCACTAAACAGCAACAACAAGAAGAAGAGCAAAAAGTCGAGCTTAACGCAAATTGTGCAAACACAAACCAAAAACTAGCAGAAATTAAAAAAAAAAAAAAAAAAGACAGCTAAAAAATTTGTTTGTGCAACAAAGTAACAACACGCCCACAACACAGCCTCGCCTCGCCCCGCACAGCCCACCACAGTGTCCACGCCCTATTTCAGTTAAAATCAACAGCTGCCCAAAAACCATTAAAAAGAGTGGTATGAGCCTAAAATAGGGTCTGTCCGACTAGGAGATGCTCTAAAGGCATTGAACGGAAGCAGTTATATAAATAGATGTATATATAGAAACTATTAGAGATACACTTGGAAAATTTGATAAGTGAATAAGAGAGCCAAGAAACTCAGAAAATATAAGGGTAATATGAATGTTATGAATACTATAAAGTACATATGAAAATCAGACCTTTTCTAAACATATTATACAAGATTATCGTTCAATGGACCCAAGTAACTCCAATACTATAGAAATTATAGTTGGCGAATTTGTCACATGAACACTATTTAAGCTTGTTGTGAAGCATATATAAAACTGCTACTTATTTTATACATGGTTCCCCCTTTATAGACCCAAGGAACTCAAGAACTAAATGAGCTATAGGTTGCAAATTTGATATTTAAGTTCTTATAATACTTACTACGAAGCATAAATAAAAACCAATTCCATTTAACTTATATCATCTGAGATTCCCGCTAAGTAAACTCAATCAACTCAAAAACTAAAAGAGATGGTAACATGAAAAAAGCTTTACAAAAGCTTATATCTGAGCACTTGTGCTAATTAGGTCAGCTTTACCCATCTTATCCTAGATTTCCATTGTATAGGCCCAAGGAACTCATAAACTACAACACACAGAGCTTTCGAAATTCGTATATGAACTTTTCTAGATAACGCTTTAAATGTAACAAACATTTGCACAATATCAGAATACCCTATTCAGTTCGTTTTCAATGGGTTCAGGTTGTACAAAGAATGTGAAATAAAATCAACAAATGCGCAGCGTCAAACTAAACTAAAGCAAAAAGTAACCTAAAGAGGCGCAAACAGTGGGCGTGGCATGGCCTGCCTACTGTTGAGGCGTTGCGTTTAGTGTTTCGTATACATATATATACTACTTTTTTTATTTTTGCTGAATAGTTTTTCAATTTTTTTCCGCTCTTTTTTATGAATGGAACGCAAAACGCGGCTCAGTCGAGGGGCGGCTGGGCGTGGCTGTGCTCGTTAGAAAGCCGTCTGCCGACACTTGAAAGTGTTGCCAAAGCTTCTGTGTGTGTGAGTGTGTGTGTGTGGGTGTGTATGTATGTAAATGTTTGTGTGTGTGTTTTGTTGTTGCTTTTTCATATTTCTAGTTCGCCATTCAAGAAGCGAAACAACCAACAACAAAC
Source organism: Drosophila mojavensis (assembly GCF_018153725.1). Lineage (NCBI taxonomy): Eukaryota > Metazoa > Arthropoda > Insecta > Diptera > Drosophilidae > Drosophila > Drosophila mojavensis. Next base: position 3,545,629 of record NW_025318667.1, on the reverse strand, counting down.
ATGAGCGACAAAAGCGACAGCCGTGCGACATTAATTGAAGTTTGTTGAACCAAAAAAAGCTATTTGCATGGCCCCCATTCTTAATGAACTAGCCACGCCCACAGACGCAACCGTTCGCCCGCCCGCCCACGCTGTGGCAGCATCTTTAGCTGATGACTGAATGATAACAACAACAACAACAACAACAACAACAGTTGCATAAGAAGAGGAAGAGACAGATGGGATGTGCACAAAAGCACTTCAATCAAGCTAACTGATTGATTGACTGACTTAGTATGTCAGTGACTGAACGATTGAGTGCGTGCTAGATACACTGAATGATTGACTACTTTATTAAAAGACTGAAGTCAATGATTAACTGATTGATGCTGGGTTGATTGAGTGACTGTTTGACTCCATGATTGCTAAATATTGATTGGGGTACTCAGACTGATTTGATATGTTAAGGGATTGACATCGGCTGATTCAGTCAATGATTGACTGACTGATTGACACAGTCAAGCATTATTGAATGTATTCATTAATTGATTATCATGGATCCTGGTTGATTGATTACCAGTTTGGCTGACTGCATCATTTTAAATGATTGATGGCTTGTGTGATTGAGCAGTCAATTGATTTACTTTGATTGAGCATTAAAATAGAGCCAGTGACTGTCTAATAGACTGAGTACTTGAATTGATTGATTGATTGGGAAGCTTCAAATGTGACTGATTGACATAAGGACCAATTGTGTGACGGATGGCACGACATTCCACTTGACTACTGTCTTGAACTATTGATTAACTTCTTTGTCTGTCCTTCTGATAAGTCAAAAGAATGCCTGGTTGATTGACTGATGCACTGATTGATTGCTGGCCTATTTGAGGTAATCAACAACCTTATGAGCAGGCTGACAGGCCAATTAAAAATTTGCTTTTCATCAGATTTGCTTCAAACTCATTTGATCTCGCTATAAATTAAGTGAAGGCGGAAAAATGCCTTAAAACCTTTCAGAAAAAACGTTACGACAGCTCAGAAAAGTAATTAGATTTGTGATTCAATTTCCTTCATTGTCTTTGCTTCATGGGAATTTTCACTTGTCTCAATTGCTTTTCTGTTCATTTTCATACTTACATTAAATCGTGATGCAATACGCTGAGAAATTGTCAAAAGAAATATTGCAAAGATATTTCCTGGCAAAGGTTTTTGTAAGACACGCTAATTATACCCTATATAGTTGGTTGTTAACGAAATACGGTGGCAATCTTGCGCCGCATAAACTCAGGAAACTCATTAACTATGGAAGATTGAGATACCAAAATTCGTATGTAAGCTTTGCTTACCCTCTCTTTAATGTATATATTGGGTATAGTTAAAATATATGTAATCTAGCCAAGATATGTGTTTTATAGACCCAAAGAACTCAGTAACTAATTAGATTATAATTACCGAATCCGGGGTTTGAGCTCTTGAAGAGAGTACTATATAATTTATATATAAAACGTTTCTGTTTTATATATTTTTCTAAAACTTGCTTTGTAATAGATCCAAGGAACTCAGAAATTATAAGAGTTGCAAACGTAAATTTTGGCATGAAAGTTACTGATAGAGATAATGAGAGTTATAACTGCATTTTGTATATGCATTTGATTAATAATCTTTCTTATAAAGAACATTATCTATGTTAGATCATAAAAGTTGTTGTATGAGACTATTACTTTACAACTCGCTTGCCTTTCTAGAGTATCTCTTCGTCTCTCCATTCATTGCAGACACATTTTCATTAGTTTTAATAGCAGTGACATTGTCGAGAGCTCAAAGTAGCTGTCTAACTTGTAAGGAAGTTGCTGAATCTTGAACCCCGCTCACGAATCCTTTTTGGCACCAGGTTCATTGCGCCCAGAAAATTTCTCTTCGTTTTTCGTTCTGTTTTGTCTTCGTCATTTTCTCTCGCTGCCTCTTACTCTTGCTCCATAAACTTGACAAAGTTGTTGCACAGGCAGTAATGCAGAGACCTTCGCCCGATCCACCGCACCATGTCCATTTATCCTCCTGCTTAAGAGTTTTCTAGTTACAAACTGCGATTTGTTCTCCTTTTTTTTTGTGCTTGTTGCAATTGGAATTTTCAGTTCAAGGGAATTTGCCATAAACATTTTGTTCCTATCTCTGTTGATTACAAATCTCTTTTTTTTCAGATGTGTGTTTGTAGCTAATGGAAGAAAAGAGAGGAAGAGAGGGAGAGAGAGAGAGAGAGGGACCTCGCTGTTGGTATATGTATTTGCCTCTCTGCCTTACTATTAGACTGTCTGTCTGTCTCTCTATCTCTCTATCCCTCTGACTAGCTCTTTGTCGCTCTTTCTCTCAAGCTGACCCTTTATATGACAGAGAGAGGGAGCGAGAGTGAGTGAGAGGAAGAAAGAAATGAATCTCCCTGTTAGTAAATCTATTTGCCTCTCTGCCTTTCTATTAGACTGTCTGTCTGTCTCTCTATGTCTCTCTGTCTCTCTCTCTTTCTCGCTCTTTCTCTCTCTCTCTCTCTCTTTCTTTCTTTCTGACTTGCTTTTTGAATCTCTTTCTCTCTAGCTAACCCTCTATATATATGCATATGCCTATTTGATCAATATTGAAACACTTTCTCCTGGCTCAAGCGCTGCCAGTGTTGCCACTATTTGCCAAAAAACGTGAAGGCTGCACGGCCAACCAAAAATCGTTGATAAGCGAGCAAAATGGAAATAATTATTTGCAATTGAAATTAATTTGTTCGCCTGGTTCTAAAAATCTGCGGCGACGCTAGGGTTGCCACCGGCGTGCAAATATTTGCGCAAACAATTTCAACTTTCGTCCACAAAATGGCGGCGACTATGGGGCGGTGCCTGGGCATTATGGTGTGGCGGTGCGTTTTTTGTTTGTTTGTTTTTTTTTTTTTTTTTGGAGGGGGCTTTTCTGTTTTTGTTGTTGTTGTTATTGCCGCTGGCTGTGTGCCACCTGTACGCTGCCCCAGCTTCAGCCCCAGCCCCAGTCGCAGTCCCACACACTCTCTGTCTCTCTGCCTCCCACACACATCGTTTCAAGGACACTTTTGGCTCCTCGGCAGCCACCCTCCTGCTAGCCCCCTATCTACCCACCTAACCGCCTCACTTCCTCCTCCTCCTCTCGCACTCTCCCTCTCGCACATTTCACATAAATCAACGCCGTCTGCTTAGGCTTCCGCTTTGCAGCTCCTTTCCTCTCACTTTCCTCTTCTTCGGCTTGCTTTGCTCTCTGTTGCTTTGTTTGACTGTCTACGCTTTTTCTTGCCTCTGCCTCTGCCTCTGCCTCTGCCCCCACAACCACCGCCGGCTGCCCCTCGGGACAATAAAAATGGAAAGCAAACAACAACAAATACGAAACACTCGAGCAGCATTTTCTAGGCTCCGTTTCTAGGGTTGCAAACGTGCCAGCCACACTCACATGCACATAATACATATATAGATATGTGTGTGTATGTGTATGTAAGGAGTGCACATGTCTTCGCATATCCCAACTATAGAATACCCTGATGAGATCTCAATTTTTATTGATTATACGATGAGCATAAAGAATTGGAATTGCAGTTGAAGTCAAATGAGCAAAGTTACAAAGGGATTCCTTGTTCACTTACAGATTAATATAGAGATATTGACTTAATAGGAGATAGATACGTTTATAAAGTAGATGTGGTATACATAGATAAGAGAATATATACAGATAAATCCATAAATAGTTGCGATAGATCTTATTATGTATCTATAGATAGTTCCATGCTATACATCAACTATTAAAGTACGACAAATACGATATATGTTCCTGTCATAATTATTATAAATATTATATGTATAAAGCTATAAACATACAATATAGTTTTAAAATAATATTCATATAAGGATTTTGGCTATATACGGGTATAAGGATATCTAGAATGAAAGATTCATTTCAATATCATTCATTCTAGGTATTTATGTATGGATACTTATAGACCATACATTTACTAACTATTGCCTATCTATTAGATATTAGAAGCATCTATTAACTATCAGAGCGATCTATCAGCTTAAAAAATCTAGCTGCTATTTTTTTTTCGATTTCATAGAACTGTCCATCTATTTCACTCTCTTTCCTACTCTTTCTTTCTTTTTCTCTCTCTCGCTCTCATTCCTTCTCTTCCTCTGTCACCCTCTATAGATATCACATATATTTAGCTAATTCTGAACACAAAGCCATCTAAAATATGCTGAATCCGTTTTTTATTACGTTGATCCCTTTCGTTTTATGGACCCAACAACAACATCCCAAGTCTCATATTCATTTGCCATTTCTTCTTTAGCTTTTCCTTGTGCCTTGCTCTTCTTCCGTTATCTTCGCTCATGTTTTGTTTGTTTTGGGTAAACACATTTGGGCAACAACAACAAAAAAGAAGAAAAATGATAAAAGGGTTGACGGAATGCACATAGGTTTTTGGGGGTTGACGGACAAGGGCTGCTTGATTGATTGATTAATCAATTGACAAGATGTCATGAGTGCTAACAAGGTGAGGAATACTTGAGAGAATAATGAAGAAAAGAGAAAATCTCTATAAGGATCTAATATCTGCAAAGAAAGATATTTGAATATATATATATGTAATAAGAAAACTGATCCGTATAGGTATACTGAACGATATAGCTGTCTATGGATAGATTAAAGAGATTATAGATAAATCAATCTATAGAGATAGAGATATAGACACTGGCATATATGTAGATATATCACTATGTATGAATAGATATATAGATCTAGATCGAAATAGATTTATCTGTATAGGCAGATCCAGATGGCTATATCGCTGCATAACTTTACCAAATTAGATAAATATCTATAATGGAAGATATATAATCTATACAGGAATATATATAAATGTTTGCAAACGAATAGACAGATCTATAGATATATATATAAAGATAGATTTATAGATCTGCAGATAATATGTAAGTATATGGATTTCTAGAGCTTGGCTCTTATGTAGAGAGCATGATTTATCTCCTGAGATCTGCATAAATATGTGTTAGGCTCATATACAGGCTCATACACATTCATAGATAGATAGACTCACAGAATTCATCAGCAGCATAATGGCATTCACAGTTAAAAGTCAAATTGCGATATTATTGTAATTCTATGTAATTTCTATGAATTTTAACTATTTTTCTATTTCCTAATACTTCACAGCCCTCAGCTATTCGAAAAATGTCGCTTTATCCTTCATCTTTGGCAGTTTGCAGGCAGTAACTGCTTTGCATTGAATGCGACATCAAAAGCATATTGCCGCTGGGCAATTTTCTTCTTAACTCTGTAATCAACGTATGGAAAGTGCTAGAGAGAGAGAGGTAGAGGGAGAGGGAGAGGGAGAGAGAGAGATGACGAAGCCTGACAGCCCAAAATAGAAATTCAACTTGAATATATTTTTTATTTTTCATAGTTGTTGTCGAGGAGCTTTACAAAATTTCTTCAGCTGTCTAAAACAAAATTCTGTTGGCCAAAAATTGTTGGCCAACAACAACAACAACAACAACAAAACGGCAACAGCATTTGTCTGCGTGGGCGTTGCTACCGCTCCGAGTTCCGCCCACCTATTAGAGTCAGCAAAGCTGGCTGAAAGTGAAGACGGAAAAAGCAAATGTTACACACAACAAAAGGGAGGAGGGGGGGGGGGAGAGAGGGGTAGTGCGGGTGGGGTATGTTGAAGGTTTTTCTTAAATGAAACACGGTATATGTAGGCGCAACACAAAAAGTTTATTTAACACAATATTCAGTAACAAGTACACTTCTTCACGTACCGCGACGATTTGAACTTAACTAACCCAGCCGACACACTGACATTGATCTTACACAATGAACTTACTGAATGAACTTTGGCTCGACTTACAGCACGCTTATATACCTACTTCTACTGCATATCGAATGTTCTGGATGTCTCCTTATGCTTCTATGTTTGCGTCTATTTCATAATCCAGAACATTCGGTTTCTTATTCTAGAGACAAATGTGCGATCAGCCGACGACTGTGTTTACCGTTAGCTCAAATGCTCACTTGATGATGAGTTTTTCGAGATCAATCCTCAACACCCTCCCTAAAACTCAACATCTCCTTCATATTGTGACTCATGGGCCTAGAAACCCAAATCGGCAATCACCGCATCCAGTTCATCCTGCAGATTGGTAGCTCTGGAGCGCACCTGTGAATTTGGTCCTGCAAATTATCCACGTTCGCCTGCAGCAGCACATTGCACTTCTTCATTGCTGCAAAGCGACTCTCGTGCTTCTTCACGCGCGGCTCCAAGTTGCTCTTCTTGGCGGAATTGGGAGCATCTTCTGCCTCGGATTCACTGTCCGGTTCTGCTTCGCTCTCCTCTGATTCGGATTCTTCTGACTCCTCCCTCGGACTCTTCCTCTTCCTCCTCCTGTTCCTCTTCGGCTGCCTCCTCTTCTTCTTTGTCCTCGGCATCGATCTCGTCCTCGTCCAGCTTCATCGATGCGGCCATCTTTTGCACCTCTTTCTCCAGTTTCTTGAACTTTTTGTTCTCCTCTTTGAGTATAACATGATTCTTCTTCATGGCTTGCTTCAGCGCATCCTTCTCCTTCTTGGCCGCCTCCTCCTTGACCTTCAGTTTGGTTAGCTTGCTGCTTAGCACCTTCACCTCCTTGCCCATTCGTCGCTCGCGTCGCTCTGTCTTCTTCTCCTCCGGCTCATCGGGATCGCTCTCGCTCAACTCCAGCTCCAGTTCGGGTGAGCTGTCGCGTCCGAAAAGTGGATCGCTCGGTCTTCTCGAGCCATCAAATGTGCCGCCCTTATGATTGCTCCCCTTCTCACCGTAGTAATCATCGTCCTCGTCCTCGTCGTCGTAAGCAAAGCGAAAACTAATGCGCGGTCTGTTAGTGCTTGGTGTCGTATTTGCCTGCAAAGCAGCTGCCAATTTGCGCTCGAGCAATTGTATCTGTCGCTTTTGTTCCTCGATTTCTGTTTTCGCCTCGACTAGCAGTTTGCCCGTGTCGTGATAGTTCTTCTCCACCTCCTTGGAGACCTTGCGCGCGTCCTCGACTTCACGTTTCAGTGAGTTGACATATGCCTGTTCGGATGTGGGCGTGGGGTCCATGGTGGCTACAATAACATTGGAGCCATACTCCAGATTCTTTTCGCGCGACTTCTCACGCTCCAATTCCGTCTCGAGCGTACGTATTTTGGCCAAGAGCTTCTTGTTCTCACGTTCCTGCGCCTCACGGTTGCGCAGCTCCAGCGCCAGCATCTGCTTGGTGCTCTGCAAATCATCACGCAACTTGTCGATATCGTCCAGTTCATCGGGACTCTCCTCATCGATGGACATGGTCAAGACAATGCTGGGCCTGGAGCTGCCCGCACCACTCGCCGACCCACTGGGCGCCTCGCTCAGCATATTGACCTTGGACAGGGACTTGTGCAGCTGCTCCTCAATGGTCATCTGGCGTCCGAACTTGCGCAGACCCTCCAATATGGGCTTGCTGCGATCGTTTGTCTGCGTGGGCCTCAGTCGAACGCCGCCCTGGATTTGCTTGAGCAGTTTGTTGTGCGAGTTGTCCTTCTCTGTTTCATAGATGAATTTATCGTCCACTTTGGTCATCGATTTGCATGTCAATATGGGCTGAGATCTGTCGTTGCATGCCACGTGGCGCAGCTTCTTGCCGCTCTCCACCTCCTTCATCATCTCGGACCAGTCGGGCCGTCTGCGTGGTCGTGACTTGAGCTTCTCGAGCGTTTGCTTTTGCGTTTCGCTGAGCACCCGCTTCTCGCCGGGCGCCAATGGCGGTGGTGGAGCCTTTGGCACCAACGAGGGCAGCGGCGGTGGCGCTGGAACGTTACCTACGCCTATCCTCTGGGGCTCCAAAAATTCTTCATAAGTAGAATACCAATCTCGACGCCTTGACATGTGATCAGAAGCTCCTGAGTCGATCACCCACACGTCATCTTCTCTGCCGTCCCTGCTCGCAATCAATCCTTTCCTCGATGATTCACCCAATTCTCCTTGATTATTTTCCGCTTGACTTCCTGCATTTCTCCTTTGGTGACAGGTGTTGCTCTTGTGGCCTTTCTTCTTGCATATATAACACCTGTAGCAGTCCTTCTTCAGATGTCCCATCACGCCGCAGTTATAGCACTTCATAATTTTCTTCTTATTTTCATGTTCTCTTTTATTTTTTCCGTTGTCGGCAACTAACGCTGTTGACTCTTCAGGTACCACTTCTTGTTCTTTTGACCGCATTTCTTCTGTCATTAAACGAGTCGTCAAATTGTTCAATGTTCTTTTGCTGTCTTCGACCGAATCCCACGCACTATGAAAATAGTTAAACTTTTGAGGCAAAGATGACAGGATTCGCGACATTAACATTGTTTCAGGCACAGCACTTCCAAGATTTTTCATCTTGCTCCACAAAACTTCTAACTTTGAAATATTGTAGTCCACACTCTCACTTTCAATCCATTTGAAATCAAAAAACTGTTTCTGAATAGCCGATAAATTTTCTTCTGATTTCATATCATACACTGAGTTCAATTTTATCCACATTTCTCTTGCTGTTTTGCAGCTTACAATCAATTCCATCGGTCTTCTCTCGATAGAATGAATAATTATTTTCCTTGCAGTCTTATCAGCTTTCAAGAACCTTTTCGAGTCTCTCTCGTATGTTGCAGACTCCTGTGTCGGACACGTCAAACTACCTTCACAAACGGCAAGAACATCGTCGTCTTTTTCCAATAGCGTACGAATCATAAAAACACCACAAATGCCAATTGTCTTTGTCGCGTAATCGTTCAATTCTCATATTTAATGGCTCCATTTTCATTGTCTTTATTTAATTACAAATTTGCCACTAATTCACTTTTGTACTTGCACTCGATTTCACACTACATTACACGTTTAGCACTGTCTGGGCCCATAACCTGTTGAAGGTTTTTCTTAAATGAAACACGGTATATGTAGGCGCAACACAAAAAGTTTATTTAACACAATATTCAGTAACAAGTACACTTCTTCACGTACCGCGACGATTTGAACTTAACTAACCCAGCCGACACACTGACATTGATCTTACACAATGAACTTACTGAATGAACTTTGGCTCGACTTACAGCACGCTTATATACCTACTTCTACTGCATATCGAATGTTCTGGATGTCTCCTTATGCTTCTATGTTTGCGTCTATTTCATAATCCAGAACATTCGGTTTCTTATTCTAGAGACAAATGTGCGATCAGCCGACGACTGTGTTTACCGTTAGCTCAAATGCTCACTTGATGATGAGTTTTTCGAGATCAATCCTCAACAGGGTAGAAGGAGACTATACATATATACAGCTATATATATATATATGTATAGAGGTATGTATAAGGGCAAGCTTTGAGGCCTGTTGCTAACAACCAGGAAATGGCCACAGATTCACTTGCTGCTTGAATTTCAGTATACCCTGTACGGCATGATGTCGTGAGCGGGGTATACTGTCTGAGAGTATTTCATTTGTCAATTTATTAATGAAATACTAACACCAATTTACAGGATATTTAATGCTGAGCCTATCCAATCCCAAATGCTATTGAAGTTTATGTTAGGTATCGCTGCCTTTATTTACAGGGTATTTATGTTGATATTGTTTTCATATTTTTATACCAAATGCAAACCGCTTTCATTTACAGGGTATTTCAGATTGTAGTCAACTGTTTCCAAGTTTTCGATTGTTCTGTTTACAGGGTATTTAGCGGTTTTATTGTAATGTATTTGAAATACTAAAGGAATTTTCCTTTAACTTACAAGCCATTTTAGATATTATTATCGGCTCTATTTCACTTATTTACAGGGTATTTAAAGTTTTGGCGTCATACTTTCTGGCTGCCTCGGATCACAGGGTATTTAGGTCATCTTATTATACATTTCAAGACAGACTTCCGCCCTCATCTACAGGGTATTCCATATTGTGTTTGTTTTATATCCAACTCTATGCCAGTTTGTCTACTATTTACAGGGTATTTCTGTTTATTTGCAAGCCACTTTAAAGGGTATACAAAGCGTGCGGCTACAAATGGCAAATGGCCAAATGGCCCATGTGCAATATTATCAAGTATACGACATGTGAGCTGAAGTTGCCGCTGCTGCTGCTGCTCTTATCCATTGTGCACATGCTTTGCAGTTGCATGAAACAACAACAACAACACAATCTTAAAGTTGCTGCCAAAGAAGCTGAAAAACATTGGCAAGAAGAAGAAAAGGAAAAACTATCCATCTGCAGTTGGCAGCGAACGTTGGCTGTTGCTGCTGTGCCATATCTTGAAGCGACAGCAACAACAACAACAACAACAACAATAATAATGGAATAGGTGTCTGCCACAATGCTAGCAACAACAACAACAACAACAACAACAACATCCCGGCGTAGACGACAAAGCAAACGCCAGAAACGGTAAAAACGCTTCAAAAGGAGCACAGAAAATCGATAGATTTTTGGCAGATACACACACGCAAAGACAAAACGCACACACATACACACACAAAGAGACCGATACACACACACACACACATACACACACTGACAAAAGGCAAACTTCCTGAAGCCAGCCGGCGACTGTTTATGCCAGATATTCTGTATACGCAATGTTATACAAAGCGAAAGCAAAGAGAGGGAAAGAGAAAGAGCGAGAGAGTGAGAGAGAGAGAGACAGAGATAGACAAAGAGAGAGCGCGCACAAAAGGGAGAGTGCCAGCAAGAGAGCAGAAGCAGTGGGGGAGGAGTGGGGGAGACTATCAAAAAAGCTAGAAACTAAACAGAGGCAACGCAAAAACGCGAGCGAAAGAGACAGGGAGAGGAAGCGAGGGAGAGAGCGAAAGCAAAGCCAGCGACTGATTGTGCTAGAGCGAGATGGAGCGAGCAAAGCTGGAGGCTTAATAAAATGTTGCCGGAATTTGAATTTTGATGATGATTATTATTATTGTTGGTTGTTCTTGTTGTTGTTGTTGTTGTTATTTGTCGAATGGTTGTTGTTGTTGTTGTTGTTGCTGTGCATAAGTAGTTGCGGCCGGCTGGTAAATATGTGCAGAGCCCTGCGCATACATAAATATAACATGACAACAACAACAACAACAATAGCAGCAAACTGAAATAACAACAATGCTGTCTAATATCCTGCAAAGCAGACACGTTTTGCGCTTTATGCACTGCCACTGTTCGCATTATCTCAATAGAATATGGAGTATAAACAATGAAAATGCCCAAATGTTTGAACTAACTCAGCGCGTGGCCGTTCGTTCAGCTGTTAAGCTCATTTGGTCAGCTGTCTATATGTATATGTATGTGTACATATGCATATGTATATACATGTGTTAGTATGCGTCTCTACAGGTATCTGCATCTCTCCATATATATGTATGTCTATGAACATATGTATACATATTTCCGGCTATACATCTATACGGCCTTGTACGTACATATTTATCCGGTCAGGTATATAGATTTATGTGTATCTACAGGTATCTGCATATCTCCATATATAAGTGTGTGTTTATATCTGGTTATCTGAACACATATGTATGCCTATATAGGCTCGGATATACATGGAGATATTTATCCGGCCAGGTGCATATCTGTATATCTAGTTAAACAGGCTTATTTAACCATTGATTCGGCTAAATATTTATATATACTTAATAGTTATATATCCGGATAACCGGCAATATATGCATATCAACATTTCAAGTTATCCGGACATGGAGGTATGTAGGTATATATGTGTGATATGCCTATACAGTCGAGTTTCGATAATTTGTACCTCGTAAATCGAAAATCGCAATAAATCGAAAAAAATTCTATGCCCTTGAAAAAATTCGTTCTCGATAATTCTCGATAGTTTGAATTTCTGTGTAAATCGAAAAAAACAAACTGATCCCCTTGGCATTTCGGATTATAGTTCCTATAATAATACATAATAATTTGTCTATCCAAATATGAGACCATATATATTCTTGTATATTTTATTACCCGCCCTAATATTATCTCCCAATCCTAATGCTTATTTATCCAATTATCCAGCCAGTTGCCCGACCTTACTTAACAGATGTCATCCGACTATATATCCATTCCTCCACATATTTATGTATATTTGATTATCCGGCCATATATATAGAGAGCTTATGAGTATCAGCCTATATATACAGTCACAAATCAAAGCATACATAAATACATATATTTATCCCCTTGTATTCATTCATGTATTTACTTTTAGCTTTGCTCTCTGCCTCTTGTTCACTGCTTTGCTCAAATAAAATCTAGTTACGCTTCTGGCTGTTAGTAATTAAATCGATAAACGATCAACGATAAATGTCTGCATAAATTCCAATTCAATTTAATTTCTCTTCTTCTGCTGTTGAATCAAAGCTAATTTTCCATGCAATTTCCCTTAGCCATCTGCCCCTCCGTCCGCTCGTTGCTGCCTGGTTAGCTGCTCGGTTGGCCGTCCTTCACTCATTGAACAGTGTCCACCCCGTTGACCTCGTTGACCCCCCCTAGTCGCCCCTTGCTGCCATTCGGCATCCATCCTCTTCGGTGTCCGGCGTTTCGTTTTAATTGCATCAGTGTCGCTTGATTTAACCACATTGCTCGGATTTAATATTAAAAATTGACACAGCAAAAGCTACATAAACGGACATTTAAACACAGACAGCTACACCCACACAACCACACAACCACACACACACACACACCTGCTCCTAGACACCTCACCTAGGCACCTACCTGCACAGGATAATCAATGAAATGCTCTTCGGGCAGTCCTTTGCAATTAGGTCAGAGGCATTAATATAGGGAACAAGGGAAGACAAATAGAACGACAACTTGCATAAATAGGCAAGCGAGTGCCGTGAAGCCTGATCGACTAGCAGCTACCCTGTAAATATTGGGGCTTAGCGAAGAAGCTAGCAAATGCCATTTGTTTCTGTTAGCTAAACTCACTTCTTGCTTTGCTTCTTGCTTATTTTCTCTGCTTCTCAAATTTATTGTTTCTGCTTTGCTTCTTTAGTGAACTTGCTTTCAGCATCGCTTCTTGCTTGAGCTTTTTCTTAAGTAGTTCATTTGTCGACTCTTTTTAGTACTCTCTGCACTCTTAACTTCTTCACTTTAGTTTTGACTAGGCTTCTTGCTTCAACTTCATATGCTTCCTTCACTACTTGCAGCATACCTTCCATGCACTTCCTTTGCTTCATGCTTCAACTTCTCATATTTAATTTCACTTGATGCTCGCTTCTTTTTTCTTATAAAATATTTTCCTTTTTTTTTTTTTTGGCTTGTTTCATAATTGTTTGGTTTCTGCTTTGCTTTTTAGCTTCGCTTCTCGCTGCTAGCTTCATCAAATTGCTTTGCTTTTGCCTGCTTGCAGCTTCTCACTTAACTTCTCACTTTGTTGCTACTTTATCTCATTTCCTCTCTCGATTATATAGCTAAGTGTAAACTTTAGCCTATTGCATTTAAAATCCCGCTCTCTTCTCCCTTTCATAATGTATTCAAACGCTTAGTAATCACTTCCCCTTCTCGCTTCTCTATCGCTTCTCTCTGCTGCAACTGCTTCTGCATGTTGCACGGACCCGCTTTGTATGGTAGGAAATCTAGGCGTAGCTAGATAGCACGTGCCGCTTCTCTAATTGCTTCTCACAGCGCTTGTTAGGAGGCGTAGCACGGCCACGCCCATTTGTCTGTAACGGAAATGTAGGCAACGATACGACAACGAGCTCTGAACGAACAACAATGCAACAAACAGAGAACGGTTAACAACGGGGGAGAACGAAATGGAAACGGAGTAGGAGGCAGACGCAGAAGCGAACAGTGAGCTGTGGAGAAATGGAGAAGTGTAGGAGCTACAACAGTAGGCAAATGCAATTTCCCCTATTGCACAATGGCGACACCTGGCGGCAGTTGGCCGCAAATTACAGGAATTTGCCACAGTGAAAGCGGAAATGTGAATAAAAGACGAGGCTCCCGCATTGTTTATGGCCGGGGCGTGAATCATGGCAACTGGGGCTGCAACTGGAACTGGAACCAGTGAACCATTGAATCGCTAATGAACCGCTAATGTCTATAAATGCTCGCGACATTTTAGACAAGACTACAGTTGCGAGCTGCCAGCAACTTTGTCGCCGGAGTGCCAATAAAAAAGTTGCCAACTAACTTGGCTAAAGCGGTCAAAGCCACAGCCAAACAACTTGGCCAATTGCCAGAGATTTGTTTTCTTACACTGCTCTGGCTTTTGCCTTTGCCTTTGCCTTTGCCTTTGCCTCTGCTTTTTCTGCTTTATTTTCTTCTTCTTTTTTTATTGCATTTTCTTTTTGGCAGACTTGAAGTAATTCCCCCATCATCGTGATGAACCGAAGGCAGGCTTTTATCAACTGTCACAGCTATTGAGCAATTGGCATATGCATTGTCTCATTGTCTCACTGCCTCCCATTGTCGCGCATTGTCTCGGTGAAAACTATTTGATGGAACGCCGGATGCACGGGCTTCAAAACTTTTCGCAGCCTCTGGCAATAAAGTTGAGAAGTTCATTCCGACAGCAAATGGATTATATAATCGCACTTTATATAATACGGCTGAGCACTGGATGTCCAGGTTAAGCTCTGAAGTCATCAAACTGAACGAGCTGAAAGTTGAGCTCGTGCATAGTTTACTGTCAATGATTGAAGATATACTGATTGAGTGACTAAAAGAGAAGCCCTAACTAAACTTTGATTGACTCACTGACTCTGATGGTCTGATTGATGATCAATTGATTGGCGATATAACAGGCTATAGCTGATGAGCTATTGAGGATCTCATTGATACATTTATTAGCGCATTTATTAGTTCATTTGATCTGATTGATTCATTACGATTGACTTTATTTGAATGACTCATTGATGTTAAAGACTCAAGCTGATTGGACTGCTTGATTGATTCATGGACTTTGAAGGATTGACTGTCTGTTGAATCGTTGCTTGACTGATAGTTTGACTGTCTGATTGATTGATTGACCAATTAACTGGCCATATGTTATCTGACGGTCTGGTTGCTAGACTCTGATTGATTGAATGCGTGATTGACCGACTGATTAAGTCAGATTTAGTAATTTATTAACTTGAGCAACGCTAATCAATCAAGCCAGCAGAATTTTAATTGATTGATTGACTTTGATTTTCTAAATAAATTAATTGATTCATTTACTTTGACTGACTTTCTGATTGACGGATTGATGAGCTCTGATTGATCAGCTGACTGAATGCTTGTCTGACTGATAAGTTGCCTGACTGACTGACTGATTGACTGACTGACTGATTGACTAACCTACTCACAAAATGTCCATTAGATTGACAGAAATACTGATTGATAAACTACATAATTGACTAAAAGTCTGAATAGCTCACTGATTGACTGACTTGCTTAATTATGAATATATCCTTCGATCAGACCTGTTGATATGCGCTGGCTCAATCATATTTCAACATGTTCACAATTGTGTGAAGCAATGCGAAAAGTCTGAGCTGTCGATTAATCAAGCCAAATCACAGCGGAAATAAGTCTGCAATGGAACAACAACAACAACAACAACAGCAATGTGTTGGAACAACTAAGATAAGAAGAAACACAATGTGACAGCTGTCAAAGCACAGCAGGATTGCGGCATGGTAAACAGATTGCAGAGGGGTTGAGTGCTCAAATGGGAAATGGCAAAAATAATGTCAGTCTATGGGAATGCAGCAGCGACTAGAGATAGGGAGAGAGACTCAGAGAAAGAGAGAGAGAGAGAGAGAGGCGAGACAATGAGAGAAAAGTGTACGAATTATCAAGGAAACCACCCGAAAATCTCAGTGTGCGTGGGTGTGTGTAGAGGGGTCATAGAGAAAAAGAGAGAGGGAGAGAGAGAGAGTGAGTGAGAGCGAGAGAGGTGTGTGTGCTGGGTTAGAGGGGCAGCAGCTGCTGTTGCCATAACAACGACAACAACACTCAACACGGATAATGCCGCTGCTGTTGCTGTTGCTGCTGATGATGATGATGCTGATGATGATGATGATGATGATGATTCTGTGGAGCAGCGCTCAAGTGCTCCAAGGGGGAGTAGTAACATCGACGCTGGCATAAAGTTGCGTTTAAACGGATTTCATCACGAGGCACGAAATTCAATTTAATTTATCAGCAAAGCAAAAACAACCCCCGCAACAGACGGGGGCGAGAGATGGCTCAGGGGTTTGCTCAGCAAGGGGATGCTGCTTAGTTCATTTTTGCGTTTCGCTTTCACAAACGTCTTCGCAAAGCAACCTGCCAAATGCAATTAATCATTTTCAATTCTGTTTTCATTCTCATTTTGATTTCGCCAAGTCGCGTTTCTTCACATTTCAGCCAAAAAGTGTTTGCCTTCAATTGGTAGCGCACAATTAAGCGCTTTAATCCGATTAACCCTGGAGCCAACCCCTTCGCAAGCACCCCTCCGCCCAGCGAGCAGACATCATGTGGCAACTGTGATATGATCTGGCAACACACTTAATTGGCACACATTTGCATATGAGATTCAACAGTTGACCTCGCTCCCTCTCATTCACTCCCTCTCCCTCTCAGTCTGTCTCTTTCCTTCTCTACCTCTTCAGCTCTATCCGTTGTCCAGCCTGTGGTCAACCCTTTCTAGCTTCTAATTGGTCAACACTCAGCACTTTGGCCACAAAATTTCAACAACTCTTCACGCTTCTCACATAAATCACCTTTATTCGCTCGAGCGCATATCTCTCTCTCTCTCTCTCTCTCTCACTCTCGCTCTCTCCTTTAGCTTTTTCCATCTGTTTTTCATCTTATTTTGAATGTTTCTATTTACATTATTTCTAGCTGATCTACTCTGTTCTAATCACTCTCTTTGCTGTGACTTTCTTTGTGCTTTACTCACATTATCTGATTCCCTCTCACTCTCTCTCTCTCTCACACCCACACAATATCTTTTTCTTCCTCTATCTTTCTGACTACACCTTATACCATCATCATATAATCTATCTCTCCCATAGTCTTTAGTCTCTATCTCTCTCCATACCTATCTTTTTCGCTTTATTCCACTATTTATTTATATCTCTCTCCTTCTCTTACTCCACCTATCTTCTCTCTTTCTTCCACTACGGGTATTTCTGCCTTTATCAATATTTTCCTTTTTCTTCCACTACTTACCTCTCTCTCTCTCTCTCTTTCACTATTTAAAATCCTTTCTTTCGTCTCTCTCTCTCTCTCTCTCTCTTAATGAATTTCTCTCTTTGTCTTTCACTCGCTATCTTTCTATCACTGAATCTATTCTCACTCGCACTCAACTCTTTTTCCCTCTCTCTCTTTCTTTCTGTCTTGGTCACCCTGTGTACTTCTTACACTCTCTCTATTTTCCTCAATTCTCTCGCTCTTGTCATACTGTATCCACTTCTTCACATTTTCGTCCTTCCATTCTCAAGCAATTTCATATGCATTCTCATTCCCAAATTGTTAAAGCTCCTCAATCGCAATCTTTGATTATCCATTCTCTTTTAATTTATATCATTGCAGTTTACACTTTATTCACGTGAGTCAAGTACGCGTTAGCTTAATGCTAATGCACTGTTAATTGGTGAGTCAACTAGAGCTCTAAACTTGATCCAATTTGTAGTTAATCAAGAGCTAAATCGTTGTTAATTCAAGTCCAATTGCCAATTGCTGCTGAAGCACTTGAATTTAGCATTGTCTGGGTTGTTCATGATATACCGCTTAGCACCTGGGCAGACAGGCAGGTGTAATTAAACAGAGTGCGACAGAGAGAGACGGAGAGGAGGAAGGCAAATAAAAACAGGTGAACTGCAATGCACAAACTATGGCAATAAATCTGTTGTAGCCTACGTGTCCAGAGGGAGAGAGAGAGAGAGAGAGAGAGAGACGCACTGGCTGTCGCATTGATAATCGCATCCCACACACACACACACACACACACAACTCTTTTAGACGTGTGCGTGTGCGTGGGGGACCAGCTGAAAGACAGACTGCAGCTCAGGGCAGAAACATTTAAAAAGCGGAAATCAGGCAGACGACATAAATACACCGAGCACAGAGCACTAGAGAATGAAAGCGAAACATGTAAAGCGAGAGAGAAAGGGCAAAAGAGGGACACAGAACGAGATTGAAAGAGAGAGCGCGTAATATAGGAGCAGAGCAGGAGTAGAGCAGAAGAACTGTGGTTAACAAGTGCCCAGGCGCCTGGCCAAACAATGAATGAAAGAGAGAGAGAGAGAGAGATAGGGATAGGAATATGGGAAATATGTGCAGTCACGCCCATGCCCCATTAAACTGTGGTCATGGGCGTGGCAGCGCCGCATTGAATTTGCAAGTGGCAACGCTTTGTTAAGCCAGCGCCTTAGATAATTGCATGGAAAAGGCGATTGAGAAGAAGTCGAAAAGGCGAGCGAAAAACAACACAGAACAAGAAGAAGAAGAAGGAAAAGCAACAATAAGAATCATTTACTGATATATAAACAGAGAAACATTTAAAGTCTATAAAACATGACAATTTAAGAGGAGTTCCGATTTCAACCGACTATCGATATGCGTATCGATAAATATTAGTTATCAGAATTATAGCTTAAATCCGTACTATGTATGAATATTATTGAAGAATGCCAAGCTTGGAGCACGCCGAGTATCGATAACAGCATCGATAAGTGCATACATCTACATCATCCAAGACTATTCTTTCAATAACAATTATTTTATCGGTTTACACATACACACACATATATACATATGTACATATATGTTGATAAATTGAAAAGCTTCAAACTGGCATTTCTTTAAGCTGTGTAAATTCTTGTGTTTCCATCACGTTCTGCATTGATGCGAACAGTGGAAACAGTGCAAAGTCTATAAACACTTTCAGCTAGAGCAAAGAGCATACGAATTCCGTATATGGCCTCCATGCACTCGCATCTATTCACTTGCCCACTACATGCCTGATTATGAATACGGATGTATTCATGACTAAATGCAAATGCTGCACACACACACACACACACATAAACAGCGAACACTTTCCATGGCAACGGCTGAAACCCACTTGGAGTTCCCTTTGTCTCTCCCGGTGACAATAAACTTGAATTATGGCCACAAGACATATGCATAAATGCACAAAAGTATCTCAAACACTCGCACACACACACACACATACACGCACACAGAAGTATCTGCATCTCTGCGTAGATCTAGATGTAGCTGTATCTGCATTTGCATCTGCATTTACTGTTGTGTTTTTTTCTGCTTCTTGTACCCAGAACCCATTAAAAAACGGGTATATAGGGTATTTTGTTTCTGTGCATAAACATGCAAGAGACAAAATGGGGCGTGGCCACAGGATGAGCTGAGGCAGTCAGATTATCTAATTAAAAATATCCCACACACATATATTCATATTCATGCAGCTGAAGTCACGGTATCTCATAGTCGGGCATTGCCGACTTAAAGACTTTTACTTATTATTATTATTATTTTTTTTTTCAACTACTCCAATGCAGAGGCCGTGATCTCTGCAGTAAGCTTACCGCATTGTTTCTGCACTTTACATTGGAGTGGACTTATGAGAGCTTACGAAGCTATGCGCACCTTACATCATGTTACATACCTGCAATAAAAGAGAGAAAGAGAGAGAGCATGAGAAGGAGGAATACATATTCAATTTGAGAATTTTTAAAGTTGAGGCCAACCTCAAATTGTATTTAGTATATTATTTACAAAATAAATTTATTAAATATGTTATGTATTATATATAGACATTGAGAAGGTGAGTGAAAGAATGAGATAGAAGGAGATGGAGTGATTAGAAGGAGAGAAAAGCAATCAAGGGAGATTCTTTGAGAGCAAACAGAGTGGAAGAGAGACAGAAGATGGGGCCGAAAGATATTCAGAAAGAAAAGGTGAATGGGAATGACAGAGAGGGAGCGAGAGGATGAAACTGAAAGAGTAAGGGAGAGAGAGGCAGAAAATGAAAGGGGAAAAATGAGAGTTAGAGAAATAAATAGAGAAATACAGAAAAGTATAGAGAAAGATAGAGAGAGAGAGAGAAAAATGGGGATGCTAAATTGAAAGCGAAAGGGTAATAGAGAGAGATAGAGAGAGAGAGAGAGAGAGAAAAATGGGGATGCTAAATTGAAAGCGAAAGGGTAATAGAGAGAGACAGAGAAATAAGTAGAGAAATACAGAAAAATATAGAGAAAGATAGAGAGAGAGAGAGAGGGGAAGATATATAGGGAGAGCGAGAGTGATACAAAAAGGGCTAGAGATAAATAAAGCTAGAGAGAACGAGAGATAGACAGAGATTGAAACAGACAGACAGAGATAGAGAGAAAAAAGGAAAGAGAAATAGGAATAGCGAGCGTGAGAGAGAAATGAGGAGAGAGAGACACAGGCAGAGATAAAGACTGATACAGACAGAGAGAGAATGAGAGGAAGGCGACTTCAATGAATCAAGAAATATTTAAGATTTTCAATGAAAGAAAAGCATCCTGCAAGGTAAACAACTAGAGTATGTATATGTATAAGAAGAGAGATAAATATGGAAAACGGGATGGATAGGAATGGAAAAAAGATAATCAAATGGGAGAAAAGATAATCAATCATTTAACTAATTGAAAAAAAATAAAAATAAAATAGCACAAGAAATGTGTAAATGTGTAAGAAAAGTGTGTAAAGTATTGATAAAGTCAAGAAAGTCAAGAAACTGTTAAGAAAAGAGACAGAGCGAGAGACATAGAGAGAGAGAGAGTATATGTGTGTGTGCATTAGAGATAAAGCTGGAAAAACAGCTTAATTTTATGTCAATGAGCGAATGCAGCACAATTGTTATTGCTGTCATTATAAATAATGTGCGACAACCCTGGCCAAGAGATCAATGTAATTGTGCGAGGCACTATATAGACGATGTTGTTGTTGTAACTACAGTTACCACCCGCCACGAGATGAAATTAGAGCGCAAACATTTCAATTTTCCCGTAGAAAAAAGTCACGGACTTCATTCGGTGGTGGCTGTCGAATGCGCGGCCCGTTCGGGTGCGTTAACCTTGCCGAAACCCGAATGCAACACCTGAAGCCCGTTCATACATTGTCCTGTTTCGGGGACTATATCACATCTGTTGTGAGACTTCAAATGAGATGCTGTTGCTGAGCTCAGACCCTGCTGTTCACATTCTTCAGCCATGTAATCCTTTTTAAATCACATAACTTTGTTGAAATTAAAGCTCCGATTATGCACAGATTTATGCAGGTTGTATGTCTATATACAGCTGTGTACTAGAAAATACTTGGTAGTGCAGTAGTTAAATTTTTTTTAAATTAGTGAATAGAGAAGAGCATTGATAACTTCATTTACTTGAGCTAAATATCCAAGCAAAACTTATTAAGAAATATCTATTGTTATTGGATGCTCAGATAGATCTACAATTATGCTTAATGAACTTTCTCAAGTGCTCTTTACTAATGTACCAACAATTCTGTGAGGCAAACCAACCCCATCGTCTGCAGGGCAAAGGGAGTTTGCGAAACGCGGACAGACGAGAGGCTGGCGGTATTGGCACTCTCTGCCCAATCGAAGGCCAATCGATAAACAATATGAAATATCTCAAACTCTGAATGCTGGGCAGAGTCTCCGTCCACCCCGTTGGCAGCCAACCCCTGGGAAATAACCGAAGCCAAGCAAAAAAGAAAAAATATAAGAGACTTCGTAATGAAAAGTGTTAAAAATGCAACCCACAGAAATTGCGAGCAGGAATGCGTTGGACAGGCGGCGCCAGCGGCGTCCTGCTTTGATTTGTTGCGCTAGTTTCAGGGCAATTTTCATTGTTTTTGTATACCCTGTAAATAAGTGGGAAGTGGGAAATGGGAAATGGCAATGGATGAAGAGACGAAATAGATTATTGTCATATATAAGACATATCGATATTACGATTAACATGCCCATTTTGCAAATTCATCGATTTATCGATCAGACTCCTTGAGTTTTGTCTTTAGGAATGGAGCCTTTAAATTGAAATAAAAATATACTTGCATTATAAATGATAACAACATAATTTGCTATATATATAATATATTATGATTCCCATTGCTTTTCTGCCTATCGATAAAAGTCGTTAGTTTTTTTTTTTTGCATCTACAAATTTCTTATCATATTGCGACTTTTCCCAACATCGATTAATATAGATATTCAGGTCGGAACCAAAAATAGTTTAATATTAATATACAATAAGACTTATGGGCTACCTCCAACTTCACATTATGCAGCTACTAGGCTACTAATACAATAGGCTACAAATAGATGAAATCGATAAATATCGATAAGCAAGACATCTATTGTATATCTGTATATTTAGCACAAATTGCTTAATATTTTCTATGCTCAGCAAAACTTGGCTAAATACAGGGTAAACAATAGTCTCTCAGCCTCCACAAATTTTTTCCCTCTCAGCCTCGCCTTCTTTTTTTTAACACTTAAGTCATAAAAATGAAGCAATAAAATGCTGCTGTGACACGTGGCTCGAGCTGTTAACGGGCCTCGTTGTGATGCTTGCAAAACAAATCCCAAAATGAATCACAATCAAATAAGAAATAACTAAAAGCTTTAGTCGATTGCGTCCCATTGCGAGATACCCTGGAATAAGAGGTCAAGAAAATTGAAAAGTAATCTTTATAGTGAAATGAAGTCTTCATAACTGCGAGATTTCCATCAATAAGAGAAGAAGGAAGAGAAGGAATGATAGCCCATTGGATCTTACGGACGGACGATCAGTCGAACATGACTACATCGATTCGACCTATCATTCCAATCAGTGCATATTCCATGGGCTTCGCCAGGCCTACTTCCGCCTCTGGCAAAGCAAATACCCAGTGTGGGCTTTTTCAGCAACAAGGAAGAAGAAAGAAATGCCAGTGAAGCGGTTAACTCAATTGGCGCTTGAACGAGTTGCGAATTTCAAGCGGAATTTCATTAAAGCGCAAATGCTTCCAGCTAAACTGTAACTCTAACTGTAAGGGACTATCCGTCTCAGTCTATCTTGCGGGAAGAATTCAATTTGCTTGCGGCAAGAACTTCGCCGTGCACTTCGGCACGTAGTCGTTGGGGCTCCGGTAAACCGTAAAGTGCCAGCGTCTGAACTGTTTATGCAAACAGTTTACGGCGAACGCATCGACAAGCCAATGCCACGCCTCCTATTCGAGCTAGACCATTTCTATGCTAAACGTTTTGTTTACCGTCTAGTTAGATGCTTGGCCAGTCCGAAAGGGGCAAGTGGGGGCATGCCGCATGCCGCATGCCGCACTCCAGCGCTGCACATGTAGCTGGTAACGAGCTACTTCGTGTGGATGCAACAGCCTCTGCCTTTGGGCAACTCTGAAGGGTGCGGAACGTAGCTCAACTATGCACCAGGGAATCATAAATTACAAAGACAGACAGACAGACGAGCGAGGCAGAAAGCGAGGGTAAAGCTGGGGCATATAATTGCCCTACGGCAACAATATACTTATATATACATATATCTATATATATATATATATTGCTTTGTATAGGAACAGACGTGCACTTGACAGCCGGAAGAAAAAAAACTGTAGAATTTTTAATAAATTGTGAATCCTTGAAATGCAAAAGGCGTCGTGCGCATTAACTCAGCTGGGCCAAGAGGCAAAGCCGTAGGGCTTCTGAAATCTGGCTGTCTACGGCAGAAACTCTACGGTATTTTCGCGTAGTTCTAAACTATTTGAGCAGAACACGAAGAGGAAGCACAGGAAGGTATTTGTAGACGAGAGCTAACAGCACCAGCTTTGTCTATTTGGGATAATCAAAGACTCTCTCTCAGTATCCCACTTTCAAGAGGAGTCTATCAATAATTAAAGTCTCACATTGCAGGAAAGGTCTTTTGAAAGAGATTCGTTCTTTAGAGAAGCCTCAGGTTTTCTAGCTAAGTACATTTCAGCTTAGTTTTAGGGAATAAACTCTTTTCAAGCTATATATATTTAAGACCTTGAAGATAAAGCTTGAACTATCAATAACTAGCAAAAGTCTCCTATTGAAGGAAAGGTCTTTTGATAGAGATTCGTTCCTTAGAGAAGCCTCAGCTTATTCTAGCCAAGCCTAGCTTGGGCTAACAGGATTACCTTGATGAATTAAGAGGAGCTTCTCTGTGAGTTGATTACTACCATCATGGCAGTTATTCTCTCTTATATATAGAGCTGATTCTACATGGTATAAATACATATTCATATGTAGATCCCATGTTGCTTTACTTAGTTTACAATATTTTATTTGATATACTCTAAAAACTTTTCAAATGTGTTCACTGTTATATTTAGCTTCCCTTAGATCTTTCTGCACATTTAATTAGTTTATCGGTCAGGTATTCTATTGTCTTTTGCAATTCTCCAGCTTCGATTGGTTATCCATTTTCATGCTCCAGCATGAAGAGGAAGTTGATTGAGTTAGTGTTCGCTTTGAGGTTTCCGCTATCAACGCACATCAAGGTCAATGCTGAACGGAGGGGATCTGTGGCAGGGTGGGTGGGTAGATGAGCTCTAGCAGCAGGGTGGGACAAGCGAGGCCAGAGGCTACAGGGTAGAGGCGAGGTTAAGAAACTGAAAGTCACCCCGATAACTCGAAATCGGTCATTATGTGTATATGGCACGCATTTCCTGAGCTCGTTCCGACTATACATATGTCTCTCTCTCTCTATATATACCCCCCCTATATACATATATATATATACCCTACCCAGTGCCGTATTATTCCGCACCCCATTCCAAAAGCCACTCCGTTTTCCATGGCCAAATGACAGCAGAAACTAATAATTAAAACTACAAATGAATTCACACCCTGCCCAGCCAAATGTTCCGATCGTGAGTCCATTCAATGCCTCAATGAGTGTGGGAGTGCGTGAGTGCGTCTATGATTGAGTACCTCTGTGTGTGTGTGTGTGCGCGCGTTTGCGTGTGTGTGAATGAGTTTCGAGGCCCATAAACATTTAGCATTTGTCTAGTAAAATAGTTTAAAAGCATAAATGCTTCATTCAGAGTTACGAAATTGAACTGAATGCACTTGAAACTCATTCAAATGATTCATAGGCCAAGCAAGAGCGAGTTAGTTGGGGGTCATCAACTGCATAATACTCGTTCACCCTCATAAATTGAGGGTTCGACTGAGTAGATGTATCAAATTTTAGGTCTCCAGCTAGCAGAGGCATTGCCACAAAACCTAATATACTCTCTCTTCACTGTGTGAATGAGTATTGAAAGAAAGCACTCTAACCACTTTGTATATTCCAAAAATTCACTTGAGATAAACAAAAAAATGCCAACAAATTGATTATTTGAGTGTTTTGCTGTTTAATTCGTAATTCCCCAGTGAGTACATGAGTTATTCAGTCAGCCATTCAAACACTCATTCACCTCCGTCTGGCCACTCAACTCAACTGTCAACGCAGCTGATTGACAGTTCGTCGGGAGCAAAGAGAAGCAGAAAATTAGACACTGACAGTGGGGCAAAAGTTTCTACACATGTGAGTTTCTCGCCACTGAGCGAGCTACAGCAGCAGGTGTCAATCAGTCTGGCCACACTGGCAATTATATATGATGCTCGAATGGCAGCACCGACATGAACCCGACTTCACAAGAGGCAAACAACTGACAGTTGTCAATCAAACATATTACATATGATGGGTATTACGTGCTCATCACGTCATGATTGATGGTGATTGATAGCGACAATTACCTAAACGCACTGGTTACACTGGCAATTAACGTTGGCTGTGCATAGTTGCTTGAAATTGCTGTGGGTCATCAGCTGCGATTGATGCTGATTGATGCTTATAATAGAACATAGAATATGTGATTGATTGATTGTAGGGAGTGCTTCACATACAGACTGTTTAAGGCTTGAAATCAAAATGTGCTCATCACCAATGATTGATTGTGATTGATGCAGATAATATTATATAGAACACTTGATTTAGCATTAGAGGGTTGCTTGCTTCAAGAGTGATTCAGACTCACTTTTACAGTTCTGCATATGGCTCTCATCACCTACGGATTGATGGTGATTGACATTAGTAATTATAATCAAAACTGCCTATGCATAAAGATCTAAGTCAGTAAGTGTTGATTGATTGACTTACATTAATGTTTTCTGGTCATCATAGCTGCTTAAAGTTCATTGCAAAGTTCATTGTAGAGTTCATTGTAAAGTGATACTTGTGATTAGCCAATATGGAGTGCAATGAGCTTCTATGTATATCAAGAATGCCAAATGGCCAGCCAGAGGCAAAGATGTAGGTGTACGATGAGCTAAAGGGAGCGAACAGAACGGACAGAGTTGGCCGCATAGGCAAATCAGAAATAATAAAGTCAAGGGGCAATATCCTGTAATCATAACATTCTCAGCGCGCACAAAGGCTGCCGTTCGCACCCGAAGTAGCCCAGCACATGGGCAACTGAACAACAACAACAAGCAACAACTGCAACAACAACAAACAACAATTGCAATGCGCACTCAATAAATTTCAATTAAGCAAACAGCGAGCTGTGCATTTTCCCACTGCATGTTTTTTTATATTGTTTATAGTTTTTCTTTTGTCTCGGCTTCCTTTTCTTCTCGGAATACCCAGTAAAAATAGTCTATGAAGCAGATAGTTGAAAGGCCACAAGTTAATTAAAATGTTTTAACAAACAAAGATAAAAAACAACGTTTGCACTCTCCATCGAATATACAAACATTTTTCTCTTTCTTCATATGTTAATACTCATTTCTGTTTACAGGGTATGACCTAGTCGAGCATGCTATATACACACGCATATATATATATATATATATATATATATATATTTTAGTATTATGCATAGCCCATTGCACATGGCTAACGTTTCATTGCGGCTGAGGAAATCGATTTTTAATTCAAGTCTTTTTTAAATTAAAAAAAATTCTCATTATTGAAATATTTAATATTGCTGCAATTATGCGATTGCTCAAAGTATATATATTATTATAATTATTAGTATTGTTATTGTTACTTTTTTTACTATTTCAAACTTTATTATCATTGGTATATTCATTACAGTTATCATTATTGCTATCATCATCGTTATTGCTATGCTTGTCATAGTTATAGTCATTGTCATTGCCATAGTCATAGTCATTGTCATTGTCATTGTCATAGTCATAGTCATATTCATTGTCATTGCCATTGCCATTTTCATTATATCATTATTATCATTATGAGTTTCACTCATTCATTAGTATTATCAGAATACTATCGTATCGTTTTCATTCCGAGAATTCTAGCTGAGAGATTTCCCCTTGGAGAATTTCTCATTGATAATATTACTATAGAGATATTCTTGTCGAGGTTCATTCGTTGAGTTAAACTGATATTAAAAGTTGTATCAATTTACACTTTCATGTGAAGAGCACATCCACACATCTATCAATATATTATCTATTATGAAGTCAGCCGGAACGCGTCCGAACTAGTTCAGCTGCCTTAGGACTGCCTCGAGGTACTCCCAATTTGAGCTATTGCTTCATATGAAAAGCATCTCTGACTCGCAACAATTGCGTTTTTATGTATTCATTTCAACTTTAAAGATTTGCTCTCAAATCTGTCTGCTTCTTCGCATTGTTCCACTTTCATGAGATTTACTTTGCGACGAACTCATTATGACTTTACGCAAATTTTGATTCATGATTTTATGATGAGTTTTTTCATCTTTCTTTTATTTTCTGTGCGCTTTCATTTTGGACATTACACAAAGTTTTTCTGAGTATGGCAACTGTAATTAGGGAGCGCAAAGCAAGTGTACACTCGCAGAAAAACAGCTAGATGAGTGCCAGATGTAGATGTAATGCGGAAGTAGAATGAAATTATTGGCATGCATAAGATTTACGGAGTTCAGATATACATATTTTTCGAGCCTGAAATACTAAATTGAGTTATCTTTGAAGGGAAAGATAAAAGAAATGAAGAACTGAAGTTCTAACGATCAAATGACAGTAAAGGTTGGCCTGAGATATATATAAGATTTGATAAAATATATGTATAGATCGGCGAACTATGAATGGAGCATTCCTGGATTAAGAAAGTGTTTATCCATATTTATTATATTTATACAAAACAAAATCATTCAACTAAGCAAAGGTGTTGTATATATTTTTGGAAACTTATATTATAATAAATTTAAGATAAGTTCTAATTAGTATATCATCTAATTGATTCCCTAAGACAATAAGTTATCCAATACAATTTTGCTTCAAGTGTATTACTTCGATATAAATTTCGACTTTTTGCTCATATGATATATGTTCGCATGTATGCGTTAGTATACATATATATGTATGTATATGTCTGTGTATCTAATGACTTTAATAACGTTCAAGTGGGTGCAAAAACTAGCGTCTCGAGGGGTGACGCGAATCCCAAAGCCCAGCTGTTAGGGAAAGACCATAAGGGAAAGGTGTGGGCAGCCAAGGGAGCGAAGGTGGATTAGGTGACGAGAGGCCAGGGCAGGACAGGGCAGAGGACGGACAGTGAAGTTGAGGGCGGTTTACCCTCGGCGCTTTAGTTCAGTCAAAAAAAAAAAAAAAAAAATAACATAAAATAAAAACCGAAAAAGTCCGAACAGTTCATCATACAAATGCATGATTCATGCTACACTTACAACATACAACTAAATATTAAGCGACTTTTTACACACACATACATATATAGAAGTAGAGAACAGAAACTACACCAAAAATCACCCTCACATTGTATGTGTATGTGTGTGTGCGAGTGTATGAGAGACAGCGTTTGCTGAGTAATTTGGGCATTAAGAATTTTTACGATTACTTCAAATACTACAATGGCTGCTCACATACTCGAAATACCCTGTAAACGACGAGACAGTGGGTAAATGAGAGACCTGTAATATCTATCCATTTAAGTATTTGGCTCGAAATCTGAAAGCTAGACTTAAATCCAAAGCAGAATCATCAATGTGTATGAATCTTTATCGATTTATCGAGTGGCTTTACTGCTATATATAAGTATATGAGTATATATATATATATATATATATATATATATATATATATATATATATATATATAGCAGCAAAAGCCTGTTCTTCATACTTCATTTTTTCCATAGCAATTCGATAAATCGATAAATAATCATAATAATTTATCATGTTTTAATTCGAATTTTTGATTTTCAGATTTCGCGCTAAACTTAGCCTTTTTTTTATCGAGTAAGAACTTGAACTACATATATCGATAACGTAGCTTATCGATTATTGCTATAGTTTTAATTTAACTCCTCGAACGTAACACAGCATAATATAATATTGTATAACAGTACAATATGTTAATATAACAATATAGAGCTTTAAGTTATAGCTATATATTTTTTATTTGATTGAAAATCGATAATATATTCTCATATACTCTAGTCCTTTGCTTCCTTTCGATATTTACCTCCTACAGGGTATGTCTTAGCTTAGCCCATTCAGCACAGAGCTCACTTAGCGATTTCTTTTCTACTTTTATTAGTGTCTGTCGTGCAATTGATTTGTGTTCAAAATACTTCCGCAATGGTTTCGCAGAGCTGTTTATCTGTCTGTCAACACTTGAAAGCGAGTCGGTAAATGCTATACACACATATATACACACACATATACATATATATATAGTCATATATAGATGCACGATTCCTGCATGAGCCTAAATCAAGTGGCGTTTGCCATTTCCGATGTCTACTTTAAAGTCGTTTCGCCTGTTTCATATTTTTCTCCTGCATTTTCCTGAATTCTCTCTCTCTCTCTTTCTCTGGCTCCCTCTGGCTGTCTCCCTCTAGTTTTCTTTGCATCTTTTCGCTTTTTGATGGCACATTTCCGGCAGAAGAAGCTCTTGTTGATTTTGTCGCTCTATTTTTGGCTTATGGCGCACGCATCGACTGCATTCGTAGCTCCCCATTTGGCTGGAGACATGAGCTTGTTCTCGTTGCCCATCGCCATCGTCAGCGCCAGATGCCAGATCCCAGATTGCCACATGCCAGATGCCAGATGCTGCATAGATACCAGATTCCAGTTGCCAGTTGTCGCGTCTGTCTACTTCATGCATCTAGATTTCCATTGAAATTTATTAGCTTTCTTCTCGGTTCTCTAGTTCTCAGTGGCTCTGTAGGTCAGAACTGGTTCCCTTCAGCAGAGAACTGGTTCTTACTCACGTTCTAATTAGCTGTTTTTATACCCTGAACCCATTTTCAATGGGAAATCAGGGTATAATGGTTTTGTTGAAATGTATGTAACAGGCAGAAGGAGGCGTGGCAGACCCCACAAAGTATATATATTCTTGATCAGGGCGACGAGCTGAGTTGATTTGGCCCTGTCCGTCTGTCTGTCCGTCTGTCCGTATGTATGAACGCGTCGATTTCAGAAGATATAAGAGCTAGAGACTTCAAATTTTTTTTAAAATGTCCGTAATTACAGCGCGCATATCAAGTTTATCATTAAAAATCGATAACTCATCTCGATCTTTTTTATCGATAAAAAACCTTATCGAAACCCTGTTATAAAATTATATCTTCTACACCTTTATTGCTAGAGACTCCAAATTTTTAATGTATGCTTATATGCAATTTATACAATTTCGGTTTTTGTTAAAATTTACCCCCCACCTCTAAATTCTCCCCCTCACCCTCACTTTTGTAAAAAGCGTATTTCAAATACTAGAGACTTGTGCTTTGGCAATTACATGCATATTCATGTTATAATCATAATCTAAAAGTTTCATGAAGATCGTACGTCCATAAAAAAAGTTATTAAACAATTAAGTTCTCATAGTAAGCGCACACTGCAGCCCATGCGTGTTTATGCGTGGTTGCTTGTGTGTGTATGTGTTTGTGTATGTGTGTGTGTGTGTGTGTGTGTGTATGCGTTTGTGTATGTATGCGTGTGTGTGTGTATGTGTGTCTGTATGCGTGTGTGTGTATGTGTGCCTGTGTTTGCGTACGTGTGTGTGTGTGTGCGTGTTTCTTGTGTAAGCTGAAAGTCGCGAAAAAGTATTGAAATATCTATTGCTCCAAGGGTTCAGGGGATCTCGTAGTCGAGCAGTCTCGACTAGAGCTTTCTTACTTGTTTATTAAATTAATTTTTTGCATTGCCAAATTTTTGTTTCATATATTTTGGTAAGTCTTTTTCCTCATTGCGTTGACTTTATTCTTCCTCCTTTGACTTTGACGCCTGTTTTCCCATTCTCAATCCCTCTATGTCTCTTCCTCGATTTTTTTTCTTCTCTTCCCTATCTTTTTTTCTCTTTCACGATGTGTTTTTTTTTCTCGCTCTCTGTCTATCTCTATCGACACTCGCTTTCTTTCTTCCTTCTCTCTCTATTTATCCTTCTGTATATCTCATCACCCGCTCCCTCCTCGTACTCTTCTATTCATGTCGCTCATGTCTCTCTCTCTCTCTCTCTCTCTCTCTCTCTCTCCTCTCTCTCTCTCTCTCTCTCTCTCTCTCCCTCTCTCTCCCTCTCTCTCTCTCTCCCCCCTCTCTCTCTCTGTATCTTTATTTTTATCCCTCCATTTACCTTTCTCTCTCTATCTCATCCCCCGCTCTCTCTCTGGAAAGTGTCCTTTGCCATTCCTTATTCTTCGATTCATGTCGCTCATGTCTCTCACTCTCTCTATCACTCCATTTGCCTTCCTCTCTCTTTCCCATCCCCAACTGTCTACCTCTTCCCTCGCCTTTCCTATATGTCTTTTATATCTTTAGCTCTTCTATTCATATTTTTTTGTTCTCCGAGTCGCTCTCTCGCTCTTTCTCTCTCTGTCTCTCTATTCCTACAGTATCTCATATCAGCTAAAACTTTTACTCTTTTCAACTCTATCCATCTTTATCGAACCATATTTTGATCATGCGTAACGCATTCGCCGGGTGTCAATTGCGAGGCAGCCAGTCAGCCATTAAGTCAGTCATTAAGTCACTCAGACAGTCAGTCAGTCAGTCGCTGCGTCTGCCTCTGTCTGGTCAGGGCTGCATTAATTGAAAAGCTCTCTTCCAGCTCCTCCCACTGCAAAATGTGCGCGTGTGTGTGTGTGCGCGCGTTTATGTGTGTCTGTGCTCAACAAATTGTAATCAGCCGCATTTCGCAGCTCTTCTTCAATTTTTCAAGTGGTCTGCTCTGCTCTGTGCTCTGCGTCTGTTTCAGTTGTTGTTGTTGACTGTTTCTTTAGGCCAGCTTGACACGTGCCGTTGGACTTAATATGGGTGAGAGAGTGAGAGAGAGAGAGAGAGAGAGAGAGAGCGAGGGAGAGAGTGTCAGTGCTTGTCGCTCTTATCTGCGACACGCATCTGTGTCCCTTGTCTTTTGTCTTTTGCGGCCGTGCATTTAATTGCCGTGCAGCAGCCCGTGCCACGCCCCCAAATTAGCCAGACGCCCCCCCCACCTAGACGAAAAGCCAAAACCAACTGCAGCCCAAATCCATTGCCAAAGCCAAAAATCCAAAGCGAATCGCAATTGTATCTCGTTTCGTTTTTGTGTTTTCGTTTTTGTTTTTTTTTGTCTCGTCAGTTTAATTGTTTTTGTGTTTATTTAATTTTGTGTTTTGTTTTTGTTTCTGCTTCTTTGCAGTTTATGTATTTGCTTCAAATTGGGCCGCACTTTGCGCTTAATTTACCACGCATCCGTTTCAGCTCACATATCCGCAGCTCAAACTGTATCTGTATCTGTATCTGTATCTGTATCTGCATATGTATCTGTATCTGTATCTGTATCTGTATCTGTATCTGTATCTGTATCTGTATCTGTATCTGTATCTGTATCTGTATCTGTATCTGTATCTGTATCTGTATCTGTATCTGTATCTGTATCTGTATCTGTATCTGTATCTGTATCTGTATCTGTATCTGTATCTGTATCTGTATCTGTATCTGTATCTGTATCTGTATCTGTATCTGTATCTGTATCTGTATCTGTATCTGTATCTGTATCTGTATCTGTATCTGTATCTGTATCTGTATCTGTATCTGTATCTGTATCTGTATCTGTATCTGTATCTGTATCTGTATCTGTATCTGTATCTGTATCTGCATATGTATCTGCATATGTATCTGCATATGTATCTGCATATGTATCTGTATCTGTATCTGTATCTGTATCTGTATCTGTATCTGTATCTGTATCTGTATCTGTATCTGTATCTGTATCTGTATCTGTATCTGTATCTGTATCTGTATCTGTATCTGTATCTGTATCTGTATCTGTATCTGTATCTGTATCTGTATCTGTATCTGTATCTGTATCTGTATCTGTATCTGTATCTGCATCTGTATCTGTATCTGTATCTGCATATTCAGCCTTTTTCTTTCAGTGTAAACCTAGAACAAGTTTTTTTCTTCATATCGAAAGACTTATCCAAAAATATCTTAAGCAACGCCTACACCACCAGAAGAGAGCCACAATTTTTTAGGCCAGTTCGCTGAACCAGTCGCGAGTGCAATGCTTTGCAGATTATAAACCTTTTATATAAGAATATATGGTATATATGGTTGTTTTTTTTTTTTTTTTTTTTTTTTATAGGTATATTCAAGTTGGGGTCTGTTCAAAGCGCCGTGCGGCAGACGTGACTTTTGGGCCATGACGCTCGAGCACAATGCAAAGCAATTTCAATCGTGGTATGTGACTAAATGATAAATATTTGCGTTCATTTATCGAATAGACAAACAACAGCAACAAACCCAACAATAATAACAATTTACTGTGATGGATCAGCGGAAGTAACTAACAAAAAACAAACCCAAATAGAACAAGTAAGAAAGTTCCAGACGGAAGTGCCCGACTGGGCGGTACCCCGAGCATGATGCTATTTAAGCCAATTAAATATTCTTCTATATAGGCAAATACGTATATGTACACGTACATACAACCTCACTCATTTATCTTGCAATGAGAAAATAGTATCTCATCTTAGTCACATAGTATTTGGGATCCAAGTAAAATATCGATATTTATCGATAATAAGAAAAGGAGATTATATACGAAACAAAGAGACATGGGTAGTTCGACGCATTACATCAATGATCAATAATATAATTTACATGTACTTTATACGCACTGCCACGCCTCTTTCTCATAAAAACAATAAACCCTTCTTTAGCCATTTTCAATGAATTTAAGCCACAGCAAAAAGACCTTTCAAATCGAACTCTGGTCAAGTGAGGCGCAAAGAACCAATGCGAAATAATTCGCAAGCCCGATTATACAATCATGACTAAATGTGAATCTAAGCACTAAACGCAAACGACTTAAACATGTTCGCCCAGAGTATTTTATTTTATTCTTTATTAGAGCTACGTGACGTTCATTTGTTAGCTTCAGTAAAAAAGGAAATAAAAAAAAACTAAATAAATAAAAAAATCATTAATTTGTTCGGCTATTTATTTTAATGACTTCGACTCACAAGTTTTTAATGGCATGCCGTTGAGCCGCTGAAACATCTTGCCACAGCACATTATCATTCAAATTGAAGTTCGTCCAATAAATCACAATTATCATAAATAATAAGTTAAGGAACTAGAACGAAATTGCATAACAAATAACTAAAGGTAACTAGACTAAAACCACGAGCTATAAACCATATACGACTGCTTCTCATCTGATCTTTTATATTCAATCTGAAAATATTATGTTATTATGCAATCGATATCACGATCTAGCCATAAGCCGTGTATCTTTGACTCACATGCATCTGTATTCTCGTATATGTATTTATAACTGTATTTGTATCCGCGTATTGGTTCGCATCTCGTGGTATGCATATTCATTGGTTGGCTGCGACTATTTCCATCTCATTCACACCAATCGACTCTCCCAATGCTCAAGGTCTCTAGCGAAAAAGAGTACAACAGAGAAGAAAACAATACCGAAAATACCCCACCCCCCCTCCTACTCGCAAACTCTTTCACACTAAACAACACCCGCTATACGCTACGCGCGGCTAGAAGACAAGTTTTGCAAGTAGCATAAAAATAAATCAACAACAACGAACATAAAACGCAATACGAAACGAAAAAAAAAAAAAAAAAAAATCAAAAATTGAATTGAATTAACATGGGAAATATGCGCTCCTCCACTAACAACAATAATAACGGCAGCCGCAACAACAACAACAAGGACAAGAGACCAGCATGAGAACGCATCAAGTGCAACTGTGATTTTTCGCGTCTCTTATGTGCATGCTGTTCTTCTTGCTGCCAGGCCCTATGTTGCTAGAGTTTAATGTTGCTCAGCAGCTAGTTAAACCCTCAGTGCGTAGTTTAAAACCAACAATAAAACTAGAACATTCTAAATATTGCACAATGTTAAGTGATTATGTGCATATACGTATATATGTATACATATAGTTGTGTATATAAAATGTGTTTAAACCAGACATAGGCCCATTCTAATAAGACTGAATATTCATGTGTTTCAGCCTGTAAACATTGTATCTAAACATAAAGGAACTGTGTTGCTTACCTGAACGCAAAATGCAGCCAAAAACGCGAAGCTCCATAGCCAACAATGTTGCCGAGCTGTTGTTATTGTTGATCTTGTCGTAGTTATTGTTGTTGTTGGTTTTGGCTGTTTTTGTTGCTGCTGCCTTTTGAGTCGAATTCTCGTTGTTGCTTTGCTTAACGTGTCCAACATTTTGTGGCCGTCTTGTTGCTGTTGTTGTTGCTTGTTGTTTGCTGTTGCTATCTGAACGCTGTTGTTTCAGTTATTATTATTAATATTTTTTGCTTGCTCCGTTTTGCTTTTTGACTTTATCAATGCACTATGGCTAATTTCTTTTAATTTTCGACATTTTCGTAACGGGAGTAGTTTTTGTTTTAAGCAAATTCATCGTTTGTTTTTGTTTTGTTTTCTTTTTGCTTTTTGGTTTGTTTGTTTTGCAATTACAGCTTAATTATTTTTGTATTAACTTTCCTCGCGTCATTCTGTGTGAGAGTAAATATTGGAGCGTGAGAGGGAGTGAGAGAAAAAGAGTTGTGCATTTACAACGCATACAAAAGTCATACATATAAGCGCGAGAGCGCCAACTAGACAAGCAAACACATCTGTGTGTGAGCGTGCGAGTAAGGTATTGGTGTACGTGTTTTAATGTGTATGTGCTAGTTTGTATGAGAGCAGCTTTCAAGCCCAGCTCAGCGCAGCTTTTGCTGTTGTTGATCAATAGCGCTTCCTCGCTCGCTCGCTTGCTGCCCCTATCTGCTTCTCTCCTTCTTCTTGCAATGTGCGTTATGGGCAGCAGCGGCGCCTGCGCCAACGGTTTTCTGTTTCTGTTTGTTGGCCAAGCTTTCGATTTTTTTATAGGTATTTCTTTTTGTTAATGTTATTGCATTAAAAATTTGTCAGTTTCCACAGAGCAGACATGACGTCACAGCACCAAAAGCTGAACAGCAAACACATATATACATACGAAACATGTATGCACATTCGTGCGAGCGTGCGTGTGAGTGTGTATATTTATAGTAAATACCAATAAAAAGAAATCAACAACTTTTACAGAAACCTGTATTTTTTGGTTTTTACGTTAAAGCTGTCTAGGGTCGAGTTGTTGGTGATTGTTAATAACATTGCCATATGCAAAAAAGGCCTTCAACTCTGTTTCTGGCTGCATCGGAACGAGAGAACAACAGAGAGCAAGAGAGTGCGAGAGAACCAAGCACCCATAGTAAATGGGGAAGAAGCAGAACGGAGCAAACCGTGAATGATGGCAGATTTTACACTCGCTCTCGTAGAATAGACACTCCAAAAGAGAAAGAGACAGAGACAAAGAGACTCAAGCTAAGCTTAAGCCATTGTTCTGTTCATTAATAGAACCGCAACAACAGCAATGGCTAATCAACTTTAGAGCTTGAGAAACGGCAAGTAAACAATAACAATGCAAAGCTCAGAAAACAAGTTTTTTTTTGGGTAAATTTTGTTTTTAAGCGAATTTAGGACAAGTTTCTAACCACAATTTGAATATACATATTTACATACATACATGTACGTAAGTACATAAGTATATACAACAAAAATAGACATTGTTAAAGCACCACAGTGTTTGTCAAATTCATTCACAAACACTGGTGAAATTTAAAATAAAATAAATAAAATTAAATAAACCAAGGAGTAGAAACTGAGAGACGATTGCAAAACGGCGCCAACAGAGCGCGCTTTAGTGCGAGGGGGAGGCAATGCATTGGCACGCAAAAGAAAGCGACGGCATGCAAAGGAAGGAGAAGGAGGAGGAGGAGGAGGAGGAGGAGGAGGCGGCGGCGGCGGCGGCGACAACAAACCAAAAAAAAAAAAAAAAAAAAACGGCTTATGCTGCCGGTGTTGCTAGTGTTGCGTAGGTGTGTTGTTGTTGTAGCTTTTGTTGTTGCGACAAAAACTCTCAATTTCTGCTTTTACTTTACAGCGGCTGCTGCTGCTGCGCTACGCTTTGCTACTCATTTCTTGGCCAAAAACAAAAAAGTAGTGTGTGTGTATGTTTATATATATTAATGACACGAACTTTTCTTGTACAATATTTAAACATATATATCTATGTATGTGTGCTTTCATATATTTATAAATATGTAGCTGCGTTCAAAATTATTTTGCTAACCGTCGCCAAAAAAAATAACACAAACATACAACAACAAAAAAACAACAAAAAACGTACACTCAGACGCAGAGGCACACACATACAAACGTAAACATACACGACGGTGACGACGACCGCGACGGACAAACACAGCGGCAAAACAGAAAACGGACGACGACGAAACAGCGACACGTAACTGAACACGTTCACGGCCAAAACTCGACTGAGCATCGGGCTTTGTAGCGGTGGCTGCGCTGCCTGCATCGCAAGTCGGCTGAGCAAGTGTCTGCGTGCGTGTTTTTTAAATGTTTATGTGTGCGAGTGTGCTTATGTACATAGGCTTTAACGTTTGTGTGGGAGACGACTCCCGGTGCGCTGGGTGGATGTTTCTGTTGCAGCGCTGCCATACTTGGCGCGTGATTTGAAATTTGTCAGCGGCAGTGCTGGCAAACTCGTTAATTATCTTGTTAACAGTTTTAAATTTAAAGCTGCCATTTTGAAAAGCTGCCGTACACAATCAGAACTTAATATTAAATATAAATATATAACTTATATCGTACTTATTATATTTAGAGACATGTATTCATTGACATTATTTTTTATTCACAGCTTAATACTTATTTTGAAAATGCTCAATTATATAAAAAAAAAAAGATGCTCATTGAATGATGAGCTAATTAAATATAAAAGGCGGTACACTTGTATATCTAAAAATATTCAAATAAAATTCGAATTCAACTTTTGGTGTTGGGCAATACCGATGATTGGCTTGAAGATCGATATGTAAATAGGCATACTGCCGTGCCCTAATCGGCTTATTGCACACAACGAGACTATCGATACGATACTTACATCCCTATTTTTAGTGTTTCTTTAATTTTTTGCGCACCACCAACACAAACCAAGGCTACACGGTTTTTTTGCAAATACCTTTAGCGTTTATATTTATTTACCTAATATAAACTTTGTATTAGAGTTGAACGCCTCCGCTTTAACGCGTATTGCAATCAAGTACAATAAGGCACGGCAATACAAGTATTTACGGCAACACAATCAAATAGGGAAAAAGACCGGCAGCAGCTTCCACACAGACGCATACACCCAAACACACACAGACTCACATATACGCATACACATGTAGATTAATCTATGAAAGTGTCGCTAAAAACAAGAATCATCTCCCATTGTGCAAAGACAGCGAGCGTGAGCACAAGTGAGAGCAAGCTAGAGAAAGAGCAGGAGGAGGTGGAGCAGAAATAGTAGTAATAGGTGTCATCATCAACACATTTAGGCCATGAAGAGCGTACTGATGGTGGCCGAAAAGCCTTCGCTGGCTGCGTCCCTCGCCGGCATTCTCTCCAATGGACGCTGCACGGCAAAGCGAGGTTAGAGACGTTAAATAATAACAATATAACTGTTAATCTGATTGATGTGAGGTGCGCGGATTGATCAACTGAAGAGCTTGGCACTGCCTAATGTCTGACAATCTAAGCACCTGCTCATCTATACAGATTTACCAATATATACACATACATATATTCATATAATATACCCTCTCTATGGACAGGGAACAACGGTTGCTCCACTCACGAATGGACCGGACCCTTTCGCAACGAGGGAAACGTACACTTCCGCATGACCTCGGTCTGCGGCCATGTGATGTCGCTCGATTTTATTAGCAAATATACCTCGTGGGATAAAGTGGATCCCGTGCAGCTGTTCGATTGTCCAACAGAGAAAAAGGAATGCAATCCCAAGCAGCAGATGCGTTCGTTTTTGGCGCATGAGGCGCGCGGCTGTGACTATCTGGTCTTGTGGCTCGACTGCGACAAGGAGGGCGAAAACATCTGTTTCGAAGTTATGGATGCAGTGCAGCACGTCATACACAATGTGTACAGCACATTTGTGACGTATCGGGCGCACTTCTCGGCCATCACGGACAAGGATATCAAGGGTGCGATGGAGTCGCTGGGGCATCCCAATAAGAACGAGGCCAAATCTGTGGATGCACGGCAGGAGCTGGATTTGCGTATCGGCTGTGCCTTTACGCGCTTTCAAACGAAATTCTTTCAGGGTCGCTACGGCGATCTGGACTCGTCGCTCATCTCCTACGGCCCCTGTCAGACGCCAACTTTGGGCTTCTGTGTGAAGCGACACGACGATATACAATTGTTTAAGCCCGAAACCTTTTGGTATTTGCAACTGGTGGCCGGCCAGCCGGAGGTGACGCTCGAGTGGGCGCGCGGGCGTGTCTTCAAAAAGAACATTGCCATAATGCTGCTGAATCGCGTGAAGGAGCACAAGGAGGCGACGTAAGTGAAGCCTCTATTTTCATCTTTCACTTACATAATCTCCCTCTCTATCTCTCTCTCTCTCCCTCTAGCGTGGAGAGCGTCAGTAGCAAGGAGTCATTTAAGAGCAAGCCGCAGGCCTTGAACACCGTTGAGCTGATGCGAATCTGCAGCTCCGGCCTGGGCATTGGTCCGTTTCAGGCCATGCAAATTGCGGAGCGCCTATATACTCAGGGCTACATCAGCTATCCGCGCACAGAGACCAATCAGTATCCGGAGAACTTTGATCTGCACGCCGTGCTGCGGCTGCTGCAGCCGTCGGGCGATTTCGGCGACGAGGCTCGCGCCATTTCGAGCGATTTTCAAACACCGCGCAAGGGCAAAGATGCGGGCGACCATCCGCCGATAACGCCCATGAAACTGGGCCATCGCAACGACTTCGATCGTGACACCTGGCGGGTGTACGAGTTCATTTGCCGTCACTTTATGGGCACCATATCGCGTGATCTGAAGTATCGCACGACGACGGCCAAGCTGAAAGTTGGCCTCGAGACGTTCACGTGCACGGCGAATGTCCTGCTGGATGCGGGCTTCACCAAAGTCATGACCTGGCAGGCCTTCGGCAAGGATGAGGCAATGCCGCCGTTCGTTCAGGGCACACAGGTGCCCATCACTGATGTGCGTCTGGCCGAAAGCCAAACCGGTCCGCCCGACTATCTCACGGAAGCGGAGCTGATCACGTTAATGGAACAGCACGGCATCGGCACCGATGCCTCCATACCCGTGCACATTAACAACATCTGTCAGCGCAACTACGTGAAGATCGAGACTGGCCGCAAGCTGATACCGACAACATTGGGCATTGTCCTGGTGCACGGCTATCAGAAGATCGATCCGGAGTTGGTGCTGCCCACGATGCGCTCCGAAGTTGAGCGCATGCTCACGCTCATTGCCAAAGGATCGGCGGACTTCAATGATGTCCTGCGACATGCCATCAAAATCTTTAAGCTGAAATTCGTCTATTTTGTGCAGAACATCGCCAGCATGGATATGCTCTTCGAGTCGTCCTTTTCGCCGCTGGCCGAGTCGGGAAAAGCGCATTCACGATGCGGCAAATGTCGTAGATACATGAAGTATATACAGGTATATATATATATATATATGTGTGTATATATAGAAGATGTATGCATATATGTGTGTATATAATGCATAATTTGCTGATGAAGTACGAGAAAGAGAGAGAGGGGTAGAATAATAACATGCTGGCTATAGGAATGATTATATATCAGAGATAAAGAATTGTGTGTGTGTGTAGACAGAGATAGAGATAGGATGATAGTAGAGAGTTGAGATGAGATGAATGAATATGGATATCAATAAGCGATAGATGTAGAGATGCGTAAGAATAAGCAACGATATATTTCTGGATAAGATGTCTGGGTACGATGAACTATGGTTACTGATATAGAAAAAATTTGAAAAAAAAGCGATAGACATAAATATGTAGTTATGTAGAAAGGGAGAGAAATATGCAGAGCTGATAGAAAGAGAAAGAGGGGTATATGTGATATGTATGATATTATAAATAGAGATAGGATAAGAAAAGGTATATGGGTAAAATATAGGAATCAATTAATAAGTTTAGACTTGGAACAGATAAGAAAAAGCTATAGGCATGGAGATGTGCAGTGATATGAATTGAGAGACAAGGAGGGAGAGAGATAGAGCAATGTATTCTGGGTGACGGATGGTAGATCAATGATTTTGGATATAGATATAGATATAGATATAGACAAAGATATATGTATGAATGTAGATAGAGAGACAGAGAGAGCATCTATGTATGGGGAGATTTGGATGGTAGATGACAAAAGGTTAGTAGATGATAGAGAGCGGATGATTTTATAATCGTGTGTACAACACATATCGCTAAGATTTATCATAAATGATAGATAGATAGTTTACATTAATAGCCATGGTCAAAGATTAACCTATAAATATAGACATAGAGTACGCTATGAAACGTGAATATATGTATTATATGTAGTGAACGATATGTAGCTATAGTTAAAGATAACTAGAGAACTATAGAACAGAACAAGCCTGGCAGACTAGCCATAGCCACCTCTACTTAATTTAGACATATTTCATCCATTCAAATTGATTGACAACTGACTTTTCTATTGCCATCTCTTTCGCAGACGAAGCCCGCTCGCCTGTACTGCTCGCACTGCGAGGACAACTATACGCTGCCCAATGGCAATGTGAAGGTGTATCGGGAATTCAAGTGTCCCCTGGATGATTTTGGTCTGCTGGCGTTCTCGACGGGCGTGAAGGGTCGCTCGTTCGCGTTCTGCCCGTATTGCTACAATCATCCGCCGTTCAGGGATATGCCGAAATTCGGCGGTTGCAACACCTGTACGCATCCCACCTGCCCGCACTCGCTCAACACGCTGGGCATATCCAGTTGCGTGGAGTGCGAGACGGGCGTACTGGTACTCGATAGCACACTGTCGCCCACCTGGAAGCTGGGCTGCAATCGCTGTGATGTGATCATCAATTGCTTCAAAGGTGCCACCAAAATAACAGTCGAAGGTGAGCTTCAGCAATGGCTAATGCATTAGCCACATCTGTGCAAACTGAAATTAAATTA
The DNA here is from genome assembly GCF_018153725.1 of Drosophila mojavensis. Lineage (NCBI taxonomy): Eukaryota > Metazoa > Arthropoda > Insecta > Diptera > Drosophilidae > Drosophila > Drosophila mojavensis. Next base: position 3,503,011 of record NW_025318667.1, on the reverse strand, counting down.
TAATTGTGATTTCTCTTCCTGACAGAGAACAAGTGCAGCGAGTGTGGAGCACAGCTGGTGAATGTGGTCTACAAATCGGATAAATCGAAATTCAAAGATGGCAGCGAGGAGAAGAGCGGCTGCGTTTTCTGTTCTAGCGAATTTGCCCATCTGGTTGAGAAGCATCGGGCGGTCGCCTCGCGTCAGGTGCGCAGTGGCGGCCCCTCGCGTGGCGGCGGCGGCGGCGCTGCCGGCCCTGGCGCTGGCAACGCACGTGGCGGACGACATGGTGGACGCCCGCCAAAGGATAAAATGGCACAACTGGCTGCATATTTTGTTTGATCAAGCACTGCCCAACACTGGCCTCTAATTCAAATTGCATTTAACTAATCTAGAAATCGAGACTCTGCAGTAAATAAACAAAATTTGTATAAATAGAATTACAATTCATGCTGTTCTCTTTTAGCCCAGGGCAAAACTTAAGGGTTAAGCACCTCTAAGCCAAACAGTGTTGAGCAATGTCAATGCTACCACAGAGCTTGGATCCCAGTAAATACTTATATACATACATATATGTACTGGATATATTTATCAAATAATAGCAGATCAAGAGCTATAAACTTCGATTTTTATTTATTTATTTTTTTTTTTGCCCCTTGCGTCTTAGAATATTTATTGAATTACCCCTTCGAAAGACATCTATGTATATTCATTAGACCCCCGTACAAGCCTTACAATTAATATTATTGATTTCTTTTGACAAGTTTGAAGTATTGCATTGTGCATTTTAGTGGCATTTACAACATATTTATAATACCTGGTAAACGGCTGATTTAAATTTAGTATTTTTCAAACGCTAAATACCTCCATATTCTAACAAAAATAAATATCGATCGTGCAATGTGCCCTAAACGATTAATTTGCAGTATCTAATGCCATTTGTATGTGTGCCATCCACGACTATCAATTATGACAAAATTATCATATTTCTACAAATATATGTGACAATCTATTTTAATGATTACACATTAAAATTTTAGCTTTATTGCAAGGCACGAGCTCAAATCAATCGCAGGTGACTAAAGAAAGTATCGATATTTTTCACCTGCCTAACCGATTATTTGGTCTTCACAAGTGTAGCACACTGAAATGAACACAACAATAATAACAATTACTTTGGAAGCATATAGCAATAATACTTGTATACGTCAGATTGCACGATCTTTTATTTTAAGTTCGAAAATTTTTTGTATACCAGAAATATAAACGCTTCGCATCTATACCAGCATCAAGAAATATCGGCATTCATGCATTCGTGCATTTGTTGGTTGCATATGCTAATTCATTGTGCGATAACTCACGAAACGCAAGGTCGTTGCCGATAACAGCTGTTTGTGTCCGTCTGTTATTGTCACAGAGTCCCATCACTAACATTGGTCTTGTCTAAAGAAATTTATAAAGATTTCGACAGATAGTAAAAAGCAACATAAAACGAATTGAGCAGCGCGCAGGCAAAGGCATACTGCGACTCTAACAGTACAGCCAGTGTAAAATTAAATAGCACGCGCACGTTACACACAACTCAGTTTATTACAAATTTTCATAAATCCAATATTGCCAGCCATCGTCGTCCCCCTAACCCCTCGAGCAGCAGTTTAGCCATCAACGTTTGCAATGGACAAGCTCATCAAGATGACGAACCATCGTTCCGGGATAGTCGTGGGCGAAAAATACAGAATCATACGTAAAATAGGTAAGTGCAGCCAACCATCCATTTAGATATTTAGCAGCAGTTGCCCCATTTTTTTTTTCGAGGGTCAGGGCCAAATGCAGCTCGCCTGGATTTTTGATTTTGATTTTGTGTATTTTGTGAATTTCTGCATTTCTGTTTTTGTGATTTGTGCTATGAAAGTTGTGAATTTCGAATTGAAAATTGTACTATGTAAATTTTAAATTGACATTTAACTTTAGGAAGTGGCTCCTTTGGCGACATCTATCTGGGCATGAGCATGCAATGCGGCGAGGAGGTCGCTATCAAGATGGAGGCAACCAATGCCCGCCATCCGCAGCTACTCTACGAGTACAAGCTCTATCGCGTCCTCAGCGGCGGCGTGGGCATTCCGCGCATTCGATACTATGGCAATGAGAAGAACTTTAATATATTGGTTATGGATCTGTTGGGACCCTCGCTCGAGGATCTTTTTAATTTTTGCACACGTCACTTTACCATTAAGACGGTGTTAATGCTGGTCGATCAGATGATCGGCCGTTTGGAGTATGTGCACAACAAGTGCTTCATTCATCGCGACATCAAGCCGGACAACTTTCTCATGGGCATCGGACGGCATTGCAACAAGCTGTTCCTCATTGACTTTGGCCTGGCCAAGAAATTCCGTGATCCTCATAAGCGCATACATATACCATACCGTGAGGAGAAGAACTTGACTGGCACAGCACGCTATGCCTCGATCAATGCCCATGTTGGCATCGAGCAGTCCCGTCGCGACGACATGGAGTCGCTTGGCTATGTGATGATGTACTTCAATCGCGGCGTGCTGCCCTGGCAGGGCATGAAGGCGACCAACAAGAAGCAGAAATATGATAAAATCTCTGAGAAGAAAATGTCCACGCCCATTGAGGTGCTCTGCAAGGGGTATCCGGCTGAATTTTCAATGTATTTGAATTACTGCCGCAGTTTGCGCTTTGAGGAGGCGCCCGATTACATGTATTTGCGTCAATTGTTCCGGTAAGTGATTGTCAAACACATTCTCTCTCTCACTCTCTCTCTCTCTCTCTCTCTCTCTATCTGTCTGTCTGTCTGTCTGGCAATGAAATGCATTAATTGATTTGATTTGTTTTCGATTTGACAGCATTTTGTTCCGTACGTTGAACCATCAATATGATTATATCTATGACTGGACAATGCTGAAGCAAAAGACCCATCAGAATCAGCAGCAGAGCGCGGATAATATGCTGACGCCGGAGCAGCGTGCCGAACGTGACAAGGAGAAGCAGAGCGGCAGCAAGCCAAACACATTGCCCGACTAAACGATGCTCGTTCAGAGCGATTATAATAGCAGCAACAGAATAACACATCAAAATATAAAGGAAAACAAGTAAAACAGCAAAAAAAAAAAAAAATAAAAATTAAAAAAAAACAAAAACAAAAAAAAAAAACTATAATCGAATAAACAACAACAAGAAAACAAAAGCAAAAAAAAATGAAAGATAAAAAAAAAAAAAACGGCACTGGCTGCATTGCAGGACGAGCTAACCAGGATTAGTAGATGAGAGAGATATGCATATATAACAACAACAACAACAGCAACAACAACAATTTGTAATATATATATATGTGTATATACATATATTTGTATATATATATATGTGATATATACATATATGTACATACATATATATGTATATAGTTTATTTTTATAACAAGTGCAAGGGCAGCAGCTATTATATGTATATAGAATTTAATGTTACACACAGAGATAGAACTCCCCCTTCCCCGCTCTGTTTTCCCCCATCAGGACACAGCTCCTGCAATGCACACGAGAACACACACATTTATATATACATATGCATATGTATATACATATATATTCTATATAGTTGCTATCAATGCTATAGTTGGGTCTGTTATCAGAGACTAGACCCAGAACCGGCATATATATGTATATAATTATATATTGATATGCGTATATATATGTATATATATATACATGTGAAGATATATATATGTATATGTATTGGTGTCTATATATACATATATATATTGTAGTATATCATAAACACTCATTCACACTCACACACACACACACACACAATTAGTTGTATTAGCTAACACAAACAAATTTGAAGCGCAGAAGATGTTTATTTTCTTCTTACCTCCGTTGCAATCGCTTAAGTTACACAAAATTAACTGCAAACAAAACAAAAGAAGAAAAAAAAAAAACAAAAAAAAAGAGAAATTGTATTAAACGTTCGTCTAATCAGGTGCACAATTACAACCCGCCCCACTCACACACACACACACTCCTCAGCCCTACTAACCCACACCCACCACACATTTGACACTGCATCGAGTTCGCCTTTTCTCATTTTTGTAACGTTTTCCTTATTTTCTTAAGTCTTTAAGGACGAGCACAAAAAAATTCTTCGTTTTATCCGCAATAGCAATAAAAAATCATAAAATCAAAAATTATACAAAATTATACAAAATATATATATATATTTATATATATATGTATGTATTTTACACATTCTACTCCATGTTAAACCAATTGTAAATCCAAAAACGTGAAAAAGAAACCCATTTGTTTAACAACAAATAAAAAAAAAAAAAACACTGCGCAAATTATAATTTCATAATATTTCGAAATTTTCATCTTCCCACAATTATTTTTTTTTTGTTCTGAACTGAAAACAAAAGCAAGATCAATAATAATAATAATACATAATAATAATTTAAAAGAAAAAAAATCTTAAAAAATAAAAAAAATAAAAAAAATTATATAAATTATGAATAAATACAATTAAAAATTTATGCATTAAGCATACGAGTATGTAATATAACAAACAATTGTAATATTGTAATCTATTATTATGAGAAAGTTTACAAATAAAAACAAACAACAAGAAAATTACAAACAAAAAAAAAGTCCCCAAAAAAAATGCACGAAATATTTTCCATTTCAGATTCGATTAAAAAACTTGAAGTTGAGTTGAAGTTGAAAACAATTCCATGATAGATTGATTGAGAAAACAATTGTGAATTGTTTATTCACCATTCAGGTTGATTCACAGATTGGCTGATTAGCTATAGACTAGCTTATAGACTGGGCTGACTGACTAATAGATGGGCTGATTGGTTTAATGCCTAGAAAAAGCGAAAACTGATTGAAACAATGGTGCAGAGCTTATTATTTATATCGAATGTTGATTGGCTGACTGATTGATTGACTCAACGGCTTACAAACCAACTATATAAATAATACTAATTGAGCTGTTCTGTTTATTGGGTCTATATAGCTAGAGATTTCTACAGAAAATCGCAGCAAATATGAGAGACCGAGCAACGCCTGGTAACAAGAAAGATATATATGTATGTGTGACTGCTCTTTCCACTCTTTTATTACAAGTCAATCTCATCCACAACATTAAGCTATATATATGTACATATTCTCGATCCAGTTGATGAGCCAGATAGCTAGTTATTCGATCTTTCGTCAGCTATAGAAAGATGAGATATAGCTACTTCGTTGCCGCTGGCCCGTATTTGTTTATGTTTGATTGGCTGACGACGCTACGACGACAATTGGGCACCGCCGTCTAGGCTGGAGACACTACCTGAGACACATGTTTGTCAATTAAACGAAAACAAACTTTAGATTCAGATTTGGTAAACAGCAGAATCAACTTTTCATATGAATCAACTTTACAATCGCATGTTTATGTTATTGGCACTCGAAATCTTGCATTGTTTGTTGATAAAAACGAATAGGTACGTACAGCTAAGGAGCTTACTGGAAATAAAAATACTATATCTTCAGCTCTGTTATAGTAGATTCCATTTCAATGCAATACGATTTACGAATCAGGCCACAATTTGAAGTAGTACGAAATATAGATTCAGTTGCTTGTAAATTTATAGGTAAAATGGATTAGCTGGAATTTTTCATCAACTAACCTATATAGCAGACTGTATTCATGTAATTCACTCTTTTATCTACCCATCCATTCTATAGACCAGATGGGTTCTATATCTTAATTGTATTCTGTCTACATCTGAAATGATCTCAATCATCTACCCTATATCTATCTCAATTTAGAGATCATTCTACGAATCTATCATTCATTCCTATATCTGTCTATATAAGTACTACGCCCCATGTACTTTATTATCCTATATATATCTCATTTTACAGATCATTCTATGAATCTATCTTTTAATCCTATATATATCTCTCTATATAAGTACTACGCCATATCTACTCTATTATCTGTGTATTGATCTATCTATCCATCCATTGATGCGTCTCATATCCAAATTTCTTTCTGTCTAACTATCGACCTATTCATCTCTCCATCCATATATGCTATCACTATATAAAGAGATCCATCCTATCCTGTTCCTTTATATCTGCAATTTAATCCCAATTTCCAATACAGTTAAAAAAGAAAAGTAAAGAAATTACACTTTAATTTTAATTTCAACATATTTATTGATGTAATTCAAAAAATTAAATATAAGTTATCGTTTATAATTATTACGGCTTACAATGCAAACATTTATTTGCAGTTTTGTTTGTTGGTTTTTTTTTTTTTTTTAATTACTTTTCTTTTTTTTTTTTTTTTTATGGTTTTTGTTTCTATATATTTCTCCTCTCTCGCTTGGCCTTGCTCGCATGTTTTATTTATTCAGATTTTTATTGCGTTTGATGTCTGTTTTTTCTATTTATTTCATATTTTTATTAAAGTGAAATCAATACCAATTTATGTATATAAAAATGTTTATATACATATATATATAAACATTTCTGTATGCATATTTTTACACGCGAGAAACATTTGAATGTGTGTATATGTATGTGTGTGTATTGCATTATATACATATATAATATATATTTTTGCATATATCATATATATATATATATATATACTTATATGTATACTTATATACATATACATATACATACATATACATATATATAGTTTTGTTTTTGCTTTTATTAGGCTAAGTGTTTTGCTCTTTTGTGTGTGTGTGTGTGTATTTATATATATGAAAATTGGCGTGTGTGTATATATGTGTGTGTGTGTGTGAGTGTGAAATCCATTTAAATATATCTTTCATCTTAATGTTTGTTTTGTTTTCGTCATCGTCTTAAATGTTTAGTATTGAATTTAAATTAATAATAAGAAACATCCTAGCTTCCGCTTCCGCTTCCACATCCGTCTCCTCCTCCGTTCCACATCTTTCATTTCATCTTTATGCTTATTTGTTTACTCCATTTCAATTTCAATTTCAATTCATTTTGTGTTATTCATTCTGCTGCTGTTTGTTTTTAACGCTTGCCACCCAATTATTTGTTTTATTTGTATTTGCATTTGCATTATTATTATTATTATTTATCTGCCTTTCAGCTGAATTACTCGGTGATGGGAGGTTTGCAGTTCGGTTTCTCTTTCTCCTTATCGCGATCGTTGCGTGGCTCCAACTGTTCCAGCATCAAGGCGGGATTCGGCTGACCCTGGTGGGTCTTCTGCTTCAGCATTGTCCAGTCATAGATGTAGTCATACTGATGGTTCAGCGTTCGGAACAAAATGCTAAGCGTATCATCAAGAGAAAGGAGAACGAAAAGAAATATTTGAAATTTATTTTTGTATAGCGATCGACTGATGTATAGATAACTATTTACCCATATCTCTGTGTATCTATACACATTATATCTAACCGTTAATATATGCTACATACATTACTTAATTTCTATCCATAGCTATATCTATATCTGGCTATCTATCAATATATATCCATCCATCCAAATGTTCTGAGCTACCCATATATATTCAGATATTTCGCTGACTTTATCCTGGTCTATCCATAGATACACTTCCTTAACATTCTATCTATCGTCTATTCTTTATACATCACTGATAGCTTATCTGTCCATATTCATGAATCTTTCTACCATCTATCTGCTATTTGATATTCCTTTATATCTCTTTATTGGTGCATTCATCTATCACGTACTTATCTTACAATCCCACTTATTTCTACTCTTAGCCACTCATAGCTTAACTATTTGCGTATCTATCATATCATATCGATTTCTTTGTCTGATAATGCCAGCTTTTGTCTGAGACATTTCACTTTGTTCTCATAGTATTCCTAATGCTCCCTAGAATCCTCAAGACTACAATACTTGAAAAGCCATTGAACTAAGCTGATCGCTTAAGTCAATCAAATCTTAAGCTAGATTACTATTCATGTCTATATAATCTGACTCCAAGCCAAGCGAATAGACTCGTTCTCAAATCTCCTCGAGTAGAGTCGAGCTTAAGCAGACATCGAAACAGTTAAAGGGAGCCGTACGGCTGGCAACTAACCGGAACAATTGACGTAGGTACATGTAGTCGGGCTGTTCATCGAAACGCAAGCTACGACAATAGTTCAAGTACATGGAGAACTCGGCCGGTGAGCCCTTGCAGAGCACCTCGATGGGCGTGGACATCTTTTTCTCAGAGATTTTATCATATTTCTGCTGCTTATTGTTGGCCTTCATGCCCTGCCAGGGCAGCACGCCCCGATTGAAGTACATCATCACATAGCCAAGCGACTCCATGTCGTCGCGACGGGACTGCTCGATGCCCAAATGGGCATTGATCGAGGCATAGCGGGCTGTGCCCGTTAGGTTCTTCTCCTCGCGATACGATATATGCAGGCGACTGTGGGCGTCGCGATATTTCTTGGCCAGGCCAAAGTCAATGAGGAACAGCTTGTTGCAATGCCGTCCGATGCCCATCAGAAAGTTGTCCGGCTTGATGTCGCGATGAATGAAACACTTGAGATGTATATACTCTAGACGGCCGATCATCTGGTCGACCAGCATCAGTACGGTCTTAATGGTAAAGTGGCGCGTGCAAAAGTTGAACAGATCCTCCAGCGATGGCCCGAGCAGATCCATGACCAAAGTGTAAAAGTTCTTCTCCTTGCCATGATGACGGATTCGCGGAAATCCAACGCCTCCGCTCAGCACACGATACAGTTTCGCCTCGTACAGCAGCTGGGGATGCCGGGCATGAGCGCTCTCCATCTTGATAGCCACCTCCTCGCCGCTCTGGATGCTCATGCCCAGATAGATGTCGCCAAAGGAGCCGCTGCCTGCAAAACAATAAGCCATTATTTAATACAAATATCATCTATCTATGTTTAGCTACTGATCAAGTATAAAGTGGCTAAATTGAGTCAGATATCTGAGACTTTATGTTTACATTGAGCAAAAGTAAGACGATATTTACTTAATTATATCTTAATAGGTTCTTTATAAGTCTGCTATATCGCATCGTATTAGCTGCAGTTCGATAAATAAGCTCGAGTAGTTTACACAATAAAGTAGTTCTGGAAATGAATACGATATGAAATAGCTAATGTAATACGATTATATGATTAAGAAACTACACAGATGTCAAGTTATTTTTAAACATAAAGCTAATATTTCAGGCATATCAGTTTATATCATAAAGAGCCATATATATGGTAAAGTTCGTAGAACCATTTGTATGCACCGAAGCCTATATATGATCCAGAAATAATGCTTAAGACTTTCTATAGCTATATATAGCATATAGACGAGATATATAAACTTGATATGTTTTTTGCATTGAAGTTCATAGAGCAAATTAGCTGTATAGTCAAACCTACGATAGTTATAAAAAGTGTAGACTATAGATTTAAATGATCTATAGGAGAACAGACAGAACGGTAAGGTCGGAAGGCCACATGGAGTTGTATTTAACAAAGGCAAAACTGAATATATATAGTAACAGCTGTAGCACACATTGCTATATATGAAACTACGTAATGCCCTCTGTCTATATGTATATATAGAGCATATTGCTTTAATTGGTCTAAGCTTTCTTGACGGTTTTCAACAAAAGATCTATTTGATATGGTTATAGTAGGCCCATAGAGTTATGCGAGCTATAAGACCCACTGTATATACAACTCTTATTGTTTTTATAAATATGGTTTCACACACACACACACACACACACACACACACACACGCACAGTTGTATGTATTTGTAAACAAAAGAGGTGGAAAAACAAAAAGCATATGAATGACAGTTGCTATGATAGCCCAGTGTTTACATTATGCGATTTCAATCAGTATCTGATTACGAATGAACGCAGCAGCTATGCAAAGTTTGTTTAATTCAATTGAAAGCGGAGGACTTCCAGTTGAGCCTATCGAATTGGCTATTGGTTATATGAGATATACGTAAACAGTTATGGGCCTGAGCTATGAATGGACCTAAAAGAGTTTGGGCTTAAACAAAATTCCTGAATGAATATGTATTTATAATAGAGATACACACACACACACACACACACACACACACACACACACACACACACACACACACACACACACACACACACACACACACACACAACATACATACATCTATGTGGCGACTTACCGATCTTGCGTATCACCCGATATTTGCCGCCGATTATGATCTGGGAACGATGTTCCTTCATCATCCGCAAGTTGTCCATGTTGTTGGGATAAGGGCTACGCCGCGCGCTCGCTGCTATTTAACCACTCAGCAACTCTGCTTCTTCTTGGTTATGTTCTCTTTTATTGTGTTATTGCATATACATATATATATATATGTATATAAAATATAAACAAATATATACATACATATATATATATATATATATAAATATATATATATATATGTATATATATATATATATTTGATTTTAACTTATAGACGAAATCTGTTGAAGACGTAAATATAAAATAAAAACAATAACTGTATTCATTTGTTTATTGGCGCCAACGGAGCAAAAGGCATAAGCACAAGCACTTTCTTTTCGAACGTTGTTTTTTTGTCCAGTTATTTGTTGTTGCTGTTGCTCCGTTCGTTCGTTTGTTATTGCACACACACACACACATATACATATACACACACATATACATATACACACACGTTAAAACACACACTTGCTATATTGTTTTGTTATGATTTTCGCTGCACTCTCTTTGGTATTTATGCTTCGCTAAGCGATTCGCTTCAAAAATAATAAATAAATAAAAATAAAACCTTAAAGGGTGGAAACATTCGCCTGCTAATATTGCGCATTTTCATAACGAAATTAACATTTTGAATCGATAGTCGATATACTGAATGCGTGCGCGTGTGCATATGTTTGTGCAAGTGCTGGATAACAACAACAACAACAGCAATAGCAACAGCAACAACAGCCATGGGCTTCTGGTGAGGAGCAGTGTCAGGTGGCCCCCTTGGTAGGAGACATAAACAGACTGTGCTGTTGTTCGATTAATTATTTTCATAATTGCCGATTTCTATATAAACAGAGCCACTGATAAACGATAAACAACTGCGACAACTAATCACCCAGCTACAATGGCAGTTATAGAACAATAACAACAACAACAGCGTCAACGGGACAACTACATGCTCCGCTTCTTTCACCCCGTTGGAATGCACTTTACACACACGCACACGTGTGTACATATATGTATATGCAAACGCAGCAGCACCAACACTTTTGCATTGGTGTATATGTACACATACACTCACGCACACAGCTGCAGCCAGTTTCCACTACTGCACCTTACATGTTTCTTTTCCATCGCCTTTTTTTTTTGACACAAAAGAAAAAAATTAAGTCAAATTTTAGCCCGCATTTGAACGCATGCTGCGCTTTGTTTTACATTTTCGTAGATCGTTTGCAGTAAACTTGTTCAAATTTGCTTTTCCATTTCTTTTCCTTGTTCGGTAATTTCTTTATTTTGGCATCAAATCTTACCACGAAACGTTTGCGAACATCAGTGAAATGGTTTAAAACTGCTGTGTTGGGTGTTTCTCAAGGTTGGCTTTTTACTATTGTACGAGGGGGCCAAAACGAACGACAAAAAAAAAAAAAAAAAAATTTTATATATGCAAGTGTATGTGTGTGTGTCTGTGTGTTTATGTGTATGTATATATGTATGTGTGAGTATGTGAAATTTCGTAGGAAATTTGCGTCTGTGACAGCGAGGTGGCCCGTTAATACACTCGCAACTTTCGCGTGAATGTCTTTTAGCACTTTACATACGCGTACAACGAAAAAAAGAGGAAATATGTGTTTTTATTAACTAAAATAAAATGGTTAGACTCCAGCAAAAATGCTTTTGCTAGTGCTGACAGCCAGCGATATACACGCACGACTATCGACTATCACAGCACGATACCGCGATAGGCCATGTCAACAGCAATAACAGCGCAGAGCAGCCAGACCAGTGCAGTGCTGCATAACGCCGTATGTAGATTTATCGTGGTGTTTTCTTTGGCAGGCACTGCCACACTGTCGCCAGCTTTGAACTTTAAAGGAAACGATCCAAAAAATCAATTATTGCATTTGTTCTCTTATGTAAATAAGGAGCCAGTAGCTATTTGGGTGCCTAACTATGTAAATATTGTTGTATTCCATAGCGCAGGCTTGCCGAATGCTTGGCTGCCTTCGAGACTGTTCTAGATGTTTTCAAAAAATCATGGGTCAGCGCCGAAGAACTTGCAGCGCGCTTTTTGAAAAGCTTTTTCTACTTAAACGTATGCAAATATATTTGCTTTCTTTTTCATGCCCACGCCCTATATAAACACAAAGTGGATTCCTTTAGCCAGCGAAATTTCTGGAAAACCCCCATTTTCTGATCAGCCGAAAGCAATGGAATTTGTTATCTTTTTTTTTTGGTCTATATATTTTTATTAAAAACATTTTTTTGTATGGTTTTTTGTTTTTTTGGTTTTGTTTTTGGTTTTTTTGTTTTGTTTTTTTTTGTTTGTAAATAACGTGACGACTTGAAAACAGAAATTAAATAAGTGTACTTTACTCGTAATGTAGTAGAAAGTGTTATAAAAGCAATATTACAATAACTGTGGTAGAATTGGCTCCTAAAATAGATATTTTACAACTGATACCACTTTTTGTCTTTATATTTAAGCATTAATTGATGCGCTGTACCGCTGAAATCTTGAGCTGTATTGGCCATACGCTCCGCGCGCTCCTCCAACAAATTCAATTTCTCGCCACGCTCCATCGCCAGCTGATGGGCCCGACTGATCTCCGAGGCGGCCGTCGATGCCCGTTGGCCCAGCTGCTCCAAGTTGGGGCCGGGTATATGACGGGCAACCGAACGATTTGCTTTCCCGCTCTGTTCACCAACTATCGGGGAGAGAGTTCAAGGAACGGGTATTACTACAAAAGATATCCGAGATCTACGCCAATAATTTAGCATTTTCAATGATAATAAGTATGCTTTCCATTCTGAAACTTCAAAGACATATATGGATGTATGTATATAAGAGTGTTTCCAAGATATAGATTCTCTTCCATTTTCGCTCCTCTGTCTTTTTCTGATATAATCATTTCTTATTCTTTTTAGCTGCTCTTCTTGGTCTCAGATTCTCTTTTTATCCCCTACCTTCTGTTCTTTTTCCATGTTTTTCTTCTTGGCTTTGATCTTCTCTCCTATCTCTCTAATCGTTCCCCTTCTCCTCTTATTTTCTCTTTTCTTCTATTCTCTCTTGTCTTCTCAACTGAACTCTTACATATAATAAAAATTATCTTCTTCTTTCTATCCTCTTTCTATCTTCGCTTCTCTCCATTGCATCTCATTCATTCCTACTATATATATTTATATTTATCTATTACTTACACAACTCTTCGCGATCCAAAAGTTTGGCTCCACCGCCAAATAGACCCTTAAAGAAACCCTCCTTCGGCTGTTCGGGCATTTCGTGTACCGTATATAAATCACCCATCATCTCCAAAATAAATTGACTGTATGAAAAGATACAGATAGATGAATACATTATAGATGATATAGATGTTCTTAATCTCAATTGGCTCTTACCAAAATTCCGATGATATCGTGAATTTCTGAATTTCGGTGGGCGATGCCATGTACAATCCATGACCTTTATGACTAAAGCAAAAGATTTTTGATATTCTGCAATGGATGTGAAGAATCCGATTAAAATATGCCCCATATAGAGATCGTTTTGTCAGCTTACTGAGTTGTATCTTCATGAACAATGATCTGTTGACCCCATATCGAAAGCATTGGATCCACAATTCCCTGTTTACATTTGGTTTGAAAACTGGAGAGATATAGAAAAATTTTACATCAAATCAAATGTGAAAAATATTTCGAATAGACTTTGACACGCACCTTAAGTCCATAAGCGGTAAGAAATCAGTATCCAATAACAGTTTTAGACTAGGAAGACTATGTACCATTAGATGGCCATTCGAAAGATAGGTTGCTAAGCAAGAGCCATCTATGGGGGATGGATATTGAATTAATAACCTGATTTGTGAAGGAAATCAATAAATACCCTTGCAAATACATCAACAAGGCCTACACAGGTATCGATATATGGCTTATCGATTTGCAAAATAGATAATCATTTGATTACAAAAAATGTAGATATAGTTATATCTGAGGGAATAATTAGGGCATATCGAGTTTTTTTCTGCACTATAAAGGTTTCGATTTTTGCTTATCGATTACGGATTACGGAAATAATCGATAATCGATGGCAATTCAATTGATCATACTGAGTCTATAGTCTACTAGTATGTTAATTTACAAAGCCTATCGATAAATGCTTTTGATTTGTTGCTGTAAGAAACGATATCGGTCGTAAAGATGGAGCATATCGATAAGTTTGCCTTGTTGCTTTTGCAAGGGTATGTACAGTTGTTGCTTTTCATTTTCTGAACCTTTCATCGTGATAGTTTCTGCCTTGACTGCGAAATCCATTTCCGATAATTGTATGCGATTAATGCAGCACTGATTGGCCACATCAAAGACCTTTGTCTGCTTTTCGCTAGCGATAACTATATATTGTCGATCGGTGAGTGTTTCCAGCCCGGTGCTAACGCTGCCGCTGATGCCGCTGCTGCTGGCGCTGCTGCTGCTGATGCCGCCGCCGCTGCCGCCGACACCGGCGCCGCCACCGCCCGTTGCACTGCCGCTGCCACTGCTACCTGTTGCGCCTGCCCCACTCGCCGCTGATGCAGCGCCTCCAGCACCACCAGCCGCTGTGCTGCCCGCTGCAGCTGCGCTACCAGCACCGCCAGCAACCGAAGTGTTTGATATTGTATTGGCAGTTGTTGGTGTAAATGTGGGGCTGGTGCGGCTGCTGCTCTTAGTGGGCGTGCCTAAATGGAGTAGACGGAAACAAACAAACAGCGATATATATCGATTGTTAAGCCGACTCATTCGATTTTCGTTAACAGTTACGATCTTTCTTATCCCGATTCTCGTCGCGCCAAGGCTCAAATGTATAGGGTATGATCGAGCCATACGAGTCTAAAAAAGACATGGAAGTTATGGAACCTTTGAGTCGTACCACGGGTCCACCTAAACAAAACCAAAGCTATTAGATTTATCTACGTAGAAAGAGACAGAGAGACAGGGTGTCTGACTGAAAGGGGGCTACACTATAGCTTACCGTTTATTGTAACCAACACTGGCTGCGATTTGCGCACATCGCGCTCCGGCATTGTTATGAACAATGTCAATATTGAACCGAAACTAGTTCCAATCCATAAAGTAGGAACAAGTGTCAAAATATCTGAAAAGCAAATCAAAGAGATATTCGATATATATAACGATGCGAAAGAGTCTACGAATTATGCGTTGACGCAATTTCATTGATAAATATCGATAACATTGCTGATCTTGATTACTCGATTATGATCGATATTTATTGATATGTAAGAATTTGTATATTAATAATTCCTTATTAATTTGAATTTATAGATCTATGCATTTGGCTGTAATTGTGCTCAAAATGTTCGATTGATCAATTGCGCGTTATCGATTACAATCGATATTCACTGTTCAAATTAAGTGAAGCTTACTTTACATATACTTTACAGTTCTGGAATTATGCATAGGACTTTGTATAATTATCGATATATGTTGCACACTAATCTGTTGGAGTTAAATAATTGTTTATCGAACATATATTATCGGCATATAAGGTTGGGAATTCGATAGCATTTTAATGGATTTTGAATTATATATATATCGATAAAAGATATTCGATAAATAATTGACAAGTCACAATCTATATTTATCGATTAACATTTCACATTATTTTTAAATAAACGCTTTCTTTCTAGTGCATATGTATTTCTATAGGGTAGTTTGATTTCCCTCTAAAGTATGCTATATAAATAGAGATTTACCTCGATGGAAATAGAGAACTTTGGATAGATTTCGACTTACCATTGCGTTTTGCATAACTCTCGATAAAAGCTAAACAGGTAACAGATTCAGAGGAAGACATATCAATGCTCGACATTGATGACGATCTGGATCTCGAGAAGGTGCCATCTAATTTATCTGCAAGTCAGTTTTAGTATGAGGAAACAAATCGATTAATTCAATAAATTAATGCAAATATACATAGATATATACATGTATACATATACATATATATAAGTATATGTATATATATATACGTATGTGTATATCGATTATTAGATAACGGTACAGCAAAGAGAGTGGCAAACGATTACAAAATACAAATTTTTTTATATAGAGAATTTTTCGGAATTTATAAAGAATGAGGCAGAAATAGAGAAAGAGAAAGATATATAGAGAGAGAAATAGACAAAGAAAGAGTGAGATTGAGAGAGAAGAGGAAAGAAAGACAGAGAGAGAGAGAGAGAGAGTAAAAGCGGCGGGCGGTAGTAGGCATAACTTTTGCATAATAATTATTTTATTTAATGAATTTATTAATTCTTCTTTTGATTTTTTACTA
Organism: Drosophila mojavensis; assembly: GCF_018153725.1. NCBI lineage: Eukaryota > Metazoa > Arthropoda > Insecta > Diptera > Drosophilidae > Drosophila > Drosophila mojavensis. Next base: position 3,486,448 of record NW_025318667.1, on the reverse strand, counting down.
AAGAAAATCTATTTCTTTTAATTTTTGATTTTAATTCTTTTTTTTTTTTTTTTTAATTTAATATATTTTTTTGCTGCACTATTTTCGCTAGGCTGCTATTTATTGTTGTTCTTGTTCTATCTATATATGTATGTGTGAGTGTGTGTGTGTGTGTGAATGAGTATATAATATGTGTCTGTGTTTGGGCCAATCATCGAAAGTCCTCAAATACAATCGCATGTGTGCATTTAGTGTGTCTGTGTGGGTGTGCCAATACATTCGTGTATGTGTGTGTGTGAACTATGCAAAAATACTTTTGCCAATGCAAAATTAGCTGAGCTTTTGTTGCAGTTAGTTGTTGCTGTTGCAGTCTTATAAGTTTTTTTTCTTTTCTTATTAGTTGCTAATTGGAAGCGTGCACAAATACCGAGAGCGAACGAGCGAGCGAGACAGAGTGTTTTGTGAACAAATACATAAACATATTTTGAGTAAGACAGAGCGAGAGTATAAACAGAGTAAGAGAACTAGAGATAGAGAGAGAGAGAAATAGAGAGAGAGTAAGAGAGAGAGAGAGAGAGAGCGAGCGAGCGAGCGAGCGAGCGAACGAACGAGCGGTAGAGTGTGGAGCGAGCGAGCGAGTCAGACAAAGTCGTAAGAGTTGTATACAAATATATATATTTTTGAATTTCTTATATTTTTAATAATATTATTAATTTTATTTTTATTTTTGTTTCATGTTTCTGTTGTTGTTTTTGTTTCAGTTTTTGTTGTTGTTGTGAGCGAAAGTGACGAAAAATGTGGGCGAATCAAAGGCGACATTCCTAGCAAACCCCTCCCTTTGCAGGAAATAATAATATTAACCATTGCAGTCGCTGCCATCGCTACAGTCGCTGCCATCACTAGCGCAGCAAGCAAAAAATAAAGAAAACAAAACAAAGGCATGGTAATCAAGACAAAAAGGAAATTACAAGATGGCCGCTGTAAGCGGTGGCGCCTGGCAAATGGACACAGAAGACAATAGTGTGCATGTATGTGAGACAGAGACATAGAGAGAGAGAGAGAGAGAGAGAGAGAGAAGAGAGGCAAACCACAGGCAACGTGCTGCTGAGTGTGCGTATATATGTATGTGTGTTGTGTGCGTGTGCGTGTGCGTGTCAGTGCATGTGCGTGTGCCCATGTGTTAAGTTAGTGTTACAATGTTATATAGTTTGTGTTATACAAACAACTGTTTTGCATAAGTGTAGCACACAGATACATATACATATATCTATATACATATATATATATATATATATATATATATATATATATATATATATATATGGATATATATGGAGACAGAAAGGGAGAGAGAGAGAGAGTGTGTGATAGACAGAGAGCAATGCTTGTTGTGGTGCAAATATGTTGTTGCTTGTTCTTGTTCTTGTTGTTGTTGTTGTTGTTTATTGTTGTTGTTGTTGCTGTTGTAGTGGTTGTTATTGTTGGAGTAGTAGTTGTTGTTGTTGTTTGGTGCTCTGTTGTGCTCCCACCTTGTGATTTGGACTTTTTTAGGGACTCGTACGATGTCACCGACTGCTGTTGCTGTATAACAGATGTTTGATGCTGATGCGGATGCTGATATTGTTGCTGTTGCTGTAGTTGTTGCGCACCTGATGCACCAGCATAAGCACCTGCCTCGCCATTATCTGCATCAAATGAAGCCAACAATTGTTGCAGATATTGTTGTTGTTGCTGTTGTTGTTGTTGCTGCTGATGATGCTGATCAACGCCGCTGCCGCTGCCACCGCCGCCGCCGCCGCTGCCGCTGCCGCCGCCACCCGCACCTGATAGGCCACCACCACTACCAATACCACCAACACCAACACCGCCACTAGCAACACCCGCACCTGCATCGTCCGCACCATAAACGCCAGACGCCGACGTCGACGCTGCAGCTGCAGCCGCAGCGTTTGCTGACGACGACGTCGACGCGGACAGAGGATCGCCCATTGTCTGCTGTTGCTGCTGCTGTTGCTGCTGCTGTAGCTGCTGCTGTTGCTGCTGCTGCTGCTGCTGTTGTTGCTGTAGCTGCTGCTGCTGCTGTTGCTGCTGCTGCTGTAGCTGCTGCTGCTGCTGCTGCGCTGGACTGGCGCTTGCATTAGCGTTCGCATTGGCTCCGCCGTTGATCTGGTCAATTGTAAATAAACAATAATAAGGGAGGGGAGAGAGAGATACACACAGAGAGAAGGAGAGAAAGAGAGAGATAAATGCACTAAATGATTGAATGGAGCAACATATCAATTGTACAATTTGTTGTTCATCTTCTTCTTCTTCTTTTCTTTTTTGTTGGTTCTTGTGCGAGCACGTGTGCATATATATATATATGTACATATATATAGATACATATATATGTGTATGTGTGTGTGCCGTGTGTGTATGTGGCGTGGGTGTGTGTGTGTGACGAATAGCATACTTTGTTTTGCTTGTGTTGGAAGTGTCAGGAAGGGGAAGGGTCGCATGAAACAACGATAAACTTAACAAATGCATAACGAGTGTGTGTGAGAGTGAGTGTGTGAGTAAGAGAAAGACAGAGAGAGCGAGAGCGAAAGAGTGCATATGTATGTAAATGAGAGACACAGTGTAGTTAACAATTAACAGTAATAATGTCCATTGCGTTTTCGCATTGTGTGTCAGGCAAACAGAAAAAACAAACAAACAAAATGCGTGTGTGGGTGTGACAGAAAAAGCAGTTGCTGAGGTGAACAGTGTTGGTAAATGAACAACGTTGGCATTTATCAAAGTGTGAAAAGTGTTCGGTTAAGCAGTGTGATGAGTGCAAATTAATGGAGAACGAAACAACAAATCACAACACAGAGTGTGAGTGAAACAGAGAGAGAGAGATAGAGAAAAGGAGACCGCAACAGCGACTGCCATGGAACTAAACAAAGTATATATATGTATATATGCATATATAAATATTTACCTTATATATACATATATTTATATATAGATAAAGTATATAAATGAGGCAGATCTGAACGAGAACGTTAATTATATAGATAACTAGTTAAATACAGAAACATTATGTAAAGAGGCAAGAATATAAGCAGCTGTAAATGTGGGTGTTTTTGTGTAAATGTTATCGATCGAAATTTATCGATTATATGATGATATACATATTAAGCTTATTAATTTATTAAAAAAAAAATTGTATTATTTTGGTGTTTTGATTTTTACAGTGTTCGTGTAAGCAAACAAAGCAACGGTATAAGCGTTGCAAGCGATTTATTTTTATTGTTTTTATCGATAAACATAACGGAAAGCATAAGAAGCCAAAGAACTAACACAAAAAGTAAAAACTAAACTGAAATCGTTTATAAAGCTAGTCAATAACTCAATTATGAACAAATTGGATAGTTATCGATCAACTATCGCAGCTTCAACAGAGACAAAGGCAATGACAGATCCAAATATTTATAGAGAGAGAAAGAAACGCTTCAGACAGACATTGAGTGAATCAACCAACCAAAAACAAACAATCAAACAAAACACATACATACAAACATACATATATACACACACACATATGAGGTAGTTATCGATAAACGATTGCTGCTGCAAATATAGTCATCGATAGAGATATTATTGAGTTGTTGGCGGTTTGGTGGATCGGGCTGGCCGGCGGTATCGCGGTTGTCACCACATATACATACAAAACATCTATTGGGACGATGGTACTTAATGGTATTTCTTTTTTTTATGATAATCGTAATGCGGATGAGGGCGATGGGCGGTATTTATGGTATTTATGAAACTTACACATAACAAACGTGTAACGTACAACACTCACTAACAACCCATTAAAAATTTGTTGATTTTCATTTTTATGTATATGGTATTTTTGGTATTTTTTATTTGCACAGTGCATACACAGAGGATTTTCTTTAACGAGGTGAATTACACTTAGTGGTTTTGTGTAGTTGGTATTTTTTTTTTGGTATTTTCTTGGTTTATTTTAATTTTTTACAACAGTTATGCATACTATATAAACATTATTTGATATTAGATATGTATATCAACACATACATACATAGACACATATGTATACATATATACAAAGTATATATATATATAAAGAGAGAGAGAGAGAGAGAATTAAAGAGAAAGAGAGAGAGAGACAAAGTATTTTTTTGTTTGTTTTTAAACAGAATTTTAGAACATTTTTATATATTTTCTATTGGTTAATTTTAATGTTATATTTTTTTGTTTTTTTTTTTTTTTTGTTTGTTTCGAGATTTGTTTTTGCCGCCGTTTTGTAAGCCATTGCAGGGTTCGAGGTATGTGAGCGAGCGGAGGGAACGGCAAGGACAGAGAGAGAGAGAGAGAAGGGTGGGGTGGGGGCGGGTGCGGTCTTTCGCACTACTGAGCTAAGATCACAATACATACATACATTGACAGATATGTATATATGTAATTGCTCATATATATGTGTATGTGTTTATGTGTGTATGTGTTGCTTGTTCTGTCATTGTGCTAATTCTGCCTCTGCTTTATCAACATCATCTCTTCTTCTTCCTCAGCTGCAAACTACATACATATGTAAAAGTTGTTAACTTTATGTGTGTGTGTGTTTGTGTGTGCGTGAATTGTGCATTTGTGTGATGTTGTTGTTGTTGTTGTTGTTAGAATGAATTACCAAAGAACTTCCATACAATCACATAAAGGCAGTTATATTGCAGCTCTTCTGCATCCGTTGCCTAGTTTCAGGAGAAAGAAGCATATAGATAAGAATTTCAATTTTCATTTTTCATTTTTTGTTTTGTTTGTTGCTTTTGAAATTTGATTTGCATTGTTGTTGCTGCTGTTGCTGTTGTTGATTGGTGCTATTATTATTATTGTTGTTTTCATTATTATCATAGTCATTATTACATTATAATTATAATTGTTGTAGTAGTAGTAGTTGTTGTTGTTGTAGCTATTGAAAACAAAGAAACTCTACGAAATTTTGTCGCTATACAAAATGCAATTCGTAAAATCAAAACAAATTTGAAGCAGCCCCATTTCATTTCATTTACAGTTACGCTCTCTAATTTGACTGAGGAATTAACGGGGTGTGAGGGAGACGGGTAGACTGGGCTCAGCTTGCTTGCATTACTAAAACAAAAATCTACGGCTTGCATACGATATAACATACAAAAGCCAGCAAAGAGTAAGTGTGAGAGAGACAGAAAGAGGTTGGGAGAGAGAGTTAAATCAGCTAAAGAGAGGGGGGTATGGGTGGGTTATTATTGTTGTTGTTCTTGCTATTTATTGGTCTAAATACGCCCTAATTAATACACACGCACAAAACAATGCACCGCAATGCATGGCAGGCAGCATGGTAAATCAGCAGCACCAGGCAGCCAGCACTGTGTATGTGTGAGTTGTGGATGCGTATGCGTGTGGCTGTGTATGTGTGTGAGAGTGAGAGATTTTTGTCAAATTTACTTTCGATTTCGATCTTCGCCTTTGACTCTCTCGCGTTCGCTCTCACTAAACTGCAACTGCTACAACTACAACTATGCGCCTTGACGCTCACACGCTCACGCTCTCTGTTGTTGCTGGGACGGTAGAGGAGGAGAGAAGGGCAGGGGAATAGTGGAGAGTGGAGAGATTGGAATTAAAACATATGGAGTCAGACCGCTTGCGCCTGTATTACGCTCTCGCTTTCAGTACACTTACGCACTCTGCACATTGCAGTTGTGGGTCGATGAAGGGGTAGGTGGGTGGTTGGTAAGAGTTTTGCTATTTTTAGAAGCATTTACACACGCATACTTACGTATCTTTTTGGTTAGACTGCCGCTCATCATTGGCGACACATCGTTCTTATTGGCCCGCCCAGCGCCAGCTCCGATGCCAATGGCGCCCGCGCGCTGCTCTCTCGGCTGATATTTGATGTTCGGCACCGAGAGCAGGCGCTGATCGCGCGACTTCTCTTTGAACTTTTGCCGTGTCGGCTTCAATGGCGGCTGCTGCTGTAGCTGTTGCTGTCCTTGTTGCGCCTCGCTCAATGGCAAATTATTGGGCCTCTCGCCGCTCTCGGGCGGCTGCTCAAAATCGACACGCTTCTGCGGCGGCGTCGCAGTCGGCGTCACAGCCGGCGCATCGCCTGTATCACAATTGAGCATTGCACTGGCCGCTGCCAGGCCGACATCCTCTTCACGGCACTCGAGCGCCTCAACTGGCAGATCCTCGGCGCCTTCGGGCGAACTCTCTTTGGTCGCATAGAATATGGAGGAGCTGTTCCGCATGGACTCCAGCTCCGTATTGACATTGGGGCTGCCGCCCCCGATTTTCATATTGACTTTTGATAATTGACGCTTCAAATTGAACGTTTTCCATGACATCGACTTGCGGCGATCCTGCAGCTCTTTGGGTGCCACGCCCACCTCATCACGCTGCGGACTTTTGGCCGCGGCCAGCGCTCCAGCCGTCACTGCGCTGGCATTGCTCATTAGCGACTCTTTTGTGCTGTTGATAACATCGGCCACGCCCAGCGGTGATGTGGGCCGTGAGCTTGTGTCGCCCGTTGCTGCCGACGCGGGCGTAGCGGCCGACGTCGATGCCGTTGTTGCTGACAGCGCTGCTTCATTCGCCTCGGGTATGAACTCAATCGACGGACTGTCCGGGCTGGTCGTATCGTTCAGCTATATTTGCATATATATATACACACACATACATACATATATATACACATACATATACATTTACATATATATGTATATATACATATACGTATGCATATACATTAGGAGAGGGATGGAAGGCGGGCGCAATGCCACAAGTTTTAATAAAGTTTCGACTAAGCAGGGAGACGCGTACGTAACAGGGGCATTTCGCATATCCGAGAAACCAAAAGCAAAGCCAAGAAAATAAAGGAATACAAAAAACCAACAAGAAGAACATGAAGAATTGGAAGAGCGAAAACTACTTAGAAGAAGATGAGGAAGCAGCAGCAGCGGCAGCCGACAAAAAATTGTGCAAAGTTTGTTTGTGCGAATTCTTCAAATATCCGATATTAGAATAGGAATAGAGAATCTTTTCTTTTTTGCGTTTTCCAATACTGAAAGCTTTTAATGGCATATCTATATATAATTTCGAACTTTTATACGCAGCATATTTAACTGTTACCTGTATCATAGCATACTAACTTACAATATTGAACTGTTATACAAGTACGTTCCGAAACTGTTATACGTAGATCATGATATCTGACTGTTATATGATATATGATGTGGTATTCAACTTCTAAATATTGTATATCCGCCTAACTCTTATATTGACATATTTCATGGTATACATCTTACTGTTATACTTAGACACAATATAGCTTGCTGTCATTCAAAAGCTTATCAGTCTACTATATTTGTATGAATCCTACAAAACTGTTGTAACTGTTCGTTAAATATATGTGAAATATAACAGCTATATTTATATCAAATCGTACATAACTAATAACTGTTATACATGTGTATAACACCTATCTAACTGTTATATGCATATTGTCAAACATGGCAAACACTTATATCAAATCGTATATAGCTGTCAACTGTTATACACGTGTATAACACCTATCTATATATATATCTATTCATATCTATTTTATAGATAACATTAATGACTGCTCTATACATACAATACTCAACTGCTATATGTATGTACATAGGTAACTGTTATACATTTTCTATATTGTTGTTATATCAATTGTTATATGTAAATGAATAGCCTTTCCAAATTATCTAAGTACCAAATTGGAAACAAAAATATAATTCACAGATAATGAAAAACTTTGCAACTGCTGCTCGCTTTGCTTTTTCTTCTATTTCTTCCTCTTCTATATAGTCTTTCCGTTTTATTCCTCTCTTCTGCTCTTTGTCATAGGTTTTTTATCATCTCTTTATGCTTTACTTTAAAGGCGCTTAGAACTTTTATATTTTTACTTTTTATATATAGAATTATTAAATGTTGTTCATATGGGGTATATATATATATATAATCAGATAAAATAGGGGAATACCGAATTTACAGAGACATATACATATATGCATGTACATATTTATAATATACACACAATCATAAATACATGTGTATGTATGTCCTACAAAGTATACGAATTCATAGCTGTTAACTGTTAGACGAAACGTATAACAGATCTAACACGCTCACACACATACAGTCAACTATGTATGAATTCGCATACATTGCATTAACACTCATATATTTATATGCATATATTTATATATATATATCTATATGTTCATCAATCAGTTATCTATCGATTATCAATCAATGGTCAATTATATATGTATAACAGTTAACATAGATTATTATATTGTGGTTTCACATGGTTTCATTTTCAAATTTAGTTTAGGTTATTTAGTTTAGTTCGGGATTTTAGTTTAGTTTTAGGTTGGGTTTAGGTTTAGGTTAGTTTTTAATGGATAGGCGGAAATGTTACATCATGATGTATAGCAGTTAAAAATATAGATACATATACATATACATATAAATATATATATATATATATATGTTTATGTATATGTCTATGCATATGTATATAGTGTGATGTAAGGTCTCAAAGTTAATGCAAACAAAAACCAATAAAAAAAAAAAATCAAACAAAAATCACTAACACACATACATATACATACACTAAAGGAACGCACATCAATCAACCAATCAATCAATCAAAGAAACCGTGTCTGATTTATACAGTTACAACTAGAGACACAGAGAGAGAAAGAGAGAGGGGTAGTGTGTGAGAGAGAGAGAGAGAGAGAGAGCGACAGAGAGGTAAAGACACAAAGAGAGAGAGAGAGAGAGAGAGAGAGAGAGAGGCACACGCACACACACACAATATACAAATCAATCAATGATGGAACGTGGCAAGATGCGAGCAGGGTGAATGGTGACAGCGTCTGTGTGTGTCTGTGTCTCTGCGTGTGTGTGTGTGGTAACAATCAATAAAATAATCCAATCAATCAATCAGTGTCAATCAATGCAACGTGCAAAGTACAAATTTATAAAAGTATTTCCATACACACGCACACAGAATTCCTATACGTTTCCATTTGATTTACAATCAAAACCAATCAATCAATCTATCAATCATTTATGATTTACCATGCTGACAATTTGTGCGCTTTATTAAAAAAATTATTTAGTTTCAGGGCAAAATCAATACAGTTTTCTTTATATAGTATATATTTATACATATATACATATGGTATATATATGGAGAGAGAGAGAGAGAGAGAGAGACAGAGATATATAGGAGTTAGAGAGCGTAAAGGAGAGACAGAGAGAGAGCGCATACTAATGCCTGTAGTATCAAAAGTTTTGAAATATTCTTTTGCGCAACTGAAAGCTAGACTAGGCATACGCAAAAATTAATACTAGAAAAATACTAGCAAAAATATTGAATAGGTTTAGCTTTAAATGCTTAAAAAATAATTTAAAAAAAAAGCACTAAGCATAGAAATTGAGAGAGAGATAGAGATACACAGAGACAGAGAGAGAGCGAGAGCGAGTATATATATGTATATAAATATATATATATATAGATATATATAAATCAGTCGGCTAAGCCGATTTATGAAACTAAGAAACTAAGGAAACGAAATATAAATAGAGTTTAATTTGCAAATATATAAATATATATTTATATTTATATATATGTATATAAAGAACTAGATATAAAATATACTAAATAAAATGCTACTATAATATTTAATACGAATTTGTAGAGGCTACTAAAATAATTTAGCTATAAATATATAAACCATATACATATATACCATATATATGTATATCGTACATATATATATATATATATGGTATATAGTATATATGTATATATAGTATATAAAAAAAAAACTAATATATATCAATATGTACTTTTAGCTATAATGTAAATACTTTTAAAAATATTGCTTGCATATATGTGTGTGTAGTATTTTTTTTATTTTATTTTTTATTTTTGTATTTTGTACTAAAAATGAGGGGAGCAAACTCAAAGGAAGTGTGTAAGTGTATGTAGTGTATATGTATTGAGTAAATTTTTGTTTATATTAAATAAAAAAAGTACTTCAATCAAAATGCCAGACAAATGCAAATTTTGTTTGGTCTATTTTTGAGTATTTTAGCTTAATTTAACTGTTAAATGAAAAAGTTGTTAAATGCGTTTTCTACAATTGTTAATCAATCAATCAATCCATCAATTTAGGTGTTAAATATTAAATGTGTTAAGTTTAGTATAAATTCATAAATGTTATTGTAATTTGTTATTGTCAAATACATCAATCAATCAATCAATCAATGGCATATTCGAGCGCTATTTGTCTAACACTTGATGCGCGTGTGTCAATGTGTGTGTGTGTGTGTGTGTGTGAGTCATTGTATTAGTGTCATTTGATTGAAGGCGGCAACATTAGCATTAATCATTATTAACATCAATCAATCATGATCAATCATCAACATCATCATCATCAGTATTAGCGTTAACAATCATGACCAATCGATGATGATTAATAATCATTAATAATCATATTAACTATTAGCATCATCATCATCATCATCATCATTGTCATCATCATCAACGTCATCATCGTCAATCGTTATCAATCATATTTGTATACGTGATCAATCAATCAATCACTTACCTGATCAGAACTGGGCGAACGGCTTTGCTCCTCTTTGCTTTCAATGCGTTTTGGACTTTTTGGTGTTCGCGAATAAGGATCGTGTGCGCCATACAGATCGGGACATGCAACACTCAATAGGCAAATTTTTTGGATTATATCAATTATGACAAGTCCATATTCGGTACCATAAGCCATTCTAAAAACAGAAAAAAGAAAAGAACACGCCATCATGTCAACAAAAACAGCGGCATCCAGCAAAACCAACCAAAATGAACCCATAATCAACAACAAAAGAGAACAGAAAAGAAATACTAACGAGTGAACCAAAAATCGATATTGATATATACCTACTATAGATCACGCTCATACACACACACATACGCACTAAAGTCCGGTTTTATTATGCCGAATGCTTGACTGCCTAAGACTAACTATAACGAGTAGCGAGTAGCGAGTAACAAATAACGAGTGCCTAATCCTTCTACCTGGCAATTGTTGCAACTGGCCGCCATTGCAAAAGCATTAAGCCAAAGAGCAGCTCCCTTCAACGACTAACGAGTGCCGAGTGACGAGTAACGAGTAGCTAGTAGCTAGTAGCGAGTAGCGAGTAGAGTATAGCTAGTTGCGAGTTACGAGCAGCTGCTTGCACTTGCTTTACTTGTGAGCGGCTTCCTAACACTAACGTGTGACAAGTGACGAGTGACAATTAGCGAGCACCAAGTAACGAGACGCGTTCTAGTTTAATAACTATATGAAATTGAACGCTATGCTATTTCTGACAAAGTAAAGTCTTTAATGTGTAACAAGTAAAAAATAACGAGTAGAAAGTAGCGAGTAACGAGTAACTGATCAGACGTGTTCTAATTTAATAACTATAAGAAATTTATTGCAATGCAAGAAAAGTCGCTAATGTCTAGCAAGTAAGGAACTCGTTATTCCTCGTAGCGAGTAGCGAGCAACGAATAGCTTCTTGTACTTGCACCCGACGGCAGTTACGACTAATCCCTCTTGGTAAAAATTCAATCGAGTGACTTACTTCTGGAAGTGAGATTATCAAAGTAACGAGTAGATAGTAACGAGTAGCTTACTATTAAAACTTGTACCTCGTTTTAACATTGGAAACTGGCATAAAAGAATAAGAAATATAAGAGAAACTTACGCCAACGAGTAGCGAGTAGTAAATAACGAGTAGCTTAGCTAGTTTGGTCAAGTATGACGTATGCATAGCGAGTAACGAGTAGCTGCTGGCACTCGCTCTAGCTGGCAACTACTGAGAACAAAAACCAAATCAAAAGCAAAAGACAAACGCACGCTAACTAAGTAACGAGTAGCTGCTGGCACTCGCTCTAGCTCTAGCTCTAGCTGGCAACTGGTTGCAACTACACAACGCAAAATGGCAAACGAACAGAGTTAAGCGGGTGCGCGCGGGGTAGGCTCTCGTTGCGTCCAAAACTGTGGCGAGTGGGGAATTTAGTAGGGCTTTACTTGGTTTTTATTTATTTTTGTCTATGGGCTCTAAGTACTTCAGGCGCTTTGTTTTTTTTTTTTTTTTTCAGAGAACTTCATGCACAATTTACGAATACAAACTACGAATACTGCACTAAAATAGATTTTTTTTTTTTTTTGTTATATATTTTGTTGTCCGCGTGTGTGTGTATGTGTGAGAGAGAGAGATAGTGTGTATGTGTGTGTTGTATGGCAGGACACTGTATGACTTGGGGGGTAGATAACGAGAGTGCTACTTACAGTCCATAGCTAGAGTTGATGCACAACGATGTCACCTGTACGGTGCGACGATTGGGACCCGTTGTTAGACAAACCAATTGGGATTGAAAGCCCGGCGGCTTCCGCTGAGCACCAAAGCGCACCTTCAGCGTGCACTCCGTCTGCAAGAGAGTGAAAGAGAGAGAGAGAGAGAAAAGAAATGATAAGTAATGTTAAGAAACCCATATTATAGTAAGAGTAAATACTAAGTAATACTAAGTAGTAGTAGATATATATAGATAACATAGATAACATAAAGAAAAGTTTTAGCTTGTGCAGCTAAACTAACAATTTCTATTGTTATCGATAAATATCGATTTGTAGTTTAGCCTCTTTAACTACTTCCTCATATGTATTTATACATAATATTCCTTGATAATCAATCCAGCATTGATACGCACCTTATCCGAATCACTCGATTCGGTCTTCTGCACCTGATGTCCAGTGAGAAAATCGCATTCCGGACTGGTGCCATAGATGTCATCAAAATTCTCATAGAGTATTGGTATCTCCAGCACCAGCACCTCCGATGTGGATTCGACCTTGCGAAACTTGAACAACATTACCTGGCCCATCGCGCCGGCGACGCAGAGTCGCCGCGACTCCGAGCATAAAAATATCAAATGCACTGCCAATGGATTATCGCTATCCGAGTGGCTAACATGACGCGGCTTCTCGAATATTTTCGCCGTCTTCAATTTGTACAAAATCTGCGTGCGGGCAAAAAACGTGATTTACAGCATATCTCTAGCGTTATAGAGCAACATTGCTTACCTGGAGTGTGCCAGCGCCAGAGTCCCAGAACTTAAGTGACCCATCCTGATGGCCAGTGATGACAATTTCCGAATAACTGCACGAGGCTGGCGACCATTCGCCACCCGAAATGGGCCATTCGCGCTCCGAGAAGCCTGTCTTTTTACTTGTCGTTGTGCGACCAACCTAAGTGAGAGTGAGAGAGAGACAGAGAGAGAGAGAGGGGGAAGAAAAGAGACAAAGGCAAACAATTAGTGATTTGGCTATGGGTCACAAGCTCTATTTAAATGCAATAAACATTGCTCATTGAATGAAATCCCAAATGCAGATTAAATTTTGTATCCTCATGTCAAAGCTCATGTTAAGCTTGAGTGGGTTTGGCCACTGCATGCAAAAACTCAAAGGAATGTGAGAGCAATACTTTTATCCTGATGTTAAGTCTTATGTCAGCTAATAATCAATAAAAGTAATATAACTACAGCATATTTATGCTCGTTGGCTAGTCTAAAACTAATCCTCATGTCAAATTGCATGTTATTTAAAGTTCATTTATTTTACTTATAATTCCCCAGTTTTAACTAGCTGAATACTTACAGAATAGAAAGCAGGAACCAAATCCGATGGGCAATCGGTTAAATATGTGCAACATGTAACAGGTGATTCGTGTAAGTCCATTGGATAAGGCGATTCAAAACATGGAAAACCGGGCGTTAATAAGTCTATTAATACTAAGTCATATTGAAGCAACACAGCTATCGCATATGGTTCCTGGGTTTCTGTATAGACCAAAAGACAGAGATGGAAAGAGAATTATAGAAATTGAATTACAGCAACTTCATTCAATTGTTAACGAACCGCAGGGCCAAGGATTCTCGCAGAGGGTAATGAAATCGCAAACGGCATGCTCCATTTCCAAAACGGTTGTGGTCTTGCCCACCATAACTGTGATGCAATTCGACTTTGAGCCCTTCTCCGATGGCATGCCGCCAGAGAAAATTGTAAAGGTTTCGCTGCGAAAGAATAAAAGCGACAAAAAGAGAAATGAAAATGAAAGTCATCACAGTGAAAGAGAGAGCGGTATGGGAGTGAGCGGTATGAGGAAGAGAGATAAGTGGTTTTGTGACTTACCCAGTTGTGCTTGACTTGAGGTCAACTTTATAAATCGGTTTACATTTTTCCGCATTGCCATCCTTGTTGATTTTCGCTGCATCATCGGGCAATCGAGTCAATTAATCAAATGCTTGGCAAACGTATTTCCTTTTCACTTACCATGCGGACAAACTTGAGACTGGGGTTTCGGCTGCGCCTTGGTCGGCCACGAGCAAATCGATCCGTCCGTATGTGAGGATACAAAGTATTTGCCCTCGTAATGCCAGGCCAACGATTTAACCGCCTCCGCTGCTTGCCATCGAAACTCAGCGGCCTTCGCCTTCAGATCCCACAACACAAGCAGCCCACACTCAAATGCAATAAGCAACTGTCATTGATATGGGATTAATCGATCGATTAGTTGCCAATTCGAATCGTACTAAATTTATAGCACTCACCTTGTTTGCATCCAATGGATTATCACATAACGCAATCACAGCACCTGGATGACTAGTTCTAACCCTGCAAATATTTACAAAAATGTGTAAGATATTTTAATAACATGTTAAAGTTATTGAGCTCTTTTTATCTACAGAGACTTAACATGTTGCTGATAAGAGATGTAAACTTATCATGGGGCAATTACCATAGCTTTAATAGCAGACTGTTAATTTTAACAGAATACTGTATATAAAAGGGGAATGCTAAGGATCTGTAAACTTAACATAGCCTTTACAGCACGCTGATAATTTTAACTGAATACTGTAAATAACAGTGTATGCTAAGCAGCTGTAAACTTAACATAGCTTTAACAGTGTATGCTAAGCAACTGTAAACATAACATAGAGCTGTGAACATAACTGTTTGTACTGAATGCTGTATGTAACAGTCTATGTAAGCTTAACAGTAAACCTGTAAACTTAACATAAGCTGTCAACTTAACTTAAAATGTTACGATTTCAGAGAGAAATAGGTTGCTGATCAGCAACTTTACAGAGCCTAGACAGAGGCCCTTAACAGCAAGGGGCAATGTTAATACTTACACTTCAATTGCTTTATTCCAGTTAATAATATATCCACTAAGTGCAAATGTATCTATGTGAACGACGTGTATGTTACCCTTCTCGGTGCCCACGTACAGCCATTTGCTGCCCACGGGCAAGTGTATGCAAGTGACACTGAAAGAATCAGATTGAAATATATTTGTAGATATATATGATGTTGGTTGGGTATGATTGAGACTTACTGCTCGCGCTGAAATTTGAGACTCTGCACAATGCGCGGCGTCTTTTGGCGTATGTTCCACAAGTGTATTGTATCGTCGGCTGTGACCGTCACCAAAGCGCCCTCGTTCACCAGAAACTGGGCGAAGAGGACGGCGCATTCCGATTCACCTTCATGTTTGGCATGCGCATCGACGCAAGGTCGGCCCAAGCTATGCACAGAGGAAGAAAATCACACAAACGTTAGCCAATCAAGTAGAATTTAATTGAATTTTCCCAGTTCATAATGGAATCAAGTCAATTATGCATGGAGCTTTGTAACAGCCAAGTTCATTACAGTGCTGCCATATGGCTACAATTCAATTGAACCAGCTATATATAAGCCGCAGCCAACTTAATGCGGTCACTCTACACAAATAGCACTCTAGTGAAGCCGAAGCTACGAGAGAAAGCAGCTAAATATAGTTTCTAATCATATTCATATTCTGTTTCAAATTGTCATTCGATAGACTATTTCATCTGCAGGCGCAGCCAACTTAATGCGATGCAGTGCTGCCAGATATTTACAACTTTAAGCCGCAGCCAACATAATTCAAATCATCTTAAAGAAAGCTATTTCTATGTGCATCTTAAGGTGATTTCTAGGTATTATACCTCTCATAATTCATAAAGAACTTAATTCTGTTCCAAGTGTTGCCAGACCACGTAGATAATGTCTAATAAAAATGCTAGAGCATATAGGAATATTGGCAGACCGTTATAATGCAATTAATGAGTAAATTAAGCTCGAGTTTACTGTAACTGGACTAGTTGTAATCACGATATATCGATCTATTATATAACTTACATGCGTATATAGCCGGATTTATCACCAATCGCTAATAGTTTTTGTACTGGATCAAAGGCAAAGGATGTGGGTGAATATGGAAAGCCATGGCGAAAGGTCTGCAAAAACGGAGATAGAATTACAAAATATAGACGAATGTCGAGAAATATTGAATATATAATATATAAATATACATATTTGGGTTAGGTTGCTTATTGAACAGTTCTGTTATAGCCGCGTGTGTCTTATGATAGACTTTATAAAATACAACTACCAAATAAAACATCCGCTGGCTACAACAGACGTCAATTGTTTTCATAGTCGATCACTGGGGTTTACATATGCAGTTTATGTATCGTATATATGTTATGTTATATGTTATATATAGATATTGTATAGCTTTCCATTTATGCATTCTCTTATCTAACTTAAATTCTATCTATCATACTTCATACTATCTATCATACTTCATCTACCATTTTTACCCTTTAAACTCCTATCATATATTTTATATCTTCCATACTCAAACTTTCTATATATGTTTTAAAATCCTATACTTAATTTTCTATCTACCATATTTCATCTTTCTATCCATCTTCGCTCTATCTTTTATCTCCTATGCACTATTTACTATATTTGATCTTTTACTTTCTGTTTTGTAATCTTTATCATTGATATTTAATATCATTTATCTTACATAGCTTCCTCTTGGATACCCTTTGTCTTTTGATATTAAAAGTAGATAATATACAAATATAACATACATAACACATATACACAATGCAATCATTATTTTCATCCAGTTTCATCTTTGTCGTCTTCTCACTTACTTTTTTCAATGTAAAATGCTCGGGCTTTAATTGTTCGAGTATCTCCTGCTCCTGGCGTATGGCTTGTGGCTGTACGGTTTGTCGAAATCCATCCAGAACTCCTTTGAATGTGAACTTTTTCATTTTTGTAACATGAGTCGTCCTGCTGCTAAAGCCGATCTGAAGGTTGCTTCAAAAGGTTATCTAAAAAGGGGGCACAGCTTCTTTCTGCTGCTGCTTTATTCTTCTACTTCTTCTTTAGCTTTATCTTTTTTTCTTGGGATAATGATTTTCTTGTTGTTTCTTTTAACACCGTTGCAATAATAGTTTCTTGTGTTCTGCTTCTTTTTTTGTCTTTTAGATTATTTCTGGGTTTTTTTTTGTTGATTTTTGTTGTTTGGGAAGTGAAACTAGGTTAGCAATAGTCGAATTGAGAGCTGCAATTATCAAAGAGTGGGAGATGGGCAAAAACAAAAGGGAGAGAGAGAGAGAGAGAGAAATGCATTAGTTGAAAAAGTTTTGTTGCATGTGGCTTTAATGGCTGATGTCTAACAGTTTGATGATGCAATAGCAAAAACTACACACACACACACACACACACCTCACAGACACACTTGCTAAACCATCGAATGGTATCGTTAGCATGGCTTTCAGTATACATTTGCTTAGCGTATAAAAACTATAGCCCACTTTTGGGCGCAAACCCATCAAAATGCAATTTTCATGCAAAGTAAATAATGTTGTTTGCCGATATCAATGCTAGTTTTATGACCGCTTTGTAAATAACGGAACATGTTGATTTTACTTAGATTTTTATTGGATTTTCTGCAAATAATGTTAAATACAATATGATTACAAATATATGTCTGTATATAAAAATCGGATTCGTTTATACACATACAATGTTTGCATATATATATTTACATAAATCTGAATAATATATCTATACACATGCATACATACATAATGTATAAATATTTATTCATTGCTGTTTAGGAATATCATCAAATTTATCTCAAACGTTCCATCAATTCATTTGCATCAAAATGTTCTATCGATATTTTGTGGAATAACAATCACGTTAACGACGGCTTTGTCGCCTGGACTTAGCTTGTGGGGCGATGATAAATTAATTGACGGCACAACAAGCCGCGCTCAAGTACCATCTTCATTTTTAATGCAATGGCCGTTGAAAAGGTGCTCGCTATAAAACGAGCAGCGCTGCTTATGCTTGTGCTTTTGCCTGCGAGTGCGAGCGAAATAGAACTAAAGAAATGGCAATGAGGGATGGTAATGAGCTTTGTATGCCTCTGCGGAGCTCTATACGAATGTGCGAGTGTGCGTGCACGTGTGTGTGTGTGTGTGTGCAAATGCGATGTGGCTGTGGGCAGTGTCAAGAGTCAAATGTTAAATGGATATAATTGAAAATCGCTGTTGCCACATTTTGTTGCACAACACTCACACACAGACCTATGGCAACATACATACGTACGCGCATACATATATATAGATGCTCAGTATATGGGTTATATTTGTATATATGTATCAATGCCTGTGTATAGCTGTGGGTATATATTGTTTTATATATATGTGTGTATGTATGTATTTGCACTTATTTTTGGGATGGCACTCAAATCGATTTTTCGCACACTCATCGCACGGCGACGTCGTCGTCGACGTCCACAACGCTGCCAGTTTGTTTTTGTTTTTTTTTTTATTTGCAATTGTTTACGCTTTGTCAAACAAATAATCACACATGCACGTATACATACATACACTGTTTGCATGTGTGTGTGTGTGTATTTAGCTGGGTCGCCAGGACAAACGAGCGCGCAACAGTAAAAAGTGAAAAGCGAATCGCTGGCATACTTTAAATTTAATTTGCACAAACAAAAAGGCATAGGCACACACATACACACACATAGAAGGAACCTGGACTCATGCAGTGAGCAACAACAATAGCACACACATACACACATACATATACGGCGCCTGACCGACGACAACGAGCCGTTTCTCTATGTGTATGAGTGTGTGTGCTGCCTAATGATGATTAAAATACCATCGCTTGTTGTTGGTTGTGTAAACAGCAGTGCTTGGCGCTGGGAGGCTGAGCACACAAGTCACACTCTCTCACTCGCTCCTCTGCCTCTGCACTCCCCCCCTCACTCGTTCGCTTCTCTCTTCTTTTCTAGCATACATACACTTGTGTGTGTGTGCACGTATAGATAACCTCGATTTACAGATTTTTTCACACATACACACACACACATGCTGTACGTCTTTCATCTTTTTTTCTGTGTTCCTTCCTTTTTATGCGCTTGTTGCTACTCACTTGAATTTACTCTACATTTTTATTTATATTTATTTCTTTTGTACTCTTGGCGCCTTATGCCCGCAGCCGTGTCCGTTTCGCTCCTGTCGTTTTTTTTTTTTTTAATATTTTTGCAAATAGCAGCAACTCACACCAAATAGAAAAACTTAAAACCAACAAAAAAAGGGAAAAATAACTTTAACGGTAAATTGTTCAATAGTTGAAATGTGGGCTTTCAACAATTACAGCTGCATTTGGTGTTTCGAGAGACGATTTCAGTATATTCGATAGGCATTTGTTAATGCATATTTTAAAGTATTTTTCGCACTAATAACAAAAATATGTGTATCAATTGATTTTTCACTAGAAAAACACACACACGCACGCACGCACACACACACACAAAGACGAGACAACGGCACAAAAAAAAAAAAAAAAAAAAAAGAAATCACACACAGTGAAGAAAAACGTAGACGGAGTCAAAGTCGAAGTCGGACACACACGGGGATATGTAAGACGAGAAAAATGCTGCTGGTTAGCTGGTTAAATGGCAACTGGAGCTGCTGCTTCTGCTACTGCTGTTGCTGCTGCTGCTGCTGCTGAAGCTGAGGCTCGTTGCCGAGTGGCGTCGCTGTCGTCGTGTTTGTAAAGGCATTTTTTGCACCTTGTTTGGCGCACGCGAGGACACAGTGAGAGAGCGTTCGCTCGTCAACCCTGAAAGCAAATGCTCTCCAATGCTTACGTTCTCTCCCACTCTCCATCATCCGCAACACAGCAGCACAGCAGTACCGCCTGGCACGCGCGTTCGCCCACTCTAACACATACACTCTCCAACTCTCCCATCATCTTAACTCTCCCTCGTGCTGCTGTTTGCTTTGTTTAGGCATGCAAGAAAAGGAATGAATAAAAAAACGTTTACTGTTGCATAGCTCGAGGCGCTAAGGGCTCTGACGGTTCGAATTTTCACAGTTAGCTGTTGTTGCTGCATTTATTGCTTATCGCAAATACAACAAATAAGCAAAAGATTTACCAATTTTCACACACTCGTCTTCGTAGGTTCGTGTGAGCGCGTGTGTGTGTGAGTAGAGTGCTCGTAGTAGGTGAGCATTGCGCATGCTTACGCTAAGAGGCGCCCCATCGTGTCCTGGCTGGAGGACGATGTGTCGCACACAATGCGAATCGTGGTGAAACCGTTTTTGCGCGCGCGGTCACATGACACGAGGCCAACACATACACACACACAACATACACACGCAAATCTGTTGAGGTAGCAAGCAAAAAGCAAACAACCCCCCACCCTCGCTTTGAGCCTGGGAAATAGGCTTTGATTTTGTTTAAATTATATATGAGCGTGTTTTGCTTTCGCTACCATATTTCCCACAAACACAAGCACACACACACGCACACCTGTCTGTATCTGATGTGCACATGAATATATGTATATACATATAGAAAATTTAAAGACGATTACGTTTGCGAAACATTTGTGTAGAAGGAAACGTTGCACGTTATTTGGCCAAAAGGAAAGTCTAAACTGAACATCCGCGTTGTGCTCAACACTTTTACTGCTGCTGCTTCGGCTGCTGCTGCTGCCTCTGCTGCTGTCTTAGTACCGCGCAGTTTGAACGCGTATGTACATATTATGCTAGAGAGGAGTGCGTGACACGTGCACGTGAGTACAAATACATATATGCTCAAACTTTTAAGTTTAAAACCAAATGCAAACTATTCAATTAATTGATTAACTAATTATTATAAATCTATATTGTATTAAATACTAAATAAAACACTATTTGTATTAAATATGTATATGGTTTAAATACTATTTGAGTCCATACAAACTTGTCGAAAATATCAGCAAGCAAACAGAAAACTTTTTTGCAAATATTTCATTGTAGAATTTCATATCTATATTTTTGTATAAATAAACACGTTCTCAAAAATTAATATTCCAACAAATAAAATACATAAATACTTCAATTTTCGTGTTCTCATTGCTGAAAAATGCGATACACGCCCATCTCTATAAGCATACAAACACACATACATACACAGGGGCACGCATACAGACAAAGCTGGTCAGCTTGGTAGCAGTTATGCAAAGCAGCGTCGCTTTGCTGCGCGTCGCGTCGCTTTAGGGTTGCCGCACAGCAGAGCTTTGATTTGCGTCCGCCCCAACTCTAGGCCTAGTGCGCGATTTGGGCCAAGCGGCAATCCTGAAGCCATGGCCTGGAATCGATACTTGTTGTCCTCACACACACACAGACACACGCATACCCATACACTCTATCACACAGGAACAAAGGAACACACATCAAAAATTTAATCAACTCAAATGTAAATACGCACACACACACACGCACGGACTTAATAGCACAAAAATTTGCATTGAAATTGTTATGAGTTATGCCGTTAAACGTGCTCTCCGTACTACGACGCTCTCCCATTTAACAGCTAGCCAGGGCGGCCATATTAATAACAACTCTCCCACTCGCACACACACACACGTATGTATGCCATAGTATGTATACACTCGACCCATTAACACACAGAAAAGTATGCAATAAAAAATGGCCAAGCTCTTGCGTCATATGCCCAGGAATCATCTTGAAATCATGTTTGCAAATACACATATACACACACTCAAACAAATACACACTGGCAAACACAATTTATCATCCCAATAAGAAACTTGTTGGGCTGGCACGCGCGAGTCAACCACCAGCAGCAGCAGCAGAATTCGCAGTCGCAGTCGCAGTCGCTGCCGCCGTCACCATCGCCGTCTGTTGATAGCAATATGAGGGCGCCATAAACAACAAATGTGGTGGTGGCGGGGCGGACCCATCAGCCCAACCATCGCCACCGCAACCTCCATTGTTTGCATGAGTGTGTGAGTGAGAGAGATTACAAAAGACTTTCATCATTTCAGATTAAGTGATTCATTGGTCAGCTAAATAGGTTTTATGATGCTGCTCCTAATGACGGTGACGCTGACGCTGACGTTGACGACGCAGCTGCTGCACAAGCACAGAGCACACTCACTAACGACAAGCATGTTGTCATTTTTATCAGCATATGCATGTACACCTATACATACATGCACACTTATATATATGCATGAGTATTGTACAATTTGCACAACAGACGAGAACAGAAGGAAAAAAACAAACAGTCACAAAAAAGAGTAAAGCGCTGACGCTGCAAACATAACATCATCAGCCAACAACAACAACGTAAAAATTCCATTTCACAAAAATTCAATCAGCCACCCCCACAGTATATGCGCCCACCTGTTTCATTGCGTTTGGCACTGCGTTGATATACATATATGCATAGATATATGTGTATTTGTATTGACACTTGCACGCGTGGCCAATTTGTTAATGCATTGCGTCGCAATTGTTACTACGCGTATTGCAATTTTCGCACCTGGACTTCAACGCGCACAACTTTTTCACTTATTTGCTTGAAGTTTCTTTGACTACATGTATTTCTCCTAGCTGGAATCGTCTCGTGTGAAGCTACTTCATCAAACTGAGCAGCAAGTAAACAAACGTAATTTGCGCAATGTGAATTGTAAGCGTTAACAGCATCGTAAGTTGTTAAAGCACCGCTGTTAACGCAAATCGGAGCCAGTTTAATGCTGTAATTGCTAATCGTAACGCGAAATGCGTAACGTTTGCAGAGAGACGTACAGCAACGCAATATGCTGCTCACTTTAACGCGAAAATGCTCGACGTTAAATGTAAAAATATGAAAATAACATTTTTGACTTTTTTTACTGTTAATTTAAAAAATTTATTTAATTTTTATAAAATTTGATTCATGTATTTATTTATTTTTTTTTTAGTGGCTGTTTGTTATTCTAGATATAACATTAATTATTACATTACGAGCTTTGTTTAATATTTGTTGGATTAAAGCAAAAACTTTGCTGTGAATCCCCGCAAAAATTTATTTATTTATGTAGACATATAAATTTAAACAAATTTGTAATGCATTATATTTAAATAAAATTAAATATAAAGCTTAATTATTGATTTAACCACAAGCAGAAGCATTGTGAAACATACAATAATTATATATCTATATATGTATATGCATTATTTTTATGTTTCATATTTACATATGTATGTATGTAAAACCAATGATTTATATTAGGTGAATATGATTCGAGTGTAGTTTTATAAAACTTGAATAATACACGGACAATAAGCTTATTTAAACAGACATAATATACAAACTATATATGCATATATGTATATACAGACATACATATATACGTAAACAGGATTATAAAATAGTACAATAGGTTGGATATAGTATAGTATAGCCCGATCAATTCGAGATGAGTATATTTGGCTCAATTGAGTGTAGGACATTGAAGCCCTTGTGTAGAATGCAGGTGCGTAGGACGCCGCAGGTGACCAAAAATTGCGAGAACTGGAATATATGTACAGATGAGAATTGAGAGATGCATCAGATAGTTCTATATATATATATACTCAGACTGACCTCCACGGCATGCTGATGTATGTTGCTCACACAGACGACAATGCGTTGTCTCAGCTGCGCCTCGAGTTGGGGCACCTGCAACGCCTCGAGGCGCTGCTCTCCCAGCTGCACGGTAGCAAAGGGTATATTGATTGAATGGGGTACATGGACATGGCCGAACTCGACAACGCTACGCAAATCGATCAGGGCCAATTGTTCCGGTGCGTGCAGCAGCAGCTGATGCACATCCTTCGCGCTAATGCGCGGACACAGCTCCGACTGCAAATGCTGCAGCTCCACCTCCCCGGCGCCAATGTCCTGCAAAATCGAGGCAAAGACAAGTGTGAAATGAAATCGAATGGCAAAGGCGATTCACTTTCACCAACCAGAACATGTGGCGTCTGCACGCGCAGCGCATGCTGCCGATGGGTTATGCTCTTCGGTGTGCACTCGTACATCTTCTGGGACTCAATCACACAGCTCTCCATCACAATGTCGGGCAGGTCGGAGAAGAGCAGGATGCACTCATTGAAGCCAGAGTTGAGCAGCGTGCTCTTCAGCTGCTTCAATATGGCAACGCCAATGAAGAGCGGGTAGGAGCTGTCGCCCAGCATCAGCTTGTCCCATAGATGCAGAATCTTGTGCAGCGGAAAAACATCTGCAAGCAAGTCCAACAATCAGTCAATCAGCCAATCAGTCGGTTAGTCAATCCGGTGCAGACTTACGCGAGAACATGGTGAGAAACCAGGGAATGGCAAACAGCTCGGGTATAAAATTGATGCTGGCCAAATGCTGTGCCAGCAGCGGCTCATGGAATGCGCTCAGCTGAGAGAATTTACACAGATACTCCTTAATGATAGCCGAATTGTCCTTCAGAAAGAACCACTGCAGATACTTGGGTATAAAGCGGAACAGACTCAGGAATGCCATTTCTAAAAGACAAAAGAAACGAAATGGATTATATATATATATATGAATACATGGAGGAAAAAGAAACTAGTTAATCCTTAGATTTGTTTAACAATATAATCTACTTAGATTATTATAGACTATTTGCGAGTAGAATATCAGATAGCGTTATCTATTTATAGCTACCTATACTAGATGTACGCCTCTCTCAGGTATACCCTGTGTTGCTATATATACCCTGTGTGGCCTTTTACAGGGTATCAATAGCAAATACTCCTTACAATAGATTTTGCTTACACTTATCTAAGAATATAAAATACAAATAGCTTTAATTTATATGATAAACCCGCCTATAGCATTATTACAGGGTATGTGCAACGCGTGTTACAGTGCTAAGTTATAAATTGAATATATAATACAATACGCTAAAATATGCCCTAACATTAACATTTTATAGGGTATATTCAGCACTGACTGAGGGACTGATTTATATATAAAACTGAAGCCTCAGTACATATTCTAAATTCATTATAGAGATATATCTATATATATAATATACCCTATAACATTTACCAAATGATACCCTACAAATATCATTCATAATATTATACTCCATCTCTCTTTGTCGCTCTCGCTCTCAGTCTATCTCACTGCCTCTCTCTCTCTCCCGCTCACCTTCATTGTTAAAGTTGAGATAGAGAAATGGCGCAGTCAGCGAGTCGAGTCCCTGCCAGTAGACATACTGCGGATGGGCGGTCACCCAGGCCTTGAGCAGACGCTTCAGCTTGCGATGTCCGTCCGGCGAGGAGAGCAGCTCATCGTATTGATGACACCTCGGTATATCCACCTCGATCTGGCGATCCGTGCTGGTCGCTGTGAACTTATCTATTTTCGCGTAGCTCGCATTGGGCAAAACGCCCAGCAGAGCCGCCCAAATGGGACCGCGCAGCAGCGGCGGTATATCAATGGCTGCTTCGCGCTGCAGCTGCTCCGCCGTGTGCGGGTATCCATGGAGTAGGCGTGTGAAGAGACGCACACGACGAAATTGATATTCAATATCACGTTCCCTTATCAGCAGAGGCAGCTGCAGCTGCTGTTCCTGCTGTTGTTGTTGTTGTTGCTGCTGCTGCTGTTGTTGGCGCGGCACATGCAGCAGCGGAAAGTAGACGGTGGCTGGCAAGCGGCTGAGCCGCTGGAGCAGCGGCTGTAGTTTCAGCAGCACCACACGGTCGTCCATCAAATAGGATTGACTGCGCGGCGGGCAGACGCTGGCGCCGCTGAGTCGCACAATTTGGGGCAGCGCCAGGATTGGCGCTTCGCTGCGTATGAGACCCTCCTTTTTCAGCTCCGCTTGCACGTCGCCGCCGGCTAGCTGCCAGAGGTGATAGATCTGCGTCAGGGGGCAGCGCAGCAGCAACGGCACAGGCTCTGCCGATGCATCCGGCCGCATGGCCGGCGCCTGGCTCAGCTGGGCAAAGCAGGGATGCTGCAGCAATTCGGTGGGCAGCGGACGCTGGGCGGGCAGCACGCTCAGACAACGCTCGAGCAGCTCGCGCACCTCCTGCGGCAGCTGCTGGAACAGCTCCAGGCGCTGATGCTCACGTGCGATTTTCTCGACAACGCTGGCTTTGGCATTGCGCGCAAAGGCCAACACCTTCCAGGCAATGTTGCTCAGCTTCAGCTTGGGCCACAGCTCCGTTTGCAGTAGCTGTTCCAGCAGGAGCATCGCCCAGGCCCAGACGTCGCTCTTGATGTTGCCATTGACGCCGAGCAGACGCTCCGGCGCCATATAGCGCACATTGCCAATGGGAAAGGGCACATAGGCGCCGCCCTTGGTCATATGATGCATGCCATAGTTAAAGAGCTTCACCTGCACAGCATCTTCGCTGCCCTCCACGAGTATGTGACGCGGCTCCAGATTGTGGACGACCAGCCTCTGGGCATGCAACACAGCCAGCCCGCTGGCCACCTGATGGAATATGCGCAGTATATGTGTCTGTTTGATTGGTGTCTGTGCGTGCCGCTTCACATAATCCTCCAGTGTGCAGCCCACATATTCCGAGACGACAATGGTGCGCTCTAAAAGAAAGAAACGCTTGAGTAAATTCTGCTGTATGCAAAGCAGGGAAAGGAGTGGATGAGGTTGTGGGTCCTGCTGTTACCATGCTTGCCGCGCACCACATCCAAATACTGGCACAAATGCTCATGCTGCAGCTCCTTTAGCCGCTGGGAACGCCCTAAAATAGCAATCGAATTGGGTGTGAGGGGCAGGCCATTGCTGCCGCACACATCGCCCGGATGCAGACGGGCAAAGAAAGT
The DNA here is from genome assembly GCF_018153725.1 of Drosophila mojavensis. Lineage (NCBI taxonomy): Eukaryota > Metazoa > Arthropoda > Insecta > Diptera > Drosophilidae > Drosophila > Drosophila mojavensis. The sequence continues at coordinate 3,459,308 of NW_025318667.1, read as the reverse complement.
GATGGCGCATAGGCGACGCGTCTCCGATTTGGTTAACGATGTGGCGCCAGCGGCCATTTGGTGGGGCAGGCAAAGAAAGCAGCGAACACAGCCAAGGAGGAGCAACAATTATTTCTTGGCCACTCAGCAGGGCAAATCAGCTGTTCTGTTATCGATAACAGTACGTTGTCAGCACTGCTTCGGCATTGAGCAACACTGCAACAAGTTTGTTTTGCTAATGCACTAAGTGTGTTAGCACCTACGACTTTATCAACTAATATGTCACACAGTTGCACATTGATATATGTATATGTATATATACATATATGCATATTCATTAAATATTAGCATTTATTTACTAATAACAAATAATAACTTTAATAATGAATGTTGTTTTTTTCTTTTCATTTTATGTGTTCTGCTTGTATATGTATATGTGGCAAAATATATCATACGGTAAGGGTATCTGAAAATCGCCATGCTAGACACATTCGCTTTGTTTGTTTTTATTGCGCACTCGAAATAGTTTCGATTTCGTTTTGTATACAAAAAAAGAGGCGTTGATATGGCAATTTTGTAGCCATTGGAGCGCAGTTAGTCGTCAACGGCGCACTGCACTGCAAACAATTGCCAAATTGAATAAATTGAATTTAATTTACAATCGCAACGCAACTAGTCACAAGGAATGTCGTTTCTGGTGGAGTACACGGAGCCCCATTGGCGGGATCTGGATATGCGTGCCCTGCGCGTCGATCAGGCTTATATGTATTTGCATTCGGAGTATGCCGAGGACAGTTATCTGTATACCCTGTCCGATGAGTGCTATACGGTATGTTAACACTTGCACACATTCATTTCCCGCTGCATTTCATCTTTTAAAGAGCTTTTGTTGTTGTTGTTTCAGTGTCCATTTGCCAAAGTGAAAGCTCTGCCCTCAGCTGAGTCGGTGGAACCGTTAAAGCTCAGCACCGCTTACCCGTTGAGTTTCAAAATTTATGCACACGATCAGGGTCACTATGCCTACGAGAATGCGTATGTGTTGCAATTGGTGTGCGTGTGTGTATGTGTGTGTGCCTTACAGCGTTCTAGAGATGGCCACGTTTGATGTTCATCGTTAATCTAGTGCCGATCAAGCGCGAACCAATACAGGTTTTTGAAAATACCATAAACAAATTTTATGCGTGCAAATTGTTAAATTTGCTATAAGCAACTCTATTGCATATTCATCTTATATAATAATCATATTTGCATATTCCGTGATTGGCTTTCGTGTCTCGTTCAGCACACGCCCATCACTACCACGACGCTTATACATATGCTTTCTGCTTATGCATAATCTTTATAGCTCCGGCTCCAATTGCAATAATATCATCATGACATCTGTTTACACGCCATTCTTATGCCTAAACGTTGTGTGTGTGTATGAATGTATGAGTGTGTGTGTGTGGCTGTTTGCATTTAATGCTTATTCACTTGATTTCTCTTTCATTCGTCCGCTCCCCTTGCAGCTCGGCTTTGTGTGCGCTGCGGCGCAGCGATCTACAAGAATTCGGCGTATATAACCTCACACTTCTGGCCAATGGCAGCTGCAGCTTCAGCGTCGACAAACCCGGCGTTCCCATTAATTACGGTGAGTATCGATTTCAATCTAATCGCTAACATCATGTATGTACATATAATACTTATCGTACTGATTGTTGATACATACTTAAAACGAAACTTGTTCATTTGCCATTCATTCTCAAGCCTTTCTCTCTCACTCACGTTAATGTTTTTTGTAGGCTTGTACCTAAACACTTTGAGAGCCCGTTACTAATCGATTCATTGTCGTCCCTTATGTTGACTTCTTAAACGATTTACTGGCAATGTGTCATAGCCAAACTGCAGTCCATCTATGCTACGTACATATGTACATATGTATACATGCTTACACATGTTTCATTCATTCTTAGTTGTTACAAAACAGCAATGAATCTCAGCAATAGTAATAGCTGCAGCTTTGTTGTTTCTCTCCTTGGCACTTCAATTTGTATATCGCATTCGTAAACGTGCTTGAATATTGTGTGTATATATGTAAGCTCTAGATATGTATGTATGTACGTTTGTCGTGCTCTCTAAAATACTTTACTAAATGTTAGACTGGTTTTCGTAAACGTTTATGTTTATCTCTCTCTAATTCTACCTCACTGTCTCTCTCTGTCTTTTTCTCTCTATCTCTCTCTCTCTCTCTGCCTTTAAAAATGTGTTAATGGCAAGAATTTAAGAAATATCTGTTTTGATATCGTCTCTCCTCTTTCCCTCTCTCTCAAATTATCTTTCATTCCTTTTCACTCTCTTTCGCTATGTCGCCGTCTCTCTCTCTCTCTCTCTCTCTCTATCCAACTCTTTTTTGTTATTTTTCAGTCTCTCTTTCGCTCTGTCACCCTCTCTCTCTCTCTCTCTCTCTCGGTTTCTAAATCCGTTTCATTCTCTTTCACTCTCTCTCTCCCTATTTCGTAAATGTTTTACTGGCTGCTTTATTTTCTAAAATTTATTGCTCTATTAATAAATAAGTATATTTACATACACATCTGTTAACTGATTATCTAGATTCATAAATATTTTACTGACTCAACTTCAACTCTACTCTACTCTATTCCCGTGCAGCATTCCTCTCTGTCTTTGTGCTGGTCGCCTCGCTGCTAATCCTTCTGAAGCTCGTTAGCTGCGCCTGGAAACGTTACCGGTACGATGAGGCAGCTGCCGTGGCGGACAGCATTGGCGATGCAGCGGCGAAGGCGACGCAGCGCCAGCGAATGCGCAGCCTGGACACATTCCGCGGGTAAGCAGCTGAGATACCCTGTAAAATGGAATCGATCTTGTTTCATAGCCCCGTTGCAGCCTTTCGATTGTCCTGATGATATTCGTGAATAGCGGCGGCGGCGGCTACAGCTGGATTGAGCACGCTGCTTGGAATGGACTCCATCTGGCCGATATCGTCTTTCCCACCTTCCTCTGGATCATGGGCGTCTGCATACCACTGTCGATCAAGGCGCAACTGGGGCGTGGCATCAGCAAGCCAAGAATCTGTTTGCGCATCGTTTGGCGCGCCTGCAAACTGTTTGCCATCGGACTCTGCCTGAATTCAACGAACGGCCCCCAGCTGGAGCAACTGCGTCTCATGGGCGTACTGCAGCGCTTCGGCATCGCCTATCTGGTGGCCGGCGTGCTGCACACGATCTGCAGCCGGCGCGACTACCTGAGTCCACAGCGTGCCTGGCAGCGCGCCATCTACGACATCTGCCTGTTCAGCGGAGAGCTGGCCGTGCTGCTCGCCCTGATAGCCGCCTACTTGGGCTTGACATTCGGCCTGCGCGTGCCGGGCTGCCCGCGCGGCTACCTCGGTCCGGGCGGCAAGCACAACAATGCAGCCGATCCCAATTGCATTGGTGGCGCCGCCGGCTACGTGGATCGCCTAATCCTGGGCAATGCGCACATCTATCAGCATCCCACGGCCAAATTTGTTTACGATGCGTCGGCCTTTGATCCGGAGGGAGTATTTGGTAAGGCTTTGAGTTCCATGATGGAGCATCATCACTGTGTGTAATAGTTACTTTCTGTCCCGCTGTGCAACCCATTCTCCATTTGATCTTTCTCTCTCTCTCTCTCCCTGTCATTCTGTCTATCTATCCCACCTCTCTCTGACTCTTTGTACCTGCATCTTTAAATACATCTCTGGTTATACACCGTCTTTCCACTTTTTCTGTCTACATCTCTTTTACAATCTCCTCTCTCTATCTCGTATACTCCTTGTATCCTTCTCAACATTTATAATTTTACAAACCTCCCGCTCATTCACTCTCTCTTTCTCTCTCTCTCTCTCTCTCCCTCTCTCTCTCTCTCTCCCTCCCTCTCTCTCTCTCTCTCCCTCTCTCTCTCTCTCTCTCTCTCTGTGCCTCTTTCTCTCTCTCTCTCTCTCTATGTGCCTCTTTCTCTCTCTCTCTCTGTTCATGTGCCTCTTTCCCTCTTCTCTCTGTAAATTTGCCTCTTTCTCCCTCTCTACTTTCTCTTGTTCCTCTATTCTCATTCTCTACTTTTCATTAATCTTTTCATCGTATCTCTGTCCCTTTCCCGTTCTCTCCCTCTCCTGTTCACTCCCTCACTCTATCATCCTATTCCTCTTCCACTCTCTATTTCGTTTACTCCCACTGCTCCTTCTCCACATGCTCCCTTGCTCTCTCTCCATATACTCCCGCTCTCTCTCACGCTATCTCCCTCTCTAATTGCTCCACTCATATATATGCACATATGTATATGTGTGTGATATTTCCCCTCTCCATTCACAGGCTGCCTTTTGAGCATTGTACAGGCGATGTTGGGCTGCTTTGCTGGCGTCACGCTGCTGGTGCATGTCACGTGGCAGGCACGACTGAGACGCTGGCTGCTGGGCGCCACGCTCTTGGGTGTGCTGGGCGGTGCTCTGTGTGGCTTCTCCAAGGAACATGGCATCATTCCAGTCAACAAGAATCTCTGGTCGCTCTCGTTTGTGTTCGTCACTGTGGCCTTGGCACTGGTGCTGCTCTCGGTGCTCTACTATGTGGTGGATGTGCGCCAGCTGTGGTCCGGCTCTCCGTTCACAGAGTGCGGCATGAATGCCATCATTATGTATGTCGGCCACACGGTGATGCACAAAATGTTGCCCTGGCATTGGCGGATCGGCGCAATGAATACGCATTTTCTGCTGCTGCTGGAGGCGGTGTGGAATACGCTAATCTGGATGGGCATTGCTCTCTATCTGGATGCGCGACAATTCTATTATAGTCTATAAGCATATCGAATTTATCAACTAAATATATGTATGTACATATGTTTCTAATCGAAACCATCTGCTCAATGCGCTCTTCTCATGTCATGAACCAGTTCAGCTGAACCGTTTCATGAGCGGCCTGAAGCCCAGCTTGGCGAATGAACTAGTTTTTGCATGAGGGAAATAGACATACCTAGGGTGACCATTTGAATGTATTTCAAATTTCTTCAATCACAACTGAAATGATTTTTTACAAGTTTAGCTAGACATGAAGTTAACAATATAATTACAGGTATTATTCCAATTATTTACTTGGATAGAAACCAGCGCTGAAGTCGCACCGATCGCACCGAGAGCAGCTCCAGGCAAAAGATAAGCGTGCTGAGCAGCAAACCAATCAGAATCAAGATGAATATCACGTAGAGCTCCTGTATGCCAAATAGTCGGAAGCTCAATTGCGTTGCTCGTATTTGGCTCTCGTCTAGCTCCCAGCGTGCCCATATGGCCAGCAGTCCCACGGAGCGCATCCACATGATCTCCTCGTTGAAGGCGTCGATCAGAAAGGAATGCTTCCTCAGGTACATCGTCAGCTGCAGATCGATCACATCCTGCGCAATGATCTCGAAGTGATTCGCCTCCCGCTGCTGCGACTGAGCCTCCGCAGTGTACGCACTCAATCGGTTGTACATGAGAAAGATGTCTTGCACAGTCGCTGCCACCTGCCGTTTGTCCCGTGGACGCGCAGCCAGATAATGCAGAGGCTGCATCAGGTCGCCGTTGACATCGACCAGGTGGTAACGCATCTGTTGCACCGTGGATATTTCGGAGAGGGCATCGTGTATGCTAGCCGATAGCACCACCGTATAGTTGTGGGCCACCAGCTCCTCGATGGACTGCGGCAGCCTGTTCAGCTGATGCGTGCGTATCAAATGGTAGAGCATGCCCTGGTAGACGGTGCGTATGAGCAATGTGTAGAACATCAACATGATGCAGTAGACACTCTTGGCAATGGAGCTCGACAGCTGCAGCATCGGCATGCCCACAAAGATGAGCTCCAGATTGAGCAGGATGGAGCTCTGCTCCCTCAACTGCAGCAGCCGATCCATAGTGAGCAGCAGCACAATGGACATGGCGAAGACGACGACAAGGCCCAGCCAAATGGAGGTGGGATACGGATAGAAGAAGATGTCCAGGGAGCTCAGCTCGTAGCTGGCGCTCAGGACACCAAAGCGAACGCTCGTCTGGTGATAGTTGTGGGTCGATGTGGCCGAGATGCTGTTGGCCACCGTCTGGCGAACGCCACCGATGCACAAATCCGCTTGGTCACGTTGCAGCTAGAGACCGAAGACGGTAAGCATTAAAAAAAGAGAACGTTGGGATTGACAAACATTTACCATTTGCAGCATTTTGTTGGTGAACAATTCCTGTCCATGAGGCAGCTGCTGCACTTGAATGCTCAAGTTGAGCCTGGCAATGAATGTCTGCAAGAGGCGACCTTCCAGGCCGCCCGTGATGCGCGTGCCCTCTAGCTAAATGAACGGCGGCATGTGCAACAATGCGGCACGCAGGGGGCAGCCATAGAAGTTGCGCAGCTTCGGCGGGAAGAGCTGGGGATTGAGCATCTGGCTGCCGTTATACCGATTTATCAGCTGGGGCGTCGTATCTGCACAGCTCTCGGGCCCGAATGGCAGGTACGTGTAAAGCAGGATGTCGCCATTGGCGCGCTGCACCTGGACGTTGCAATTGATGAGCTGGTGGCGCCAGCAATGCTCGAAGATGCGACGCATCTCGCCTTGTAGCAGGCGATCGCGTGCTTGCAGAAAGATGTAATAGTACTCGTTGTAGTTGTACTCCTTGGAATAGGCCTCCACCTCGATCTCCGCAAAGGCCGCATAGGAGTCCGTGAAGATGAGATTGTAGTGCCGGCGACCCGGAACGAATTTACGCAGCATGCCCTGCTCCACAGTGACTATCTGGAGCGGGGCTATGCCCCAGCCGCGAAAGAGTATGCTCATCATCTCGTTGTAAAAGTTGCACGTGTGATTGTTGCGGCAGCAGAGGGTCAGCACCAGCGACGGCGTCACGCTCATAATGTGAATGTGGACTACGTGCAGCAGGGCTCGCGCCACATACTCATTGATTTGGTTCATCTGCTGCCCGGACAAGTCCTGATACGACTGAAATAGCTGTGATATGTTCATTTCCGTGCCGATTCTGAAGCTCAACTGGCTCTAGCAATGGCATTGGGCCCGCACCAGAGTCAAAAAAGCTTTGGCCAAAGTTTTGTTTGTCTTTTCTCATTAATTGAGCTGTAAGTGGTTTATGATTAATGATGGAAAAAGTATTTCAGGATATTGTGGATACTAGGTGCTATAGTTGTTTTGAGTTTACGTCATATTTCTCGCTGTTTCTTTTTCATTTTGTGCCTTGCAGTTGATGGCGTTGATTTTACAGTTATATTCGAAAATTGCATTGATTGCTCCTCGAGCGCAGCCAACTTGACGCTGTAAGGACTCCAGTGCTGCCAGACTGTTCGCCATCCCGTTTGCCGCCAAGTCATAAATTTGAATGTGAGTTTGATTTGAATGCAGACTCTCCAATTAGGCAAATGCTCTTGTTTACAAATTTGACAAATTTATGTAAATTTCTGTAATATATTAAGGTGTGGAATTTCATTGTCACGCACGGGCTTAGCTATTGTTATCGCCTGGCCATTTCTTGACCTGTCTTAACTCGAGCACTGAATATGCGCCAAGCCACACACACAAAAGCACACACAACATCCAAGCACAGTTACTTTTTCCCACAGTTTTTCAAAGCTAATTATAATAACCGATACAAAAGATAAAACGAATATTTCTTTGAGACGCTTTAAGTTATGTTGGACATTATGTAATTAGTCTGAGCCGGCGCAAGAGAGAAAGGAAGAAAGAATGAAAGATATGTAGAAAGAGAGAGAGAGAGAGAAAGAAAGTCAGAGAGGGAGAGAAATAATAGGCAATTATATGTGTCTAGCAAATGATCTCCTCAAAGAACTAATCAGCTTTCGATCATTGTATACCCCTTAAAATTTCAATAAATCTTTCATAGTTTTCAAAGACTGCCTTGAAACGAGCATACCCCATTCCGCACAAGACAGTTGAATATAATAAAAAAGTGAATGTAAAGCCTCCACATTAGCAACATGTAAATAATGGACATAAAAAAATGAAATGCTATTTCTCTCTCTCTCTCTTTCTCCCGTTTCTCCTCCCTCTCATTTCTTTTCTCTTTTCTAATCTTTCTTTGCGCTCTAAACATGCTGAAATGAACAAACAGGGCAGCAGCTGAAACACGACTACTATATACCCTGAATAAAAAGTGATTGTACCTACCCGACTTGTATATACCCTGTAAACCGGCTTGATTAGAGCAATTTCATATAATTCCAAAGAAAAACATCTTTTGACTGGTTGTCAAATTTGACAGGTGTCTAAGCATTGATTTTCAAATATTACAGGGTATTTTCTCTCTCTCTCTCTTTCTCCCGTTTCTCCTCCCTCTCATTTCTTTTCTCTTTTCTAATCTTTCTTTGCGCTCTAAACATGCTGAAATGAACAAACAGGGCAGCAGCTGAAACACGACTACTATATACCCTGAATAAAAAGTGATTGTACCTACCCGACTTGTATATACCCTGTAAACCGGCTTGATTAGAGCAATTTCATATAATTCCAAAGAAAAACATCTTTTGACTGGTTGTCAAATTTGACAGGTGTCTAAGCATTGATTTTCAAATATTACAGGGTATTTTTAAGGCACATCGGCTACGCAATTGTTAGGACTCATACAAACCAAAGCACTTACCAGTTTGCCTTAACAACCAACAAAGCACTAACCGCAGCAAATGAAATAAGTGCGTGCTCTGGCGGGGCATGCACGCCCAACAGATACCCTATAAATCTTCTATACGTAGCTGTGCTAGACTAGAAACTACTGCTTACTACAGTCTCAATTTGCAGATATTGGAGAGTTTGAGTAGATTAAAAAAAAATCGATATTTATCGATGTTGAGTTATCGATACAAATCTAGTTTTTAATTAATACAATATTCACTATAAGAGTTAACTGTTTTTATTGCTTACATACATACACAAAAAACAATATGCCAATCACTAATCTTAGTTCACATTTTACAGGGTATAATTACTTAACACCTCATTGTAAATGTGGCTGGCAGGTGCATGCCACAGGTCACAGGTGCCAACAATGACAGCACAAAAGAGACTAGGGTGGTCAATGGAGATTAGTTATCAACGCATATACCCTATAAATTATATCTTTTATCATATTGTGCGCATTGTTTTGGATTGTATGTCTATTTTATGGGTCTTGGAGCTGTCACATTGGTCAAATGAGCAAGAAAATTTGAAAATTATCGTATTTATTGTTTAATGAAGGAGGGAGAGGGAGGGAGGGAGGGAGGGAGAGAAGGGGCGAGCAGGGGTATAGGCGTGCCAAGTGCTGTGCCTCAATGAACTTGTTGACATACAAAAATATATATGTTTCTTTTTCTTCTTCTGCTTCTTTGTCTATTTCTTTTGAAGAAAGATTAAAAACTTTCGGCGCCGATGATGAAATGATGTAAGCGATAGCTGACGAAATCGAAACAGCGCGAATTGCATATACCACGCTTTTATATACCCTGTAATCATATACAATCTGAAGGAGGTGTAAGTGCTAAGTGTATGTGTACTAAATAAAACTATCCTAACGAGTGCCAGTCCAACTGAACTCAGGAACTATAAGAGCTGGAACTGATGAATTTTGATATGCGATATTTTTATTCGGTATTCTATTTCAATTTAGATATTGAGAGATGTGCATGTAGTGTAGAACTATGTACGCCTAGAAGGCAGTGGAGTATCTTCTAGTTGGGCACTCCCGACTACAGCGTTTTTAACTGTTTTTCATTTAATTTAATTTGGGTTATTCATTTGCAAATTAGTCACACGTCTTGACGTAAATTGTTATTTAATTAAGCAAAAAATATAAATTAAATAAATATGCTTAACTACGCATTGTCACGTTCTTAACGCAGATTCTCGCGATGGTGCGTGGGCGCATTAAAAGAAGAAGAAGAAGAAGAAGCAAAACAAATAATAAACCAAACAAGGTCAAAGCTGAGTGTAGAGCTGACCCTGAAACTTGAGACAATTTACAAATGATATAATTTCATGCAAAGAGAAACTTGAAAATCTGATGAGAAAACACATTTTTAACACAAATAATACGGAATTTGTTAGGTATTTTACAGCACTGTAAATTTTTAAATTAATTATAAATCATATTTGTTGTGTCCAAAATAGATATAGAATAAATTCCATGGGAAATATTTAATTGTACAGCACTTGTGTGTTATTTTACAACACTGTTTTGCTTGAAATCTAGCTATAAATCAATTTTAGTGCAAAATTTAACTAAATAAAACTTGCTTACTTGGAGGATTTCTGACTTCTCTATTTAGTGTTAACTTTGCAAGTTTTTCAACACTGATTTCGAGCTCTTTATAAATTTGATACACTTACGCCAGGGCAAAAAGAAAGCTCCAATTTATTGATGCATATGAAAGTGAAATTTCTATCCGAAGGGTTTTTCCTTGCGAATAGATTTCCCAACACTGGTCGTTGAACCTGCACTTGCTGCTGCCAACTTTCGCACGGTTGGCATCTTCAAGTGGCCAGGCCGGCAAACCACCCAGCGATTCACCTGACCAGACCAAATCAATCCGCAGGCGGAGCACAAGTGCAGCGCGTCATGAAAACTAAATGCGAAATCGCGCTGTCAAGTTCGTTGCCTAAGTCTTTCGTTTTTTTTTCTCCTTTGTTTTTATCGTTGTTTCATTTTCTGTTAATTGTTGTTGCTTAAGCTGTTGTTGTTGTTGTTGTTGTTGCTGGTCAAATGCCAAAAAACACATTCATCGTTCAAGTGTTCATCCTTTCACTTTCCGCAGCTGATGTGGGTCAGCACTGTGGCCAGGATCAGCTTTCGCATTGCATAAGTAGGAGATAAAGCTGACGGTGAAGCAGAAGCAGCAGAGCTGAAGGCAACAGAAGCTGACAATGCAGATAAATATGATTAATAATCCCCCTCAACGCAGTGACATAATTTTATAGCCTCTTAAAACGCATCACGCGTCAGATCATTGACCAGATTATGCCAATGCGATGCCAAGTGCCTTTCAGATACAAAACGGATTCGATATGGGAATAGGAAAAATTTTTACGTGTATATGTAAATAAATAATAAAAATTATAAATACTATAATAAAAAGATATTATAATATAATAATAAATAAAAAACTTGTAAATTAAAAAAATATGTTTATATTTATTTCTATAGATTAAACAAACGCATATAATACCTGACAACATACTATCGATAATCATCCATTATTGACTGTAAAATAAAATCTGAAAAATCGATATGAGTTAAAAAAAAAAAAAAATACAAAATCAATGAAGGCATAGGAACAGATTCGAAAAATATCGATTAAAATCACAAAATCGATAAAAATCGATTACAACATGAATTTTCGATTAATTACATTCAGAGCATTCTGGTGACATATGAATGAATTCAATCATATTAGAGTCGAGTCCCGTTAATTCGATATGACAAGGGGATCAATTTTTTAGATTTACACAGATTCAATTCAAATTATCGAGAACTAATTTTTTCAAGGCGATCGAATTTATTTCGATTTATCGCGATGCAAATTATAGAGACTCGACTGTATTTGCAAATACTCCAAAATAATGCAATATTAATGAAGGAAAGTATATCAAATGCTTCTAGTACTCAAAGCCAGATGAATACGTTCATTCAAGAATTTACTTGATTCTGTTTCGCTTCAATTGTACTCCAGTGATATATTGAATTCGAGTGAAAGGAAATCGTACAACTGATTAAAGAACTAGCGATGAATACGTCGAGTTATTCGCCAATTTGATTTGGAAATTAGATTAAAGTCACTCCACACTCGTTCGATTTGCACTTTCAGTGGAAAGCTTTTCACGTATTCCACACGGATGCCATTCGGATGTAATGCGTTCAGTGAATTTGTCTAATTGGCCATTCCGTTAACGTTTCAATAATTTCTCGCACTTGCTCCACATGCGAATCCAGCGACTTCACACGCTTTCAAAATAAAAAGCGAAACGAATTGAGAAAACCCAAATCAAATGTGTATATATATGTATATGTATCTATCTATATATACATCCGACTTTGATGAGCTGCGCATGCTAAAGAGATCGATTGAAAGTCTGTAAAGCAGAGTCAAAGTGAGAGGGGGCGTGGCTATGTTTCAAATTGCTTTTATTGGACGAGCGCTCCATTTGGCATAAACTTAGACAAAATCTACATGAATATGATATATATAAAAAAAAAATCAGAGATATATATGTAGGTGTATAGAGAGATATTATAAATAGTTGTGAATAATTTAGTGGTAGTTGTGCGTGGGCGGCAAATAGGTGGAGTCTGGCTCGAAGATGGGCGTGGCCGAGTCACCAGACTGGCCGGGCGCGCCGTAGAGGACCGCCGGACCCGGGGCCGCATAGTCGTAGCCCGTTGCCGTGGGCGGCTGCAAATACTGTGTGGTGGGCGTGGCGTAGTCAGAATAACCCAGACTCGACTCGTGCTTGGCGCCGAGGAAGGCGCTGGGCTTGAACGGCGCCTTGGCCAGCTCAGCGACCAGCTCGTTGTTATCCTCGTGCTGATGGATATCCGTGTTGAGGGCCAGCGGCTTGCTGGACGTATAGCTGAAGTGGCCCAGACCCTTGTGGCCTAGCGCATAGGCCGGTGTCTGCTGCTCCGTGTGGCTCTTCTCCGCCGGCAGCTGTTGCTCCTCGTGATGCAGCTCATGGTGCTGCTGCGGCTGCTGATGCTCCTCCTCCGGCTGGCCGTGCTCATAGCCAGCCAGCAGCGGCACGCCGTAGCTGTTCAGCGGCTGCTTGGCATAGTGCTGCAGGCTAGGCGGCTCATAGCTGTAGCCCAAGTTCTGTTCATGGTCCAAAGACGGCGCAAAGCTCAAGCCGTGGCTGCTGCTGCTGCCGCCGCTGCTACTGCTGCCCAGGCTAAGCGGATGACCGTGACCAAAGCTGATGCCATGGGAGGATCCTCCGCTGCCGAGGCTGCCAAGGCTGCTGAGGCTGTTGCTGCCCAAGCTTCCGCTGCTTCCGCTGCTGCTATAGCTGGGCGTGGTCAGCAAATAGGTGGTGCTGCTGCCGCCATGCTGCTTGTGCGAGGCGCCGCCCAGCAGGCTCAAGTAGCTAGGGGATCCGCCATGGCCAGAGTACTTGTAACCACTATGACCCTGTTGGCCAAAGCCATGACCCCCGCTGCTGCCGCCGCCGCCGCCGCCGCCGCCGTTGCTGGTGTGCACAATGTAGGTTTCCACCTTGGGAGGACGCTGATGATAGCTGGGGCCAGGGCCAGCAGCAGGTCCGCCAGCCAGACTCGAGGAGCTAATGTACACGGGACGTCCATGACCATGATAGGAGCCTAGCGATTGATATGTGTGTGGCTGATGGCTGTAATGATGATGCTGCTGATGACTGTGATAGGGCTGATGATGATGATGCAGCTGCGGCTGCTGATAATGATGATGAAGCGGGCCCTGATGGCTGCTGTCCGTGTCAAGGCTGGCAAAGTCAAAGCCGCTGCTGGCGGCCAGCCCATTGCCATGCAAATGGGCATAGGTGCTCTCATAGCCGCCCGAGCTGGCAGCGGGCGGCAAATATTTGTGTGAGGGCCCATGATAGAGGCCGCTGCCGAAGCTCAGGCCAGCATCGCGCTTCAGCTTGGTGGACTGAGCTTGTTTTTGCTGCTGTTGCAGCGGCTGCGGCTGTTGCTGCGACTGCTGCTGCTGCTGCTGTGGCTGCTTAGCGGCGGCAAAGACGCACAAAGCGCATATGAAAAGCGCGCGCGAAAACTGCATTAGAAATTGAAAATTTTCGTTTTTAATTTGTGTTGCAAATTCGGCAAAGCATTTAGAAATTTATGTGATCAGTGCGCAACAACAGTTGCGGTATTTGGTATAAATCTCTAAATACTATTCAAGGATTAAACGCGTTAGTGCATTATTTAAATTTCATTTGTCGTTTCACAACACTTACAGCGAACTGCATTTTCGGGGTGCACGTCAAAAAATACCAAACAAAAAAATTGAAGCTCAGCAAATGCTGGGCTGATCTATTTATGTCCTTTCGTTCACTTGCTCTCACTCTCTAGCTCTTTCTCTCTCTCTGTTTTGGTCGATCTAAGTCGCGTTTATTCCACAAGCGCTGCGCGTCGAATGTTGACGACCTCTGCGCCGGCCAACCCTTTTATACGCGGCCTCTGCAGCAAATCGCTTGTCATTGCGCACGTCTGCGCTGGCGTCGCAGCTAACTTGACGCAGCGGCGTCGGCGGCGATGCGAAAAGCGCCAACTCGACGCGGCATATTTGTTGCTGCCCATTTTGCATATGAACTAAACCGATTTTTGGCTTTTGCTTCGCTTTGGTTTACCGCTAACCGTCTCTTCTTACTCGCACTCGCACTCGCACTCGCACGCGCACTCTCACTCTTGTTTGGGTCGGTGTGTGGCGCACGCTTGGCGGACATGACTCTGGACCGTTGCCTTGGCACAGTGGGGCATCCCTAATTGCGTCTGTTATTAATGCTTATTCTTCGTAAATATACGTTTAGTTCAATGTGAAACGTTTTATAATTTATATTTAGATAGTATGTGCTGCTGTCTTTCGTTTTGAGAAGTATTCATTTTTCTTGCTTGCCTAACGCATGCTCAAACGCCGACTTACTCCACATTTGATTCAGTTTTGCCGCAGTCACGTACCACTGTGCATTGCGACTGTTGCATTGCCTCCCGTTCGTTCGCGTCAAGTTCAAGTGACACATTTGCCATATCGCATGTCTCAGTGCACAGTGCCTGTCTCCCTCTCTCGCTCTCTCTCCCTCTCGCGCACACGCCCTCTCTTTAAGCTGGTGCGTGTCTTTCTTTTCATTTAGGTTTTTGGTTATTTTATTTATTTTTTTTTGTCAAGCTTTCCCAGTCTTTTGGCTTATGCGTGAATTGCAATTAATTCCAAGTAACATTTTGATGAATGTGAGTGCGGATGACAGGGCGTACCCCACCCCACAGCAGCCGCTGCCCCTTCCCCCATGCCCTTCTCCTGCTGGCGCTGGTAGCGTTAACGGTAATTTAACCGCATTGCTGATGAATGTTTTTATTTGCTACTGTTGCTGTTGTTGTTGTTGCTATTTTGTCAGCTGTTGCAAATTTGTAACAGATTGTGTTTGCCTTTCGTTTTGTTTTTTTTTGTTTTTGTTATTTCCTTCAAACTACAATTTAGTTCGGGTTGCCTGTTCCCCTAATCTTCCCCCTTTTAATTAAACTCTTTGCGACAATGTCGTAATAATATTTCTTGCCAAGGCCTCGTAATTCACTTGTCTCAAACGATAGCCGTTAACCGCTAACCGTTAACCGTTACTTGGGCCTGCTCCCTGGGTGTGCCTGATATTGATGCGTTGCCATCTTCAATCAGTCAATCATTTAAACAATCGTTCAGTCAATCAATTAATGATCTTCCATTTGCTGCTAATAGACCCAATTAGCTTTACGAGTCATACACTTTGATGGACTCTTTAAAGCCTCTTTCCCAATTGGAGGCTAGTCGAAAGGCAGTCGAAAGGTCTTCACTTAGCTCGTTAAAGCCACTAAATGAGCTCATTATCGAATTAGGTAGATTAGGATCGGTTGGATCGCAATGGCCTCAATCCGTACTACTCTTCAAATGGATAGCAGATATGGCAGATAGAGTATAGACTCCACTGCATTGTAGAGCTGATCACAGATCGTTGAGCTAGGAGAGGTGATTGGATATAAGATATTAGATTAATGCCTAATTTACTTAAGTTTGAGATACTACGTTCCGACTTGACTGTAACTGTACATAAATTTAAATAGAATTTGTTTGGAATATATAAATTCTAACCGTCTCTATAATAAATATCTTCAGGTTTGATATGAGAATCAGAATATGTATGAGAGAAGAGAGGCTAGCAAATGGGTTAGCCTGAGAGCATTTCGCCTATAACTCGATAAAGCAATAGCGGATTGAGCTCTGAGTTAAGTAGCTCTGATCATATCAGATCATATTATGAGAGGCAGATAGCTTAGGTAGTTTAATCATGTCTGATCTCTATAGGAAATGTATGCAATCATTTGAGTTCGGGCACCAGAACTGTCTAAATGACCAGATCTAATCTGCAGTAAGAGTTAGATTTCAAATAGTTCTAGGCCTGCATACCTCTATAAAGCTAAGAGGGAAGACCTCTCTCAGATCTCTCGCTGCTAACCTCAGTAGGTGAAACAGCTTGGCATTAGACTAGCTACATATTGCTGATATGGTAAGATAAACATAGATGTATGCAAGTATAACAACAACAACAACAACAACAACAACAACAACAACAATTAGCCAAGTTATAGCACCCACTATTTGGTACGCCCTTTCGTTTAGTTAACGCATCGATGTGTCTTCGCCTAGCCAAGCAATTACGTCAATTACCTTTGCTCCGCTTCTGGCGGGCCCTGACGGCTGTTAGACGAGGCAATTGTCGGGCCACTTGGGGCGTCTGCATGCCATTGTCGAATCCGTATAATCTGCAATCTTCAATGCTCAAATCGACGACCTCGTGCCACGGCGCAGCGCAGCGACCTAAAATCGATTGCGCAATGCTCAGCGAGACGTTGCCAAGGTCGAGCGAGAGTTAATTTCACCAAGCGAAAGCAAAGGGCGAGTGGTTTGATCAAAGTTTTTCTTTGTTTATATCGAAAGCAAAACGAACAGAGATAACAACAACAAACGACTTAACTTCTAACTAGATTATATTGATGGGACGGTGCCATGTACAGATAGTGCGGGGGCCTCTGCTCCGCCTGATCCACGCCGATGAGCGGGGAGGCAAGGACAGCGGCAGCTTGCGGATAGCCTGGAGCATAGAAAGGTGGCTCCGACTGCTGATTGAGCTGCTCCAGCTGCACCAGCTGCTGTTGTCGCTGCTCCACTTGCTCTCGCTGCTCCACTTGCTCCACATCGTTGCTGTAGCCCGCAAAGGGCGAGGGTCTAAAGGGCACCGTAAACTGTTGCCGCGCCGGCCGGAGCTGAACTCCCAGCAGAACGGGTCGTCTAACGGTCGTCTGCGCTTGTGCCTGGCCAGCCTCAAGCGGAAAGGTCTGCGGACCCGTGTAGCCCAGGCTCAGCTGTTGGGCATCCAGCACTTGTCTGTGCACCGGCACCAAGGGCCGCCAGGGCGTTGCATATAGCCAGCTGTGATAGTAGAAGGGGGGCGGCGACTGCGCCTCGACCAGCCAGAGCAGGAGAAGCGCCAAACCAGATGCCCAGCTGAGGGCGCGCATTGTGTCCAAGTTGTGAGGCGTGTCTGCAGCCAGGCATGTGACCGAGCCCACTTAAATAGCCTACGAGGCGGCTGTAATGCGATCCAGGTGGTTCCGCTGATGGTGAGAGATGGGAAGTGCGAAATGGAAATGGAAATGGTAATGGAAATAGATACGAATACGGCTACGGCTACGGATATGGATATGGATATGGGCTTGACTCGAGAGAGCTAAGGGCAAGGCTGAGCCCAACGACAGCGCGTTCAATGCACTTCCTCATTGCATCATCGGCAACGGGTAAAAGTGATGAAAGACAGTCAAGGAATCGAGCTAGGAAGGAAAGAAGAAGAAAATTGATAGGATGGAATAGAGAATGATATATCATGTGATGAAAGACAGGCAAAGAATCGAGCTAGGAAGGAAAGAAGAAGAAAGTGGAGAGATGGGATAGAGAATGATATATCAAGAAAGAAAATAAGAAGAAAATTGATAGGATGGAATAGAGAATGATATATCATGTGATGAAACACAGGAATCGAGCTAGGAAGGAAAGAAGAAGAAAGTGGAGAGGATGGGATAGAGAATGATATATCATGTGATGAAACACAGGAATCGAGCTAGGAAGGAAAGAAGAAGAAAGTGGAGAGATGGGATAGAGAATGATATATCAAGTGATGAAAGACAGGCAAAGAATCGAGATAGGAAGGAAAGAAGAAAAAAGTGGAGAGATGGGATAGAGAATGATATATCAAGAAAGGACAGATATGGGAGTGCGGAAAATGTGGAAAAGGAAAAAGAAAGGGTAGAGCTTTCTGGCTGAGTTCAGGTATTTGGAGAGGGTCCTGCTGTTGCCATGTCTTCCGCTCTCTCTCTCTCTTTCTCTCTCTGTCCCTCTCTCTCTCTTTGTCTCTCTCTCTCTCTCTTTCTCTCTCTCTCTGTCTCTTCCTCCCTCTCTTTCTCCCCTTAGTCTGCTTTGTCTCTTCATAATAGGCCTATTCAAACTGACTCTAAGCCTATTTTCGACGCTTGTGTAAAACCTGTCGCAACACCCAAAAAAAAAAAAACAATTTGTTAGGCCAATGATAATGGTAATGATTATTATAATCATAATGAGCGAGTTAACAATGCGGTTTTTGCTCAACAATCCATGGAAATGGAATTGGAATTCAAATTGGGCGGTGAGACGGTGGGCGTGTGCGCCCATCGAAGCACTTAAATACCCTGTAATTCGTATTGTAAGAGGCATGATGCAAGTTGTCTTTTCAGCAAGCTCTAAAAAAGTTCTACTAGCTGAACTAAGAGTGATGCAAATTGAATAATCGATAGTTATCGATTAATGTGCTAAATGGATAGGGCTATACAAGTGGAATGGTAGAGTTATCTAAGCTCCCGCTCATACATCGATAGCTATCGATTTTTTAATGGAGAGTATCTGTTAGTCGTGTACTCCTCGTCTCTCTCCCCAGCCAACTGATTGAGTTTGGCGCAAATCGTTTCAAATTAAGCACTTGACGCCTGATGTTTTGGTCTTGCATAATATCTATATAGATATTCAGCAAATCTCTGACAGACTTTCTCCCATTGAACCACATTTTCATTAGGTTCAACACAAACGATCTATAAACGTTTTGATTGGATCTGTCTGGTTTCCTGGCATTTTGCTGCTGCAGTTGCTGCTGCAGTTGCTCCAGTTGCAGCTGCTCAAATGAAAGTTTTGCATTCGTGGTCCAGGAGCGGAGTGGAAGTACACTAAGCGCCTTTACTGGGGCGCGCATCTGAAATAGAGAACTATAATCAAATTCTAGTATTAATCTAGTATTATTAATCATAATCTAGTATTATAATTGGCGATTGGGCTACTTTTTAGAGGCATATCAAGGCAGAGCTCTGTTCACTAATTCATTGCCCCGCTGCTCTATCGGGCCCAATAATCTGCAGTTCGCTTGATCCGCTACTGTTTGGCTGCGTTTGCGGCTGTGGGTGTTAAATGTTTGATTTTGTTTGTTTTACCTTCACTTTTGCTCTCCCTCTCTCACACACGCTCTGTGCCTCTTTCTCTCTCTCTCTCTCACTCTCGCGCTCCCTCACTCGCTCCCTGTTCGCCCTGTCTTCGCATTACAAAGCACGTGCAACAATTGGAAGTAATTTGCATAACGGAAGCGAGAAAAAAAAGATTAATTTACAAAAATTAAATAAAAAATAAACCAAAAAGCAGAAATAAATAAAAAAAAAAAAAAAAAAACGGTTTCAACGCGTGCGTTTTTCAGCTTATTTAGCTAAAAAAAAAAAAGAACATAAAATAAAGCCCAGAATAAAATTAAATTTAATTCGGTTATTCAAATAGATTTTAATGCGACTTAAGCCAAGCTCCAAATTCCAAGTTCACAAATTGCACAACTCCCGCAATTAGCGGCAAGAATTTGGAGTCTGATGCGGAAACTCGAGTGCTCGCAATGAAAATGTTTCATTGGCCAAGAGGCGCTGAGAAAATGTTGCCGTAAACAACGAGCGTAATCAAATTAGCTGCGATTATTTATGGCACTGCTTAAAGCCATGCTCAAGGTCACAGATTCCAAGCCAGAGCTCAAGCTGAGCGAGCCCAGAGTTTTCCACATTATTCATGCTGTCGTGGGCGAATCTCTTCAATGACGACGGACCAAAACCAGTTGGGAATTCTAAGCGAAATTTGAGACTTTCACATCACATCAGACAACGATTTCTCTCGAAATTTCATTGAAATATTTGACCCTTTTAGTTATGTAGATTATTTCTGGAATATAGACTAGATTTGCCACGTCACCTATGGTCGGATATATGCATATATACTATGTATTTGTATATATCAAATTATATCGAATTTGTCATGCCAATGGACAAGAATACACTCCATGCACTTTATAAAGATTTTTATTGAATTGGATTTATTTATTTAGTTTTCTTTTATGTAATAAAATAAACAAACACAAAATATATGTATGTATGTATATATGTATATATCTCAATGTATACATATACAGTGAGTAACATCAATATTCGTCTTTTTGTTTGCCAATTTTTTTTTCCGACTTTTGTATAATCTTTGTTAGTTATGTTAAATATATTCTACTGAAATATATTATATATGAAATATATTTTATATATAACTGAATATATTATCTCATCGGAACAGTTATTTTTCAATATAAAATTTAGCATTTACACATATTATATATTTCATTTTATAAACTTTATAGTTTGAAGTTGTAAAATAAAAAAGCGGAATATTAATGTTACTCACTGTAGCTTTACAAGTGCAACTGCTTAAATCATTTGAGAATTCTTTAAAATTTTTTTTTTTGATATTTGTTAAATAAAACTCAGCTGAGGCTCTTTAAGTAGAATGTCTTTATTTTATTCACATAAAATGTTTTTTAATACTCTTGTAAATATTCATATTAAATATACTTATATATCTTTATATATATAAAAAAAAAATACGATTTAGTTCAATAAAAAAAAAAAAAGAGACGCTTGATGAAATACGAAAAATGCATTTGAAGCCAAATGCAAATGTTTTCATTGCGTTGGGTTGGAGCAGCTCTGATCCATAGACGTTGTAGAGCTCAAATGGGTGTGGGGAGGGGGGTGGGAGTGAGGGAGTGAGGAGCAGGAAGTGGGCCTGGTGGCATGGGAGGGGTATACTTAGTAATAGGGCGCTTGAAACTCGCGACTTGGCTGCGTCACGTAGGCGTTTTGTGTGTGGGCGTGGTCATGGAAAGAGCTCAACTGCTGTGAGTAGTCGAAGTGTTGATGCACCTGTGGCAGCAACTGTTGGTACTGTGGCAGCAACTGTTGCTGCAGCTGCTGCTGTTGCTGTTGTGCCAGCAATTGTTGCTGCTGCTGTTGCTCATAGTAGCTAGTTTGCAGCAATTGCTGCTGTTGCGGCTGCGGCTTCGCCTCCTGCTCGTACCACTCTCTGTGCATGCTGTAGCTGGGCGGCAGCTCGTACGAGTGCGATTGCATTTGCAAATAGCTCGACGAGGTCTGTGCGAAAGGTTGCCGCTGGTAGCGCTCGGGCAGCGCCTGGCCAATCAGCTGAGCACCTCGCTGACCAGACTCCAGACGGCGATCATGCTGCGCGCCAGCAGATAGACCGACAGCTTGGCCAAACTGACCAGCTGCTGCAGCAGCAGCAGCACCTGAATTATCGGCGGCAAATTGAAAATTATTCATATTCAACTGCTGCTGAGGCTGATGTTCGTGATGTTGCTGATGTTGTTGATGTTGCTGTTGACGCTGTTCCATTGGAGCACGCTCATAGTATTCCATGCGGTAGGGTCCATGGTAATCGGCAATGCTGTTGCTGCTGCCGCTGATGCTGCTGCTGATGCTGTTGCCGCTGCTGTCGTAGGTGTGCTCGAAGGGGAGCTGCTGGGCGGGCTGCTGCACAGGATTGGGCTGCCAATGGCCGGTGGTGGTGATGGCCTCAGTGGTTAGCTCGCTAGCCGCGGGCAGGTATTTGTGAGCGGGTCCGTTATAGCGATAGCCATTGCCGTGCCCGGGGCTGGCCAGAGCAGGCCCAGCGCTCAGCGGCTGTATGCCATGGACAACGGCCAGGCTGGGCGAGCAGGCTAGCAGAGCTGTCAAGGCGATGCCCAAAATACCCTGTCGAATGACAAAGAGTTATATCCGCTCCTCGGCACGCGCGTGCAACGTCTAACTACTCACAGTGCTTGGCTTCATATTGTCTGTATCCTTTGGGTTGTCTGCTGCTTGCTGAATGCTGCGTAAACAATGGCTAGACAAGCGAGTGCGACAATAGTTTTTATAGTGCTGTGAATTTATCATCAATGGTCAAGATTTGACTGAGGTTGCGACTCTGCGTGTGTGTGAGTGAGCAATTGAATCACGCTTTGTTACTACAAAGTGTGTCACAAAAACAATAACAATAACAACAAAAAAGTAAATTATTTATACGTTTGCGTATCTGCGTATCTGCTTAATCGCAATGTTTGCTGCAGATTTTCGCTTTATTTCTCGTGTAACTACGCGACAATTTGGCGTCTACTGGCTGGCCATGACCGTGGCAGACGTGTGAAATGGCTTTCTTTCTTGCCATTCAAGACATTTGCATTTGGCCCGTTTGTAGCCGGAAATGCAACAGCCAACAACAACCGCGCCAGCAACTACATTTCATTCAGTTAGAATTCAAACATCGATAACGATTACTTTGCCAGCCTAACGACAAGATTCACATGCGTGGGCAGCACTTTTACTTTCCAATTGTGTATTTTTTTCTCTTTCCTTTTTTCTACAGTGTGCGTAAAGACGTTACACAATCGTAATCGATGATTTTTAAATGATAGGCGCGTGGGTGAACTATAATTGGTGCAACATATAACTAACAATAGCTACAATAACAATAACAACAACAACCGCAATTTTAAGTGGACCAGCAAAATATTTCAATGCCAAACTCATTGCGGCAGCGCCTACTTTATATATATACATATGTGTATAGAAAGTTTCTAAGCTCCCTGATTGAACTGGTAATGGAAAAATCAATAAAATCAATAACTGGTAGTGGTGTGGCTGTATCAAATGATATATAATATATTAATGCCATCCCATATGTATATTTATGCTAAATATAACCGTTGATGCCGATTAGAGAAGCAATATTCAAATCCAATTTAAAATTTCCCAATTGCTGACATATTTCCTTTGCTGGTATTTTTGTTTGTTGGTATTTTTCGCAAAAAATAATACCAAAACATCGACTGACAAATGAGGCAAATTTAGGCTGTTATGTTTTGGTATTTTACACAAAAATTGTTTACAATATTTGCTCAAACGCTACGTCATTTCGTTATTGTATACATTTTCCTTGCTCTACGCCTCATTCATTTTCATTTACGTTTGAATACAATACAAGCAGGCACAATAAAAAAAAACACCAAAAACGTATCGATATGAGCATTATCGCGTTCCAAAATAAGCAACGATACCTTGGAAAGTATCGTCTTGAAGTTATCGCTAAAGTTTACCTATCGATGTACATCTTTTTTTACATGCTCACTACATTGCTGTGAAGTCGCCGCTTTCAAAGCGTTTACGGGAAGAAGTGCAAATAAAAAATAAAATTTTCAATAAGTGCAAGTGTATAGCCCAAGTAAGTACAAATATTTTAAATTGAAAATGCTGCTCTAGACAAAAGAGGTAGAGCGGTTTTTGTTTTGTTTTTGACAATGCTGGCCACGGCTTGGAAATATGTACATATATAAATTTTTTTTTTCACCGCGAAGACTAGCTGTGCGCGCGTGTGTGTGTGTGCCGTCAATTTATATGTTGGTGTAGTTTTTTTTTTTTTTTCATTTCGGCTCTTGGTGCCGCTTCCACGCAATAGTTTTACATTTGCGCCCCATTTGAATGTAGTTGTGTCATAAATTTGTTAATTTAGTGTTTTAACACGCCACAAGTGTACATGGGGCATACATATAGTGGTACGCACCAACACATATCCACACACACATGCACACAAACAAACACATATTCAAAGTGTAAGAAAAAGAGAGTGCGAGAAGGCGCCCGTTTGAAAGAGGAGAGGAGTAACGCATACATGCGCAAAAGTGCAATCGGCGTTGTTTCTAAGCCCGAAAGGCAGCAGCAGCAGCAGCAACAGCAGCCGAATTTGATTACCTCTTCAGTTTTAGCTGCCGTTGGCGTTGCTGCTGCATTCCATTCGGTTGCTCGCCGCGACGCGCCGTCTGGTCGTTCGCTAAACTGGCACGGGGCACGAGGCCCAGCCTTGGCCTAGGCCCAGGCCGGTCCCCGGATGTGTGTTCGTGAGTCCCGGATGCCGAGCAATCGAGCAATTGTGCTCGAGATATGAGCGACGAGCACACACGAAGCCTTGCAAAATGGCTTCAATGTAGTACATAAAATGCCTGCACTCGACTCTGTCCTGTCACAGTGACGTCCGAACAACAAAGCACATCAGTCTTGCAACGCATCTAGCCGAAACACTTCGTTCCTGCAGCTCGGCTGCAGCTTGATACAATTTTCAGGGCACACTTTGTTTTTTACATTTTCATTTTACAATTGTCGTTTGTCAGTGTCTGTCTACATTTGTGCATAGGAATTTTTTCATTTCATTTCATTGTGAACACTTCATGAACGAGCTTCAAAACGAAATCATTGTAGAGATTTCAGGCAACCAGGAAGCTATACAAAACGTGTAGGAAAATATAAAAGTTTATATATTTTATGTATATATTCAAGGTGGGTTCAACATTGATTTGGAATCATGCCCAAGCCGGACAAAATAAAGCAAAGGGCGAAATTTAAAGAAGAAGACGACGAAGATGAAGGATCATCGGATATTGACGAAAAAGTAAGTACAAAAAATTCCAAAATCAAAAATGGCATTTTTACACATCCTTGTATACATATATGTATTTGTATTTTCCTATCCAATAGGATTCTGAGGATACAGTAGTGCAGGAGCGTGATAGCCAGGATAGCCAGGATGATGGCGAGGACATGGAGGCGGATAGCGATGATGATGACACCAGTGATAGTGATGACAATAATGATAATGGTGGCAATGGTGGCAATGGTGGGAATGATGGCAAAGGTGGCAAAGGTGGCAATGATGGCGACGATGACGATGACGACGATGACGACGACGACGATGACGACGATGACGATGATGACGACGATGACAAAACAGAGGATGAAGACGCTGCTGAGAAAAGCAAATCGACAGCTAGAGATATTAAGAACAATCAGAATTCGAAAATGCAGCAGCAGTCACAGTCACAGAATGTAGAAGATTCCGATGAAGATGACGACGAAGAGGAAGACGACGATGAAGACGAGGACGAAGACCAACAGCAACAGCAGCAGCAGCAGCAACAGCAGCAACAACAACAGCAGCAGCAACAGCAGCAGCAACAACAACCGGAGAAACAAAACAACAAACATAAGCAACAAACACAGCATCGTCAACAGCCACAGATGCAACATCGCCAACAACAACAGCAGCAGAACAAACAGAGCAACACCAGCGGAGCTGCGGCCGCTGGTGCTGCATCAGCCGCTGCCGCCGCCAACACTGCTGAAGATCGCACAAGCGCTACGAATCTGATCATAAACTATTTACCACAGGATATGACAGATCGTGAGTTGTACAGATTGTTCAGCAGTTGCGGCTCCATCAATACATGCAAAATTATGCGTGACTATAAGGTGAGCCAAGGGGGTCAAGGATGCGGTTACTGTCGTGAGCGGTGGGTGGGGGTGGCAAAGTAGCTGTACATCGAATTATGTGTACCTGGTGGCTAGTGCCCGGGCCATTGTCTATGTTTGTCCCTCTCACACATTGTTATATAGACATACACACACAAACACATGCATGCACTTCATTGCATACAACTTCCTCCCCCAGCCTCTCTCTTGCTCTATTTAAAAAAAAAAAAAAAAAGAAGAAGCTAATATGCATGGTTTCCATCTCTTTTTTACAGACGGGATACAGCTTTGGCTACGGCTTCGTTGACTACAACTCGGAGGTCGACTCTGAGGAGGCAATTCAAAAACTTAATGGATTTTATGTGCGTAATAAGCGTTTGAAGGTGCGTACAACTGCCACGAAAAAAACAGTCAGTTTTTGAATTGAAATGTTGTTTAGTTTATTTATGTAATTGAATTTGTTGCAAATAATTCTAATGAAATGTGTTCTCCCGTTAGGTTTCATATGCACGACCTGGCGGGCAATCGATCAAGGACACCAACCTGTACGTGATCAATCTATCCCGCAACATTAACGATGATCAGCTGGATAGAATATTTTCTCCATACGGTCTGATCGTCCAACGTAACATCTTGCGGGATAAACTAACCGGTCGTCCACGCGGCGTAGCATTTGTACGGTAAGCCCCATAAGATAATATGCAGCTGCTCCACATATGTAAATAATACAAATATATCATGTTTGTAATGTAATGCACATGACTAGATATAGAGGTAACATAAGTGTAATGTGATTCAAGTGTTCATTTATATTTTATGATAGAGTTATTTGTAAAAGAATGTTGTTTTGTATTTTGAAATATCATGTCACATTTCGTTTGTCATTTGTCTATTTGACAATTGTCTAAATGTTCAGATGAGTTGTATTTCAGTCTCCAGTCAAGCTATGAGAGCTGTTAGTTAAGACAGTTATTCGTGTAAGTTATAGTGCTACGTGGCCCAAGGCGCTGTTAACCTAAAGATTGATGTAAAGTTTTTTTGTTGACTTATGTACTGTAAAATATTTGTATATATAGATTATAAAGATTAGAATTTGTGCAAAAAATTAGTTAAGTTTTGCCCTTAAGGCCTAAGCAAGTTGATCATCAATCAGTCAATCAATTAATCAAAACTTTGTAACAGTAGCTCTTCCTTTCTTGGTTTTCCATAACCCAAACTGATTGAATGAAGGATTACCACATAAACTATATCTACTCCGATTCCGATATAGTCTTACCTAGCAATCCTTAAGTCCAAATGGGTTGATCCCATAACCTAAATGAGCTAAAGATTTGATTAGAGCTGGTGCCACTTTCTTTCAAAAATGAAAATGAATATCAGTTTATTCTCCTCTCATGTCTAGTTACAAAGTGAGATAAAATAGTCGAGCACTTTCCGTATAAGTAACTAACAAAAGTTGACCAAAAATCAAGGAAGCAGTCCATCAATCAATCAATCTTTTCGCCTTATTCTTTCCAATTCGTATACTCATGCTCTGTTTATTTCCACCCATGCAGTTATAATAAGCGCGAGGAAGCACAGGAAGCAATTAAGGCACTCAACAACACCGTGCCGGAGGGCGGCTCACAGCCGATTTGGGTGCGCCTGGCTGAGGAGCACGGCAAGGCGAAGGCTGCACAGTTCATGTCGCAAATTGGCGGTGGTCCACATATGGGACAGCCGCAGCCACCGCTGCCACATCACATGGGCGGCCATATGCAGCAGCAGCAGGTGCCGCATCATCCACAGCAGATGCACCATCAACAGCAGCAGCCACACCATCAGCAGCACCATCCACAACACCATCATCAACATCAGCAGCAGCATCATCATCATCAGCAACATCACAGTTTGCCACCGCCGCCACACCACCACATGCAACAGTTGCATCATCATCCGCACGGAGGTGGCGGCGGAATGGGTGTCGGTGTCGGCGTCGGTGTCGGTGTCGGTCTCCCACAGCCGATGCATGGCGGTGGCGGGGTTGTCGGCGGCGGCGGCGGCGGCGTCGGCGGCTATCACCACAATATGGCACACAGAGGTAGATCAAATAGAACAACACGATCTCAAAAACCGCATCCATATAACCATGCACAGAAATTTATTTAAATCAAAATTAATTTCTTTACACAATATTAGCTGCATCACACAGGTGAAGTGTTCATGCTGCCATTGCCAATCACTATAATGCCAATGCCCCGACCACAAGCAGAGCGGCTGCAGCTGCAGCAGCGACAGCAGCAGCAGCAGGAGCGTTGTCTGCCGTTGCTCCGCCAGCAGCAGCAGCAGCAGCAACGCCAGCTGTGCGTCGGCAAAAGCGTTGCAGTTGTAACTGCACCGGCTCCCACGTCGTCGGCAGCAGCAGCAGCAGCAACAGCAACAACACCAGCAACAGCCACAGCCACAACGGCAGCGGCGACGGCGGCGGCACTGGCCAACAACAACCCAACAACAACAGCACTGGCAGCATCAACAACAACAGTAACTTCAAATACAGTAATTCAACCACCACCACCACCACAACAACAACAACAGCAACAACAACCTCATCATCAGCAGCATCAGCATCTGCAACAGCAGCAACAGCAACAGCAACAACAACAACAAACACGAATACAACAACAAGAACAACAAATTTAACATTACACAGCAGTAGCAATGCGTCGGCAGCAGTTACAACAACAGCAGCAACTGCTGCAGCTGCAGCACTAAGTACAACAAGTGCAACGATGAACATTAAAGCAGCAGACGAAGCTGTAACGGTAACACAAACAACAGCTTCACCTGTAACAGCAGCAACAGCAGCAACAACAACAACAACTACAACTACACTAACTGCAACAGTGGCAACACCTACTGTTGCAACAGCAGCAGCAAGAACAACAACTTTTGCAACAAACATAGTACCCGGACCCGTGGCAACAACAACAGCAAGAACAAATGATACAAGTGAATACAGAAATGCCACCGCCAACACATATTCCCGACTGCAACAGCAGCAACAGCAACGATTCCGACAACAACGGACACAACAATGGCCGCAACAATGGCAACAGCAACCACATCGACGGCAATTGCCCCAGCAACAGCAGCAGCAGCGTCGACAGCAATACTTGCCGCAGCAACAAGAGCAATTGCCACAGCAGTATCAGCCGCGTCGTCAGCAATACCCTCCGCAGCAACAGCAGCAATTTCCACAGCAACAGCGACGCCCGCTAAATGTGTCGCGGCAACAACAGCAATTGCCGCAACGACAGCGTCAGTCACAGTTGCATCCAGATCAAACTCCACCAGATGTGCTGTACGAGCGTTTGCAACAATTGTTTGTTCCGCAGGATCAATTGCCGCAACGGCAACAACAACAATTGCCACAGCAGCAAGATGACTTGTGTGTTGCACAGGAGCAATCGCCGCAACAACAGCAGCAACAATTGCCACAACAGCTGCAGCAGCAAGAATTGTTTGTTCCAAACGAAGAATTGTCGCAACAAGAAGAATTATTTATACCACTGGAACAATTGCCGCAACAACAGCAGCAAGAATTGTTTGTTCCAGAGCAACAATTGTTTGTCACACAGCAACAATTGCCGCACCAGCAACAATTGTTCGTTCCACAACAGCAACTGCTACAGCAAAGCGGATGGCAAGTGGTAAGCCCGGAAATGCTGGCACAACAACAATTGCTGCAACAGCAGCTGCTGCTGCAGCAGGACTTGGAACAGTTGCCACAACAGCTAGACCAAATGCTGCAACTGCAACAACCGATGCAAATGCAGCAGCAGCAACCTGAACCCTTCCATGAGCACCAATTCCCTCAACAACAACAACACCAACAACCACCACCAGTACTAGAGGAACAGCCTCCAGCACAGCTTCCACCTCAACCGCCACCGCAACCCCTCCAGCTGCTTCCTGTGCCTGCCAGCGCTTTGCGGCCCGTTTACGCAGTGGATAGCAATGGCTATTTGGTTCCCACACCCTATGCCCTAGTTCCCGCCCAGTTTGTGGCCCAAGCGGGGGCAACAACAACAACGACGACTACAACCACAACAACAACCACTGCGATGTATGGCGTCAACTGCGGCTACTATAATTACGCGAACGCAAGCATTGTGAATAGCTTTGTTAACTATGATCACGACGCGAGTCAGATGTGCGCAATGGGCATGGTCTATGTCGAATACAAATGTGCCTCACCCGGCGAGGTGGCGGTAACAGCTGCCGCCGCAGCAGCAGCTGCTGCAGCCTTAGCACAGACGCAGGCGGCAGCTTATGCGATCGCGCAGGCGCATGCACAGGCGCATGCGCGAGCACAGGCAGTGGCGCGGGCGAGGGTGCAAGCGGAAGCGGAGGCGGAGGCGGAAGAGGAGTCGCAAATCGAAACTGATGAAGAAGAGCGAACAGAAGCAGAAGAGGAAGACGAAGAGGAACCGGAAGCGGATGACGAGGCAGAAGCCGAAGAAGAGGCAGAAACTGGAAATGAGGCAAAATCAGAATCAGAGGCAGAGTCAAGAGCAGAGGCCGAATCAAAAACAGAGGCAGAGTCAAGAGCAGAGGCCGAATCAAAAACAGAGGCAGAGTCAAGAGCAGAGGATGAGGTAGAAGGAGTGCAATTGGATACGGAAGCGGCAAATGCTGTCTCAGAAGTCGAGGATGAGACAACAACAGAGGAGAAGTTGCAATAAAATAGCGCCACACGTGAAGGCGGTGGCACTACTTGGAACAGATAAACGTGCAAATATGTAGAATTAATGTCGGACGAGGAATAAGTATAGAAATTTCAAGTGCAAATAGCAAACATTTACTATGTGTCTAGTGTAATAATTGTTGTTATCGTTGTTGCTGTAGTTGTTGTTGTTTGTGTTAAAACCAAAATGAATCTAAATGCTGAATGTAAGGAAAACCAAACTATAGAAATACGATATATGCTACAGATTATATATACAGATACGAATACTTATATATATATATTGATATATATATACCTTCAAATATATATATATATATACATTGATATAAGAGAATGCAGAACGAAGTCAAGAAATGGAAATGAACTAAATGAAAACATTTTACAAGATGTGGCTGTAATAAGAGATATGTCTGGAATGAAGGGCATATGAAATGAATTCATATATATATATAAACGTGTATATTTATATATGTATTTAACCACATATGTGTGTGTGTATATATATAGATTGAACTATATATATATATATATCGGAATGTGTGTATATCAAGAAACTGAACTCAATATAGCAATTGGCAAGAAGCGAGAAGAAGCAGAAGAAGAAGCCAGAAGAGCAGAATACACACAAGATAGATAAACTGAATGCAAAGCAAATACGTTTACACACGAGCTTAAAAAATGATGTATAGACATACACATACACACACACGCAAACACAAACACAGTTACACACGAACATATACTTACACGCATTTATTTTGATATTGTTTAGCAATTGATTTAAAAATTTATAATTTTGTTGAAATTCAGCTAACTAAAACGATTTTTGTTTTGTAGCAAATGTACGCACCTGGCTGTAAAATTATGAAGGCCCCCCCCTCCCCACAACAAACACACTCACACACCCACACACATACACAAAGACGAATAGGAACACACACATACACGCAAACCAATTGCTATAAATTTGTATGGAAAAACAACAAAAATAAAAAATGCAATTTCGAATGCAAAAAAAACTAGAGTAAAAATGTTAAATATAAATATATATACATATATTTATGTATGCACGTATTTAAATTATTGTATATACATCAATATATATTATTATATATAGAGATATTGATCTATTTTGACGTACGAAACACACAAAACGCAAATACTATATATACATATATTAAAATGTCTATATCTATATATATGTATATACAAAAAAGGATTTTTTAACAAATGCTGATCCTGATCGATGAATTTGAACTTACGAATTTGTTAAGATGGTGAGCAGACAGCAAATCTATATATATATATATATATATATATATATATATATATATATATATATATATATATATATATATATATATATATATATATATATATATATATATATATATATATATATATAAGTAGAATTATAGCAAACCTATATTGGATGAGAGAGTGTAAAGCGTAATATAACAAAATTTTATATAAACTGACTTTTTTTTTTTGAATAATTTAAAAACTAGTCTAATAGCATTAAAATAGTTAAGACCCTTTTTTTTTCTAAAATCCCAAACTAAATTTTAATAAAAAATAAATAATAATTGACAAAAAACTACGAAAAAAAAATAAACAAGATGTAAGCAACAAAAATTTAGAAATAAGGCTTAAAAACAACTATTGTACATAAAACGAACTTTTTATACCAAAATGGAAGCGAGCAGAGCGAACAGAGAGAACAAAATGGCGTCCGCATAGCGCATACAAATGAGCGAGACAGCAGCAAGCATGCATAGAAAGAGTTAGCTATATATAAATATATATATACGGGTAGAGTCAGTCGAAAATGGGGTTTAAAAAAGAACTAAGCTGTAGGTACTTTATTGCTTGTACCTCTCTAAGTGTAATTAATGTATGTAATATGAACTTGGATAATAAGCAAAGCAAATTTTTTTTCCTCATATCTCTATATATAAATATATATATAGTGCATAGGTAAAATTTGTAATTAGCAGCGGCTGCATAGAACAAGATGAACTTTCTACAGGTTATATATATATATATATATATATATATATATATATATATATATATATATATATATATATATATATACATATATGCAATATGTAATTGTATACAATACACTTTATTTACAAGCGAATATTGATGTCCCTATACAAAAGGAAGGAAAACTTTGTTTTCTATTCAAATGAAAACATGACAAGATTTGATGTATGTATTATTTTGCATGTGTCAAAACGAAACCTACTACAAGTATGTGTAATAAATGTGTTTCAAGCAACAAACTAAACAAAAAAATTTTTATTTGATTAATTTCATAGTAAAATTTGGTTATCTCCTTTTGAAATTGCGCGCACTTTGCACGCTGTTATGTTAATTAACATAGACGTAATCTGTTGCTAACAGGTCAGTCAGTGCTGCCACTCATTCGTTGCATGCATATGGGCACACTGGCAGCCAGTGGAAAATACCGTGGGGAAAATACCAGCACACATTCCAATAAAGGCAATTAACGAAGGCAACTAACGCAACGAAAGAGAAAAAAAACAATAGCAGGATCAGCAAACACAAAACTATAAACGTGACTTGATTTCGACGGCTATATTATATATGCGCGAGTGCTAGGCTGATACAGACGCAGCGAGTGCGTTCAATAGGAGACAACGCAACGCAGTCCGTCGGTTAGACGAGGGCCAACTACATATTTTTGCCAATGCTTCTGAAAACAGAATACGCAATAAAAAACTGTGCGCTGACGACCTTGCCCATTTTGTGAAAAACGGCGGGACAAGCGGAATAGAATCCCAATTTACCATAAGAGGACTATTGCAATCCAATTGCATTGAAAATCATAACGATAACGATTACGACGAAGACGACGACGACGACACACTCACACATCGATAAACACCGCTGCTGCTGCATCCCAAGATGCCACAGTCGAGAGCCGCTGCCGCTGAGGCGGCCGCTGCTTCCAACTCCGGCGCCCAGCCGCTTGTCAAGATTGGCCACTATCTGCTGGGAGCGACGCTCGGCACCGGCACCTTTGGCAAGGTGAAGATTGGCGAACATCAAATCACACGACTCAAGGTCGCCGTCAAGATTCTCAATCGTCAGAAGATCAAGAGCCTCGATGTGGTGTCCAAAATCAAACGTGAAATCCAAAACTTGAAACTCTTCCGGCATCCGCACATCATCAAGCTATACCAGGTGAGTAATATACCCCGATCGCATACCACCCACTCCTTGCAGCTACGCTAAAACTGTAACGTCAGGTGGACTCCTTAACGGGGGCAATTGAAAACTGTTTTGTTTTGCTCTGAAGCATTGACTCTCTAACTGTAATGCCAAAATATCCCTAGAATTGTAAATTTTAGATAGTCTCAAAATTGTGATCTGGGAATTAGCAATTCTCATAAAACTGTAATTAGCAATAGCTTCTAAAACTGTAACCGTTTAACGCTAAGCAGAGAGGAGTAAGGAAATGTGTGCAGAAATATTGTCAACCATATTGTCAACGACTCGCAAACTGTAACCGCTAGACTCGATTTTTATAATGAAAATTAAATGTTATCAGATATATAAAAGCTGTTGAAAATAATTAGCTGGAAGTAAACAAATCTACGAAATTAATGTTCCAAACAAAGAGCATATTATCTTTCATTCATGAATGGAATCGAAGCTCTGACAGCTGCTTTGACAGCTTGCTCAATTTTCCAGTCTAGAGTCTGTAATCAATTTCAATAAATATACATTATATATATGTATATAGACTGATTGCATTAATTGATTGGCCAATTGGCCTGACGGTCAGTGATGGTCAGCGATTGATGGTGATTGACAGTGAGCTTATAGATTGATTGACTCAACTTTCAACTGATTGACTGACTGCTGTATATACAAAGACAAAGTAAGTAGTGAATGATTGAGTGATTGACAGATAGCCACGCCTTGATTGATTAGTCAATTTAATGATGGTGATGTGGCCAGAGATTGATTAAATGATCCACTGTATAGCTCTCGACTGATTGACTGCTTGACTTACTGATGTATAAGCAAAGGATTGAATTAACGATTGAGTGATTGATAAACCCATTGATTGGTTGCTTGTTTGACTAACTGATTGGTACCAAGCTTATACTTCGTCTCACAATCCCAACTTTCCCAGTGAATCCAATCTGATCTCTCTCTCTCTCTCTGTCTCTCTCCACTTATCCAGGTCATCTCCACACCATCGGATATATTCATGATCATGGAATATGTGAGCGGCGGAGAGTTGTTCGATTATATTGTAAAGCATGGCAAGCTGCAGGAGCATCAGGCGCGCCGCTTCTTCCAGCAGATCATATCGGGCGTGGACTACTGCCACAGGCATATGATAGTGCATCGAGATCTGAAGCCGGAGAATCTGCTGCTCGATCACAATATGCACGTGAAGATCGCCGACTTTGGCCTGTCCAACATGATGCTCGATGGCGAGTTCTTGCGCACGTCTTGCGGCTCACCCAACTATGCGGCGCCCGAGGTGATTTCGGGTAAACTGTATGCCGGTCCGGAGGTGGACATCTGGTCATGCGGTGTCATCCTGTACGCGCTGCTCTGCGGCACTCTGCCGTTCGATGACGAGCATGTGCCGTCGCTGTTTCGCAAAATCAAATCGGGCATCTTTCCCATACCGGAGTACCTGAACAAGCAGGTGGTGAATCTAGTGTGTCAGATGCTGCAGGTGGATCCGCTGAAGCGTGCCACCATCGAGGAGATCAAGAAGCACGAGTGGTTCCAGAAGGATCTGCCCGCCTATCTCTTCCCCTCGTCCATTGAGCAGGACTCGAACGTGATCGACACGTATGCCGTGGCCGAGGTCTGCACCAAGTTCGGCGTCAAGGAGTCCGAGGTGCACAACTCCCTGCTCAGTGGCGATCCGCACGACCAGCTGGCCATCGCCTACCATCTGATCATTGACAACAAGCGCTTTGCGGACGATGCGGCCACTCAGATAAGTGAGATTAACAATTTTTTTGTGGCCGGCTCGCCGCCACCGCCCACAGCCCATTCGCCGCACGAGCCGCGCTCGAGTGCCCAGGAGTCGGGCGCACAGGGAGGAGGCGCCACTGTCACCATCGGCGGCGGCACGGCGGCCAGCTCTGGCACAGCCACGCCCAGCGGCCTGGGTAGCAGTGCTACGCCCACCATACGGCCACATCCCGAGCGCATTGCACCGATGCGTGAACGCCAGCTGGCCATGTCCGTGCAGAATACGGGCGGAGCCGCCTTCCCGGAGAAGACAGCACGCGGCGGCACTCCGATCAAGCGCGCCAAATGGCATCTGGGCATACGATCGCAGAGCAAGCCGAACGACATCATGCTCGAGGTGTATCGCGCCATGAAGGCCCTCAACTACGAGTGGAAGATCATCAATCCGTATCATGTGCGTGTCCGGCGCCAGAACGTGAAGACTGGCAAATATTCAAAGATGTCGCTGCAGCTCTACCAGGTGGACCCCAAGAGCTATCTGCTCGACTTCAAATCACTGACCAACGACGAAGTCGAACAGGGCGACGATGTGATCATGGAGAGCCTGACGCCGCCGCCATTGAGTGTGGGTGGCACGATGCCAGTGCAGCCCACTGGACACCATACGATGGAGTTCTTCGAGATGTGCGCCGCACTCATCATACAGCTGGCGCGCTAACGGCCACGCCTACCCAAAAAAAAATATATAAAAAATACACAAGCGCCTACACAACTATAAGATATGGCAAATGCAAGAGAGGAGCCAGAGTGCGAGAGTCAGAGACAGAGAGAGAGAGAGAGAGAGAGAGAGAGCGAGAGCGAGAGAGAGAGAGAGAGAGAGAGAGCGAGAGAGAGAAAGAGGAGCGAAAGCGAGCATTGTAGCTTTGCCATGTTAATATTATTATTATTATTATAATTATTATTATTATATATATATAAATATATATCCCTCTAATGCCCCTCTACCAACCCTTTACCTACCTACCCCGCAACTCCCCAAACCTAGCAAATTGTTAAGCAAAGCAAAGCAAAACCAAAATTTTTCATGTTGATAATGCTTAAGTTTGTTTGTTTTCTTTTTTTTTTTTTAATATTTTGTATTTCTTTTTGTCAATTTTACATTTGATCTATATTAATATATACATTTATTGTAATAGCTACTGTATCAAAAGTCAACAACGACACACACAGATTGTATTCAATATGTTTTCCCTCTCCCCGTACTTCTGCTAGATGTGGCCTAAGGCACAGCTAAAGTTACACACAAGCAAACAGAAAATTTGTTACTCTAACTGTAATAAGACAAAAGATGAAAAGTGCAACAAAATATATATACAATATTTCCATACAAATACATCTATCTATATACATACATATACAGTATGAGCGGCCTGCAAATCAGATTCGACTCTTATCTGCTCTTTATTAATAATTGACTTGCAGTTTGTATAAATAATATTGGTGGTATTCCTTATAGCTATTTAGTATCTGTCAGATACTTTCATCGCATATTCAAAAGGCAAAAATTTGTCTCTTTGTATATGGTATCTATATATATTTAACATCTACAAAATATAAGATATATATAGGCACATTCGAAATCGCAAAATATGTTCTTCAAGCCTGAAGCCTCAAGCCTATCTAGATTGTATTTAGTACCAACTTATAAACTGTTTTCAGTTTCATAAGTTTCATAGAAAAGCAGAGCTAAGAATATTTTAGATATATACAGAACAGAATATATAGACGGGTTGATTTGAAACGAACTATCCTGAGTTTAGAAACTTATCGAAATCTTGTCGTAAATCAGTTCTGCTGTTAACAATCAATCTTTAGTAATTGTATATTTACAAGTCTTTCAATGATTCTATATCCATCGAATGCATACATATGTATGTATATATAAAAACTGAAGTTTTCATGGCCATAGCTAACAGAAGCTTTGGCTGCTTTTGACTGTACAAGATTTATTGAGCATTGCTTAATGGCTAAGTTTTCGTTGGACATGTTCTCATTATCAATTCATCAATCAATCGCATCATTATCATAATTAATATAGTGTGGTGTATGGTGTATGGAGTATGGAGTATGGTGTGTGTGCCCTGCCGTAAACCCCGCCATGCCGCGACGTGCCGTGCCGTGCACCAATTAAATTCATAAGGCCGCAAATACAATATAATATCTTAAAAAAGATGATGCCGCTGCTGCTGCTGCTGCTGCAATTGGAGCTCTACTGATTCTTCTGCTGCTGCTTGCGCTTCAGTTTGTCGATAAGCGTCTCTATGCTGTTGGCGTCCACCAGGCCAATGAACTTGTCCACAACGACGCCGTTGCGGAAGGCTAGAACCGCTGGCACGGCCTTCACCTCGAACGTTTCCACCAAATCCAAATTGGCCTCTACATCGATAATGGCCAAATCGATTTCATTCGAGTTCTCCAACAGCTCCAACATTTTGGGTGTCAGTATTTTGCATGGGTCGCACCATTCCGCATGGAAATTCACTATCACCGGATTGTCGCTGTTGATGACCTGCGAACAGATAAAAAGAAAACAAAGTTTAGATTTAAAAAAAAAAGAAGGAAAAAACAACAACAAAAACAAACCTTTCACATTTTATGCATTTATGTATTTTGGCTAGTCAATTCGAGTGGTTCTACCTTATTTGCATACACGAGCATACGTACAAGCCAAGCAAATTGCTGTGCGAGAGTCGACTAGCAAATGCCCTGTATAACATGACTATACATAATATACCAAATTTAAGTAATTTTCAGACGTGATACTTTTGTCGCCTAATAAATAATATACCATTTTGGGATATTTGTCGGCGATGTGGCAACTGCTCAGCGAATTTGTGAAAATGTACCATTTTTGGTACATTTGCGGACGATGTGTCAACGAGTCAACACTATTGCCAGCAATTTGTTTGCAGGGTATCATATTGTATACGGCGCGCACAAATAGCCAACATGCGTCATGGGTTACGGCCGGGACCGCTCACGTACGCCAAATAGGCAACAACCAGTCAAATAGAGCATTGCATAATGCTACAGCAACACTTGCATCCATATGCTTGTGTATGTGCATATGCGTGCGTGTGTGTGTGCAAGTGTATACAAATGTAAATAGAGGCAGTTGGTTGCTGTGGCTCACCTTTTGATCAAACTCGTAATGATCTTTTATCACCAGCTTTTTGAAGTGCATCTGCGATTGTGAGAGGTATTTCTGTGTGGCTTTGGCCGCCTGTGGCGCTATCCGTTGACAGCTACTCTGGGCACTGCTGTTGATAAGACAACAGGCCGCCAGGCGTGGCGCAATTCCCTCCGCTGCGATTTTTAGCATTGTTGTTATTGTTGTATTGCAATGTGTGTATGTTGCAAAAGAGGTGCTAATGGCGTGCTTTCTCTTCTATCGACTTGAGTAATAGTCCTGGTCCGAGATTTTCAAGATGCAGCGATAAGATAAATAAATGGACAATTATTCACCACTGTTTTTCTTTATGTCTGCAGGCGGTGGAGCGGGTGGCTATTCGACTGTCTGGCAGGGCTATTTGCGTTACGAGTGCTGCCAGATGGCTTAACTATACTCTTTTAATACACATGGCAGCGCTGCATTTTTCAAAATGAAAACTAATAAAATCAAATCAGCAAATATTTTAATAATACAAGAATAACCACATATAAGTGCATTGAAAGTAGTCAATTACTATGAAAATAAAATTTATGACACTAATATTTCGTGGAATTTTTGTTGGAAAACTGACTGACTGTGGCTTGAATGAAATGTGGCCACCCCAAATTTGTGCATTTAACAGCACTTGTCTGCATCATTTAAATTTCAATATTTACCTATGCATGTGCATAAGAAATTATGTTTGCTCAGATAGCACATATAATGAAGAAAATATAAACATAAGTATGCGTGCTTATTAATTTTAATTAGCATCGACAATGAAACTAGGGCCAGATGGCATGTACGTTTTGATGAGCGTAATAAGAATTAGTAACGGTAAATGTTTGTGTTTAATTAGGCTCGCATAGACGTTGATTTTTTGATATTATCTGTCAGGTGATGGACGTTTTATCTGACTTTTGGGGTAGTTCGCTTGGAGCTGTCGCCAAAGCAAGTTGGACAGAATATGAACGAGAGCAAGATCTACGCCAGCTACGTGGAAAGCAAACTGATTGGCGTCCAAGCGGAGGACGTCAATCAATATGTGGTCCGTGCACTGAAGCACGTCATCCAGGATGTGTTCGCACAGCTCAGTGCGACGCTGATAATAACACTGGCCACCAGTGATGCAAAGATGGAAAAGTGGTTCGGGAATGTGGTGGGCAATCTGGCCAGCACTTGGAACTCAGTCTCCGTGCAAATGCTACATGTGAATCACTTGCCTCATGTGCCGGGGCGCAAGTATTGCAATCTGCTACTGGTGGACTCCTATAAGTCGTTGCTGTGAGAGACTGTAGAAGCAGTGCCCATCGGATCTATATATTTACGTATATCTTAATCCCTTCCAGCTCCACGCAGATCAACGAGGATAACGCGGATAGCGATGATCACGAATACTACTTCATCTTTTTGCAGACGCGCGATGCGCAGATTCCGGCGGAGCTGCAGCAAATCCTGGACCATTGCCTGAACAACTTTTGGCTGCACTGCAATGTGATGGTGCAGACGGCCCAGATGGAGGTGCTCATCTATAGCTATTATCCGTATACGTCGCAACGTTGCCAATCCGCACAGCCGCAGCTGGTGAATCGTTTCGATGGCCAGCGCATGATCCATGCGCCCATGTTTCCGCACAAGCTGCGCCAGCTGCATCAGTGTCCGCTCACTGTGGTCGTCTGGAACGCGCCGCCCTTTGTCGAACTTCAATGGGACGATCGGGCGGGGCAGATGGACGCCATTGGCTTCGAGGCTACGCTGATCAAGCAGCTGGCACGACATCTCAATTGCAGTTTGATCTGGCACAATGTGACGCTCGAGACGGTGGCCACCTACCAGAAGAACTGGGGCGATGAGCGTCAACC
The DNA here is from genome assembly GCF_018153725.1 of Drosophila mojavensis. NCBI lineage: Eukaryota > Metazoa > Arthropoda > Insecta > Diptera > Drosophilidae > Drosophila > Drosophila mojavensis. The sequence goes on along the minus strand of NW_025318667.1, from coordinate 3,419,085 downwards.
GATGAGTCCACTAAAGCTGGTGCGTAGGAAGATTAGCTACTAATTAGCTTCATTAACTCTCTCCTCTTTCTTTATCTCCCTCTCTATGTCTTAGTTGATAGAGCGACATGCCAACCTGAGCGTGGGTAACTTTCGGAAGACAGCTGGCCGCAATAACATGCTCACCTCGCCCGTGGCTCACTATTATGCTCCGCTGGTGGCCACTGTGGCCATCAAGCACTTTCAGTTTGGCCAACTCACCTTGCTGTATTTTCCATTTCAGAGCTGCGTTTGGCTGTTGCTGCTGGTGGCCCTGATTCTGCATGGCCTGATCTATATGTGGCGCTGGCGTCCCATTGGGCTGCAGGTGCTGGAGCTGCTGCTGGGCGTTACGTTGGTGCGCCTGCCACGCTCCTGGCTGCAGCGTGTCATCTATGCCCACTGGCTCTATGGTAGCATCCCGTTGCGTGTGGTCTACCAATCCTTGCTATTCCATTTCATACGCCTGCAGCTGTTCGAGACGCTGCCGTATTCGTTTGAGCAGCTCTTGGCTAGCAATTTCCGTGGCATGTGCAGTTCGAACATTTTAAGCATGCTACGCGAGATGCCACAGGTGGCGCACAATTACGAAAGTTATATTAGCATTCCATCGCCCTACGATGAAGTAGTGCTGGATGCACTGCATCAAATGGGCGATGGTCGGTATTTTGCCATCACCGGCCTGGACACGGCCGTTGCCCATTTGACGGCAACGAATCGTCAGAGAAGCTACCACATTCTCTCCCAGTACATCAATCTGCAGCAGGTGGTCATCTATATGCCCAAGCACACGTATTTCAAGGAACTGTTCAATGACATGTTGCGCAACCTCGATGCCAGTGGCTGCATTGACTTCTGGCGCCGAGACGCCTTCGCCAAATACAGCCGCCGTACCCTGCAACAGCGCAGTCTGTCCCAGCTGCAGGACGATCAGCAAGAACACCGACAGAACGAACAGTTGCGCCAGCTAATCGGTATATACAGCCTGATGGGTACCCTCTACGCTCTCTCCATATTGGTTTTTTGCGCTGAACTCCTTTGCCATCGGCTGACCAAGCGAAAGATGGAGCGACGTTTGCTTTAAGGCACACAATTCTATATAATTAGTTTGTTTACCTTTTTCATTAAATTTAAATTAAATTTCACGATCTGGCAGCACTCAAGTTGAACTAAATGCCAAGCAGGAGGCTTGAATGAATGCAAAATGTACTAAATGTGCTGAAATTTCTTAAATTAAGCCAAGCGTTGATAAACTACCGTTTCCTTTCCTCCACATACCTCCATATTCATCAACAAATATCACAAATAGCATAAATTGAATAAATCCGGTCACTTTGTTGGCTGTCAGTATTTTTTCAATATTAGTACTTTAGATTATATTTTTGAAGTTTTGGCAGCACTAAAACCGTTTGAGCGTTAAGCTAACTGCGCGTGGACTACAAATGCAATTTTCGAAGGAGCAGACTAACTGTTTAGTGAACTAAATTGAATGCAATGTACAGAACAAAGACAAACAAAAAAGAAAAATGGAGGGAAAACAAAACAAAAACCAAGTATAAACAATTTGAACAGCAACTTTTTCAATGCAGCGCTCATCAATCATAAACCAGCTCAATTAATGAGAAAAGACAAACAAAACTTTGGTCAAAGCTTTTTTGCCTCAGCAGCGGGCTCAACGCCATTGCTAGAGCCAGTTGAGCTTCAGAATCGGCACGGAAATGAACATATCACAGCTGTTTCAGTCGTATCAGGACTTGTCCGGGCAGCAGATGAACCAAATCAATGAGTATGTGGCGCGAGCCCTGCTGCACGTGGTCCACATTCACATTATGAGCGTGACGCCGTCGCTGGTGCTGACCCTCTGCTGCCGCAACAATCATACGTGCAACTTCTACACCGAGATGATGACCGTACTCTTTCGAGACTGGGGCATAGCCCCGCTCCAGATAGTCACTGTGGAGCAGGGCATTCTGCGAAAATTTGTTCCGGGTCGCCGACACTACAATATCATATTCACGGACTCCTATGCGGCCTTTGCGGAGATCGAGGTGGAGGCCCACTCCAAGGAGTACAACTACAACGAGTACTATTACATCTTTCTGCAAGCACGTGATCGTCTGCTGCTGAGCGAGATGCATCGCATCTTCGAGCATTGCTGGCGCCACCAGCTCATCAATTGCAACGTCCAGGTGCAGCGCGCCAATGGCGACATCCTGCTTTACACGTACCTGCCATTCGGGCCCGAGAGCTGTGCAGATACGACGCCCAAGCTGATTAATCGCTACAACGGCAGCCACATGCTAAATCCGCAGCTCTTTCCCCGCAAGCTGAACAATTTCTTTGGATGTCCACTGCGCGCAGGGCTGTTGCATTTACCGCCGTACCTCTAGCTAGACGGATCTGGACCGGATGTGCGCATTACTGGCGGCATTGAAGGTCGTCTCTTGCTGACGTTTATTGAAAGATTCAATATAAGCATCCAAGTGCAACAGTGGAACAGCGCAAGTGGAACGGGACTCCAGATCAACCGCATGCTCCAGATGGTGAATTTTCATATTGCTAGCTAGCCTTCCTTTCCAGTCTAATTATCTTTGTTATTCTAGCTGCACAGTAACCAAGCGGATTTATGCGTCGGTGGCATCCGCCAGACGGTGGAGCGCAGCACATTGGGGACATCGACACACAACTATCTGCAGACAAGCGTCCGCTTTGGCGTCTTGGGCACCAGCTACGAGCTGACCTCGCTGGACATTCTATTCTTTCCATTTCGGACATCGATTTGGCTGGCGATTGGCGTTGTTTTCGCCCTTTCGTTCCTGATGCAGCTGACAATGGATCGACTATTGCCGCTCAGGCATCAGGGCTGCCTTGTGCTCAATGTGCTCCTGGTCTTCGTGGGCATGCCCATGGCAGCTTTTCCGCGCTCGATCGCGAAGCGAGTGCACTGCATCATGTTAATTCTCTACACGTTGCTCATACGCACCATGTACCAGGGCATGCTTTACCATTTGATACGCACCCGTATGCTGAACCGGCTGCCCCAGTCCCTCGATGAGGTTGTGGCTCACAACTATGAAGTTGTGCTGTCTAGTGGAATCAGTGATGTGCTCGCTGAAATACCCGCCATACAGCAGATGCGATTCCATGTGGCCGACGGCGACGGATCCCTAATGCATCCTCTGTATTACTTGGCTCACAATCCGCGGGGCCAGAGGCAGGTGGTAGCCGCCACGCTGGAGACCTTTCTGTTGTACAATCAGTTGAGTGTCAAATCCCAAATGGAACAGGGGATACATCAGTTCGAGATCATGAGTCAGGATGTGATATATTTGCAGATGACGATGTACCTAAGGAAACATTCATTTCTAATCGACGCCTTCAACGAGCACATTATGTGGATGCGCTCCGGGGGACTGCTGGCAGTCTGGGAGCGCTGGGAGCTGGACGAAGTCTATTTGCGAGACGTGCGTACGACCACCTATAGAATATTCGGAATCCATGAGCTCTATATCATATTTGTGCTAATGCTAATTGGATTAATGCTTAGCACGCTTCTTTTTTGCCTAGAGCGGATCTCATTACGCTTCCCACGATTTCAGCGTTGGTTCCTAACAGAATAAAAGCTTTGTATGTAGCATAGTTAGGGCTAAGTATTTATGAAAATGTGTAAGCTGGTCACACTGAGCAGCAGCCGTGAGTAAACGTCTTTGGCCATTGTAACACAAGTAAAAATTTTTGTTATTTTTAAAAATGGTATAAAATATAAACAATATGTAGATGAGACATCTGGGCACACTTGGTGCTTTTGAAGATAACATTTAATTTAAATTGAACAGTTAAAAGTAAAATATTTACGAACGAAAAGGTTTTGTTTTAAAAAGTTCCCATAATGAACGGTTCATCTACTTCTTGTTTGCGGAAGTAGCGCTTCAGCTTTTTCATCACAATGTGCGATTCACCACAATATTTCATTAGAATGCATTCAACAGTAGTTAGTTTGTCCTTCAATAGAGCGATCTGGCGGCGTGTATTCCAAACACGATCATCATCATCATCGTCGGAGTCTGAATCCGGTGGCAACTCGGCAAGACGGCATTCATCCAAAGCAGTTATAACCGGTGAAGAGGTGGCCAATGGGTGGCCTATCTTTGGTTTTTTAGCAAGCCTACCTCCTGCAGCTTCATTAACTGGCAAGGACAGCAACGCTCCCGATTTTGGTAAATTATGCTGTAAAAAAAGGTTTGGAACCACCGAAGAAGTCTTGATAGGTTTAGGCTTAGTTGCTGCTGGTTTCTTGGTCGCTTCAGGAGCTAATGGGGCCGAAGAGCGAGCCGCTCCCTGTTCGGAGAATGATTGTATGACTTGTTTGGCAATAGCCACGTTTGGAGTATAATTAGCATATACCGATGCATCTTCACTGTATGCCAGTATCTCAACTGAACCAAACCTCACCTTGAGTGGCGCATGCTTCTTCTTCTGACCTTGAATCATACCTGTTGCCTTTAAATTAGTAAATGGCTTGCGCGGTAGAGAAGCGGTAGCTTGTGGACCATCTGGTGGCATACCAGAGGACTCAGTATTCGGAGCGATTGGCTCATTTGCTACAAGCTCAGAAGTATTAATTACATTTTGTGGAAGTGACGAGGAGTCTGACTCAGTCTGTTGAGTCGATGCTTGTGATGTTGATGGCTCAGCTGGTGGTCCAGCTGCCTCTACTATAGACGAAAGATTTGAATGTTCTGGAGATTGCAAAGAAGTCACGTTACCTAGTAGCCGAATGGGTTCACAAGCTGCTAGAACCTTTTCAGAAAGCAATTCCTCAGCCGCGCCCATGTTGCGTTTAAAATTTAGGCGGCGTTGGGTTGGTTTCCTAGTGCTAGCAGCCGGCGATGCATTCTCCTTGCGCTGAATGCGTTTAAAATAAATACGTTTTGCTGGGGTCATACCAAGTGGATCGGGAGTTCCCTTAACTGGTTCCATTCTCAATAGAGTTGGCTCCCGCCTCAACTGAAGTGACGGCAGCTGGATTTTGAATTTGTCTCCTTTTACATCAATTGGTTCCGGTTCGACTTGAACGGGTGATTCCGGGTTCCCTTTAGCTGTTTCCTGCTCAGTTTTAGGCAATTTCGATTCCGGCTCAGCTGGCTCTGCCTCAGGTGACTCCGCCTTAGCTGGCTCTGCCTCAGCTGGCACCGCCTCAGCTGGCTCCTGCTCAGCTGGCTCCGACTCAGCTCGCTCCGACTCAGCTGGCTCCGACTCAGCTAGCTCCGACTTTGGTTCATTGGGTTGCGAATCGTTCTGACCAGATTTCATTTTCTTTTGCACGGTTCCCATTTTCTTTAGTATTGTTTCCGATTTCTTTTGAGCTGGCTCCCATTTCTTTTGTGATAGAAGAGTACGACTTTGCTTTGGCTGCGGTAGAGCTTGGTCCATTTTCAATTGAGACAATTCCTTCTGTTGAGTGGCTTTGCCAGCCTGTTGCCACGGCTTCGGATGAATAACGGTAAGGGACCTCTCCAATCGTTTACCGCCTGGTGAAGCTGGCTTGGACCCACCTGCTGAATTTGGCTTGGACACATCTGCCAAAGCTGTATTCGCGCGAGTTGGCGGCTTCGGATTTGCTCGAACTTGATCCGATTTAGCTTGAGCCGTTTCCTTGCTCTGTTGAGTGGCTTTGCCAGCCTGTTGCCACGGCTTGGGATGCATCACGGTAAGGGACCTCTCCAATTTTGGCTTTCCTGACGGCTTGGCCCCACCTGGTACGGCTGGTTTGCTCACGGCTGGCCTGGAGGCACTTCTCTTCTGGATAGGTTTTTTATTGGGCTTGGCCTTAAGCTGATCCGGATCAGCATTGTCTTCAGTTCCGTCACTGTTCTTGTCGGCCATGCCAACTAGGCTGTTCGAACGATGAGCCACCTCCCCCTTGCCGCCATTTTGAGACACAATGGTAGTGCTACGTCGCAGATAGGCTGTGTAATCGACTGTGGGCTTCGTACTTACAATTTTCTTCAATCCAATCGGCTGGCCTTTGCGCTCAGCCACCGCATCGTACGAATCACTCTTGCAGTTCACCCTGTGGAACTTGTGTAGCCAGGTCACGAACTCATAGTGGCCGATTCCCTTGGCCAGGTCGCGATGATAAATATTCTTATGAATATTCAGTTTTTCAAGTGCATTACGAAACATGTTATAGTTCGATTCGATCTCGTGACTGACATTGGTATACAAGAAAACTCTGTCCATCGGCATTGCCTTCGGAGCTACTTTGTGCATAATTTGGCAATAAATATCGCCTGCTGTCAATTCGGACAGCTCTTTAATCTCGCATTGCAATTGCTTGTTGACCCAGATGATTAGCTCGCGCACCGAGCACGTATCCTTCTTCAAAACCAGCACATTCCTAACATATCTGTTTGGTCCCTCAGTGAATTCCTCCATTGTACTTGGTTATCAAATAAAGAAATCAGTTCGAATTAATGTAAGAAGAAACTCTTTAGGTTAAGTTCAAAACCTGAAGGCCACGTTAATTACCTTGATTTCAAGTAATCGGCTGATAGTCCAGATGCTCAATTGGAAACTAGAGAGAAAATCTGAAAAATAAAACCATTTGGTTAATATTGAATGCCGATTGAACAGTTTACAATGAAGCACTTCTTGATTTCTTGACCTATTTACCATTAGTTATTAGAGGTTGAGCTCCAATTCGGAAAGACTTATAAAAACAAAAACTGAATGGTAAATTGTCTTTTCGTTTTCGAAGAGACTTTCAGAAATTCAAAATAAAAATTATTTTAGAGAAATAGTTTCCGAGTAAAAATTTATATAAAAAAAAATATATGTCCTTACGGACTGTAGTCTCTCAACCTACTGAATATGGAAATGAATGAGAACTAGCAATAAAGAAACTTGATTGAGTGAATTGGAATGGTGCACTTGGATTCAATGCGATTCGATAGATCAATGTTGATATATAGCCTAAATCAATGTACATATATAACCTAAATCCTGTACTGTCTGTCTTTCCTCTTAGCCAGATCGTTTCTCTAATGGGAACTAGGGCTGGATTAAAAGAAATATATTCCGTACTGGGGAGTTCAATGCGAGTAAAAATGTTGCCGTCGAGAGTAACCGACTGCAGAATACTCATTCATAGAAATGCATGGATGTTTCGCCAAAGTCTTAACAGTATCAGATTAGTTTATACACGAGTACATATACGAAATATAAATTCTTTAGCTTCAATAGTGAAAAAGAGGGCTTACATTCACAAGGATGGACAGCAAGACGGATCTTGCCCAAAACCAATTTACTAAATTCACTTTTATCTTTAATTTAATCTTAGATTAGGTAGCAAACTCAACGAACTGAGGCGTTCACGTTATAGAGGACCTGTTAACTTTCATATTTACCATTAGTTATTTTTAAGGCTGAGCTCCAATTCAGAGAAATGTATTGCCAAATATTCTTATATGAAAACAATAATGAAAAACTTTCTGGCAAATTGTATGCCCGATTTGGAAGAGACTTTTTCAGAAATAAAAATAATGATTTTAGAGAAATAGTTTCCGAGCTAAAATTTATAAAAAAATATATGTCCTTACGGACTGGAGTCTCTAAACCTAATGAATATGGAATAAAATGAGAGCTTACAATAAGTAAACTTGATTGAGTGAATTTGTATGGTGACTTTGATTCGATAGAAAATGTTACTGAGATGATGAAAATCCAGCGAACAACTAGTCAATGTATATAATCTAAACTCTGGTCCGTCTTTCCTCAACCTATTCGTTTGCTTAATGAGATCGATTATGAGGTTTACTAGAATATAGCGCGTAACCTTAGTTGCAGTCAAATAATATAATATATCATTTTTGGGTTGGTCAATAGAGTAGCTAATATGATTTCCGACATATCGGAAGATGTGTTATCCGATACCCCTGGTGGACGTTTCATCGAAACCTTAACGCTTTAAACAACGGGCTCATAAATAAAATTCACTTATATACGAAATTATATATATGAAATTAACCAAAGGACTTACATTCATACGGACGGACAAACAGATGGACATTACAAACTCTCTTTCTTCAATTCACTCTTGTCTTTAATCAACACACACCCAACAAACTGAGTAAAATAATCACGTTTACTAATTTCAATATTTACCATTAATTATTCTTGAGGTTGGGCTCCAATTCAGAAAACTATATTGCCGAATATTCGAATTTAAAAACAAGATTAGAGATCAATGCAAAAACTGAATGGCAAATTGCATGCCAGTTTTTGAAGAGACTTTTTTTTTAGAAATTGAAAATAAAAATTATTTCGGAGTAAAAATTTATAAAAAATATATGTCCTTACGGACTGAAGCCTCTCAACCTACTGAATGTGGAAGGGAATGAGAACTACAATAAGTAAACTTGATTGACTGAATTTATATGGTGTACTTCGATTCGATAGAAAATGTTACAAAGATGATGAAAACCCTGCGAACAAGCAGAAAATGTATACGACCCTAATCCTACACTGTCTTTCCTTTTAACCAGATATTTTGCCTAATGGAACCAATTACTAGGTTTAATGGAATATATCACGGATTCTAAAGACTTAGCTGGCTTCCACTGCGGAGTTTAATGCGAGTGAAAATGTTGCTCTTGAATATATAGGCATATAATCTTCGGGAAAATTGATAGAGATAGAGATGACATACCGGGAAATGTGCTTTCTGATTGGCCACGTTCCTATTGGGTATTTTCTCAAAATCTAACGAGTATATATACGAAATTGAAATCCTCTAGGTTCCCTAGCGACAAAAAGGGGTTTACATTCATACGGACGGAATGACGGACAGCAAGACGGATATTGCACAAAAACAATTTAGTTAATCCACTTTTGTCTTTAATTCTAGCTTAAGCCTGAAAGCGAACTCAGCGCACAGAATCGTTCACGTTTTTCAACACTAGATAATTTTCATATTTACCATTTGTTATCCTTCCAGAAATTGTATTGCCAAATTTATAAAAACAAGATTAGAAAAGTAAGCAAGACAGTGATTAACAAAATTTTTGGAAGAGACTTTTTTTCAGAAATGCAAAATAACAAGGATTTTAGAGAAATAGTTTCCGAGTAAAAATTTATATAAAAATATATGTCCTTACGGACTAAAGTCTCTTAACCTAATGAATATGGAATAAAATGAGAACTAACATCAGTAAATTTGATTGAGTGAATTTGTATGGTGTACTTCGACTCGATTCGATTCAGTGTTGGAAATGTTACTGAGATGAAAATCTTGCGAGTAGTTAATGTATATAACCTACATTCATACGGACGGACAGCCAGCCGTACATTGCTCAAAATCAATTTGCTCTACTTCCTTTGCCAGAAACCGAACTCAACACATATTCAAAACTTTACCATTAGTTATTTTTGAGGTTGGACTCTACTTCAGAAGAATTTATTACCAGATATTAAATTTAAAAAAAAAAAAAAAAAAAAAATAAGGAAAGGAAAATAAAAACTAAATGGCAAACTGCATGCCCGTTTTAAAAGAGACTTCGAAAAAAAAAAAATATATATATATATAAATTTGATAATCTCACAGAAAATGTAGTGAAAATCTACGGACTCAAGTTACTTAGCGTACTGAATACGAAATGAAATGAGTACTTACGATAACCAAACTTGATTTAGCGACTTGGTATTGGTCTATGTCGATTCTTAACCAATTGAGTTTAGTGTTGAAAAATTAACGAATATCCAGAAAGCAAACAATCAATGCACACAGCTTAAGTCCTTAGCATTTCTTCCGTTGATGTAGCTCTTAAGGCAAGAGTGGAACCAGGCACTAGGTTTATTGGAATATATCGCGAACCCTTAGTTGTCATGAATCAATATTAAGTTGTGGGCTTCCGATTACAATATGGAAATGCCCTGCAAAAATAAAATAAAAAAATATATATGAGAGAACTTTTCTCTAGAACAGACAGAGTCTGTATGAGGAAATTTCAGATTTGATTTCATTAGAAAACGTAATTTTCCAGCCTACTAACAATCACGAAAACATTTCATTGAACGTATGCTATATAGGGACCTACAACAAACATTTCAAGTCCCTCGCTTTAATAGGATCAGAGATCGACGAACTCACAGACAGGAACAGAGCTATAACTTATCAAGTCTATATTGGGTCTGGCAAGCCTCCTTCTGCATGTACCCTGACTACCTATTTTCAATGGGTTCAGGGTACAACAAAATCTGCACTATGTGCGGAATGGGAAGTACTTACTGCGTCTATTCTCAGACCCAATGAACGACTGACAGCAATTGACAGCTTCAATAAGATGGAGAAGATCCAGCGATCAAGCAGCGATCCGGCAGATTTCTTTCTTTCAACCAGCTCCTTCGTTGGTTAACCACAACCATTAGCAAATCTACTATTAAATTTTGGTCTAGGTTATTGAAATACCCAGCGAATAAAAAAATAAAAATTTATAAATGAATAAAAAAAAGGAAGGAAAACCTTTCCTAATTACAGACTGAGGCAGTATGAGAAAATGCTCACAGCGATGTCAGCAAGAAAATTTTTCGCCACCTACCTGGATCCTAAATATATACATATTTGTTGAAAAACATGCCGATTCAGTTCGAAATACTCAGCCTGCCCTGGGAATGAGGTATGTAGCTAGGTCGGACTGTGTAGCCAGTGGAAAGTGGTTTATGTAATTTGCACTGATTTTCTAATGCATTACACGTTTTAAATGAGATTTGTGTCAGCTGTTGTCAAGGGAGAACAAGTATTTTTGCCACTGGAACAAACTTTAGTGTATTATTATAGTAATCGAATTGAGAAATATACAGACAAACAACTAAGAGCGTCGCAGTCGGGCGTAACCGACTGCGTGATACTTTGTTGCTTTGTTTATGAATTTTTCATGTGGGTGCTGCAAATGGTCATCGATTTGCCACACCCCCAGGGGGCGTAGATATATAATTTTTCTAGTTGCTAGTTCTTAGAAGGATTATTACAAGGTTTTTTTTTTTTGCATGCGCCACGCCTTCAAAGAGGCGTAATAATTATTCTTTAGCCATCGCTAGGCATAGATATATCCGCCAATTCATTCTGATCTCAGGCTATATATTATCCAAATTATCAACTAAGATTTGCTGGAAAATGCATTTTCGGTATGCCACGCCCTTAGTGGGCGTATCAGAAAAATCTTGACACTTTATAATTCGAGGTATACCCTCGAATATATGTATAATTCCAATTTCAAATTTATAGCTTCGATAGCGTCGAAATGGTTTTCATTCCTGCGGACAGACGGACGGACAGCTCGGACATTGCACAGTCTCTGGGGTGTTGGGACTGCAATCACAGTCGATATGCAATCAATATATATGGATTGTTCAAAACGGATCCCATTTCAGTTATTCCTTGGAAATGGAACTGAACGCTGTGCATTTGCTGCTGCTGCTGCTGCTTGGGCTTAGCTTTGGCTGCCTGCCCGGACAAGATCCGGCGGATGGAGAATTGGCGAAGAATTTGATTACAGTAATGCAATTGATATTTGGACAGACCTGTGAGGCCCACGACATGAGCGTCTTCATCAGCGCCAGCTATAAGAATCAATTGCCACGGAGGGAGCAGCGCATGGTGGAGCAGGTGCTGACGCACTGCCTCGGAGCCATGGTGCCGCGTGTGCTGGGCGAGCGGCTAGAGGAGTCACTGGGTCTGCGCACCCAAATGCTGATGTTCTTTGTGCAGGATGCCAGACAGTTGATCGAGGCCAGCAATCGCAATCCGCGCATGAACATGACCCACAAATTCAAATACCTAATCGTGATGATAGCCGGGCGAGATGACGCCTCCTGGCAGCTGGCGCAGATGAGCCAGATCTTCGCGTATTTGCTGCACCAGCGCTACAACGTGCACGTGCTCCTCCTGCTGGCCGAGCTGCGGACGGGCAGAGTCAGCAGCTACACCTACTATCCGTACTCTGGTGCTCGCGGCTGTGAGGATACGCAGGCGGTGCCTGTGCCGCTGCAGCAGGCGCGCCTCTACCAGATCTATCCGCCGAAGCTGCGGGATCTGCACGGCTGTCCCCTGCACGTGGTCGTCTGGCAGATACGGCCGTACATGCGGCTGCATATGAAGCAGACGCGGCCCAGCGACCGAATCTCTGGCATCGATGCCGACATACTGAAGCTGCTGGCGAGCAGGCTGAACTTCAGCCTGGCCCTGGTGTCCAATGAGCCGGCGGATTTGATTGGCGGCGTCAGCTACATGAACGGCACCATGACCGGCGCCTTCCGCATGCTCCAGCAGAGGCGGGCGAATATGACGCTCGGATTTGCCGCCTGCATGCCGGCTCGCTACAAGCATCTGTCCAGCACGCTGCCCTACAGCCAGGTGGAGTACGTGCTGGTGCTGCGCACGGCTCGCCCGTACAGCGTCTACGAGATCATGCTGTTACCGTTTGACTCGCACGTCTGGCTGCTGGTGCTTGCGCTGGCTGCACTGCGTCTGCTGTGCTATGTGGGCGGCTGGCGTGACGTTGCGCTCCTCGATCTGGCCTGGATTCTCTCGGTCTTCATGCTGCGCATGTGCTACGAGAGCTCCGTCTTTATGTTCCTGTACAATGCACCGACTCGCCCTTTGCCGGACAGCCTGGAGCAGGCGCTCCTGCAGGATTACCACTTCATTACGGATCATGCCACGTACCGCATGACCGCGTCGCTGCCTGCGCTAAGGGCACGCACGCGCATCCTGCCCGGCCAGCCAGTGGACATGCTCGAGCAGCTGCAGGCCCAGCCGGAATGGCAACGAGTCGCCACCATCAGCACGGCCAGCTTTGTGGCCGACTATCTGGGCAGGCAGCGAGCGAAGCAGCACAGACTCGTTCTGGCCAGCAACAAGATCGTGGACAACATGATCTGCGTGCACTTCCCAATGGGCTCATACTTGACCTCCAACTTCAATCACATGCTGTTCCTCATGCGCAGCACCGGCATTGGACCGCACATTGTCAATCGGCTCAAGTCGTCGCATCTGGCCACCTCCATGAGCGCTCGACTGAATCCACTGAAGCACTGCACCAACTACGTGGCTCAGGTCAATGAGTGCATGCGTTTCATCTATGCCGCCCTCAATTGCCTCCTGTTTGCCCACTCTCTGGCGCTGGCCATCTTTGTTCTCGAGCTAGTCAGTGGACATGAACGCATGCGCTGGCTATCTAGGATTTTGGGGCGGCTGTGAGGGCATTCGACTAGATGGAATCATTGCCATAGGGAATATGATCTAAGTGAATGTATAACAATGGATTAGTTTGTAAAGCTTGAAAGTTAATGCAAATTATTAAATACCTAACTGTTTGATCTGCTACTGTTTATCTAGGAAACTCCTTTGCTAGATGATAACGGATTCCATACAGCAGATATCATATATAATATGATATAGGGTTTTGATTCAATCAATTTTTACATGGTAACTGAATATAGTCTACATATATTTTAGATCAATTCTAAGCAGATAAATCACGCTTAAAGACGATTGGTTGATCAGAAATACATTTACATTTTTAGACAACCAGATATATGTAAATACAAATATAATATAATATAATAATAAGCAGCAAAGTAACTGTATCTAATTGATCAACTATTTTTAGCTAAGTATCAATATGTTTGAAGATGCATTACAGTTAAGCTGCAATGTCCTCTAAGTTGCAATGTAGATGGCCTATATAAAGTATTGATAAGATTGAACTGTGAGAATATAGATGCATTGCACGTTAATGCACTATCTAGATAAATCACAATCATAAATAAGTCACAATTTAGATATTTTAAACTGTAGAGAAGTTGTATGCAATGTAGTTAAGCTAAGATATAGATACGGCAAATTGTAGATAGGTTACAATATAGATATGCTTAAGGAGAGTTAATGTACGTTATATTGTAGATATGTAGATAAGTTACAATATAGATATGCTTAAGGAGAGTTAATCTATCATGTGTGTAAGTTACATCTACAATGAGTTACAATGTAGTTACGTCATATGAAGCTCATGTTAAGTTGCTGACTGGATAAGTTATAATTCAGATAATTACAATGCACACAAATTAAAAGATAGTTAGATAAGTCTTCTGTAGATAAGTTACAATTGGTATACGTTACATTTTAGTTAAGACACAATACCGTTAAGTTAACATGTAGATAAGTTCATTGCAGTTGAGTGATTACATTGCAATTCAATTAATGTCTAGATAAAATACAAAGCAAATGAGGGGAAAACTTTTCGATTTCTTTTAGTGGCTGCCGCTTTAGACCATATAGCGGTTGGCTGCATTCATGAGTCGGCGCAAACGCGGTCGGTGCGGCTGAGCGGCGTGCAGTTCGAGCAGAAAGACGATACTGGCCAACAGGTGCATCAATCCAAAGCTGGCAAAGAGGCCGCCCAGCTGCCAGAGGCTGAGTTTGGTGGGCTCACGGTTGCGCAGATTGACTATGTGCTCGATCCTGTCCAGATACATGCGACGAAAGCGGTCCACCAGGCCCGAGGACATCATATTGATCAGCAGCTTATTGATGCGTTGCTTTAGATACGAGTGCGGACGCATGTAAAGGGTCATCGGGGCAGTTAGCATGGGATTACGAAGCACGGTGAGACGCGGCTTCTCGGGTCCGGAGTCCATATCGAATCGGGATGCGGTTGGTCTCAGCAATGGCACCACAAATTGCGCCTCGGCATTGTCGCGTAGCTGCACGAGCGATTCCTCCAGCCGGGGAATGAGCACAACTCGCTCCTGACTGACCAGCTCTCGGAACACTGGCTTCAGTGCAGGCAGCATATGGAACTCGAACTTCTTGTCCAGCACCTCAGCCAGCGTGCGCAGCGGTGCACGCACCCGTGCATCCTGTAGCAATATGTACATCTCGCCCGTGTAAGCGGCACGCAGCACCAGCGTCTCGAGCAGCCACATGGCTAGCAGGAAACGGGCGAAGTTCCGACGTGGCGGATGCATGTGAATGCCACCAAACAGAGTGCTCCACAGCTCCGTGGCAGGCCGTCGATTGCTCTCGCCGAGCACAAAGCGACGCAATCGCGGCACACTCAACAACTGAAGCATTGTAATCAGCGTCAGGCCGGTCAGTATGCTGGTCAACAGGCAAATCCACGTGATGTACCCGAGCGGTTTGGTCAGCCTCTCCAGCGGCGTCAGTGGACGGCCTCCAGGCACACACAGTACAATGGGAAAGCTGGTGTACGAGATGCTCGGCAGCATATACATGGCGCGCTCCTTGTTGTACATGTATGAGACGAAGGTAATGTTCGCCAAGCCATCAACGATCTGCAATTGTGGAGAGTTAATAGTTATCGTCTATCGTTTTATCGATTTTGATTGAAATCATTTGGTTTAGGGAGGCAGATCGATTTCCTATCGTGTGTGGCAGCTATAAGTAAAAGTCACGATCGATAGTTATCGGAATTGTTCTTTAAATTTCGATCATAGTCGTTTTTTAAAGAGTTTAAGGCCTATCGATTTATCGATTTCTATCAAAATCAATTTCAGACTATTGTCACATATTCTGTTCATCGTTTATCGATACAAACTGCAAGCTTTTTATATATGTGTAATCAAATCGATATCGGCGATGAATGTTATCGATTGCCTTCGAGACCTTTGACTCACCATCTTCATAGCGCCTGTTAATGTGCCATTAGGATGGACAATGCCACGATCCCCATTGGGCTCCTTCACCAATGTAACTGCAAAGTTCATGCGCTCGGCCAGCAATTGGTAAATCCTGCCCTCGATACCCAACAGACGCTGCACATCAGTCAGATTGCTGCTGTCATCGATGATGACAAATGGACGGTGCTGAAATGTGACGGTGACCAGCTTGCAGCCATGCATGTCATCCACTTTGCTGTCAAAGAAACGAACGCTGTTCTCCAAATGAAAGATCGGCGGAGCACCCAGGCTGCCCTGGAAGGTGGCATAGTGCACGGGCTCCGATGACTGACAGCGATGCGGACGGTATGGATAGTAGTTGTACACCTGGATGGTGCCATTCTGCCGATTGGCCAGCAGCACATTCACGTTGATCACGTAGATGGCAAGGAGGCGCTGAAAGATTTTGTAAATGACGCTAAGGCGCCCGGTCTCCTCGCCCGTATACACGATGCAATAGTAGCCATTGCGCTTGTAGAAGCTGCCCGGCTGCATCAGATGCCGCTCCAGTCGTAAATAGGTGGCCCAGCTATCGAGCAGAAACAGTCCCGTGTCCCTGCCCAGAACTCCACTTGGTGGCGCCTGCGGTGCGTCTTCGGCCAGCGACTCGTCGGTAACGATGCCCTCGTTCTGCAGCAAAAACTTAATGCGCCCGGCAGCTGAGGCCAGACGCAGCACAGCATCAGTGAGATCATTGTGCAGGTCACGGCTCGATTCCCGCCTGGCGAAATTCATGATCGAGAGCGGCTTGCTGGAGTCGCTGGCATAGTGGCTGTTAATCGTCCACACCACTGCGTATATTAGCGTTATGTTATGAATCGATTGCACCGACTCGCTCGACAACATGCTGAACCGCAAATGAGCCAGCCAAGTGTCCTCAGTTAACTGTCCACGATAGCCAATGGCCAACGTCCATTGCCGATGCTTTTAGTCGTTGCATGCGCACCTTATCGCGGCACATTATCTGCCCAATTGTATTTAAATGGATGTGCCATCAGTTAAAAAGTCGTTGGCCAAATTGCAGTCACATGCGACATCTGAAAAAAACAATAACAACAACATTATATATACTTAGTTTATAAATTATTTACAAATTGCGATTTACAGTGGTTCCAACGCCAAATCGGACAAGACTATTTATTTATTTCAATAAGTATTTTCTTTAGCAGTAAGTTAACTTTTTACCGTTTTCACATTTTTTCTCAAATCTATTATGTATTAGCCCCCTAAAACAAAAAAAAAATTTTTTAATTTCAAATGACAACATTTTTTTTATTTTAAAAAACTAACAACAAGTCCGATTTTGAGCTTCAACGCCAAATCGGACAAAAGAAAACTGCAAGAAAAAGATCCGTTATTTGGCGGAGATTTTCGTTTTTGTTTTGCTTATTGCGTTTCGTTATGTTCTCAAGCTCATAGGCTTTTGCTTCTTTTTTCTCAAAACGGATCGTTAGCTTTGAATTGGGTGGCAGTGTGACCAATAGACTTATTGGCTGTTTTTTACCAAATTTCATTGCCTGGGTGACCATAATATGGCTTCGTTTTAATATGCAGCCTTTCGATATTCAAATAGCTGGCAAATATAAAATGTAAATGTGCAAAATAAAATTAGTTAAATAATATATTGCACATTAAGTTGATTCCGCTTCGAACTGTTCTTGTCAGTGTGACCAGCACGTGTTCTCAATTTGTGGACTAAATTCATAAGAGTGACCACTCTTGAAAATGCTAATAGGCATTTTTTTTGGCATTTGTCTTTTCTTATTTCTCATTTAGTTTTGTTTACCTGGTTTTGTTTTGTCTTGCAATGACTAATTAACAAAAAAACTGCAGCGATGCAACAATTGTTCATGTCGCAACACACTTTACAGATCGCTGACCGTATTTTATGAACTCGTTTCCAATACAACTGTAATATTGCAGCAGTTTCGTGCTGATCTAAGCAGACGCCCGCAACTGAAGAATAAAAACAAAATAAATACTGGTTCATACACAAATTTTATTCTTATTTTGTACTACAACAGACGACGATGGAGTTAAAAGTCCATTGCAGCGCTTAGCTCAGCATTGATGCACTTTGTTCGCTTTTTAGCTCGGTGACACACATTCACGATAAGGCAGTCTACGCTGTGAGAATTTTCTGGCCAACTCCTAAAGCACCAAAAACGGTTACGCTCTTAATGAGAGATGGACCAAAGCAGCAAGCGCAATAATGCAGAAGGAATAGAAATATATTTTGTGATATATGCGCATGGCTTGTATTAAAACTATATATTTCACTTTGAATAGTCTGCAGAATAATATTTTTAACATTGACATAACATATGGAATTCCAATTTTATCTATGTCCATTGCCAGGTAGACTTTCAAAACACTTTGATTATATATTAAATTTTGACTTATATATAGCTTAGTCGTCAAAAGATAACAAGCTTTATATATGGAATGAGATCGGAGTTAGATTTTTCAGTGTAATTTGCATGCTTCATGCTGTCATCTCTCTACTATATTTGATATCAGCACGTACCGGTGAGTGTTGAGTAAAAAAATTAGTATGCTGGGTCACACTTTTCTCAACGGTCATAAAACGCGAGATAAAACCGGTAAAGAAATGTCTCGCACAGCTTCCGGATTGACGCAAATCGTAGACAAAATAATTTCAAAATTCCAGATAAGACACTAATTGGAAACCTTTTGGAGCTCTGCATTTGTTTTCAGTGCATCAGAATTTGCGCTGATTCCACGAAAAATTGCTCATCAGCAAATTGTTAAGCCAAGGTTTTTCTTCATACATGTATTTTTTAATTTTTTTTTTGTATTCTGTCTGTTTTTGTTTTTGGTTATATTTATTTATTGTGCTGCGCCGGCTGCTGCAAAAGTCGCAGCTGCAGTCTTTGATTACCCTGTACAATGATTAATTTTTAGCTCTATCGATGGGTTCTTAATAAACTTTACTTTTTAAAGTCAATATTGTATGATTTTCTTTTCTTTTTCTTAACACACATCGATTTGTTATCGATATGTCATCGGAATATATTTTATATCGGAATATCGTACATCGATTTTCTATCGATATGTAATCAGTATCTATTTCATATCGGAATATTTTACATCGATTTGTTATCGATATGTTATCGGAATCTATTTTATATCGGAATAGCGTACATCCATTTTCTATCGATATGTAATCAGCATTTATTTCATATCGGAATATCTTACATCGATTTGTTATCGATATGTTATCGGAATCTATTTAATATCTGAATATCTTTCATCGACTATATCGATATGTCATCGGAATCTATTTAATATCGGAATATCTTTCATCGATTTTATATCGATATGCCATCGGAATCTATTTAATATCGGAATATCTTACATCGATTTGTTATCGATATGTCATCGGAATCTATTGAATATCGGAATATCGTATATTTAACTCATATATGTTTAGCGTCTATTCGGTATGTGGATTTTTTAATATCTGTATTTCGAATTGATATAATGAAATTGATATCTCTTGTAGTTTAGTATTTATTAATTATAAGTACTTTCCTCCTTTGCTCTTGACCTACATTTGTATACGTAACTCCCCATAACATTCGCATTTGTTTACAGGGTATCTTAACGTTGTTCACTTTCCATTTGAAGACTCTATTCTTGTTAGTTGTCTTTTTGTGGCACACGGAAACGAAATCGAAATGCAATGGCAAATATTTTTTGGTGTCAAAGCCGGGGGGGCGTGGCCTGCCACCTCGCGATGCGTGCAAAAAGCAGCGCAGCTCTTCAGCACGATTCGGCGACGTCGACAATTTTGGTCTGCTGCTGCTGCGCCGCCGCCGCCGCCGACGACGACCAGGTATTCTATATGGGCCAGCGTTGGAGCGTTTGGAACGTCAGTTGCCGTTCGACGCTCAAGCGAAAGTGCTCTGGAATAAGTGAAAGTGACAGTGGCGAGTGCGAAGTGCGGGCTATATACAAATAGAAAATAGGATATACGTCTTAAGGATGCGTTTGTTGTGTTTAACGCTGCTGCTGCTAGGCGGCGCATTGTGCAGCGCCCAGGATGCGCAGCCGGGTGCCACCGTTGTCAGCGGCCCCGAGGCAGCTGCTGCCGTCGATAGCTTGACCCAGGGCGATACTAAGGGTGATGCGACAAATGCCACCACTGCGCCGGCCAAGCTGCAGATACCCAGCCAAGATCAGGTTAGTAAACCCAAATACCAGGATGCAGAAGGGCGATACTTGACCTATCGATAAGTCGAGAAAAGGACTAGAAAGACTAGACAATCTCAATAGATCGAATACATACGTAAGCAAATACGTTTTTCTCTTTATGTCTAGACACTTTATCATTAAATTTCTATAGGAACAATCAGTTTAATACTTAGTTATAGGAAGTTTGCGATTTGTTAGTTATAATTAAGATTTTAGCTAATTTTCGTCCAGTTCAATTTTCTAATCCTTTCTCCTTTTCTTCTTTTTATGTTTTCGTGCCTGACCCGCTCTCTCTCGTCCTCTTTCTTTTGTATTCCTGTCCTACCATCATTTCCTCTCTCTCTCTCTCTCTCTGTCATCATTCCACCCACTTTTAGCTTCTCGCTCAGATGCCACCCGTTACGCTACCTCGCAGTGGCATTCCCTCAGTGGATGCCTTCTATTTCATGTTCCCAGCTTTAAGCAGCCTCTTGCGTTGGGGCAGCCTCTTTCCGGCGCAGACTTTGCTCGGCGCCGTGCCGGACAATCTGCAGGCATCTCCCTCCAAGGTGGTGCTGGTCCTAGCCGATGATGCGAATGGTCACAAGTCACGTGTAACGCGTCAGGATGCAGCTCCTGCTGCTCCTGCACCACCTGCCCCAGCTCCGCCAGGAGCGCTGAATGGCGCTGCTATGTTGCAGCAAATGCAGCAGATGCTTGGCCAGATGCCACCGCCGAATCTTGCCCAGATGGTCCCGCCGAATCTTGCTCAAATGATGCCCCGACCACCCGCCGGCTGGCTGCCGGATGGCTTCAGCCTGGGCCAAATGCCCCCACTGCCGGACAACTTCAATCTCGGCCAGATGCCGCCAATGCCGCCAATGCCGGATGCCTTCAATCTAGGCCAGATGGCGCCCGTTATGCAGAGCTTTGGACTGCCAACACTCGACGGCCTGCTCGGCCAGGCATCCGCTGCGACCACGACCACACCAGCTCCACCCGCAGCCAAGCCCGCGGATGAGCCGGCAGCACCGGCGCCGGCACCTGCTGGCCCGACACTTGGCCAGGCTCCACCACCGGGATTCGGATCGTTCTTCGATGGCAGCAACAACCTGTTGGGCAGCGCCTTGAGCGGTATACCCGGAGCCCCGACCCCGGACTCGTTCATGGCCGGACTACGTCAGTTCTTGCCGGGCAGCAGTGCCCAGGCCTCGGACATATCGGAGGTGCGTGTCAAGCCGGAACACCACGGCAGCATCAACTATCGGGCCCCACAACAGACGCAGGCGCAGCTGGCTCAGCTGAAGATCAAGTCAGCGCTCCAGATGGAGCAGGAGAAGCAGCAAGTGCCGTTGCTCTGGTTCCGTATGCCCAGCAAGCAGGAGAACGAGGAGGAGCAGGGCGATGGCAAGACCACGGATCGTGCTCAAATCGAGTCCAAGCTGGAGGCCTTCGAGCGCCAGGTAATCGAGGAGCTGCAGCAGCTGCAGCAGATTGAGCGACTGGCTCGCGAGATGCGCGCCCACGCCCAAGGAGAGACGGCAAGGAACGGCGCTTCCTACAAGCTGCGCTACCCCCTGAGCCGCACGCCAGTCCACAAGATCACCCGAGCTGACATTGAGCGTGCCCTACGCGACGACTATGTGCGCCGCCTGCTGAGCAGAGAGATGCAGCGCAGAACCTATACCAAGCGCCAGATTATGACTGGACAGCAACCGCAGAGCCTGTCCAAGGAGGACATCGTCAAGGTAATGGCCTACGCCTACCGCATGGCCGCTGAGAATGCCGAACGGAAGGCCAAGGAGCAGCAGCAGTCGCAGCAGATGCTGCAGCAGATGCAGCAGCAGAATCCCATGATGATGCGCCAGTGGGCGGAAGGCGAGGCCAAGGCTAAAGAGCAGCAGCAGTCGCAGCAGATGCAGCAACAGAATCCCATGATGATGCGCCAGTGGGCGGAAGGCGAGGCCAAGGCCAAAGAGCAGCAGCAGTCGCAGCAGATGCTGCAGCAGATGCAGCAACAGAATCCCATGATGATGCGTCAGTGGGCGGAGGCCGAGGCCAAGGCTAAAGAGCAGCAGCGCCAATGGATGCAGGAGCAGACCATGCCACAGCAAGAGAACGCCCAAATGATGCGACAGTGGTCGGAGGAGCAGGCCAAGGCACAGCAGCAGCAGCAACAGATGCGTCAATGGAGCGAGGATCAAGCAAAGGCGCAACAGGCTAAGGAGCAGGAGGCACAGCAGCAGATGCGCCAATGGGTGGACGAACAGGCTAAAGCACAAAACACACAGCAGCAGACGCCCATGGTCATGCAGCAACAGAATGCCCCAATGATGCGTCAGTTTATGGTAGCGCAGAAAGCCCCTGAGCAATTCCAAATGCCCATGACGATGCAGCCGCAGGGACACATGATGATGCGACAGTGGACAGAGGCCCAGACCCAGGAGCAGCAGCAGCAGCGCCAATGGATGGAACAGCAGGCAAAGGCGCAGCAGGATATGCAGCAGCGTGCGTGGTCGGAGGATCAGGCCAAGGCGCAAAGGGAACAGGACTCAGCGCTCCAGACACCCATGATTGCGCAGCAACAGATGATGCGGCAATCCACCGAGGATCAGGCCAAGGCGCAGCAGCAGGAGCAACAGCAGCAGCAACAGGAGCAACAGCGTCAATGGGCCGAGGGTCAAGCCAAGGCACAGCAAGATATGCAGCAGCGTCAGTGGACCGAGGAACAGGTCAAGGCACAGGAAAAGCATACCTCCGAGAAGAGCATGAATCAGGCAGCCGAGCGGCAGTGGGCGGCTGAGAAGATGCTGGCTATGCAGCAGCAACAGCAGCAGATGGATCAGCAGCAGCAGCAGCAGATGGATCAGCAGCAAATGCAGCAGCAACAGCCGCAAATCGATGCCGATGGAATGCTGGGAGAGGCGAAACCGCAAATGCCCGAAAACGCCGGCCAGGCACGACACAAAGGTAATCTCTTTGGCGTATTCCGCAGTACCGATCTTAACCTCTCGCCACAAACAGTGGATATACTTGGCCTGGGTGGGGATCACCGCAAGAAATCCAAGTCCAAGTCGGCGCCCACCATCATCAACTACTACCACAATACGCCGCCGGCTAGCTACGCACCGGCCTACGGTCCAAGTTACGGACATGTGCATAGACCCAGCTACGGCACCAGCTACGGCGGTGGCAGCTACGGCGGTAGCGGCTACGGCGGTGGTGGCTACGGCACCAATGCGTATGGTGGGTATCGGGCGGCTGTGGGTAACGACGAGATCGACTCCATGCTGCGCCAGCATAACACCATGATGGTAAGTTTAACCCCAGACAAGGCAATTGCTAAAAGGGACTATCGGAAAACTACGGCTCAGTTATGGGAGCCTTAAGCTCAACCTAACTCCCTCCTCAAGCTAATGAGGAAAACATTAAATGAAATCCAGGACAGAAAGAGAGACCCTTGAACCAGCTTGATGAGATCCCATAGCCATATGAGAGAAGTCCCTTAGCTTCTGAGTACTTGGTTTTTATAGCTTTGACCTATGAGCTGGAAGAGTTCCGCACAGGAAATTTCGAAATTGTTGAAGCCTTCGCTTAGGAAATTTTACAGCTATGATTAGAAATGCAGCTCAGGAATTTCACTGAGAGAAGTTCCAGTCTTTGCCAGGGTGCGAGAAGTTGAAATCTAGGAAGGAGCTGTCACTGGAAAAGCCTTAAAGTCACTAGGTCATGTGTATAGCTAGGGAATTCCGGAATCAAACCCCGTAACTATATATAGACAGAGTTCAATTAGTTTTAAGCTAAGCCACGCACACTCACACACATACGCACAGCATACGCCCACATACATTAACACACACACACACCGACACCCATGTAGTTGGCTTCATATCATTCACATTTCTCCATCTTCTTCCACGCCCGCTGTTCCTCATTGTCATTAACAGGCGACGCATTTCAGGCAATAAAACCCAACGAGCAGAAGGAGCGGCAGGATGAGCAGATGATCACCACTATTACCACCACGAACAGCAACAGCAACAGCAACAACAACAACAACAACAACTACAACCACAACCACAACAACGACACTAGCTCGGGCACGCCCCCATCCCTGCCGAACGGCGATCATCGCATACAGAAAAGGTTAGCAAATAGTTTAAGCAATTCCTCGCCAGCTTTGCGTGCCGGCGGCTGCGGCTGCGGCAGCGCTCACTGCGCCTGCGGCAGCAGCTGTCGTTGCGCCAGCCGAGCCAGTCCTGGCGGCTGCTCCTGTGCCAGAGCACAGCGCAGCAGGAGCCGGCGTAACGCCGAATATGGCACGCTGGAGACCATCGATGAGAGTTCGCTGAATGCTCTGCGCAAGGAGTACAAGCTGGGCCTGAAGGAGATCACACTGAGCCCGGATGAGGATCCGGCGGAGGCGCTGATGCGCTACAATGCGGCCTCAGTGCGCGAGGCGCTGGAACGTGCCAGCCAGGAGCCGCTGGAGATAAGCAGCGAACAGCTGGCAGCCGGTGAGGCGGTCGCCAGTCCGCCGGAGGAATACGTCACGGAGTCAACGACAGCTGCCACGCCCACAGGGCAAAATGTAACTGAGAAGGCGCAGATGGATGAGGCGAGCAGCGAGCGCTCGCAAATGCGCGCAGAGCTGGCGGCGACACGAATCGAATTCAAGAAGCTCTACGGCCTGATCGAAAGCCTCAAGGAGCAGCTGACCAAAGCGGAGCAACGGTTACGGGATTGCCGGCAAGTGGAGGCAACCAGCACGAGCAGCAGCACCAGCAGCACGACTAGCACCACAACCACCACCAGCACCACCACCACAGAGAAGCCGCCAAATGCCGAGCACTGGGAACGTCTGCTGGCCAGCAAAGGCTACGATACCAACTATTTGTCCAAGACGCACGAGCAGCAATATGCCCAGGGCGAGCACCTGGATCTATCGAAGCCCGACTGCAATGGCTCTGGCGACTACAGCTACCAAGAGCTGCAGCCCTACGATCCGGATAACAAATCGAAGCGTGCCACAGGCTCCAGCAGCACCACGGAGCCCTCGGCTGGGGCGCTGCATCAGGCACAGCTGTTGAATGCGGCGCTGCATGCCAATGCCATCAAGGATACCGAAACGGAGGCTGACTCAAATGAGGGGGCTGACACGACCACGCCCCATCCCTATGCGCTGCGCGGTAAATTTGTGCGCAGGCGCAGCACACGGCTGGGATTGCGTACGACGCGCCAAGCGAAGGTAACGAAGGCCAGCGGCAGGGCGACCAAGGAGCTATCGCTGTTGCGCGAGCGCAGTACGAAGCTCGATCAGCTGATCGATGTGCTAAACGAACTCCTTCGTTTGCAGCTCCAGCGTGAAAAGGCGTTTGCCCAGATGGCCGGCAGCAATCGAGTCCCAAACAGCAACCCCACCAACCCAACCAGCTCCACCCGTCGCCCCACCAAATACTCAAAGCGTTTGCGCCGCCGACGCAAGCAGCGCCCAAGCAACAGCAGCAGCAGCAGCAGCAGCAGCTACACATCATCATCATCATCATCCGCTAATTGAGCACAATGCAAATGTGTATCAATAACATAAACATTAACATTAACATTAACATTAACATTAACGTTAACTTTAACATTAACATTACCATTCACTAATTTAGCTTAATTTCATTTCGTTCACTTTCATTTGCATCAAACAGTCCATCAACAGCATCCACATCAACATCAACATCAACATCCACATCAGCATCAGCATCCACATCAGCATCAACATCCACATCGAATGTTAACGAAACTGTTGGCTCCACAATTGGCTTCAAAGAGGGCCTGCTCCGTCCGTATATGGGTCTGCTGCCCGTGGCCCAGCCAAACGATCCCTGGAACCAGAAGCCGTACGATCCACACTATCCTCTATACAGCGGCGGCGGCAGCTATGAGGCGTATCTGAGACCACGACGAGATACGCACATCATGGCGCGCACGCAGCAGCTGCTCACGCCCGGCATGCTGGAGCGCCTGTTGCGCATTAAGGCGGAGTTTCAGCGCCGGTTTCCCCATCTCTATCAGGGCATGCTTAATCATCATACGAATCAAACGCGTGTGGTTGTCAAGCCGCCGCTTTTGGTGCGTTTGTCCAGCAGCAGGGCGAGGGGAAAGGATGAGCCTGTCTATGAGCTTGGCGCCGCCGAACGTGGCCTCTTTGACGAGACGCAGGAGGAGCAGGAGTCGGAGGACCCGGAGCCGGACAATGCGATGCGAACGACCACGGAGAAGAACAAGTCAAATCGACGCATCGCCAAGAAGGACGACCTTGATGACGAGGTGGACTACTTTCATTTCGAGGATGACGATGACGATGTCGCTAACGATAACGATAACGATAATGATGATGATAACGATACTGATAATGTTGATGATTAGCTAAAAGTTATTTGAATTATGTATGTACACCCAATTAAATGAAGCACTTTACAAAAATGTAGAAAATGAAAAGCTTTGAGTTTTAATTGCCGATAGGCGTTGCGAGAGCACCGTTAATCATTGCACATAGAGCCAGCCAGGGCGAGAGAGAGAGAGAGAGAGAGACAGCAACAGTGGGCGCCTACTCAGCAGTTAGCTTTGCTTTTTCCACTACGGGCAATTGCCTGTGCCCCGGCTGACTCATGGGGAATCCATTTAATGCTGATTTAATAAACATGTGTCAGCGTAGCAATCCATACAAATCTATGTATGTATGTATGTATGTGTGTGTGTATATTTACCAAACCCTTGAGGCGTATTCTCATCTGATTGGCTCAATTACTCAATTACTGAGTTGAAATCGATTTAATGCATTAATGGGCTTTCTTCGACTATGTCGCAATGCCTGTGGCTTTATATGTATATTCTGCATTTATAATCTTTATTTAGAATTGTTAAAGGTTTCTTCTTATGTTATGCTATTTTGATCTACTGGTTCTCTTTGCTCAAATCTAAATTTCCCCAATTATGTTTGGTATTTTTTTTAATGGCTCAGGCTTCATTTCTGTTACCGTTGTTGAATTTCCTTGATGATGATGTATCTGATAATGATAAGAATAAACTGAGATGACTTATAAATACAAATAATTAAGTATTTATAATTAATCTCAGTTTATTCTTCATTTATTTTTTATCTGCCAGGCATTGTTTACTCAGCGTATTCATCGCTCTTCTCTTTTGGTATTTTTTAGTAGTTAACTCGATAGTGCGTGGATCGTCGATAAACACTTATCGATTGCAATTAAATTAGACAATTTCTTAACGGCTTGCCTTATTGAGTAATTGTGACAATCAGATAAATGCTAATCATGAGGCAAGGGGTAACATTTCGAATTATTAAACATTCCCTGTGCCTATTAGCTGTCCATTAAATATATTTCCCTGGAGTCGGCGAATCAAGAACAAGAACAGGAACAAGAACAAGGCCAACCCATTGGATGTCAGTTGCAGCTCACAAGCCGAGAAATGCGGCTAACTGTTTGTCTTCAGCTCAGTTTGGCGTTGCTGCTGCCGCTGCCGCAATGTCACGCGACGCTGGTGATGGAGATGGAGACAACCTCAAGGTTGGAGTCGCTGTCGCTGGCACTGGCCCAGGTGCTGCAACAGTCGGAGATGTCGCACAGCCAGACGCTTTACGTTCACTTGAAGTACAGCTCGCTGACGGCTCGGTCGCCGCTGCTGGAGCTGCTGGGTGGCGTGTTGATGGCATTGCCAGCCGCAGCGCCGCAACCGCGCTGCCTGTTCCAGCAGAGGGTCCTGTCGTACAGGCCGTATAGGCATGCTGTGCTGTTGCTGGTGGAGGATCTGCGTGCACTGGAGCGACTCTACGAAAAGTTGGGCGCAACGAGCGATTTGTCCTATACGCTCATCTATATGCTGGATCCGCAGCCGGAGCTGGTCATGAAGCTGCTGTGGAGCCGCAGCGTGCTGAAAGCTGGCCTGCTGGTCTTCGACGGACAGGACCTGCTGCTGCTCAGCTATTTTCCGTACAGTGCGAATCACGGCTGTCAGCGTGTCCGTGCCAGTGTTGTGAATCGATTTGACGGCAAGCTGGGTGCCTGGGAGCTCGACGAATATTTCCCAGCCAAACTGGACAACTTCTATGGCTGCACTTTGACCTGCGCCACGTGGCCGGACATGCCGTACTTGGTGAGACGCGATGATGGCACCTTCCTGGGCATCGAGGGCGAACTGCTGCAGTTCATGGCCGATAATTTGAACTTTTCCGTCGGCCTCTACTGGCTGAACGAGTCGCAAGTGCGCGATACTTTCGAAGAGTCCGGCTGGGTGTTCGAGGAGGTGCGTATACGTGATATTTATAAGTGAACAAATACTAAAAGGGTTGCCCTAGCTTCGGGTTTCTATTTCGGTTGAAGGAAAACCAGTGCTGAAAACTTATGTTGGACATTTTTTGGTACAGTCGAGTCTGAATAATTTGAGCCCCACTAAATCGAAAATCGTTCATTCTCGACTAGTCGATACTTTAAATTTCTTTGTAAATCGAATTATGGGGACTCTACTGTACTAGGAATGGGGTATTTTATTTGGTATTATAAAATTAAATTAGATTCTATTCGAAAATTTTTTTTTAATAATAATAATAATTGGCGGTACTTGCTGTATATATGAAGCATTATTTGGTATTTATAAAATATAATTAAAATATATTGGTATATATTTCAGTATTATTTCAGTCATTTTATTTTGCTCACAGATCTTTAGTAAAGCAGAATATGCGCTGGGTGGCTTCCACTATAAGCCCAACGAGCGGGATGAGGTGCCCTATTCGCAGTCGAGATACTACTTCATGAGCCACATTATGCTGGTGACCAATCTGCCCAGTGCTTACTCGGCCTATGAGAAACTGGCATTTCCTTTTGATCCCGCTCTGTGGCGGGCCATCGCGCTGGTCCTAGCGCTGGGCTATTTCGTAGTTTGGCTATTGGAGCGATTTGCGAAGAAGATGCCGCAGGTAATATATATGATAGAGAAGTTAACTTACAATCAATATTTATAATTACATATGTTTATGTCTATACAAATAGTGAGGTTAAGTGAAGAAATGTTTTTTTAGGTTATGTTAATTAAGGTTAGATTTATTGAACAAATGTCTATTTACAAACATGTTTTCCTCTCAACTCTACCCCAGCATCCGTATTACCAGCTGCTGCTGCTGACCATAGGCGGAAATCTGTTGTCCCGGCAACTGCCGCAGCGCGTATCGCTGCGCCTGCTGCTGGTCACGTGGCTGCTGTGCACCCTGGTCATACGCAGCGCCTACCAGTCGGGCATGTACCAGATGCTGCGCCAGGACAGGCAGCGCAATCCGCCACAGACTATAGCCGAGGTGCTGGCCCAGAGGTATACGGTTCAGCTGGCGCCTGGCAATGCGCAGCGCTGGATGGAAAGCCTGCCGGAGCTGAAGCATCGGGAGCCGACGCAGGAGCTGGAGACCAGCGAGCTGCAGTCCTTTGCCGGCCTGGCCGCGCTCAGCGGCAGCGATGAGCGTGTGGCGATCATAACGCCATACGAATACTTTGGCTACTTTCGCAAGGTGCACGCGATGAGTCGCCGACTGCATCTGGTCAGGGAGCGCATCTTCACCCAGCAGCTGGCGTTCAATGTGCGCCGGCACTCGCATCTGGTTGGCGTGCTCAACAAGCAGATTATGCAGGCCCATTTGCATGGCTTCCTCGAGCACTGGACGCGCCAATATGTTAGCGCTGTGGATGAATCCGAGCAGAGCATCGCCCGGATCCCTGCGGTGCCCTATGAGACGCTCAATGGCCATCGGCCGGAGGGTGAAATCGAGCAGCGCGAGGATGAGGCAGCGCAGGCCAAACTATTGGTATTATCCTTCAAGGAGCTGGCCGCCCTCTTCTGGCTAACACTGTGGGCCCTGCTCGGCTCTGTGCTCGTCTTTGGCCTCGAACTGTTGCTGCATAAATAATGCTCGAAATTTATTTTGTGCTAAAACGTTTTAATTAAATTACTTCATAATCCAGCAGTGCACATGCCGAGGAAACGACTCTGGGATACCCTGTCTGCCGTGCCATGGTCTCTGCTTGATGCTTAGCTGGAATAAGTCAACAAAGAAATTAAATAAATATATAGGGTATATGCCCTACATACCCAATTGTATATCACTTGGCTTTATAGCTGTCGACTTATGTCAATGCAAGGCATACTTAAATAATCGATACTTATCGATATTCCTGACAGATAATGCCATAAGCATTATGCAGTCGTCAAGGCTTCCTTCTGCCGCAACACGCATTTCGCTATCATTTGCCCAATTGGTACAGGGTATAAAACAAAGCTCTTCCAGCATCGCCCGCTGATAGTTCGCAGCGTTTGCTGCTCGTATCGTAAAAACGCAAAACGTTTTATCTAAAAGCGATAAATTTGCAAAAGAGCGAAAAACGAATACGGAAAACTTACAAACGCGCCACCAAAATCTCAATCCACAAAAAGCACTTGCACACACAGACACCGACACACATAACCCACCCACATGGACATCAATTTTCTCGCCCAATGTATGTGTGTGTGTGTGTGGGATGGGAATGGGTGTGTGTGTGTGTGTGCCGAAAAGCGCTGCCGAATGCCGTTAGTGATGCGCACAGTCCAACACCCTTTCGTAGCTTCAATTCAACTGATTCGGCAGTATTGTAAAAGCGATTGACTGAATGATTGATTGATTGATTGACTGAAAGATTTAGTCTCGGAACATGCAGCCTATAACTATAAGAGCTATGCGCTATATGAGTTGGAAAGGGTTTGATTCACTTAATTCTTGATTGATTGATTGATTGATGATGAGTTAGGAAGGGGTTGCTTCACTTACTTCTTGGCCGATTGACTGATTGATTGATGTGTCATGTGTAGCCACAAATATTTGTGTTTTTTCCTCCATTCCTCCATTCTAAGTAAGAGCGAGGAAGGATTGATGGATTGATTGATTGACTGATTAATTAGCATTAATTAATTTGATTGATAACGTCCAGCCTCATATTAATTATTATTTTCTCACGTTGTGTAAGAGCTTAAAGCACTAACAGATTGATTGATTGAAATGATGAGTTGGTGATTGATGATTGTTATACCTAGTTATAGCTGTGAGCATTTTCTATTGCTTTTGTTAGATACTTAGAATGGATTAATTAATTGAGTGATTGACTGGCATGATTGAACTGCTTCCAAAATTAAAATTCCTATGGGTTTGATAATCGACTGTCTTTCCCCAATATTATGTAAGGTGATGTATGATTGATTGACTTGAGTAAGATGTTTTCCGCACTGCATACAAATTTGGAGTTGGTAAAGCCTAAGTCTTGCCTTATGGAAAAAAACGAGCATGAAAGTTGTGTTGATTGATTGGATGATTGATGCTCGACATATAGCTTCAATTTCTTAGCAAGCTCAACAGTACATTATAGTGAACTTCTGGAGTTTCGTTGATAGATTCAGCTATAAATGTAACTATAAATTAATTAAATGCGCCGCATATTGCATTGCCTTGGAATAGGACTCGGATAGAGCAGAGCTCTATATAGTGTCCCGAAAAAAAGAAAACACAACCAAAATTGTCCCTCCCAAGGCGCCAGAATCGAGCTTTGAGTGGAGCTGCGCTGCTGCTGCTTCTGCTTTGCTTATCGCCTCGCACATTTGCGCTCTTCCCGAATATTTTTTGCGCCACAGAATGTGCTGTAATGGGGCGTGGGGGCTACCATGTTACCCCCAGCCGCCGAGTCTACCACCCATCAGCTGCCACCCCTCGTCCATGGCATAGAGCATATCCACTCCCAATGCCAAGTAGTCAACGACATCGACGTCGTCATCGTAGCTGAAAATTCAAGTAAATGTATTGAACTTAAGCTCATTGCCTTTGCCTGCATTGTCGACGTATGCCCTGGCTCTCTCCCCGCTATCTCTCTCTCTCTCTCTTGATGTAGCATACTTTTCTCGCTTAGAAACCCGTCCCTAACCCATCTTCGCTTTAATATTGAGGAAAACTTTGTGCAATTCCTTTTATAAAATGTTTTTCTTTTTCATCAGCTTTTTTTCTGGGTCGACATCATGTACAGCGAGACGATAGGCTGCGAACGAGTAACGAGTGGGTAGAAAGAGAGCGAAAGAGTGGGAGAGAGAGAGATAGAGACAGGAAGAAATATGGAGTGAGAGGGAAAGAGATGTGTAAATGGAAAGCAATGAAAAATATGACGAGTAGAAAGATTGCAAATCTGAGGTAACGAGTGTTCTGGGATAAACGAAAAACTGGAGCGAGCAATTTTTATATGCAGAAGCAGAAGATGGAAAGACTGTGTGAATAAATTTTGAGCAGGTAGTAGAGAAGTCATCAGCAAGTTGAGAGTGAAAATGTTGAGCAACGAGAAAATACTTGATTTCTGGCAAGTTGATAATGAACGATTAGAGCTGATAAGTACAGCGAGTAATCAGTGAGTGAAGCTGTGTAACACCATAACGAATAGCAGTACAGCGGGTGTGAGTACAGTGAGTATCAGTATAGCGAGTAACAGCACAGCGAATAACAGTACAGCGAGTAACAGTACATCGAGTAACAGCACAGCGAGTACCAGTATAGCGAATAACAGCACAGCGAGTAACAGTGCAACAAACGAATAACATTACAGCGAGTAACAGCGAGTATCAGTATAGCGAGTAACAGTGCAACGAATAACAGTACAGCGAGTAACAGCACAGCTAGTAACATTGCAACTAATAACAGTACAGCGAGTATCAGTATAGCGAGTAACAGTGCAACGAATAACAGTACAGCGAGTAACAGCACAGCGAGTAACAGTGCAACGAATAACAGTACAGCGAGTATCAGTACAGTGAGTATCAGTATAGCGAATAAGAGTACAGCGAGTAACTGCACAGCGAGTAAGAATTAATCAAAAACCTCTCAGAAGCAAGCCAGCATACAAGAACTGCGACTATTCAATGGGAGTGAATGATGCTTGGGTGTGGGGCACGCCCAGTGCTCGTTGATGTGGCTCAACTTTTATGGCCACAGCCAGAGGCAG
Organism: Drosophila mojavensis; assembly: GCF_018153725.1. NCBI lineage: Eukaryota > Metazoa > Arthropoda > Insecta > Diptera > Drosophilidae > Drosophila > Drosophila mojavensis. The sequence continues at coordinate 3,386,065 of NW_025318667.1, read as the reverse complement.
AGCTGAGATGCGACTCGTCTGGGCTGCTTACTCGCGGCGATTGGTAATACTTTGGCTCGTTTTGTTCGTATTTTTTGCCAATGAATTTTTATGGCGCGACTTTAACGTTTAGGCGATGTGCAAAGAGGGAGAAAGAGAAAGAGAGAGAGGAGAGAGAGAGAGAGAGAGAGCGACGAGTCGAGGCAAACAAAACAAATATATTCATGACAAGATTATGTGGCAAGCCGACAGCAAGTGCACTTAAAAATTAGAGTTTGTGGGAGGGAAGCAGATATACATATAGAGAGACAGACAGCGAGAGGGAGAGGGCGGGAGATAGGGAGTGAGAGGGATGGGGAGAGCGACGCTCTGGTAACCATTTTATCAGCTGCTGGTGCTTGGGCCACACAAAACGGGCAATTTCCGGCCGCGGAATTGCAGCTAATTAGCTAATCAACACAATTATGAGGCAGACATGAACCAGGACCAGCAACAGGACAACGCGTATCAGGAAGAGGAACCGCTACAGCTACAGCTACAGCAACAACAGCAACAGCAATGGAAATGGCAACGTGAACAGCTAAAAGCCAAATGCAGCGGAAGTTGAGCAGACACAGAGAGACCGCAGACTTCAGCCAAACAAGCTTCATCCTTCACATCCGCCGAGCCGCAAATGTTACCCAATGGGGCCCAAGCTGCTGCAGCTGCAACTTGAACAACGCGGCGTATGAGCTATTTAGCAACAGCTGCGGATAAGTCAAATGGCTGCCAGATGAGAGAGCTTAAGCCTGCCACTTGGATGAAATTGCAATTTATTGTTATATTCGATAGATTAACTCTTTGCTTCAATAAGCTTATTGCGAATAATACCAATCAGATATGGAGGGTATCATAACACATATGTTAAATATGCTGAGACAGTAATTAGGACTGTTCTGAGTTGGAAGTATACGCTATAAATTTAAAATTTGTATCTAAATTTACTTATAAATTTAAAGTATTTCGATATTAAATCAGTCTTTTATATATCGTTACATAAAATCTGAAGTATCCCTATTTCCTCACACCTAAAATACTAATAGATAAGACAATCAAACTGATAAAATTTGATGGAATTAGCTAATTATGCTGGAGATTGATAAATTATGCTCATATACATAGATTCCATTAATATGAATATATAAATATATATTTCTATATAGAGGGTATATCATATATGATCTCAAACAAAAAACCAAGTTTTACAGTTACAGCATATACATATGTATGCTATATACAATATATACACATATCTGTATATGCTCTCTATATAGTATTATATATATATTATGTAATCTCTATCTGATCTCAAGTAAAGACATAACCAAATTTTATAATTCAATGCAATAAATTTATTCAGAATACATATATGTATATAGTATATAGATATCAACTTTATATCTTGATATACTCTCTAGTCTCACTTTGGAATTTTGGTCTCAGTTTTTATATTGCCAGGCGAGATAGTCCAAGGGACAGACATGACGCTTAGCCAGCCAGCGCGAAATACAATGGTAGTGGTAAACGTGCTGGCAGACCCCGCAAGCCTTCGGGCAATCAACGGACATATTCGATAGGCACTCGTTGCATAGCTCATCAATGTGATTGCGACAAATGGCGCAAGTATCAACCCCAATATCTAAGTTGAAGATAGGCGTCTAATATTATGCCAAATTGCTATACATAACTTACCCCAAGCCCAAAAAGCATTGGCATTCCACTGTATAGAAAAAGAAAAGAATAGAACGAAATATAGGTTAGGTTAATTTTTTTTTCGGCTAATTCCACCATATAATTAGATGCAACTCGATGTTCTCTTACATTCATTATTTGGAAGCGGGTGCTTTTCTCGTCAGTGGCATCATTATTAATTTTCTCAAATTCTTTCATTTTAAATTCTTGTGTTTTCTGCTTGTTACTTTTTGAAACGATTGCTTACGAAGTTAGTACACTAATGAAAATATATAGTTGCTTTCAATACCCAAAGCTGACAACATTCTCAGGGATGCAGCAAAGCCTACCCGAAATTATTCAAATTTCGGTTCTACAAAAGATCAGTGTACACAAGATATTTACCAAATTTAAAAAAAAAAGGAGATTGTTAATTTTTCAATGAGATGCATAAAGCTGTGAAAATCATACAAATTTTAAAAATATTGGTATTACAAAAATGGGACATTTTTTGTACATGTTTACATATATATTCTCTTTCTCTTTCTGTTAGTCCCATTTTCATTGTCCTTAAGCGTGCCTGTGTCCATTGCAATTGTTCTGCGTCTGGCATTCGATTTATGCATACATATCCTTGATAATTATTGCGACAAGTGCCGCAATTGTCAATGATATTATCCATTCGTTTAATTAAACAAAAATAAATGGCAAATAAGTAAATATTTTCAGCTGCCTTTCACTCGACCCATGGCTTGACAACGCCACAGCCAGCTGCGGCAAGGCTTGGAGTTAACAAATTAAATTCCCCCATTCACTTTCACTCGTTTTGCAACACTTACGCTCAAGTGAGTAACGGGTGACTCATTTGAATAACAGCTAGTTTATTTGGCAATAGGATAGTCTCTCAGAGGAATACCATGAACATGAACTACTCATAATGATTAAGTGCAATTACCCAACACTAAAGGATAACTGGTTCATTGAACCAATCAGCTGACTTGATCTCCAGAGCTGAGCGTTCTTCAAACTAATTATTTCATTACAAAAGCAGCAGGAAAGAAAAACAAAGGCTGGATAACTCAAGAGTTCAACATCATCATCATCATCATCATCAACATTCTCATCATCATTATTATTGCCACGCTTAATATCCTGTGTCAACTATTGTCTGTTCCATTTGCATTTTTGCAATTATTTCAATTAAATCTACAAAAGAAACGTCTGGCCGCAGCCCCAAGGCAAAAGCAGTTGAACACAAAGTGGATGTGGGGGGCGGGGGCGGGTGGTGTCTGTCCGGCTGCGTTTGGCGAATATAATTTCCTTGCGCCGGATGTGACAATGAATACGCATTAATAAGTACACACATACAAAAATTATAAATATACACACACACGCATACAGAGAGGCAGGCAGAGACACCTGCGCATGTGTGTGTTTGTGTGTGTGCTTTCCGGTGTGTAAATTGATACGCCCGTTCATTTATTCAACCGTTCAGCGACTCGCTTGACCCCTCGCGCCCCTTTCTCGCTCTCACTCGCACTCCCTTGTGGACAGCCCCGACGTAACCGCACAGCGTGCGCTTCAATGAATGGCTGGCTAATTTTGTAGAGAGGCGCGCGCGTACGGCACGCGCTTTTAACAATATTAATATGCACAATAATATACCAATATACATACATACATATTTATATATATATATAGTACATATAAATAAATGCAGTGACGGCACAGCGGGACAAATGAAGGATAAGCTGAAGCCAAGGGGGCCGGCTGGCTACCAGCAGCAAGACAAAAGGCGCAAAATGAAAGACGAAGCAAAGCAAATAAATTTCATTGTAGGCGGCTCGCGCGTGACATGGCAACATTGTCGTCGGCG